>NC_062571.1:73915738-74536809 GCF_022837055.1 Prionailurus viverrinus
CCACGCCACGGGAGCCCTTCTCTAATGAGCAACGTTGAAACTCTAGGTCCTCGTATTCAATATGCAGGGCCATGGCACTGCATGACTTCAGAGTATGGCACCCCTCGAGTTGAGCAATGCACAGCCTGAGCAACTGTACGCCTTGGTCCTGCTGGCACCTACAGCCAGGCCTACTATTCTGCAGCACTGATCATCTCTTTTAGGGTTGGATCCTGTAGAAGCAAGCTTCCAGGGTACTCCTGAAGAGGTTCGGCTCGATCCCTCTGATGCTGACTTCGTTGACGTGATCCATACAGATGCAGCACCCCTGATCCCATTCCTGGGTGAGCCCAATGACGCTTTAGCTGCAAGCATGCGCAGTTGTGTTGTAACCGAGATGCATAACCCTGCATCATGAAAACCTCATTGCTCTTCCAAACATTTCAGGTTTTGGAACAAAACAGCTGTTAGGTCACCTCGACTTCTTCCCCAACGGAGGGGAGGAAATGCCAGGATGCAAGAAGAATGCCCTGTCACAGATCGTGGACCTTGATGGCATCTGGGAAGGTAAAGCCAGAGCAGAGTGAGGCATCACTTCCCTGGGGGGAGCAGTATCTTCCCAGAGAAAATCTCAAAAATGAAACTGCTCTTTAAAACAATTTCTCCTTCTAGACATTATTTCTGAAAAAATATAGCTACAGACTACTTGTCGTATCTCCGCTCTACTGGTTTTGCACTTCCTTAGAACACCGTCGTGGGTGTCCTGGACTGTGCAAGCCACAAAGAACGACAAAATTGCTCAAAGCCATAACTCCACCAATCAGTTGGCAGCTACCTAACAAAGACAAGACATGCCATGAAAGTAAACATCCTGGCTCTAAGAGAATTTTTCTGCCAGCCCCCCCTTGGGAGTCAATGATACGGCTCCAGTTCACGTAGAGTATTGTTCAATACCGTAGCCAGAATGACAATGCTCCCCGATCGTTTCCACGGCAGAGCCATTTGCCCAATGAGAGTCACCACCCCTGTATGTTGGGTCAGGATGAGAAACAGTCACTGGTAGGAAAGGTGAAGCAGAGAGAGTGCTATTTGGGGTTCTTCTTCACCATTGATGGAGCACACCTGGGCTGAAGGTCATCCTTCAGCGACAGATTTTGGATCTGATGAGGTGAAAAGGACAACGTAGAAGTGAATTTTTCAGCCCAGCTCATCACTTGGAACCACACAGGTTTACACTGTCAGTGGTCTGACCAAATCTAACGAGTAAAGATTCTTACTGAATTCGATCAAAATGGCAGGTATGTATGACATCGAAGCAAATACTAAGAATGCAGATGTATGTGTTTGTCTCTTATGAGAGTTTCCATGGAAAGGGTAGCCCAAGCTCTCTCTCAGTAATAGCCAAGCAAGTTTGGGTCATATCTAGAAGGTACACTGTGACCTCTGTCACCTGGCAGGAGCTGTGGGGGCCAAGGAAAGTTATTAAGAGAGAAAAAAAAAAAGAGCCAACTCAAGCGACCCGAGCCTCCTTGCTATTTGCCTAAACACAGCATGAAAATGTCCGTGCTCTGGTTTCATCATGTCTAGGAGGTCACGTCACATCTGGCTGTGTCTTCAAGGACCTCTAGCCTAGTGCCTGGGACACAGGAAGGCACAATGGTTAGCAGCATAGGCTCAAGCACCAGACGGGCTTGGGTTTAATTGCCAGCTCTGCCACTTACTGGCTGCAATCCGTACATCTGAGGCTGTAATCTGTGTATGGCCCGTACTTAGAAATGGTCTGGTACCTACCGCCTAGAAAGGCATTGTTCACAGGAACGACGCACGTAAAGGACTCGGAACACTGCCTCGCTCGCAGAAAGCAGCCTCTCTGTGTTCACTGGCATTCATTTTGGACTTTACCTTAAGTTGGCCCGATCTTACATTTCTCCGAGTATGGCCCCACTTTGGAACCTCTCCCCTTGGAGCGACAGAAGCCGTCAGCTCCCCAGACCACGTATGGGGACGTCCTCATTTGTTTCCCCAGGGACTCGGGATTTTGTGGCTTGCAATCACCTGAGAAGTTACAAGTATTACTCGGAGAGCATCCTCAACCCCGATGGGTTCGCCTCCTACCCCTGCGCTTCCTACAAGGCCTTTGAGTCTGTAAGCTATTACCCCTTGAGTCCCTCTGTGGGACGGTTGTCCACTATGTTTGGGATTTGCAGCACCCTCTCACCAGTTTCTGATCATCTCTTACTTGTTTTGCATGGGCCCTCAGAGTTTATGATCCTGTGAAGCAGAGTGGGGGAAAAGGTTAGGCAGGAGGTGACTAAAATTCTAGATGAGTCATGTAGGTGAGGAAGACGCTGGGAAATCAGAACAATCCTTTCAACGATCTAGAAAACTTTCCTGCAGAAGGTGTTGTTTGAATCTGCATAGCATTTGGGAGGAAGAACAGGGCAGAGCAAGGGCGGCAGAACGTAGGAGAGAAGACGTCCTATGCCAGAGAGAAGGAAAGGCGCTCGCTGGAGTTCTAGATGCCAGGCTGGGGGGTTGGGCCTCTGGAATTGGCCACAGCCAGATTTATACCACAGGCAGTGGCAAATGCTACATACAGTCAGGGCTCTTTGTCCCAGAGTTTGGCTGTTAACCACGTAGCAGCACATCACGTGATGGAAGGTGTAATTGACCTAACCTGGAGCCCAGGAATCGGTATTTTCCATCGTGATGTGCAAGAGGCTTGGGAGTCCCAGCCTTGGTGAAGCAAATTTGGAAATCCTCTTTCCCAATCTCCTTCCTGTTACAAGCGAGGAAACTCAGACCGTAGGAGAAGTGCTCCCCCAGATGGGTGGGTCATAAAAAAGGCAAATTCACACCTTATGGCTTGATCTGTCTCTGCTTAGAACAAGTGCTTCCCCTGCCCGGATGAAGGCTGCCCACAGATGGGCCACTATGCTGATAAATTTGCTGGCAGGACGAGCGGCGAGCCACAGAAATTCTTCCTGAACACAGGAGACTCCAGCAATTTTGCTCGTGAGTTGTAATTTGACCCTTCTCACCCACGTCGAGAAAGTTTAGCTTCCATTATACAAGAAAGACTTATCTCTCCCCTGGAGTACTTGTGAGCACATCCTGACCATCTTAGCAGAGGACACATCTACCAAACGCTCCCATTTAAGACTCAGCTGAGGATTTACAAAGAGCCTGCATTTCTTCCTTTCTGTGTCTATGCCATGAAATGAGTGGAATGAATGGGAGCACAATTCATGAGAAATCGTGACTTGCACATCTCTGTGGCCATTTTTACCACTGAATTCTTCCCACTCCACAGTGCACTGTTCTTTTCTTTTTTTAAGGCTGTGTCATGCACACAACTTCTTCTATTCCTTTATCAAACATTTATTTGGTACCAGCTCTTTGCTGGTCTGGGCCCTTTAAGAAGTCCAGTTCCTATCTCCCCACTTCTCCTTCTCTGTGCCTGTGTCCCCAAAGCCCCATGTAGGGGTCCCTCTCTGGTGGAGGGTGGACGGGAATCAGGAAAGAGTGATTTCTTACAAAAATCTGCTGACTCGTCTAGGTCATAGGGTAGAGATCGGGCACATTTGGGCCACTCTGTGCCAACCTTCCCTGTGATTGTTCCCTAAGAAGTTGCACTTTAAAAAAAGGCACTGTGTTGGGGCACCTGGGCGGCCCAGTCAGTTGGGCGTTCGACTTCGGCTCAGGTCACAATCTCATGGTCTGTGGGTTCGAGCCCCGCATCAGGCTCTGTACTGACAGCTCAGAGCCTGGAGCCTGTTTCAGATTCTGTGTCTCCCTCTCTCTCTGCCCCTCCCCTGCTCATGTTCTGCCTCTCTCTCCCTCTCAAAAATAAGTAAACACTAAAAAAAATTTTTTCAAAAAGTCACTGCTTTTATATAAAGACATAAATACAATATATGCCTTATCTAGTTTTTAAAGTCAGGTTTATTGAGGTACAATTTATAGACAGCAAAATCCACCCTTTGTAGTATATAGTTCTATGAGTTTTGATAGATGAATAGTCATGTAACCATCTCCACAATCCAGATATAAAACACCTTCATCACCATGTATATATATACATATATATATATCACCATGTATATATATATATATATATATCACCATATATATATATATATATACACTCACATACATATTTTAAGACAATGGTTAATCAAGCCTTCCAGTGTTGTGATGCATGAAATGCTGGCCCATATTTTAAAACGACAAATTAAACATTTGAAAGCCACACACTCACTCCTCAACCGACACTTCTGTACGAACCACAGACTATGTGGACACTAGGGATGCAGGGATGAGCAAGACGCTCTGTGCATGAAACGCATCACCCGGCGGAGAAGGCGGAAACCGAGCGTGCAGCCCCAGGGTGCTGGGCGTGGCGACTTGCTGCTTGGCAACCTGGGACCGAGGACCTGGCCCTGCCCAGAGGAAGGAACAGGGACAGCATCCCCGGGGATGTGAAGGACAAGTGGGAGCTAGGCAAACGATGTGTGTGTGTTTCAGTACATGCGTGTGTACGTGTGTGTGTGCGTGTGGGTGTAGATGTGGACCTGTGCATGTGTGTGTGTGAGTGAGCGTGTGGTTATAGGTGTGCAGGATGTCCTCACGGGCACTGACACGGCACTGCAGGTGTAGATCTGGGTAACAGCTGAGCCCCGCTCTATGACGGACACGGCCTGGGGCGCTGGGGATGTGCAGGTACAGCACAGTCCCTGCTCTTGAGGTTCTCGCAGGACTACTTTCTTGGGCTGCTTTTCCTACCATGGGAACAAGCCCTCGTCCCTTCTCTTTTCACCTTATCTCATAGTGCGGTCCCTCTCGAGCGGAGTTATACAACACAACTTTCTGCAATGATGGAAATGCTCCCTGTTGCCCAAAACGGTAGCCAGTGGCCACGTGTGGCAATTTAACACTAGAAATGTGGCTAGTAAGACTCAGGAATTAATTTGTGATCTTCTTTAGTGTGAACCTAAATTAAAGCAGTACCTATGGGTAATGTCCCTTTACTGGGCAGTGTAGCTCTGGAGACGGAATACCACTAGGTACGTACGCCTCCTTATAGCCTACTTGAGTTGTAGATCAGTAGGATTTCTTATACTTTGATGCCTCGGTGTAAGGGATGACAGGATTCTGAAATTTGGGTCAACTATTTTGCGCATGAATAAATTGAAATCTTTTCTATCCCCTGTGCAGGCTGGAGATACGGAGTTTCTATAACACTGTCTGGAAAAATAGCCACTGGTCAGGTCAAAGTTGCTTTGTTTGGAAATAAGGGAAACACTCACCAATTCGATGTCATCCGGTAAGTTTCCTTTTTTAGCACCGCATCTCACTTGATGATATACACGGACTTCAAATCCACACACTGCAATGTTTATCTTCTCTTTATCAAGTAATTTTAAATTATTTGCTGTATATATTAAAGTGACTTTCAGACTTCTGCTGACAATTTTCTTTTCTCAATTATAAATCCAGGCAATAGTTTTTTTTCTCTTTTGATAGGTTTGTTTTAAAAAATAGATTAAATATACACACACACACACACACACACATATATATATATATATATAATATTACCCCCAGGTGTCATGTTTCCTTATTAGCATAGTAACACATTCATGTTGTGTTAAACTAAGTGAATGACTTATTACTGTACAAATAACTCTTCCAGAAAAAAATATGAAGGAATTATATAGTTTTCTATAAGAATATTGTGAGTAGAAACTAACTTGAGTTTGAGAAAACAACATTCAAGCAATAGTTTGAGGCTGCTGGCTTCTCCATTTCTCCATCCTTTATGTGAGAACTAATTTAAAAAAAAAATAATTTCATTACTCTCGAGTAGAAAAGAGTGGCATGGTCTTATCTGGTGATTAGAACTTGTTTCTGTGCATGGAATGTTTCTATTTCTTTATTTCAAGGGGGATTCTCACACCAGGCTCTACCCATTCTAATCAGTTTGATGCAAAGCTTGATATTGGAACCATTGAGAAAGTCAAGTTTCTTTGGAACAACAACGTGATAAACCCAACCTTCCCCAAAGTGGGTGCGGCCAAGATCACCGTCCAAAAGGGAGAGGAGAAAACAGTGTATGTATATCTTTGCTGGCTTGTGCCTCAGGGTGTTGGTAAAGATTGGTGTTTGTAATGGAAACTCACTCCAGAAAGTCAGTCACAGTTCAGCCAGAAAAGCTAAGACAATCTACCCACCTGAGGCCTTTTCTTTGTAGGCAAACAACTGACAAACAGGTAAAGCATTTCTGTTGGGTGTTCTCAGCCCTATCTGAGAAGAAGAAGAACACAGATGCAGGTCACTGCCTTCGAGAAAAACTAAGGGGGCAAAATGAGAAAGAGAAGAAAGAAATAGTATCTGAAAGTATCAGGTTATAAGTATGGGCTAGAGAGTAGCTACATTATAAAGAAGGGAAGATCATTGAATTTCAGGATAATAAACAAAAACTAAAGTAGTTTCAGCAAAAGATATAAAATCTGAGTAAGACAAGAGAGAGCTGGGCTAACAATACTTGCAGAATCTTTATCCTGACTTTCGGCATCACTTGCTGTGGCGGCCAGAGGATGTGGGGGTAGCGACCTGAGTGGGGCAGAGCTAAGGCCAGGACCCTAATTCCGGTCAGCAGAACCCTCCTGCAGTGGTTTTGTGGAAGGGGATCCTGGGAGCTTGGTCACTGATGGTGTTGAGGCTTGGGAGGTTAAGTGAGGTTGCTAAACTCGGGCCTCAGGGAATGTGACTCCCCCAGGCCGGGAGGGTGGGTTGGCAGAGTTCACAGCTGCATCTCAGGCTGGCTGACCCCTGTGAGGTCCTCCATATCCCTGTGAAGGGCTGGCCCAGCCAGGCGGTCAGCAGAATAAGACAGATCTGTCAGCGAGAGCACAGCACTGAGGAAGCCGGTGGGGGGGTGGGGGGGAGAACCTTCCGCAGGCCACAGGTGCAGCCAGCACTTCCCTGCCCGCCTCCATCGGAGGACAGTGAGCCTCTAAAGTCAGTTTCCAGAGGGGCACCTGGATGGCTCAGTCGGTTAAGCGTCCCGCTTTGGCTCAGGTCATTATGTCACAGTCCGTGACTTCCAGCTCCACGTCAGGCTCTGTGCTGATAGCTTGGAGCCTGGAGCCTGCTTTGGATTCTGTCTCCCTCTCTCTCTGCCCCTCCCCTGCTCATGCTCTGTCTCTCTGTCTCAAAAATAATTAAAAACATTTAAAAAATTTAAAGTCAGTTCCCAGGGCCCCATCAGGAAATGGACCTGTGGCCTGGCTCCTGGGACTGTGTGGTTAAAAATGTGTCAGAAGAAGATAGTATTGCTAGAACCTTAAAAATGCGGAGTGATCCCGGGAGACGAGACACTCACAGGTAGATTTGAAGAAGGAAAGCACACACAAGCCCGAATCAGCCAGAATTGTGCCTTCCAGGTTTTCTGAGGAAAGGCTGTGACTTTCTGCACTTTCTAGAAATGGAACAGATTGTATTCAAGCCCCCCCCCCCCCCCCGCCGAGGCCCTGAGGCCATTAGCTGCCTTCTGAACCCTCCAGTGGCCTGCGTGTCCCTTCTTCCCCTGTCTGTTGACCCCAGAGGAAATCCATCTTAAGAGAAGTGAGATGTTGGGACATCAGATTTTTAAAAATACAAGAAGATCACAACCAGCATGAGCGATGGGCTTGGTGTGTGAGGGGCAGGCGATCCCAGACTGCAGGTGGCAGGCAGGGCTCGAGGTGCAGAGAACAGGAAATATGATTGCAGATAGAGCTAGGGCAGCAAGACAGGTGAAATACAAAAGAGACCACAGTGAAGACGACGGTAAAACCAGGCAAAGCCTCAGAGCTCAAAGGCAGCGAGATCCAAGAAGCGCTTGGTTCTTGGAACAACAGTAATGATAGTCACTTATATCTACAATGGTTTTTTTTTTTTTTATCAATTATAAGGCTTTTTCACATTTATGGTCATAAGATGTTGCATTATTAACATGGGATTCTCAGCGATCATGGGAGGGAACTGTGCCTTCTTCAACAAATGAAGATCCCAACACTCAGAGACTCAAGTAACGAGCCCCGTGTCCCCCCCTAGAAAGGAGGGAGTGGGGAGCCCAAAGGGAAAGATCCACTGACCGACTTCAGGCACAGAAGGCAAGTCAAGGGAGATTTGAACTGTGACTCTGCCATGGGCAACGTGATCCATGGCATCAGATAGACCTGTATGTGCCTCTTGGTTCTTCCACTTACTGAGAGCACTCTGTGCCTCAGTTTCCTCTCCCATAACGCAGGACTCCTAGTAATACTTCCTCACCCATGTGTTGTGAGGGTGAAGTTTGCACAAGCGAATCAGTCAGTGTCATTGCCTGTAGTAAGAGCTCAGTTTACTGGAGCTGTTACAAGGTTGAATCCAGTCTACAGAGTGGCTCAGTCAAGAGTGAGCCCATCTGGACACCAATGGGCTGTGTTCAAGGAGGACCCATGCTGACTTGTGGAGAAAGAGGTCAGTTAGAGTTCTAGCTGCTGCCTCAATGCCCCCACAGTCCTGTCGGACTGAGGACCCAGAGACCAGGGCCACTCTGAGCAACAGCTGACAGGGGACCTTGTCACAGACACCAGCCACCTGTCTCACGGGAAACCCAAGTTCTCCAGTAACTGGTTGAAGCTACGACCCTAGTGTTTTCCTCATTCCGTGTGAATCCTAAATCGGCAATCATCTTTTCTTAACAACTTAAAACTCCATGTAAAGCTACCCGATGCTTACAAAGCTTTCATTTCTGTCGGCAGGTACAACTTCTGCAGCGAAAGCACTGTGAGAGAAGACGTTCTCCTCACCCTCACGCCCTGTTAAAGTCCAGGCACAGTCCGGTCACTGCGTTAACACCAATAAAAACCACTGATGCATCTAGCTGCTCAGAACGTCTGTCACTGTGTCAGCTGGCCCCGCTGGGGACACTTGGGAATAGACCATTTAAATAAGCCCTGAGCATTTCCATACATTTGGGTTTCTTGCCACTGACTTCTGACCACACCCCCCCCCCCCATTTCCCAGCTTCCTTGGTCCTCACATTCATTCTCTTCTCCTCACCTAAGGGGACGGCATGGAACAGCTGGAGTATGAGGTACAGGGGTCTCAGCAGAGCCTTTAGCTCTGCCCCTCGTCTTACAGATGAGGAAACTGAGGCCTAGAGAGGGGAGGTAGCTGTTTAAGCAAAGAGTGAATCCCTTTAGGGACTGGGGGTCCATTCCCCTGATTTGGGTTCCAGAGCTCATCCCTGACTCCGTCATCACCTTGAAGGAGCGTGGAAAGACCATGCTATGACGTGGCCTCTTTGTGGTAACAGGCAATAGAGCCCTGTCTCCTGGTGAGGTGCCCCAGCAGCCAGAGACGCTGGTGGCATATTTACTGAGCACTGACAGGCTTCCGGCCCCCACTCCTCCTGGACCTCAGCAGGCATCATCTCAGGGCAGAGCTCAGCACTGAGGAGGCATGGCTCCTGAGAGGAGCGCCTGGTGCAGGCCCGCGCTGAGGAAGGACTTTTCGGTCATCCAATCAGCTAGGGCCACCAAGGAGCCCTCAGCCAATCAGGCCTTGCCTCGAATCCCACCCACACAGGTGTTGGTCACCTGGAAGGACAGGGTATCCTACCCCAATATCATTCCCTGAGGACTTTGCGGGACCAGGAAAGCCACCACCTCCCCTGAGTGGCTCTCCTCTTGGCCACCAGGCCTCACATTCCACCATGACAGTTTCTGTGCCTTGGCCTCTGTTCCTAACCATTGGCGGCACGTCAAGCTGTGACCGAGCTTCAAACTTGAATGTGACTGGACCGCAGATTGTTCCTTGAGAGTAGATGTTGGAGTGACTGTAGTCAGGGTCTCACAGGGGAGGGCACCAGGTGAGCGGTCAAGCCACGGTGGTAATGAGGGGGGTGTTAAAGATGACTCCAGTGGTAGGAGGACCCCCAGGACCTTGGGTGGGGGCACCGAGCACGAGAGAACGAAGCCTGGGGCTGAGACCCTTTCGTCACAGTTCTGCCCAGCACTGGCCACAAACCCACGCCCTGAGCAAGGCAGCACCATGTTGGTGGAAGAGTTCAATCTGTGGGATGCAGACTCTACAAATACTCCCAAACGCCAGCTCTACACCAGGTTCTAGAGCCACAGGAAGCGGAAGACTTTGATTCAGCCTTGGAGGGGTGCACAGTAGCAGGGAGCCCGGCACCTAAATAAACACCACCATGCCACCTGATAGTGTAAAAAGCTGGCACGTCCCAGGACAGGGTGGTCGAGGAGACAGAGGACCAAGATAGGGAGGGCTCCAGAGAGTTGTTGGTTCTAGGCCCGGGCTTGCAGGTAGACGACCCCCTGAGACTGCAGGCTGGGAGGCCAACTAGGAGGAGGCAGTCCTGCAGCCATGCAACAAGAAGTGATGAGGACTTTAAGAGGGTGGCGAGTGGAACTGAGGTATAACAGAGTGGGTGGGCCTTGTGGTTGGCCACGAAAGCCCTGCTCCCAGGTCAAGGACAGCCTGCTTCACCTGCTCCCCAGACGGACAGAAATGGCCAAAGACTTGGGGCAAGTAATTTTAAAAACAAAGAGGAAACAGAGGAGTTTGCAGTCAGAGGGAGGAAGCCAGCTCGGGAGAATCCCCAAGGCTGTGGGCCACATGGTGAGCTCTCAGCCCAGGCACTGCCCTGAGCCACAGGTGTCCCAGGGTGACCTGGGGTAACCTGGATCCCAACTGCAGGTGCAGTGGTGGCCATATGCTCCAGGGGCCGGGGAGCAGCTAATGGAGACCTGGGCTGGTGTGGGGCTGGGCCCCTGCTCTCTCCTCAATGTCCCTTTGTTGTCAGATACATAGCTGGAGGAAACTCCCAGGAAGGCAGAGAACAGCGGGTCCCAAGATCACTGCTGTGTATTTTGGCCACTTAATCAGTGTGGCTATGGAGCATCCACTTCCTGACACCATGGGAGAGGCCAAGTTCAGCCCCATAGATCCACAACCCAAACGCTCCACCCTGGGAAGATGAGGAGTTTGGGGCTCTCTGTAGTTACCCGGGGGGTACACCTGCAGGGTCCACGCGGCCTGGCCAAATCTGGTCCACTCCCCAGATGTCAGGGACTACATGGAACCAGTTTGATGGGGGTTTATTTTTGTTTTATTTTTTAAATAACAAAGGTGGTGCACTGGGGGCAATGAAGACATGCCATATTCACAGTCAGCTTATTAGCATAAAGCTCAGAGGGGCAATCAGTCTGGTTGGAAGCAAGGGAAAAGGCCCCGAGCTAGCACTCAGGATCCCAGTCAAGCCAGGCGACCTTGTAAAAGCAGTTTCTGTAGAGACCCCTTTCAGGCAACAGGCTTCAGCAACGGAAATTAAATCCAGGCGAAAGGGCCCACGGTGACAGCCAAGCTGAATGCAAACAGGCTCATTAAGTGACCCACCCGGAAACAGCCACAGGCCCTCGCTGACCAGTTACAAGCAGACATAGTTCCCGAGATCACCAGAGAAGGGAAAATTCCATAGATCCCCATAATCCCTCACTCTGCCCTGTAACGATGGCCCCTCCCCACCACCTCGTGGCAGACAGTCTCTCCCTTGCAATGTATTCAATAAACTTCTCTTTTGTTCTGCCTTGGGTGAATTCTTTCACCGCCTGTGACACCCGACGGGGATGCCCCACATTTGGTGCCTCCCCACAACCGACCAGAGCGCCCCACAGTTTCTACCTCTCTGGGTCTCAGCTTCCTCATCTGTAAAATGGAGGCCACAGCCCAGCCCTGCCTTCCTCCGATTGTTGTCTTAGGGATCTAACGAGAGAATCCACTGCACCGCAGGAATGAAGGCTCTGACCTGAAGTCAGTGTGCTGAGAAGTGAGCCAGGCAACCTGCAGAATGTCTGGCCCCGGACTCAGAGCTGCCAGAAGGCTGCAGGCACACAGCACTGTCCATTACGCCGGCTCTGTGCCCACACACCGGGCCCTGCATGCACACGCCAAGGTGGGAAGCCTGGCTCTGTCCCCTGGAGCCTCTGAGGACCCCAGGGGTGCCAAGGCCCCCACCCTCCTGGCTGCAAACCAGACTCACTGGCTTACTCGGGGGCTTAAAAAAAAAAGGAGGGTATGGGGCGCCTGGGTGGCTCGGTCGGTTGGGCGTCCGACTTCGGCTCATGATCTCACGGTGCGTGGGTTCGAGCCCCGCGTCGGGCTGTGTGCTGACAGCTCAGAGCCTGGAGCCTGTTTCAAATCCTGTGTCTCCCTCTGTCTCTGCCCCTCCCCTGCTCCTGCTCAAGCTCTGTCTCTCTCAAGAATAAACATTAAAAAAAATACAAAAAAGGAGCCGGGAGGGGGGTGATCCCAGGCCCTGCCCTAACCGAGAATAATCTCAGGGACAAACCTGTTTTTCAAGCCCTCAGGGGGCGATCCCGGTGCAGCTCCACCCCAGGAGCCCCAGGATAAACAGGAGTCTTTGGCTCCCAAGCCTCCAGGTATATACTCTTCCCTGAGAATTGATTAATTTTGGATTTTCATTTTGATGGTATTCTAGTTTTTAAAGCAGTTACGGAAACAAAGCTGTCTCTTCGTTGTGGTATTTTGCAGCAAGACCTTGGTTTCCTGAGTTGACGTGCAGTAAAAAGAGGTTAAGGGACTATTCCGGGGGTGTGTGAGGATTTCTAGAGAGGATGGCACCCGTGTATTTATCGACTCCGGTCTGAGAAACGCTGCAGGGTGGTATGATTTGGGTCCGAAAATGTGGGCGAGACATCCAGCTTTGTCCTCAGGCTTCGAGGGCAGAGTTTGTTTTGGTACCTGAGGTGGAACAGCATCTGAGCCCTGAGAGGAGGAGGGAGGGATGGAGGGGGACGGCCCGGGGAGGGGTGCAGAGGGTCTCAGGGAGCCGGGGATGTAGAGCCGTCCCTGACAGGGCTATGGTGGGTGCAGAAGGTCAGAAGAGGAAACAAGCGGGTCCGTTCCAGAACTGTGAGGGTGGGAAGGCTCTGGGGGAGCGGCCGAGGCCAAGCTGGGCAGAGGCCGCGTGGCGGCCATATTAGCTCAGGTTGCCCTCACAAAGTGCCGCATGGATACACGACAGAAGCGTCCTCTCTCACGGTTCTGGAGGCTACAGGTCCAACCAAGGTGTTGCAGGGTCGGTTCCTGCCAAGAGCTGTGAGAGGAGATTCTCTCTCCTATTGCTGGTCGCTGGCGGTCTTCATGTTACTTGGCTTGCCAAAGCTTCACCCCTATCTCTTCATGTTCACGCAGTGTGCTTCCCAGGTGTCCGTGTCTTTTTGTCCTAATTTCCCCCTTTTTTTTTTTTAATTTTTTTTTCAACGTTTATTTATTTTGGGGACAGAGAGAGACAGAGCATGAACGGGGGAGGGGCAGAGAGAGAGGGAGACACAGAATCGGAAACAGGCTCCAGGCTCTGAGCCATCAGCCCAGAGCCCGACGCGGGGCTCGAACTCCCGGACCGCGAGATCGTGACCTGGCTGAAGTCGGACGCTTAACCGACTGCGCCACCCAGGCGCCCCGCTAATTTCCCCTTTTTATAAGGACAGCAGTCATATTGGATTAGGACTCACCCTAATGACCTCATTTATCTCTATAAAGATTCTGTTTCCAAATAAGATCGTATTCCGAGGTCCCGGGGGTTAGGACCTTAACATATCTTTTGGTGGGAGACACAGTTCAACCCATAACAGTGGCCAACCTTGTATACCAGGCTTTGGAGTCTGGACTCTGCTAAATTCTGACCCCTGTGCGCCAAATACCCTCAAGTTATTCTCTTTACATGAAGCCCAAATTACATAACCCGCATACAAGCCCTCCTCAATGTGCTTGTTCTTCTAGGAGTGCCTTTGATCATTTGTAATTATGTATTTATTTGTAGGCGACCGTCAGCCCCATGAGGGCAGGGAAGGAGCTTGTTCTGTTCACCCTGTTGTACCCTCAAGGCTGGATGAGCATTCAGCCTTGGCTCTCATGTGAGCCAGAGAGAGAACACGTGAAGCATGCACCGCCGGCAACAAGGAGCCACCCACAGGATCAGAGCTGGGAGGCAGCTGGGGGAGGTGACCTGCAGGGGAGAGGCACTGGCCTAGAGGGAGGCAAGGTCAGGTGCGGCAGGCAGCAGGGGGAATGGAGGGCAGGGACCAGATAAAAGTGGTGTTGAAGGAGAGGAACAAATGAGTTTCAACAGACCTCAGGGTGTAGGAGAAAGAGGACCCAAGCCATCCCCTTCCCTGGGCAGTCACTGTGCCAGCTGGAGGGCTCCCCGCCCCCCTCCCCCGACCCTGCTACCCACAACCATGTGGCCGGTAAATGTCTTTTCCCACAGGTGCTGGCCTTCCCTTCCTTCCCAGGACACACAGCTGGCAGAACTTCAGAGCCTCAGAACCTCAGGCCCCCCAGAGAGGAGAGGGGTGGCTGAGCTGGCCCTGCCATGTGGACACAAATGGGAGACAGCCTGGGGCTACACGCGCCTGCCTTGGGCCACCCTCCCTAAGAGACCAGGCTCTTCAATGCTTGGGAGCACCCAGTAAGTTCTGCGCTCAGCCCCTGGTGACTGTGGCAGGGCTGCCTACCCTCCTTCGGGGGCAGCCTGGTGCAGAGACAGTGTCCCTAAATTAAGAGATAAGTGCAGATATTGTCCAACAAGGAGCCTGGGAAGAAATACTCCAACCTCTGTCTCCCCTACCCTCCCATCTCCCAATGGTGCCTCCCATTGGCTCAACCCAACCAGGAGGCCATGGGCATGAGCCTAGGGAAGCAGTCCATGGAGCAGGGCACAGAGCAGGGAGGAGATGGCAGGAGAGATCTGGAAGTTATCCAGCTCAACAACCCAATGAGTCATTAGCCTTCAGTGTCCCATTCTTTCAACCAAGCAATTGTTTATTCATTACCTAGTATCTCCCAGGTAATGTGCTAGACTCTGGAGACAGAAATGACTGTTCAGAACTTGACCCTGCCATCAAGGCAAGATCCAAACAAATAATCATGGAAATATAATTACCAACTGAGATACGTTCTATGAAAGAAAAAGTAAGGACAGCGATAGGTATAAAGAATGGTCTGGTTCTGCTTTGAACACTGAAGAGGGCATCTTTAAGGATGTGACATTGAGGTGGAGCCCTGAAGGATAACTTTGACTTAGGCAGGGAAAGGGTGAAGGTCATGTGTTGCAGGAAGAGGAAACAGAATATGCAAAGACCCCAAGATGGGCACTTTCAAGAGACAACACACGACCGGTGTGCCTGGAGTTCAGTGAGCAGGACTCAAGATCTTGTCTTAAAGAAGGGGAGGGGAGAAACGTCCACATACTCTAAGGGTAAGGAGTTTGAGTTTTGCCAAGAGCAATGGGCAGCCACTGGCCCCATATCACGGGTCTATGGTTTCCATTCCACCTAATGTCATTTCAGGCTCCTCAGTGGGGTCCTTTATGAGCCTTTGACCTGAACTCCTCTCTCAGCTACTGGGCACCTCCAGGGGCAACACTAGGCTTTGGGGTCACTAAGGCACAGGCAACACTTTCAGGCTTCATCACCACTTTACTTGTTCCAAAAAGTTTGACTTTTCTTAAGCCCACTCGAGACTAAGCCCACTTGAGACAGGGAAGTTTATTCCTCGGCTCCCCTCAGCTGGGCACCGCCCACCTCCCATCTCAAGTGTCCTCAGAAGGGGGTGTCACCAAAAAAAAAGAAGCCATTTTTCTACACTCGAAACCTCAGGAAACTGCTGGCAACATCATTGTCTCTGGGATTGGTCCAAGGGCAGGAGTAGAATGTGGAGTAATGAGAAGTCTCACCCAATGCCAGTGGGACTTTACAGGTGCAGTCACTTTGGGAGAGCATCTCCTAGAGCTAAGCATTCATGCATGGCAGGACTCGGCAGTTCTATTCCTGGATGTAAACCTTAGAGAAATGAGTGTATGTGTCCACCTAAGAACTTGTACCAAACTAGAACATTCCTAGCAGCATAATATTTCATAATCGTCCCAAACTAGAAAGAACCCACACGTCTACCAACGCAGAAAGGATAAACCAACGGTGATATATTCATATTCACACAGAGATAAATCAATATGACACAGTAATAAAAAGCTAATAAAAAATAATAAAGTAAGCAATTATTACATATGTAACAATTGTGGGAAAGAAGCAAGACCTTAAGGTGCCCGTACTGTATTAATCTATTTATATGCAATTCTAGAACAGCCCAAAGGAATCCATGGTGATAGAAATCAAAGCATTGCTTGGGCAGGATGGTAAAAGATCATGAGAGAAACTTCTGGCTGCTGGAAATGTCTTATATGTTGATCTGGGGCACACACATTTGTCAAAACTCATTACACTGTGCTTGAAACCTAAGATTTACGCACTTTGGCATATCTAAGTTATACATCAATTTCAAAATCGGCAGGGTGGCACCTGGCTGTTCACCCAGGTCCTCCTCTCAGCAGTGAAAGGAAGAAAACACCTTCGCCTTCTTATCTCCAGGACAAGGTACAGGTGATATAGTTCAGAAATGCTCTTAAAATAGACTATGTGGATTCCCACCCCCCAAACAAAGCTATAGTTGAACAGTGTTCATTTTATTCTTTTGAGCTTCTTGGTCAGCAGAATTGTCTGCATTTTTATTCTCTATCCAGGTTCTCTGGAGGGCTGCTCCCCGCCTACCCTAGCCCCGAGTAAATGAGACTGTGTCTTCATAAACAGGCATTTCCACTGAACAGCAGGGGTTCAGTCCGCCCGTCCACACCGCTCTGCAAGAACTGCAGAGCCACAAGATGGGCTTGGGGTTTGTGGTTCCAAGCTTGGTGTTTCTCTGTGGCTTGGGGAACGCAGATGTTGGCAACAGAATCTGTCAAGTGAGATCACAGAGTCCTTTTCTGTCCCCAGTTCTGGTCTTCCTTTCCTCAAATCCCATGTCATTATTTTTTTTTTAAATGTTTTCTTTTTGAAAGAGAGAGAGAGAGAGCATGCACAGCTTGGAAAGGGCAGAGACAGACAGGAGAACAGAGGATCTGACGTGGGCTCCAGGCTGACAGCAGAGAGCCTGATGTGGGGCTCGAACTCACAGATCATGAGATCGTGACTGGAGCTGAAGTCGGACACTTAACTGACTGAGCCACCCAGGTGCCCCCCTCCTTGAATCCCACTTTATAAATAGGCCTGCGCTCTGGGCAGGGCGGCGGTATGTGTTTGCGATAACCTGAGTTCCAAGCACGCATGTGCAGAGCACTATCTCGCCTCCCCCATTCTCTCCTCTAAGGAGTCCAAAGGATACAACCTGGGTATAAAAGCCACCGGCCGACCTGTTGGGCTGTAAGAGGAAGCTCCAGTTGCCACATAGTAAGTCACGGCCCCTGCGTGGGCAGGGGGCTCGGGGGGCTGGGGCTGCCAGAGGGACATGTCCCAGAAGGGGGGACAGTCGCTGCGGTGGGAACACCCTGAGACACGGACTTAGAGCATTGCTGCCCAACGCCCTGGGTGCGGGGAGGCGTCAGCCTCAGGGTGAGAGTCATGGGCCCCGGCTGTGTCCCAGGCTTCCTCCCCTGTCCGGGCTCTGGGACTGCCAGCCTCATCCCTGGGCGCAGGGGTGTCTCTGCGTGTCTATGTTTTTGTCTACCTAGATGCTGCCTTCTTGGACCATCGGACTTCTCCTGCTGGCCACAGTCAGAGGTGAGGATGCTGTCACCGTCCCTTTGGGGAGAAAGCGGCTGTGGCTGGGTTGGCCTCTGGGGTGAGGCTGCTGGAGACACTGCCATCATTGTTACCATCGCTGTAAATAATAGCATTATCATTATTGCAAGACAAGCAACATGGCCATCATTCGGGGAGTGTTGACTCTGTGGCCATGTGCCTGACACAGATGACCCCGGGCAGTCAGGCCGCTTGGTCCTGTTCCCTGCAAAGGCTCCAGTGGCTGAGAGGTGTGCGGCAGAGGGAGCAGGTGGAGGGTGAGACGATATCGGCTGGCCTCTCACACCCTCGGTTCCTCGAGTGGACAAGTGCATGTCTGCAGACTAAAGCTACATGGATGTGTCCCCCTGAGAGCTTCTGTGCTGCCAGGCCTACCCCGATGAGCCCGTCTTCTTGCCCGGGGCCCCCACGTTCTCTCCTTACCGGGTCTCTGTCGCCCCAGCTCCGATCAGCCCCTCTCCTGTGGCCTCTGTCCAGATTCAGATACGGATTCCAGGATCCACGCCTCCTAAAACAGAAACAACCTCCCTGGCCACCAGAGCCCCGGGGACCTCCAGCCTGCTTACTGCCCATCACCCCCACCTCCTCACAGGTGTGCCTCACAGGTGCACTCCGGGGCCTCCCTCTCTGCCTCACTTCCTCCCATCAGGCAGAACCCCTCACTGCCTGGCGTGGCCCCTTGAGCCCTGCTGGAGCATGCTTCTCGCAAGAGCCATCTCCTGGCATCTCTGCTGAGGTTTTCTTCTGCATCCAGACTCCTCCCCCTTGCCCCCAGCCCCCCACTCTGGGACTTCCCTTCCATCCTAGCCTTGGAGTGAGACGGGGCTCCCGACAACAGAGTCTGGGGTCGGTGGGGCTGCTCCTCTGATCTCCTTTGCTGATCTGCTGCCTCCTCCTGCCCCAGACTTGGGCATCTCCCAAAAGTCACTCCCAGGCACCCCCCTTTGTTCTTGGCCTCGGAGCTTCCCCTTTGCCCAGCCTCTGGTTCCCCACCCTCCTGAGCTCCAGGGCCTCCCACCATGCCTCAAACTCACTTGTCCCAAACCAGGCTCAGACAGGACCTCCTACTCCCATCTTCCCACCTTTGCCTTAATTTCCACCCCTCCCTCAGGCTCTCCCTCCTCAGAGCCACCTACACTAGTCCCCGCCAAACACCTTCATGAAGCGTAGCTCCCAAGCCACTCACCAGCTCAGTGCCCCCCAGCACTTCCCCACCCTGCCCCTAACAGCCCCAGTGTCCTAACCTGGCCCCCACACTCGTGCATTTACCACCTGCGGCCAGGCCAGCGTTAGTCTCCTGCCACCCTTCCTCCAGGGCTGTTTCGGCTTCCCAGAGTGAACTCCACTCCATCATTAATTACTCCTTCTCCGTTAGATTTCCTCTCTCTCAGGGCAGGGTTTGAACCTGATCTGTCTCTGTCTCCTCAGCACCTAGCTTTATTCCCAATTAAACTTCGCAGGTTCAAACCCTGGCTCCACCGCCGGCTGTGACCTTGGGAAGCTCACTCTGTCTCTCTGTGCTCTGGTTTCCTCGTCTGTAAAACGGATGTAATAATACAAATCCCTTAACTCACGGAGCTGTCTTGAGTCTTAAATGGGATAATACTGGTAAAGTGCTAGTGTGGTCTCTGGCACCCAAGAGGGAGACCCACTGCAGTCCTCTGGGTTTCATTAGGTCACCCTCAGTGACAATTTCTTGGGGAAGTGTTTGTGTTGTAGGCTGGAGAATGGACCCTCAGATTTTGATGTGGTTATCTGGGTCATCAGTTGCATGTATTAAGCCCCTACTGTGTACACGATGATGCAAAAAGCTACCTTTCCAAGGAACAATAGGGAAAATCTGAAATGGCAGAGAATAATTTGGGGCAAAGGTGTGTGTAAAAGGATAGTATGAAGTCATGTGAATTGGACAAGTACCCACAAATGTCTACCGTATGCACGGGCTGGTGCTGGATGTAATGGAGACGTCCAGGTGAATTAAGAAGCATTAACAGCTTCACACTTGAGAAATAGCTGATGCTTGATGCATACATGTCAAGGGCCTTCTGGGAGTTTCCTGGAAGAAGTAGTTTTAAGGCAGAAGGTTCCCGGGAATTCTCAGTGATTCCCCAACTGGCCTCATGATAAGGGTTAAATAGCATTAAACATGTTTCCAGCAGCCCACCCCAGACCCTCTAAATCAGAATCTCTGAGGGAGGGGCCTGGGATTGTGTATATGTGACACACGTAGTCACTCCCGGTTCCCCGGTGATTCTTATCACCACAAAAGTTTGGGCAACAATGACTGGCAAAGATAAAGACCAACACTGGCCATACCCAGGCCTGGGCTCTCCCTGAAGAGTCCTCTTGTGGGGGCGCCTGGGTGGCGCAGTCGGTTAAGCGTCCGACTTCAGCCAGGTCACGATCTCGCGGTCCGTGAGTTCGAGCCCCGCATCAGGCTCTGGGCTGGTGGCTCAGAGCCTGGAGCCTGCTTCCGATTCTGTGTCCCCCTCTCTCTCTCTGCCCCTCCCCCGTTCATGCTCTGTCTCTCTCTGTCCCAAAAATAAATAAATGTTGAAAAAAAAAATTAAAAAAAAAAAAGAGTCCTCTTGTGTAGCTGAGATGACATTGCTACTGTTCACTGCTCTTCCTGCCCCAGGAAAAGAGATCTGTTATGGACATCTTGGCTGCTTTTCTGATGGAAAACCATGGACGGGGATCCTTCAGAGGCCTTTAAAGTTATTTCCCTGGGCTCCCAAGGACATTGACACCCGCTTTCTTCTGTACACCAATGAAAATCCGAACAACTTCCAAGTAAGAGTGGGCGTGGAAACACTGCCCGGTGGGTGGATTTGGGTGCCCACAGTGGAGCCGTCACATGGTGGTCTAAGGAAAAATGCACCGCTTTGGAACTCTCCAGATGATGTTTCCGCACCAATGTTTGACCTAGAGCCATCTCAGCTCTCAGGATCATAACCCCCTATGCATATCTAATGACATCTACGGACACCCAGTCCGGAAACTAACACATTCACAAACATTTGTGCATGGGGCTTGAGGGGCTTCCCGGCATCAGCAGCCTGTCCCTGGGAGGGAATGAGTGGCATTTGTAGAGAAGCCCAGGCCTGGTGTACCCGTGGGAGAGTCTGTCTTCCTCCTGCACCAGGCAGTGGAGGGAGAGAGGCCTCTCAATGGGGTACAAGTAGGGAAGTATAAATCCTTCCTGAGGATCTGGAAGACCGATGGGGAAGAAGGGATACTTAACCACAAAGGACAAAAGGTGGGGACCCTCAGAGCACCCGTTAGTTCCCAGGAGGCCTGCCAGGTAGAAGCAGGGCAGGCTTCCTTCGGGTGATTACCAGTGATCAGGAAGAACCTGCTGACAATCCAAGCAGCTGACAGCCCCAGTCCCTGGCAGAGTTTAAAGAGCCAGGTGTCTATCTATAGGTCCCTGAGGTCACCCACTGTGGGAGTCTAGGGGACTCAGCACTCCCATCTGGGAGTCTGCTTGAACGTGGCTATTGTGCTGTTTTTATTTTGGGATCCTTCTTCAGGCATCTTGCCTCTGGGGTCCGGTAGAAAGGGGCTTGAGGGCATTTAGAAATCTGTTCTTAAGTCTCAGGACCTTGAGATGCCCCCGAAGGCTCCATTTGAGCTGAATCTCCCCCTTTAAGCCTGGTATTTCTGGCCCACAAGTTTTTCATCTTTTCCAGGCCAGAGATCTCTTCCGTATCCGGGGAAGCCTAAGGGCCCCTTCTCAGGATGATGTTTTTAAATGCATAAAGTGAAATGCATTGGATTACAAAAGACACCAACTCTATTGAAAAACAGTTACCAGAACATGCTCGATAAATATGTGCTGCTTTATTATCTCACTAAATAACAAGATCTAGCAGCTCATCTAATAACTACTGTAATTTAAAATAGTAATGAGACTAGGGGCGCCTGGGTGGCTCAATCAAGTGTCGGACTTCGGCTCTGGTCACAATCTCACAGTTTGTGGGTTCGAGCCCCACATCAGGCTCTGGGCTGACAGCTCACAGCCTGGATTCTGTGTCCCCCTCTCTCTCCGCTCCTCCCCTGCTTGCACTCTGGCTCTCAAAGGTGAATAAATAATAAATAAAAAGTAAAAAAAATAGCAATGAGGATAAATTATTTTAAAGTACCTGTAACGATTGTAAATGTGACATGAAAATATCTGTGACTTCTACGGGTGACAGAGTACGTCAATACTACTACAGTTTGTTGCCTGACTTCATAATGAACAGAAATGCTAGATGTCAATTAGGGGTTAATGAAAACAGAAAGTCCATGAACTTGGACTTTCTGAATTCTGTACTCCAACCCCAGGTCAGGAAGGCCTGTTCTAGCCTGACCCAATCTCATGGGAGTGGAACCCATGACCTCAGTCTTATTGGAACTGACTCTAACAGCTCCGTGGGTTGTAAAGGCCAACATCCAAACTCCTCTTTTGTAATTAAACCAGCTGATCACTGCCACTGATCTAGACACTGTCGAGGCTTCAAACTTTCAACTGGAACGCAAGACACGCTTCATCATCCATGGCTTCATAGACAAGGGGGAAGAGAGCTGGCTGCTGGACATGTGCAAGGTAGGTGCCCACCCTCCTCACCTGGCCACTCCGTAAGGAGATGAGCACCCAGCAGCTAGGTTCAAACACTGCAGCTCCAACATCCCTGAGACTGGGAAAGGAAATACTCAGGGAGAGAATTGTCCTTTCTAAAACCACCAAGGAAAATCTGGGTTCTCAGGACATCCATTGTCAAGTTCCCCCAACTCAACAATTTCTAAACAACCAGCTCCTCTTGAGGCTGAAAAGAGCCACAGTCTAATCAGAAAGTACCAGACGTGGAGACTACAGCAAATTACCTGACATTTGTCTTTGATGGTTTATAGAAAATCCCTGTGTGACATAAAACCACTTAACTTTACCTTCTAGAGCTTTGCTATTCAATAGAACATTCTGTGCTAATGGAAATATCCAAATCAAGAGCCACTAGCTACCTGTGCTTATGGAGCATTTGAAATGTGGCTAGTAGGACCACAGAGCTGAATTTTAAAGTCATTGGATTTCAATTAATTTGGGGGGGATTTTAATGGATTTTATTTTTTTTTTAATTTTTTTTTCAACGTTTATTTATTTTTGGGACAGAGAGAGACAGAGCATGAACAGGGGAGGGGCAGAAAGAGAGGTTGACACAGAATCGGAAACAGGCTCCAGGCTCTGAGCCATCAGCCCAGAGCCTGACGCGGGGCTCGAACTCACGGACCGCGAGATCGTGACCTGGCTGAAGTCGGATGCTTAACCGACTGCGCCACCCAGGTGCCCCTTTAATGGATTTTAAATAGCCACATGTGGCTAGTGGCTATAATACTAGACAGCACAGCTCTAAAGTTATCATGAATATTAATAATGAATTATTATTCATAACATCCATTTCCTGAGCATTTACTATGAGCCTGACACTGTCCAGGTATAATCATTTCACAGTGCTTGTCCCATTTAATCCTCCCAGCAACACTGTGAGGAAGATATAGTTATTGTTCCCATTTCATAGATGAGCAAATTAAGGCACAAAGAAGTTCAATACTTGCCCAAAGTTGAATCCAGACTTGGAAAAGCAAAACCAGATCTCCTGTCCTTAAAACACCAAAATTCTGTGTATCTAGAGATTTAGCCCGCAGAAGGTGCCCAGGGCCATGGTTCTCTGGGGCTTAGTCTACACTGAGACCAACTTCACCAGCTTCTGTCCAAGGGCTCTCTTCTTCTCGTGGAATTGGGGTGGTTCACACACGCCCCTGGAGTCCCAGAAGGAAATTGTGTAGACCTGGAGATGGAAGAGTCAGGTAGACGCAATCTGTGGGGAATCAGCTTAGGAATCCTCAGGGTCTACACCAATGGGTTAACAAGGCACAAAGAAACACAAAGTCATAAAATGCTCACACCCGACTTTGGGTAACCAGATTGGCACTCCAAGAAAAGGGAGGCACAAAGGTGCCAAGAATAGTGAGGCACAAAGGTGCCAAGAATAGGGAGATGCAAAGGTGCCAAGAATAGGGAGGTGCAACGGCACCCCCATATAGGGAGGGGGTGCTGAAACCCCCAAAATATATAGAGAGAGGCAAAGGCCTGAAATAGAATCGGCGCAAAGGTGCCTGATACATAGGAATGACAAGATTAGATATTCAGGGTGAAAGTACCCCAAGTTTAGTACTACAACAGAAAGCCACTTTCAGAGGAGAATAGAGCCAGGGCAGGTAAATTGGTGAACTGGACTTTGGATGACTGTGCTTCAGGCAAAGCAGCACAGAGCAGAGATGGTTAACAAAAGAAAAGGTGTCTTGTTAACCCTGAGGTTATTCCCCCCGTCTGTCTCATCCCCTAGGCTGGCAAAGATTAAACAGGCAGGGTGCCTCCTGTCTGCTGTTAATAACCATCTACCCATCTGCCCGGCACCTGAAATTTGTTTTATATTGACCCAAACCCCAAACACTGTATACCTTCAAAATCCCCTTTTCCCCCTCACATCCTCAAATTAATGTTCACAATTTCTTTGTCTCGTTGTGCAGGCCCATCACGTTTGTAAGCCTTCTGATCTGAATAAATACGAGGCAAAGACCCTTATTCGTTGCTCTTGTCTTTTTCCCGGACATTAGCCATCTCTCTTTTTAATCCTGTGTCCACTCTTTTGCTAAGACAAAAGAGAACATTAGACTTAGAGTCTACGACAGCAATCCACCATGATGCCCCAGTCTCCAGCCAACTCCTCCCCACCTCAAACCAAGTTCCAGTCCAGGGCACCCCAAAATGAACAAAGTATATGGAGTGGCCCTTTCTGACATTTATTTTTCCCCCTCAAGGGACCAGTATCCGTGCTTGGGCAAATAGACTGTGGTCATAGCACATGATATAAAAGATGCATATATCTGAGAGAGCTGTATCCTAGCTCAGTCTAAATTTTCTTATTAAACTTGTCCTTCAGTACCTTAGATCTCCCATCAAAGCGTTGTCGGGAACATAAAAGCATCACACCCGTGGCTTCAACTCTCTGGTGTAGGGGCCCACAAACTTCCTGTGGAGAACTAGGGAGCAATTACTTTTGCATTTGTGTTCAATTTGGATCATACGGTTTTAACTCACCTCTTTTAGCTCAGAAGCAGAGATAAACAATAAGTAAACAAAGTATGTGGCTGTGTTCCAATAAAACTTTATTTATAAAAGCAGGTGAATTTGGCCCTGGGGTAATAGTTCACTAATCCCTGATCTAGTAAGTGATCTTTTTGATCCGGCTGTGTCACTAAGTATCCATGAGACCTTATAAGTCATTTAATCCATTCCAGGCCTCAGTTTCCACATCTGTTAAAGTGGGGATAAGTATACCCATTTGATAGCGATGTGGTGAAAAGGCAAGTGTCAGGAATATTAAGGCTCTGGCACAAGTAGGTACTTGATGGGTGTGAATTCCTATCTCTGGAGTGTACAACTGGTGGCTGTTAATAAACTGGTTTCTCCTTCTTACCTGTCTTCCCCAGAAAATGTTTCAAGTGGAGAAGGTGAACTGCATCTGCGTGGACTGGAGACGTGGGGCAAAGACACAATATACCCAAGCGGTGCACAACATTCGGGTTGTGGGAGCAGAGATAGCTTTCTTAATACAACGGCTGTCGGTAAAACCCTGCCTGGGCCACATCCCGTGGGTGGCGGGCAGAGAGGGGACAGGCTAGCACCGCCTTGACCTAAGAGGCAGCCTAAGGACCCCTGGGCCGGGGGCAGGCCTGGAAGCCCAAAAAGGGCGTTTTCTAAGGTGAAGCTACAGCTTTCCTCTCTCCTGGATTGTCCTGAAGACTCCTACTTAGGGGGCCCGAGGCAAACTAACCTCTCTGAGCCTCAGTTTCCCCTTCGGAAATAAAGCCTGTTTATTTCACGCAGGCTGTTCTGGGAATTCCCAGCGCACGACTCTCGACTCTCAGCTTAGATGTGTCTTCAAAATCACCCCAGGAGGGAAGGCCTCTTACAGCCTTTTGGAAAGTGTATTCCGGAGAATCCCAGAGCCAGGCCCACCACCCACGCTCTCCCAGACAGGCCGATCTCCTGCAGGGGACCAGGGGAGGGCGCCCAGCGGTGGGGCGTGGGTGGGAGCAGGCCCTCCCCCCCCCCCCCCCCCCCCCCCGCACCTCCGGTCCCCGCCTGCAGTTAACGCGGTGGCCGCTGGTCAGCACTGTTGCACCGCTAGGACCAAGTCGCGCGGGGGTGGCTCCTCCGGAGTTTCCAGCCGGGGTCCTGCCCCCCGCCTCCCCCCCACTCCCGGTGCCGGGCGCTGGCGCGCATCCCCACCCGCCGGCGGGACGTGACTCGGCATCCGTCCACAGACCGAGCTGGGCTACGGCCCCGAGGACGTGCACCTGATCGGCCACAGCCTGGGCGCGCACGCGGCGGCCGAAGCGGGCAGGAGGCTCGGCGGCCGCGTGGGCAGGATCACAGGTGCGGAGCGCTCGGCCCCGACGGGGTGCGGGCGGCAGGGGCGAGACCAGAGCCCGTTCACGCACGGCTCCGCGCGCCCCGACTGGCCGAACCCGAACGGACTGTCGGTGGAGCCCAGACTTGAATCAAAAAATAACTGACCATGTTTTCACGTGTATTAGAAAACACCCGATTGTAAATAAAAATACACTTATATTTTTTAAAAAGAAAAAGGAATTAGCATATTGAACCCATGACTTCAAGGTTATTATTGCTAGAGTAATATAATAATAATAAGTGATTTTTTAAACGTTGACTCAGCAGTTCCACAAGTATGTATGCTGTGCCATGCACGGGCAAAAAATGAAAGGGGCTATCTGAAACTTGCCATGTTGGAGGTGCTCGGTAAATAATGAATGAATGAATGAATGAATGATTTAGCAAAAGTAAGGCACACAAGACAGACACAGCCGGCTATTTATTTTGTGCGAGCAAATCAGTGTGTGACTTTGGCAAACAGTTGCATTCAACATTTAATGAATGGCTCCTTTGCTCAGGACGCTGCTGGCATCGGATAAAAAATAAGGGGATTATATAGTTTGTGTTTCTGTAGAATTTTTCAGTTTGCAAAGTCCTTTCTCTTACATCATTTCAAGGGGTTTTCACAATAACCCTGTAAGAGAGGTTGTTGTGATTCCTGCTTTCCAGATGAGGAAACTGAAGTTCAGAGAGGACAGGTATTTGCCCTTGAGCAGAACCAGGGCTAAATACAGGTCACTGAGTCCTGGATGCCCAGCAGCTTCCACCCTGCCTCTCTTCAAAGATGAACTGGGCACAGCCTACTTCAGGAAACCCACAGTCTAGTCCGAGAGGCAGACGATTCAGTAGGCAAGTAAAATTCAGAGCAGAATTAAAGAACACAAAATAATCCTGCACAATGTGGATGGTGTGTGCTGAGAAACGAGGGGCTAAGTTTTCAGAGCGGAGGTGGTATTTGAGCCCGGTCTTGGAGAGAACAGATTTTTCAGGGGAGAATGGGGCGGGGGGAGGGTGAGCAGTAGGCTGGGGCTAGCGTAGGCAGCCACAGAGGACTAGACAGTGTGGGGCTGGGGGACCCGGGCCTGGGTGGAGGTGGGCAAGGCCAGGAGCTTGCAGTCTTGCAGAGCAGTGACCAAACAGTAACAAGTGAGGGTAAAAAGGGTAAAGGCGATGAGGGAACAAGAGGGCCACCTAGATCCTGCTTGGAGCCAGGCACCAGAGACTTCTGGATGTTCTTTGACGGTCAGTGACCCCACTGTTAGCCTTTCTGTCTCAACTTCTCTCTCCTAAGCAGACCAAGAGCTACAGACCCAATTGCCCACATCATGGCTACTGAGGTCTGGGACTCTGCCCAGGAATCCCCGTGGATTTTGTGGGTACAGGATTTAGATCTTGGTTTGTCCTAGAGTGTGGCCTCACTGCCCACCTCCCCCATTTCAGGACTGGATCCAGCAGAGCCATGCTTCCAGGGCACGCCTGAGGAGGTTCGGCTGGACCCATCGGATGCCATGTTTGTGGATGTGATTCACACGGACTCTGCTCCCATGATCCCTTTCCTAGGTGAGTTCCTCATTGAACCTCTTGGTGACCAGCCATCCCTGATGAGAGTAAGTCCAGGCGCCCCCGCATACACATACCGCAGGGGTGGCATTCAAGATGGCTAACTGCAGGAATGTCTCGGGCACGAGCTGTCGAAATGGGTGCCGGGCACGAGTAAACAGCCAGTACGTTGCCGGTGGGTTCAGCTTGCCCCCCCAGGTCAAACAAAAGATACTTCTGCAGCCTAGAAGGCTATCACTTAGCCTTCAAACCTTGTGTCCTTTCCGATCTGCCACTATCCAGAGTGACAGATGTATTTCCTATTGACGTTTGACCTGTACCTGCAACATGCAAAGGTTGGTTGTTTTTTTTTTTTCACTTCTTTTGTCCAAGCTTTGGTTGCAGTGTGTTTTGTTAGAGATTAAAGATATCCTTTTATCTAATCCTTCACAAGTCCTTGTTCTTTTTTCATTACTTTCGTATATAACCACTTATGAAACATGCCAACAGAAGATGTTTTCAAGGATAACTATATCGCTTAATGAGTACCATATACTGCATTGAACATTTTATACACATTAGCTCATTAATCATAAAACCTAAAAAGTGAGTATTACTATTTACAATTTCGTTGCTGAGGAAACTGAGGTTCCACACGGTCAAGCAATTGCCCAACCTTACGGAGTCTAGAAGTACAATCAGGCTGTGATCGCAGGTCTGCGCGCTTCAAAAACCCAAACTCCTAGCCATTGGGCTGGGCTCTCAAGATGGCAATATAATGTCATGTGGTCTCAATAGAACAATATAACATAGAAGTCAAAAGTTTTAAATGAATATAGTAATAAAAATGCACCAGTCTTGATATGTATCTGCCGGTACATAGTGGTGCCAGGGCATGTCAGTATTGTTCAGGGTCTCCCCAAGACAGACAGACAGACAGACACACGCTCACACACACACACACACACACACACGTGAGCACGCTCACCCAGAGCCCAGCTTCCCTCTCATCTCTCTTCCCGTGTGCTCTCCTCCCTTCTTGTCTTACCAAGTGCCCATCTCTGAGCACTTTCTGGAGAGCCACAGACAGGATGGCTACACCCGGGAGAGAATTTTCCAAGAAGGTTCTGGCTGCAGTTGGAAGGAATTGAACACTGTCTGTGTCCACAGCCTAACGTTGGGGCCACTTACCTCCCTGGTCACCTCTGCTTCCAACATTTCAGGTTTTGGAATGAGCCAAAAGGTGGGCCATCTGGATTTCTATCCAAATGGAGGAAAGCAAATGCCTGGATGTCAGAAAAATGCCCTTTCAACCATCGTTGACATAAATGGACTATGGGAAGGTACGTGAGTGAGGAAAGCAAGACAGCAGCTGTTCCTGGTGGGAAGAAACAGTGCATGGTCTGGGCCGGGTATTTCCACAACCATGTCATGAGGTCTTTACTCTGATTAGCCCCATTTTACAGACAAGGAAACTGAGTCACTAAAGTTATAAAGCTTGCCCAAGACCACCCTGGATTTAAGCCCAATTTCTGGCTGCAAAGCCCGGACCTCCTGCCCCGTCCTGGACCATCTTCCCCTTGTCAGGATGCTGAGACTTGGAGGGACCCGCATGCTGCCTAATACCCAGCTCGGGCTCTGGCCTCCGTGCCTGTTCCTTGAAGAAGCTGGGTGTACGCAAAGGTCTGAAGGGCTTAGGCTTCCTTGCCATGTGCTGTGGTCAGGTTCTAGGCCCAGAAAAGAGCTAGCAGGAAGACAAAGCAGGGGTGTGCTCTGAGGGTTCGGGGAGCAGGTGCTTGTAGTGTGAGGCCCAGGGCCTGGGGGAAGAGCCTTGCGTGGGTTTCCATTCATCTGAGAGGACAGGCTCAGGACCCTTAACATTAAGTGGCCTAAGGCATCATCTGTGTTAGCTGCCCTTGTTCTGGCCTTTGGCTATTCCTGTCACCCACCCCTGAGACCAGGCTTTACTGGCCTCCTGAGAGTGGAGGCTCTGAGTCTGTGGTCATTTCATTTTAGTATCTGTTTGTCTGAGCTGGGAGTTCCGGGGCCAGGACGCCAGGGACTGTGTCAGGGGCATCCCAGACCCACCAGGATGTAGCCAAAAGCAAGCACCCAGCGCTGTCTGTTCTGCTGAGCTCAGTGAACTTCAGTGGCGTTTTTATAATCCTCGACCTGATTGCTGAAGCCACAGCCAGCATCCACTGACAGTAAACGGTGCTTTAACTCCCTCTCGGCTCTGCACCGGCCAACTCTAGGGACAGCCTCCCGGAGAGTCACAGTAAGGGCTGCCCCCTCCCAGAAGTGACTAAGGACTGCTCGCCCTCAGAAGTGACCAGCAGGCCACACATAATAGGAGCCCAGGCTTAATGAAAGAGGCAATTTCGAGAGAATAAGGCCAGGAACACTGGAGCGTGTGTCTATTGTATGGAACCCTGAGTCCCCCAGGCGCAGGGCAGAGGAAGAGTTAAGTCTGCTGGTTCCCCTCTGATGGGATCCCAGGGCAACAGTTGGGGGTGAAAGAAGCAACGAAGTCTGAAACAGGTGCTGTTGTCTGGTAATGAGTGTTGGTGTGGGCCACACTGAACCAACTTCTGCAGAAAGTTTCTGGGCATGGAGAGCCCAGAGCTATTGGGGGGCTAACCCCGTCACTGCTTTCCAGACACAAAGGGGAGATGTGCCTTTCTCCAGGAGCGGTGGGGGAAGCCCCACCAGACCCCCCCCAAAAAAGTGACCCCCAGCTATGTCTGGTGTCTCTGTTTATCAAAAGTTTTGTACCGAGAGCTGGAGAAGTGAAAAAAACGATTTTCCAAACAAGAAGACTTTGGTTGAAAGAAAAAGATGATAAATAAAACGCAGTGAGGGGCGCCTGGGTGGCTCCGTCGGTTAAGCATCTGACTCTTGATTTCAGCTGAGGTCATGATCTTAGGGTCATGAGAGTGAGCCCCGCGTTGGGCCTGCTTAAAATATTCTCTCCCTCTCTCTCTCTCTCTCTCTTTCTCCCTCTACTGCTTGTTCTCTCTCTAATAAATAAAGTAAAATAGGTAGAAGAGTGGCCAGAGGCCCCAGTAACCTTACTGTCCACTGCTTTTACCTTGTGCCTGGAATTGTAAGCAAGAAGAATTTCTCAACCTGGGACCAAAGGCACAAATAAGCTTGCTTCACACGAGAGGCCTGCCCAGGGTGTCCAGAGTTCAAACATTGCGGCCTGGCCAGCGGGCAGAATGCAACCCACAGCCGTATGTGATTGGTCCTCACAGTGACTATTTAAAATTTTTTTTTAATGTTTGTCTATTTTTGAGAGAGACAGAGTGCGAGCAGGGAAGGGGCAGAGAGAGAGGGAGACACAGAATCCGAAGCAGGCTCCAGGCCCTGAGCTGTCAGCCCAGGGCCCAACGCAAGGCTCGAACTCCCCGACTATGAGATCATGACCTGAGCTGAAGTCGGACACTTAATCCACCGCTGAGCCACCCAGGCGCCCCCACAGTGACGATCTTAAAACTGGGAATATACTGCTATCATTTAAGCATAGAAAGGTTTCCATGTAAAAGTCAGGATGCTGGCTTCTCATGAAAAATCAGAACAAGTAGTCTGGGCCTTTACCATACAACTGGCCGAGCTGTGTAGGAACCCTTTAAAGACCGTTGCTATTCTCTCTGTCTCTGTCTCTGTCTCTGTCTCTGCATATACATTTCTCACTGCTCCCTGCATGACCCCCAGCCCTCATCATTTCTTTATGTTCCCTGCCCGGGCCCCCAGAAGATTTAACAAATGTGCTCATTAGCACCTGTCACTCCCCAACACTTGCTGGCCCTTGAGTAGGACCTTCTTGGCAAATGGACACGGGGTGAGGAGAGGAAAGCCACTCTGGCCAACCACCATTCCTAAACAAGACCCCAGATTTCCTACTTGCCCCTAAGTATGGCAAAGTCAGTGATAAAAACTTCACAAAGTCAGGGCGCCCTGACACCCATCTGTGAAATGTGGAAGGAGGGGTTTCCGCTCAGTCGGAACAGTTCAGGCTTCAAAAGTGAAATGCCTCCTGTGGGCTCCCATGGCCTTTGCTTCCTCAGGAACCCGAGACTTTGTGGCGTGCAATCACCTAAGAAGCTATAAGTATTACTCAAGCAGCATCACCAGCCCCGACGGCTTCCTGGGCTACCCATGTGCCTCCTACAGTGACTTTCAGGAGGTAGGTCACCCCCGGGGCTGGGGGGAGGACAGGTTTTGTCCCTGTGACTTGGAACAGAGCGGAACTGTAACCTCATGACTAACGGGAGGAGGTTCTGGAATGCTGAACCTCACCGACTCTTCCTCTCCCGGGGACAGGGTGGGCAGGAGGGGACCTGCCTGCTGGGTCTTCCCTAGATCCCAGCTTTTTATTCTGGAAAATTCCCAATCTACACAGAAGTCAAAAGAAGAGTACACGAATACCTGTACACCCATCACCTACATGCACCGATTGTGAGCTCTTTCTATGTATGTATACATATAGTTTTTTTTTTTCTAAATTATGTAAGAGCAAACTCAAGACGTTAGGACTCTGCTCAGAAATACTTCAACATCCATCTCCTGAGAACAAGATCATTCTCCTACAGAACAACATGCAAGAAATTGTTAAATTGATACACTAATATTTTCTAAAATATGGCCCATATTCAAATTCCAAATATCCAAATCATGTCCTCCAGAGCTGTCTTTTTCTTTCTTTCACTCTCCCCCCTCCCCTGCCTCCCTCACTTTCTTCTCCTCCCTGCCCCCCTCCTTCCCTTCCTTTCTTCCCTTCTTTTTCTTCCGTTGCATTTATTTATTTATTTTTGAGTCTCCTTTAATCCAGAAAAGCTCTACATCTTTCACTGGTCTTTCAAGACATTGACCGTCATGAAGATTCCAGGCTGAGTGTTCGGCAGAATATCCCACAATCTCGACTCATCTGGTTATGTCTTCGTGATTCACTGAGTGCTCGCGACTCCTCAGTGTGTCACAACCGGAGGCACTGGCATTTATTTAGTGGCACTTCGTCTCATTATTTGAGGACTGACAGTTTGATTACTTGTTTAAGGTTTAAAAAAAAAAATCTGCCAGATTTCCCCATTATAGAAGTACCGTGTCCCCAAGTGCTCTGTGAGGTGATATTAATTCTGCAGCAGCAAGCCGGCGTGAAGGCGTGTGCTGCTTCCCTGAATCAGTTAGTATTCTGCGGTTGCAAAAGTTTGAAGTTTCAAAATGCTTTTTTCTCCCAAGTAAATGTAAAAATATATTTACACTCACATGTGTTCCTGTCAAAGTTAATTTTGAAAAATTAACCGTCTTGGGTTGAACTAACGTCAGAAGGACTGTGTGAGGATCTATTATGCAGCTCTGGCTGTGCTGGTTCTTGTTAGGGCATGGGTAATAGTATCCACCCCCTCCAGCACTTGTCTTAATGCTTTCCAAAGTGCGGGATCGCTCTGCACACCATGGACGATGGATGTGGCGAGGGCAAAGAACAAGGACCGGTGACACTGTAGCAGAAAACGTTAGTCTGATCTGAACAGAGCAAACCACCTCCTCCAGGCCCAACTGATGAGCTACCATGTGGGGAACGTCAAACAGGGATCAGTTAACGTAACGCGCATTCGAATGAAGATGGTCACAGATCTTCTCTTCCTCTGCTCTTTTGAATAACTTATTTGTCCCATTTACTCCTCCTGGAAGATGTCTTGCAGTTCCCGTCCATATTTTAACATTATTGCTTCATGGATATGACTTGTCTTCCCAACTCTACTCCGGGTTTTCTGGGTACTTCTTTGGGTGCACAGCAGGGCTTCACACAGTTCTGTGCGTGGCTCGGAGGATGAACGCATGGATGTATGAGTAGATGGATGCACGCATGTTGGTGGAGGAGTGGAAGGATGGGCGGATGCGTAGGTGAATGGGTGGATAGATGAGAGGATGGAGGGGAAATGAATGGGTAGATGGATGGTTGGATGGGTAGGTGAGAGGATGGATGGGGGATGGATGTGTGCATGTAGATAAATACAAGGATGGATTGGAAGATGCATTACTTGCCGGCTAGAATGAGTGAGTGAGTCAAAGCCCAGCATGAACAAACAAATTATGTTTTTTCACCAGGGTAACTGTTTCCCTTGTCCACCTGAAGGATGCCCCCAAATGGGGCACTATGCTGACCAATTTCAAGGGAAAACCAGAGCTGTGGGACAGACCTTTTTCCTGAACACAGGAGACAGTGGTAACTTTACGCGTAAGTTTCCATTTTACTCTTTTAAAACTCTTGCAAATAATTTGGAAAGGTGGAGCAGCCTAATTAGTCGGGACCCCTGCTAGCAATGGCCAGAAACTCAACTCCAGCCAGCTTAGCTGTAACAGAAGGACAGTAGAATGGCATTGTCTCTCCTCTTGTTTACTCCCATAGCCAATAATTCTGATCAATGGAATGAAGTACAATGATTGGCACAGGCTGGTCATGTGCTCACCCACCCTGGTGGCAAAAAGCACGAATCAATTAACAGAAGATGATCGTGTGGGGCAAAATCACTGTAAGTCAAGAGGTCATGCCTGTGATGATCTGTCATAGGAGTACCCTACACAATCATGCATGCATATGCACACACACATATGTATGCACACACACACACACACACACACACGCACACACACATGCTGTGTTTGTGTTGTTATTTTGCCCAGCTTCTCACCAAAAAAAAAGTACAAGATGGTGAAATCATCAAGATTCATTTCTTATAAGTAATAACACAGGGTGGCTGAATAACAATTGCTTTCCAAGGGAGTTATAAATTAAAAAATAATTATACAGCACTTTACAAAACACTTTCCGCATATAGCATCTCATGTAATCCTCATAAAACTTAGGAAAGATAACAGCTTGGCAGTATCTATAAAGTCTCATGTGCATATTCCTGCAACCCAGTCATTCTCCTTCTCAGGCATACCTTAGGAAAACGCTTGCATAAGAAGGTGTGCTCAGAGATGTTCACTGCGGCATTGTATTTAATGCTAAAAGTTTAGTGATGAGAAACCTAGATGCCCACCAACTGGTAAATAGCCAAGTACTATATTTAACCATGAAAAGCAAAAAGAGGGGCGCCTGAGTAGATCAGTCGGTTGAGCGTCCAACTCTTGATATCCACTCAGGTCATGGTCTCATGGTTCATGAGATGGAACCCCAAGTTGGGTTCTCTGCGCTGACCGCATGGAGCCCGCTTGAGAGTCTTCTGTCTTTCTTTCTGCTCTTCCCCTGCCCATACTCTCTCTCTCTCTCTCTCAAAATGAATTAAAAATAAACATTTAAAATAAATAAATAAATAAAAGCAAGGAGAGAGCTCTATGTACCGAAGAAAGAAATCCTCTAAAGCACAGTAAGTGAAAAATGCGAGTGGCAAACGACACGTATCAATACAACAAATGCAATACAACATGAATCAGTCAGGGTCCCAACAGGAGAGAGAACTCATCGAAGTGGTTCAGATGAAGAGACTTGTTTGAAGGATCCACTCTGAGAGGTGTGGGCAGGGTTAAAGGAACAAACAAGGGGTGCTGAGGCGCCCAGAATCTGGTGGCTGTGGGGTCCTGGAATCGGGCTATCACAGAGACAGGGAGTTACCACCGGACATCTGGTATACAGTAGGAGGCCGCAGGGGAGCATGAGAGATGGTTCCACCCTTTCCTCCTGCTTCCTGATCTCCTGAACAAGTCTCTTATTGGCTGAACTCAATAGAAAGCCAGTAGCAGAGATCCCTGGTGGGGGTGGCCTTCCAGAACACAGAGCAGGACAGAAGAGGGTGGTAAATCTGTCTGGGGTGAAGACGGGTGGAGACAATAGAGAATAACTGTGCATCCTATTTGTGGAAGGGGAAAAAAGCCTAGATATTCTTTTATAAACTTACCCATGTATGTATGAATGCTCAGGGAAAGCTCCAGATTAGGGTTTCTCTACCTCAGCAGTACTGACATTTTGGGCTGGATCATTTGTCGGTGTCGGCGTGGGGGCTGTAATGCATTACAAGATATTTAGCAGATCCTTGGCCGCTAGATGCCATCAGCAGCCCCCTCTCCTGGTGTGACAACTCATAGTGTGTCCAGACATTGCCAAACGTCCCCAGAGGTGCAAAATCACCCCTGATTGAGAACCCCTGGACTTGATTAAGTATAGACATCAACATGGTTATCTCAAGGACAAACTTGAGATGGAGGGCAGGTATATGGGGTCCTGATGAAGATTTTGGGATTTTTGTTAAATTTTCAAAAAATTAAAATAGTTCATTGCATGTGAAAATAGTGAATAACCAGAGGAGAGGAGCCGGTGATTTATCCCAATGGTGCAAACATCTCTCTGTCCGGATGGCCTTTCTGTGTAATGATGTGAACTTCGGGCACACACGTGCAGTAAGAGGCTGTCTCTCATCCATCAGGGCGTGTGCCTTGCTGTATTGGCAGGAGATTGTGCTGAACAATATTTTCTTCCCCCTGCATCACTCACCTCCACCTAGAATCTGAGTTTCTGGGACTCCAACTTCAATGAAAGAAACCACTGTCACCTTCCCCGCTTACCTCGCATCCTGGGGGAGATTCAGAGCTTGGAGCAAGAAGGCTTCCATGGGGTGATTTTTTTCCTAACAAGATGACTTCATTGAACTGATTGTATGTCTTTGGACAGGCTGGAGACATAGGGTGTCGGTCACACTGGCTGGAAAACGGAAAACAAGCGGGTACTTCAGGATTGCTTTGTATGGAAGTAACAGGAACTCAAAACAATATGAAATTTTCAAGTAAGTTCGACAGCAAAGTGAAGTGGTCCTACTTTTCATAAAAGACTATTCCTAAGATATTGGGTATAAACTTTGTAAATCTGGCCATCTGTTATACAGAACCAGTGAATCCTAGAGTGTCGTTGCTGGAGGAAAATATTAGCATCTAATCCAATCATCCCACTTTACAGATGAGAAAAGTGAGGCCCAGAGAGAGGGAATTGACTCTTTAAAAGGAGATATGTGCTAACTGCTTTTGCAGTGTCAGTCATTGCTTTCTGACTTAGGTTTAATGGATATCAAATTCTTCAAAGGCCCGTTTATGTGGCGACTCCTCCCAACACATACCCTCTCCACCCCCCACACATACATACATATCAAGCTTCTTGTTGCTATGGTAACCTCAGCACCTAGCTTCTGCTGGGCGTAGGAGGTGCTTGGCAGCTAGGTGTTGTATGAATGCGTAACTGTGCTACAAAATCACGTTCTGGTTTTTGTACTAACTTTTACATAACACTTTTCATGTTAAGTGAAAGTTCTTCGACAACTTTCTCTGCTCCACATGAAATCCTAACAGAAGACCTCTGTGTAGGGGCCCCTGGGTGGCGCAGTCGGTTAAGCGTCCGACTTCAGCCAGGTCACGATCTCGCGGTTCTTGAGTTCGAGCCCCGCGTCGGGCTCTGGGCTGACGGCTCAGAGCCTGGAGCCTGTTTCCGATTCTGTGTCTCCTTCTCTCTGCCCCTCCCCCATTCATGCTCTGTCTCTCTCTGTCCCAAAAATAAATAAACATTGAAAAAAAAAATTAAAAAAAAAAAAAAAAAAAAAAGAAGACCTCTGTGGAACCACGTACATCTTTAAACATATGACATTGGATCAGTTAGTCCTGTAGTGTAATCATAGGGTAAATACGCTTCCCCAAATGCTTGATTTCCCCTAAGGACAAATTAAGACAGTGCAAATCTCTGGTCCTGTACTTTTTGAAGATGCGTTCGTCACAAATACAGTTGTGTTTTAGCAGCCGCTGGATGTCCACGAAGGCATTCAAGGTATTTGCAGAAAACCAACAATAGCAGCCATCGTTTGGAGAAATGATAGATTGCCATCATCCTATGTATTCGTATGTCCAGCTGATACAACATTTCACGTCTGTGCTTTCAGAGGATCCCTCCAACCACATGCAAGTCATATGCGTGACATTGACGTGGACATCAATGTTGGAAAAATCCAGAAGGTTAAGTTCCTCTGGAACAACCATGTGATCAATCTGATCCGGCCCAAGCTGGGGGCTTCGCAAATCACGGTGCAAAGCGGTGAAAATGGGACTGAGTGCGTATCTCTTATTCCACATACATTGTGTTATCTATATTTACTTGTCAATCTATCCATCCGTCCATCCAGTGACCCACCTACCCATCTAAATAACCATCTACCTATCTGTTCATCCCTTTCTGTCCATCTGCTTAACCATTCACCCACCCATTTATCCAATGGCCATCTATCTAGTCATCTGTTTCTTTATCCTTCTGACCAGCCATCCAGCCATCCAGCCATTATCTACCCAACTATTCATCTCAACTCCCCCATCTATCCATCTGATTCACTTTGAAAACTCAAATATCATTTTCCTCAGGCCAAATTCAACTTGGCAGGAGCCAGGCATCAGTTAGGTATAAGGCATAGATTTGAGAAACAGGCCAATACGAAACTGTTTTATCTCAAACAATGAGAAAAACGCCTGGGCAGAACTTGTAAGAAATCACCAAGTTAATTCCAGTTGGGGTGCTGTTCACAATGTGAATTGGTTTGCTTGGAGACTGTGGCATGGAAAGGATAGGGAGTGGGTTAGGATCCAGATCACAGTAGCAATCTCTCCATATTCAAGGGAACAGAATCTTATTTGGTAGGGGGTGCTGGGAGAGGACCTAACTGTGTTTAAAATGTCGAAAGGGGCGCCTGAGTAGCTCAGTCAGTTAAGCGATGTACTCTTGATTTCAGCTCGGGTCGTGATCTCACAATCCATCCATGCGTTGGGCTCCACACGGACAGTCCCCACAGAGCCTAATTTAGATTCTCTCTCTCCCTCTCTCTCTGCCCTCCCCCACTCATGCTCACTCTCAAAATAAATAAACTTAAAAATATTTAAAAAAATTTTTTTATGTTTATTTTTAAGAGAGAGAGAAAGAGAGAGAGACCGAGAGAGAGAGACAGAGCAAGACAGAGACAGAGAATCTGAACAGGCTCCAGGCTCTGAGCTGTCAGCACAGAGCCCGACATGGGGCTCAAACTCACAAACCGTGAGATCATGACTCGAGCCAAAGTCGGATGCTCTACCGACTGAGCCACCCAGGCGCCCCTAAAAAACATTTAAATAAAGAATGAAAGAAAGCGATCTTCAGAGAAAAGCATCATAAAATAGTAGGATGTTAGAGTCTGAAGGAAGCTTAGATACCACCTCTCGACTGCTCTCATTTTGAGATGCGGAGAGTAGATACAGAGATTCACAGAACTCGTTTGAGACCATATAGGGAAGCTGGAGAGAAAAATACTGGACCACAAAATGTTTCCAAAAACACACACCAAGACCTGACTCAGCTGCACCACTTAACTGTGCTAGCCGTAAACCTTAGTATTCTAGATTCCTCCACGTGTTGTTGGAAGGACCAGATGTCACTGTGGCTGTGCCAGTATTTTCTATGCTCCAGAGCAGAGCAAGACCATCAAGCACAGCACAGACTTAGACCCAGGTCTTCTGACAGCGGGTCCCATCCGGCTCACACAGCCAGACGTGGCATTGAGGATCTGTCAGGCCAGGCGTTAGAATGCATGGTGGAACTGTCTGGATTTCACCGTAGTGAGGTGGGGGGTGGGGGGAGTTACCGTTGTCAGCTACGCTACAGCCCACACACTGTATATTGCAAGTACCGAAGTCACCACCTCACACAAGGGATCCCTTGTCGAAGAGCTACATTCTGAAAGTGATCCCTGAGGGAAGGCTGGTGTGGTCAACCATCCTACGTTAGCCAGAGACACCTCAAGGGCCAGAGGACCCAGGGAGTGCCCTGCATCTCATGGCTGGGTGGCTGCCCCAACCTGACCAGGCTTCACCCCTCAGGAGTGACAACCCTTCACGATCATTTTTTTTAATATCTTTATTGAGATACCATCCCCATACTGTACAATTCACCCTTGAGAAGTATATAATTTAATGACTTAAAAAAAATTTTTTTTAATGTTTATTTTTGAGACAGAGACAGAGCATGAGCAGGGAAGGGGCAGAGAGAGAGGGAGACACAGAATGTGAGGCAGGCTCCAGGCTCTGAGCTGTCAGCACAGAGCCAGACGCGGGGCTTGAACTCATGAACTGTGAGATCATGACCTGAGCCGAAGTCGGACGCTTAACCGATGGAGCCACCCAGGCACCCCTTTAATGACTTTTTTGACATATTCACAAAGTTGTACAATCATCATGTGATCAATTTTAGAATATTTCATTACCCCAAAAGGAAACCCCATACCCATTAGCCGTCACCCGCTAATCTCCCTATCCCTTTGCCTAGCCCTAGGCAGCCACCAGTCTCCTTTCTATCTCTATTGATTTTCCTGCTCTGGACATTTCGTAGAAATAGAATCATACAATATGTAGTCCTTTGTGACTGGCTTCTTTCACTCAGCATCATGTTTTCAAGACCAATCTATGTTGTCACATGTGTCTGTACTTCATTCCTTTTTATATCTAAATAATATTATATCACCACATTTTGTTTATCCATTAATCAGTTGATGGACATTTGGGTTATTTCCACCTTGGGGCTATTATGAATAATGCTGCTTGTATACAAGTTTTCACGTGGACACACGCTTTCATTTCTCTTGGGTATATAGGAGCGGAATTGCTAGGTCATGTGATAACTTTAGGTTTAACTTTTAGAGAAACTACCAGACCCTTTTTCTGGAGAGGCTGCCACATTTTATATTCCCAGAAGCCGCATATGAAGAACCTCCATGATCTTGACTCTACAGGGAAAGTCCTCTCTGGGCAGGCTAGGGTGCCCCTGGGAGTGCATTGCCAGGCCCATCAGAGACTCTCTTGGTTTCAACAAAAAAAGAAAAAAAAAAATCCTGGGTCTGATGCAGCTGATTCACTCTCAGCTCAAGAAGCCACAGGGGTGGAGGATGTTCTGTGAGTGGTTTTGCTTAGAAAGAATCCCCTGAACTCACCTTGGCAGAGCAGACCCTTCCAGTCAAGGGATCTGAATTTCAGGGGGCTGGCTAGCTGCTGTTTACTCATCTGGGGTCACATTTCCACCAGCAAATGACCCTCATGCTGAAAATGTTTTCCTCCGCAGGTATAATTTCTGTAGCAACGACACAGTGTCAGAAGACGTTTTACAGTCTCTTTACGCTTGTTAAAAACGTGGTACTCTCTTATATCTTTGCAGAAATAAATTCTTTAACGCCCTCGGTTTGGTGTTGAGGTGTTCATTTGACACCCGCCGTATTCCGGGGTCATATTTCGGAAATGATTTATGGGACGGGAGGGAACGCCTGAAAAGTCCCCCCTGGCCCCCCTCTGCCACCATCTCTGTCTTTCAGGGCACTTTGTGTGGCCTGTTCTAATGTATTTCCTTTGCTTCGACAATGAATTTCTGTCCCATTTGATAAGGTCATCATTGTTCCCACGTGGTGCCCACCCAGCTTTTAACATCCCAGGGTAGGAAGCAGACCCCAGGCAGGGGCGGCCAATAGCAGGAGTAACTCAGGGCAATTATTATCTAGATTAAAGCCTGGTGGGAAAGGGGCTTAAAATAAATTAATACGTGCACATGGTACAAAATGCAAAAGATCTAGAAGAGTATCCTTACACAAGCTATGTCTCTGTCCACCCTCACCCGCCAAGTCTCTGGTTCCCCTTCCCAGAGACAAGCACAGTCTTTTTCCAGAAATATTCTACATGTACCCACGTGTGCCTCCCCTCACACAGGCAGCCCCAGCCCCACCCCCACCCTTTGTGTTTCAAACAACTGGTTGGATACAACAGACACCATTCTAACTTGGCTTTTTGCATTATCAATAAATTAGATATTATTCTCCAATGATGCAGAAAGAACCTCTTCATTCTTACAGCTTCCTAGATTCCACTGAGGGGTGCATGTGGTGTGATTGTCTCTGCTAATGGACGTAGGAGTGTTTTCCAAAAATTTCCCAGGATGGATATTCATGCAATCACTATCCTCTGTGGTTGCTTTACATTACAAAAATCTGTCCAGCAAATATTTAGGATGGATTTCTTTTGGTCAGGATTGCCAAATTGCCCAATGTTAGCAAATGTACCAGCTCACAGTCCGGTCAACACCGCAGTCGGCTGAGCCACATGAAATTGCCACCCTTCTGGGCCAAGAAGGTCAAATATTGGTCATTTCATTCGGTTCCTTCTAACGGGAGGGCGCTTCGCACCCTTACCAACATGGTGAATCGTCCAACCTTTTCTGAATTCGGTAGGTTGAAGTGCTTTTCCTTAAATTGCAATTGGTGTTTGTTTTATTATGACCCAGGGTGAACATCTTGTTCCTGTTGAATGGCCCTTTGCGTTTCTTTCTCTGTAAACTGTCCAAGGTGTTTGCCAATTCTAGGCATCTTCTTCATATAATTTTTACTTTTAATGTTTTTAATGTTTGTTTATTTTTGAGAGAGAAAGAGAGAGAGAGCGTGCGTGCAAGTTGGGGAGGGGCAGAGAGAGGAAGACACAGAATCTGAAGCAGGCTCCAGGCTCTGAGCTGTCAGCCCAGACAGAGCCTGATGTGGGGCTTGAACTCATGGACCACAAGATCTTGACCTGAGCCGAAGGCAGACGCTTAACTGACTGAGCCACCCAGGCGACCCCAGATCATTTTTACTTTAAAGAGCACTTTAAAATGAAGAAAATTGGAATATTCTGTGAAATGCAAATATTTCCCCCAAGTTATCCTTCTCCCTGGGAGGAAAGGGTAAGTCAGTTGAAGGGCCTGGGCGTCTCCTCACAAGGCTGGCACCCAGCCAGCCGGGACGCAGCTCCTACACGGAAGGTTCTGCAGGTGCCGTAATCCAAGGGGCTGCCCATTGAGCAGGCAGAGCCTGTGCCTAGATCTTGGGGGACTCAATGCCACCCCAGGCACAGCAGTGGGGGCCTTTGTGGACTGCGGCCCTTCCAGCCTGGCCTTCTGCCCACACACGGCCTCCCACACCCCCCGGCCAGCCTGCCCACTTGTTCCTGGAACCCCGGTGAGTGGAAGGCCGGTGACACATAGTGGATGTTACTTTTGAGGCATAGGATGCGGTGGTATGGGGTGCACCAGCTGGGCCAGAGTTGGGGTATTTCCTGTTCAATTCTTAGAATCCAGAAACAGCTTCATTTAGCAATTCTGGGAAGGGCATCGTGACAGAGCATTTCAGGTGATTCATCCCGAGATTCCGAGAACAAGAGCCTAGGAGCTCCCGCGCCCCTTCACGGGGATGCCTGGGATTTGTAGCAGAGCAGAAGTGCTTGAGCTCAACACCCTGGGGTTTTTCTTTTATTAGCCTTGTTCTCTTTGTATTTTCTATATTATTTTCTTGAAACCCAATAGAGCATTTAAAATCTGGGCCTGGTGCAGTGAAATCGGTCCATATCTGAGACCTACGAGACTCCTCAGATCTCAGTAAAGCTACAAATGATAGAACAGAGGTTCTCAGCCCTGGCCACACATCAGAATCAACTGGGTAGCTTTATTTATTTTTTTAAGTTAATTTATTTTGAGGGAGAGAGAGAGAGAGAGAGAGAGAACATGTGCATACGCGGGGGAGAGGCAAAGAGGGAAGGAGAGAGAATCTCAGGCAGGCTCCGTTCTGTCAGCACAAGCCCGACGTGGGGGTCTCCATCCCATGAACCATGCATGACCTGAGCTGAAATCAAGAGCCTGACGTCCAACCGACTGAGCCACTCAGGTGCCTCTAAATTGGGTAGCTTTAAAAGAAAATTCCATGTCCCAACCACACCCTGGCCCAGTCAGAATTTCTGGGTTGGAGACCAGCACCAGTGTTGTTAAAGTTCCCTGCCAGGGTTGAGAACTACGTATGTTTCCTTCTAAGAGTTTGTTAGGACATTTGCTAATCTTTTACCTCTTCTCACCCTGTGAGATTTGGTTCTCCAGGAGGGCGGAGCTGGCTTTGAATCTCAGCATCCTTTCTGCCTGAACTACCTGGGCTGGTTACGTCACATCTCCAACCTCAACGCCTTCCCGGGAATGACAATCCTCCCGCACAGGGTGGCTCTGACAAGAAAAAAACATGCAGGGCACCTAGGTGACTCAGACAGTTAAGTGTCCAACCTCGGCTCAGGTCATGATCTCACAGTTTTATGAGATCCCCGTGTTGGGTTCTGTGCACTCACCATGGGGAGCTGCTTAGGACTCTCTTTCTTTCTCTTTCTCTCTCTCTCTCTCTCACTCTCTCTCTCTGCCCCTCCCCTGCTCGCATTCTCTTTGTCTCCCTCAAATGAATAATTTTTTAAAATGTTAAAAAAAAAGATAAAAGATGCAAAGGACTTCGTGCAGTACCTGACACATGATAAACAGCCAATAAATGAAGCAGGAAAAGCAGGCAGGCCCGAGTTATTCTTTAAGAGTCACAGAGACACCATGACCAAGATTAAAGACAAGTGTAGCCTCAGGGAAAGTATTTGAAGTGGACACAACAGGGAATTAGTATCCAGCATACATAATGGAAAGCACAGTCCGATAGAAAAGTGGACAAAGGGACGTGAGCAGACAATGCACAAAGAGGGGTCTGAATAATAAATGTTTGAGAGTTACCTTCGCCGGAAAGGAGTGGAATATAAATGAAATTAACAACATGACATTTACAACCATCAGAATGTCCAAAATACAACGTTAGCAACAAAAAGTAATGAAGGGTCCATATATGTCCACATGGATAGATCCCCCCAAATGTCCTCTTGAGGACAAAAACAAGGGTTAGTAAGATACCATTTAGATACAGAAATTACCATTTACATACATTTTTTTTCATTTAAATTTTTTAAATTTATTTTTGAGAGAGGGAGAAACAGAGCACCATCGGGGGAGGGGCAGACAGAGAGAGACACAGAATCTGAAGGAGGCTCCAGGATCTGAGCTGTCAGCACACAGCCTGACATGGGGCTCGAACCCACAAACCGTGAGATCACGACCTGAGCCTAAGTCAGACCTGAGCTTAACCGACTGAGCCACCCAGGCATCCCTTATGTACATTTTTATTCACAAAACACTGCGACCCACTGTACATGTGGTACAAAATATCAAAACGTGAACAAATTAGAATCCTTCCTTATCAGTAATGTCATTTATCTTTCGCTACAATAGGACATCAAGCGAACATGACAAAAAGTTCATCTTTGCTAATTCTACATGGTGGTTATAGTGGTGTGTTTGTCCGTGCTTTTTTTTTTTTTTTTTTGTAGTTTTCATTTTGGATCCAATTTTAAAAGAAAAAAATACAAAATCGGAGGTTTACAATATTTTGGAGTTCAGAACATGTGGCTGGTAGGAGGGGCTGCTGGTGAATGGTGACTGAGTAGTTTCTGTGACCCCAGTCCCTCGTCTGTATTTGTGTTCAGATCCTGGTTCATCTGTCACTATCCCCAAGACATGCAACAAGAGGCTCCCTCCTCTTTATGTTGGGAGCCTGCACCTGTCACATCAAAACCCTCCATCTTCAGGCTCTGTCAGTCTTGCCACTTGTCCCCAGTGCCATGCTGTCATGCTTACGCCACATAGCACTACAGATGAGGACAAAACCCAGGACCTGGGCAGACAGAGCCAGCAGACCACGGTTGTAAAGACAGCTTTATTTCTTAGCATTTACCTGCCCAGGCACAAACCACGTAATTCCTGCAAAGATCTCACTGAATCAGGATTTAATGGTAACAGAGGGGCACCTGGGCTGTTAGTCGGTTAAGCGTCCGACTTCAGCTCACGTCATGATCTCGCGGTTCATGAGTTCGAGCCCCGCGTCGGGCTCTGTGCTGACAGCTCGGAGCCTGGAGCTGCTTCAGATTCTGCGTCTCCCTCTCTCTCTCTCTGCCACTCCCCCACTCTCACTCTGTCTCTCTCTCTCTCAAAAATAAATAAACACACAAAAAAAAATGGTAACCGAGGTGTGATACAAAGCCTTCCGTTAAGAACCAGGTGTCTTCATCTTGTCTCCTCAGCTTCCATAGGGAAAAAATGAGCACTTTACAAAGCTGTTTCGTAAAATGTTATGTTAAATGAACAACAAATTACTTTTTCTTTTACTAGCTTTTAATGCTAATAGTGCCATTTATTCCTGACCTTCAGAAATACGAGATATTTTAAATGACAACATAAAAAGAGTTCTTGTTTGAAAACGCAAGCTGCTTTAGACTGCATATTATTACTTATGAGTACAGCAGGTGCCAGCATCATGCATTTCAGCATCCCATTTATATCCAACTGGTATATATTTCAGCTGACATTTATTGTTCTTTGGCTTATGTGTCAAATTTCTTAATGATGACTCTGACAAAAGCATCGAGCCCGGTATATATAAATTACATTCGCTACCATATAATCAGCCTTATCTATTAGGACGCCATTTGTGACAAATCATGTTCAAAATAAAAATTGATTTTTCTGTTATTTTAATATTGCGCCGCTCACAGCAAGCCTTTGATTGAATCTTAAACGCTTTAAGGTTCTATTTTTGTTTCAGGCAGATCAGAAATGGGGTCTGAACTATTTACAGAGCTAAAACAATTTGCGAAACCACAAAATCAAATTTCAAAAGACATCTTTATTTTCCAGCCACAGGAGTAAATTTGGTGAAGCTATCATTACAGGGCACGCAGGTTAGCGACGAAAACCTCACACGCACATTTAATTTCTGTGCATCTATTTTCATCTAAATTAGATTTTAACTGTAATGCAGGGTATGAAAAGCCTCGGGCAGGCCTTTGTCTCTATCTTTCGGCCAGTCGCAGGCTTTCTTCCAGCTGATCTGAGCTCCACATCACCCTGTCCTGCTCCCTTTTGGAGGTGGGTTTGGACTATGTTCCGTGTTCTGGATCCATGGAGCTTCTGTTTCCCAAAGGGGTCTCTCTTAAGAGGGCACCTGCTTCAGTGCCTGGGTGGCTCAGTCAGGTAAGCATCCGACCGTTGATTTCGGCTCAGGTCATGATCTCAAGGTTGTGAGATCAAACCCCTCGCTGAGCCTGGAGCCTGCTTAGGATTCTCTCTGCCCTTCCCTTGCTCTCTCTCGCGCGCGCGTGCACTCAAAAAAAATAAATAAATAAAAGAGGGCACCTGCATGACCCAAATTACTTACAAAACGCATCACTTATGATTAGATCCTGGCTAGCATCATAGCATCACACCCTTGGGTTAAAGTGTTGCTGAGGGCAGGGGTCGGCAAACGAGGGCCCGCGGGCCGCCTGTGTATGAATGGCCCTCCAGCTAAGAATAGTTTTCACGTTTTTAAATAATTTTTCACAAAACTCAAAAGAAGAATACTATTTCGTGATACATGAAAATGATACGAAATTAAAATTTCAGTGTCTATAAATAAAGTTTTATGGGAACACAGCCACACTTGTTCATTTACATATTATCTAAAGCTGCTTTCCTGCTAAAACTGCAGAATTGAGTATTTGCAACAGGGACCAGATGGCCCATGAAGCATTAAAAAAAAAAAAAAAAAAGACTATCTGGCCTTTAGAGAGAAAGTTTTCAAACCTTGCTTTAGAAGGAAAGGCGTCAGTGATTTATGTCTTATTAAAAGGATTGGCACCTTCAGGGCAGGGAGCTGAGGTAGCACTCAAATAAAATGCCACGTTCGTGACGATAAGTTTCACAGAAAGCTTTATAGACACATTGGCTAAAAGGTCCTCAAAGTGTTCATAAGTAGAAAAAATGAGGGGAAAAGGCGACTAAGGGAAATAAAACCGCAACTTTCACAAAGCTGCACATGTGATTAATGTGTATGCCAATTATAAAATGAGTCAAAAATGCCATTTAGACAAATGGGTTGAAAAATAAGCGATCGCCAAAATTGTGTTGAGCTTAAGCCAACGGAAGCGGCTTTAGGTAAAATGGCATTGAGCCGAAGGTCTGTTAGCAGCTGCCGGCCCCCAAACCCTGAAGCGGGGGTCTGGGACTGTGGGAGGCGGGGGGGTGGGGGGTGCCTCAGCAGCCTGATGGAGAGGCCTGGCCACAGCTGCCCTTGGCGTGACCTTCGGGAGAACACATACCAGAAATGAGGCCTAAAGGACCTTGAGGCTGGCTGTTCAGCTCCTTCGGGCCATGGAATGCCTGGTGGCCCTTCCTGATAGCACCCCAGGCTGGTCGGGAAAGGTAGGGGTACATGTTCCCCCTCAGCCTTTGGAGAATCCAAACAAATCTGGTTTGAATCCAAATATGAATGCGGATTGTTGTTGGGGACACATTAGCCTCCTCTGTGGGGCCTACTTTTGGAAGACTGATGGAGGCTGGTAGACCCCACTCTCCCCACCAAGTCCTCCCCCTCAGCTGAAAAACAGAGGCTTTCAAGGAGGGGGCAGTTGGGGACTCTCCCTGCTGGGTCGTCTCGCCTGATGATGGCTCACGCTTGTGGAGCACTGGTTCTGGGCTGAGCACCAGGGGAAACTTCAGGGGATTTGTTGGGGAAGAGGCCAGGGGGTGGTGGGGTGGGGGGTAATAAGCTTGAGGAACTCAGGGGCCTTTTGGGAAATGAGCCAAGACCCCGGCTCTTGAAACTCTTGGGGTGGGAGAGGGGCTGATGAGCAAGGCCCAGGAGCAGGGCAGGGAGATCAGGGCCTCCAGTCTCTGGCCTTAAATAAACCTTTTAACTTATGCCTTTTTGTTTTTCCTATTTTTTTTTTTTTGGAAAGTTTATTTATTTATTTTGAGAGAGAGAAGGAGTGGGGGAGGGGCAGAGAGAGTGAGAGAGGGTGTGAGAGACAGAGAGAATCCCAAGCAGGCTCTGCACTGTCAGCTCAGAGCCTGAGGCGGGGCCCGATCTCACGAACCGTGAGATGAGGACCTGCGCTGAAATTGTCAGGCGCTTAATGGACTGAGCCACCCAGGGGCCCTGATTTGTCGCTTTTCTTTTCTAGAGCCTCCAGCTTGGTCAAGGTTAGCCCGTGAGTCTTGTGCCTGCAAAACGCCCTGCCATGCCCTTTGTGTGCCTGATTCCATTTCATCCTCTCAACCTCATGAAGAAGGAAGCATCACTTTATAACAGAACACTGAGGCTGGGAGTGGTCGAGTTTCTCCCTCCAGATCACCCAGTAGTCACATGGCACAAACCCGCGTGAAGTCCCCCAACCCCCCCCCCCAACCCCCGCCCAGAGCCCGGCTCTCAACATCCTGAGCCCCGTTATACTGACTCTATCACATTCTTAAACTTCCGCGTTTCTCGTTTATCCTCTCATTTCTTTCTGGATCGATTCGATGTTGAAACCGCGGCTCATTTAGCAGTGGTTCAAGTTACTGTGACAGTGGCCACGGAGGACATGCCAATGTGACATGAAGGTTAGGTGGGCAGACTCTGGCCTCAGACGGCCTGGGTTCAAGTTCTGGCTCTGCCGTTTACTGTCTGTGTGCTTCTGAGCAAATTGCCTCGGTTTATTCATCTCCAAGAGCAAAAGGGTTATAGTAATATTCCTTAAATAAGCTATTCCCGGCAAATGACTTAGGCCAGAGCCTGACATAGGTAAGGACATTAGCAGCCGCTTCTGTTTTTATTATTGGCCAATCATGCGTGTCCTGCCTCCCTCCTGGGGTGGAGTCCCTGGAAGAAATGTACAGCAGGGAAGAGAGCATTTTATTAGTGGCCAGGAGCCCAGGTTCTGAACCGTTTTCTGTTAATAATTCTCTGGGTGGGCTCAAAGACAGAACACCCCCATCCCCAACCTATGTCCGCAATGTTCCCAGGCCCCTTTACCTTAATGGCAATTGACAATAACACTATTTACTGAGCATGTGTGGACCAGATGTACCTGCCTAATCTCTTCAACTTCATAACCAATCGCGCTACCGACTGGCCTCTTTTGTTCTCTTCATTTTACACAGTAGGAATTTGAGGCTCAGAGAGGTTAAGGAAAGTGTTCAGAGTCACACAGCCAGGCAAAAAACACAGACTTGAGATCTGCCTCCTGGCCACAGGCCTCGTGCCTGGGCTGGAGCAAAGTTAAAGCTGTGACCGAGATCCTGTTTGGGGCCAGCCTGTCACTACTCTGTGGAATGGGGGAGGGAGGTCAAGAAACCTGGCCATCTCCTCCCGGTGTCTGGCCTCTGCGGGGGTTCTCACACAGGAAGATAAAGAAGTGACCACAAAGGAGCACTTTAATGCTAGAGAAGTCAAACTATCCCACAAAAGGCCCACCCGTTGTTAAAAGCAAGCAGGCAAACCCTCACCCTCAGTTTCTTCAGTGTCTCCAGACCCACGGAAATTTGTCTTATCAGGTAATGGAATTGTTTTTAGTGGCAAGAATGAGCTCATTACGGATGCAGCTTGTGCTAATAATGATAATTTGCAGCGCGGTAAAATCACCTCCCTACCTCCCCCGACAGATGACGCTCCAGAAATTATAGGCTAGAGAGACACAGCAAGGACAAAGATTAAGGAAAAGAATCGCAGTGTGGAACTGCTTCTACAAAAGGAGTTACAGATTTGCACATTGAACTTGGTGATCTGAATCACGAAGTTGGAGAAGAATTAGATACTATGAAACAATTCTTGATTGCCTTTATTCGATTCCGTTACCTCTGTCACTGGGTTGTTGTTTCTTGCTTTTGTTTCACACTTGAAGCCAATTTTTAAAGGTGGTACCAAATGGATTAGTCAGTGACTTAAATACTGATGTGCTATATGATATCGCAGATAAGATCAAGATTAGGGCTCCTTGCAAGGAATCATTTCAATCCTGGCACCCCTTAATTTCAAGGGCAAAGAGCTAAATAACTTTGAGTCCAGAGCAATCATCTGCAAATTCTGTGGGTTTGGAAGAGGTGACCAGAGAGACACCTCTTTGGCGTCGCTCTCTTCTGAGTGCCGCAGAGGCATGGCAGGCTGGACCACCTGCCCCAGGTAGGTGACAGATCTATCTCCTGCTTTCCTTTCTGGATAGTGGGGTCCCAGGGTTTTAAGAAAGTTGGAAAAAATCTTATCTATAGTCTCTTCCAGCCCTTTGAACAAGATGCCAGCTACCTTCTACTGAGATATGGCTTTTTGCCTCTAAACATACGATCTCAAGAAGATGAAAACAGCCGAGATCTTTAAAAATAACATTTTTTTCCTGATTATGAAAACAATACCTGTTGGCTGTGAAAAATTGGAAAGCACGCACACAAGACAATAAAAATAGTGATATATCATCATTCAAATAACCATTTGGTAGCACCATGGGTTAGCATTCTCTCCCCTCCCACAACTGTTTTTAAAATAAAAAACAAGATCATAGTGTGTGTGTGTGTGTGTGTGTGTGTGTGTGTGCGTGTGCGTGTGGGCTCGCTATTATTACACATTTTATGTCCTGTCTTTCATGTCCTGTATTATAAATATTTGTCCATAGCAGTACTCCTCTATCACATTATTTTTTAACAAAGGGATATATTGTAATCCCAAGTCTTACGGGGTTTGGGCTGTTGTTTTGTTTTGTATGACAATCACCCTGTACGCACATCCTCGGTTGTTTCCCTGGACAAGGAAACATTTCGGTGCCAGGGCCCCTCTGGCTGTCTGGTGAAAGCTGTGAGCGTCTTCTCACAACGCTTTTAGATGCAGAAAGTCAAATACGTGAGATTATGTGAAATATGGTCAAAATATTAAATAGGACAAATTTGTGAGCTCGCCATGTGTTTCTTCATATATAGATTGAATAACAATATACTAGAGGGTAGATAAAGTAGCTTGAACAACTACATAAAGTGGTGATCCGCACTGACATTATTTTAAGCTGTTTGCAACAAACGTCAGATGATAGGAACAGATCTGTGGTTTCCATTAGGACAAGGTGACGGTGATAGGTACGGCTATTAGGGTTTGTTGCATAAGAGAAGGGAATACTGAGTCCCACTAGGAGGTTCATAAAAACAAATAGGTAACTTTCTTCTCATCAAAGCTCTTTCGACTCATCAGAGGTAAAGATCTGACACCTGATTTCTGCCCAGGGAACCCTGGTGAAAATTCCCACCCTGGGCAAAACCCCCAACGGTACAGTACTGTGTCCTTTGGCTCTGCCCATTTCTGAGCCTTTTGATGCCTGCAGTGGTCTCACTGCACCAGGAGCTGCATTTGAGGCCTTCCGAGTGCCAGCGGATGCCGAGCGAGGTCAGAGAGAGTGCCTGTTAGTGGCAGAAGGAGGCAAGCCCGTGCTGTGGGTTGAACTGTGTCCCCGCAAAACGATATATCGAGGTCCTAACCCCCAGCACGCAAGACTATGACTTATTTGGAAATAGGCTCTTTGTAGGTGTCCTTCAAGAAGACTGCCACGCGAAGACAGAGACACACAGAGGGATGCTGCGGGACGATAAAGACAGACATTATAGTTACGTACCAAGGAAGCCCAAAGATTGCCAGCAAACCACCACCAGGAGCTGGAAAGAGGCAAGGAAGGGTTTGCCCTTAAGGTTGCAGAGGAAGTGTGGTCTTATTCACTCCTTGAACTTGGATTTCTAGCTTCCAGAACTGCGAGGCAATAAACTTCCGTCATCTTTTGGTGCCTCTCTGAGGCAGTGTCACAGAAGCCCGATGAAATGAATACACCTCGTGCCTGCCACCGGGTCGCCTGGGGACTGGGATTCTGAGACAGCAGGGTTGGCTGGGCATGGCATCTGTGCCACTGGTGGGAACTGCCATGTCAGGACCCAAGATGGCTGACGGGGACTGATGGTGAGAGGCTGAGCTAGGGCTTCAGGAAGAGTCTGATCCAGGTGCACACGGTCACCTCAAGGTAAGGATGAGATGGGCCTCTCCCTAGCTCGTCTGAACGTCAACGTAACCTGCAACCCCCCCTCGCCATAGAAACCTTCAGCATGCTGAGAAGCATCCTCTTTATTCCCACACAATAAAAGGCCTTTATCATTAATGAGATGCTATTGCCAAACAGGATGCAGGTGGCAGTCGAAAGGATTCTTAGGTTTTGAAAGTTCCGTAGTGCCTGTTGGGTGTGGGTCAGGGCCTGGTTCTCATGTAAGAATGGTGAGCTTTTGAGTCCCCCTTGAAGTTCACCTCTCCTTGAGGGGCTGTCTGCATCAGCCTTCTGCATACTTTGCTGAGGACAGAGGCTCTAGATAAATCTTCCCGTTGCGGGACATAGTTGATCTCTGGGCACAGCCACACGTCACTGGAGGCCTGGGGTCCTCTGTCAGGGGTCTTCCGTGGGCAGGACAGCTACCACCTGGAAGAGAAACCGTCCCCACCAGGTGCAGGCAGATGGCCCAGCTAAGCAGGGAGGCTCCGCAAACATTTCATCCCCCTTTTAAAAGGAGTAGGAAGGTAAGAAGGGCTCCCCCCCTTACCTGGGATAGAAAACTCCGGATATTTTGGCAGTAGCCCTTGGTGCTGCAAAACCTTTGGAGAAGGAGCGGAAGGAGGCTGTGTGGACCCGACTCCATATATTCTGAAGAACAGAAGTCACAGACTTACTCGGTTTTTTTTTTAAGAATAGAAAAAATACCATCTCTGCACGTCCTGCGTGAGCACAGCGTGTTTCTTTCTAGTCCTTACGATTTATCCTAAAATGAAAGGATTATCGTATCTCCATTTTGCAGAAGGGAAAACTGAGGCCAAAGAGCTGCCCTATGTGGTGCCACACCATGTCCCTCCCCCGGTGCCCTTGGGCCGTAGGTTGCTGCCAGGACACGTGGCCCTGTTGGTTTTTCCTCCCAGCCTCTGCCCTGCAAAGCAGCCAGGACCGCAAGCAGGGCTTCTGGAAAATGGCGGGTGGGGTGGGGAGTGGAGGGGAGCGGCCCACCTTGAAGGCCCCCGTTACAAACGAGGCCCCTTCTGTAAAACAAATCAAAGGCCCCCTAGAGCTGGGATGGGGCATCCAGGAACGCCCCAGCCCGACAACTGCTCTCGCCCTGGTTCCTGTCACCCGCAGCCACGCCCCAAGCCAGACTTACTCCTCATATGGCTTCAGGGGTGCCTTCCTGGCCTGCTCCACGAGGTCCAGGAAGTCTCTGTAGCAGTTTCTGGCCATCACAGTGTACCTCGTGGCACAGCCTAATTCCGTGACCCTGGCTCTCGGGAGGTAGCCAGCCCAGCCGGGGATTGGAGGCTCCTGGAGAGGTTTCTTTATGTGTTTGCATTCTGTAAAGACACCGTGCTTTCTGAGGGCTTTGAGAAGCCACACAGTGAGCTGGCACCCCAACAGCTCCGCTGGCGGACCCCGAGAGGCCCCCAGACGTGCTAAGGGCAGCTATCGTGGGTTGGTCGACACCGAGTAGCAGGCACCTTGGTAGGGGCTTTGCAAATTCCCTCCCATTTCATTCTCTCACGAACTGTAAGAACTTGACACCGTAATTACCTACACCTTACAGAGGAAGAACCGAGACCTTAAAGCAGTTAAGAGCGTCTTGGCCAAGGTCACGCGGCAAGGGAGTGGTAGGGCCAGGCTTCAAGCCTGCGTCTGTCTCTCTAGTTCTCCCCCTTCAACGGATCCTGCTCCTCTCTCAGATTAATCAAGAAGCTTCCCACGTTGCACTCTGACCGTGCACATAAAGGAATCAGGAGAAGCAACCAAGTCAGAAGGAAGCATATCAGGCTGAGCACCAGGAAACTGCCTTCAGGTCACGAGTGACTCTGGCGCTGACCCCGAGCGACTTCACATCTGTGAGATGAAAGGTAACTGCCCGCCTGCCTCTTCTAGCTGCTGTCAGAATAGAATTAGGCCACCGAGTCCCAGAACCTCAGAGCGGGAGCGCACCGTAGGGAGCCTCTAGTCCATCCTTCCCCGCACTGGATGAAGGAGCTGTAGTCCAGAGAGGGGAAGCAATGTGCCCTACGTCACTCAGCAGACAGTCACAGAACTGGGCTAAATCCTAAACTCTGAAGGCAGATGTTACGGCTTGGAAAACTTTAAAGCACAACACGCATGTGAGCCTGCTACCCCAAGCAATTACAGTAATAATAATAAAGGCAGTTCTGGAGTTCGTTACTTTTCCTATAGGCCTTTAGACCTTAAAAATGGTCTAATGGCAAATCATGGCTGTGATTAGCATTACACGTAATCACGTCGTCAGTTGTTTCTGTCATTGCTTTTGCGGTTGTTGTTCAGGCCCAACCCCTTCCCACCCAGCTAGCACCTGGAAGAGCCGGGTTCGAGCCCAGGTCTGACCTCAGACAAGGGTCACCACCACCTCTGCAGACTCACTTTCCCCGTCTCTAAAGTGGGAATCATAGTCTGGCCGTCACAGCACTGACGTCGCGGTTCATGAAACAACGGTGTCCAGCACAAAGCAGCTAACACGTGTACGTACGTACTGAGAGGGCAGGTGAGGTCCCAACACTCCTGGTGACTTGCCCGGGGTCTCAGTTCCCAGCACCCTCTTGCCCGACCAGGACCGTGTCCCTCTGCCGCCCCCCCCCCCCCAAGAAACGTTTCTTTCTCATCTTATGAGACCAAGCCTTTCCATCCCACACCACCACCTGGGGATTTGGCACGGGTGCTGGATTCTGTGTCCCCTGGGGCCTGCCGGGCCCTGCACTTGTGCCCAGGGGGGAAGGGGGCAGGTCTCCGGGAGCCGGTACCCAAACTCAGGGGGTGATACTGCCGATAATACTGATGCAGCTCCCGCAGGACCGTCTCCTCCGAGCAAACGGGCTTCAGCTTCCGGGCAGTGGCCACTGAGCAGCGAAACTCCTCCAGCTGGTGTTTATATCGCCGTGTGCTTTCCTGGAAGGTTTTCAGGCAGTGGGACATGTTGTCCTTGCTGGTGGATTCTTGGCAGCTAAGGTAGGGCACGAAGCCTGCAAGAGCCGATGCATCAGGGCATTCAGCGAGGCAATTAGAACCTGCAGAAACTCCCCGGAACCCCAGCCCGCCACTTGGCATTTCTTCCTGGGCCAACGACACTGCGTTTTCCCGAAGGCCATTAACACAAGCGGGGCTGTTTGCGCTGCGCCGGGCCCTGCCCAGGCCACAAAAAAAAATGACCTCGGAGCTGGGGAGGGACGGCCCGTTTCGACAAAGACGATGACAGTCATATTCTTTGATAGCAAAGCCCCTGATGTCAGTCTGAACAGCAAATGGGGAAAGCATTTAATGGGCCAAAATGATAGTCTGAGGAGTAATTGAAATTATTTCATCTTTTTAGAGAGAAAGCTTATTTTCCTTGACACGTCCCAAATGCAATTTGGGATCTTTTTTGTCGGACTGTCGAGGGAAATTGCGGGCTTATTAAAAGCCGAGACCTATTACACAAAAAGGTAAATTCATTATCTGTGAGGCCCACCCCCTGGAACAATTTTTTGCCATTTCCCACAAAATAACATGTAATCATTACTATTAGTATGGGTAAAACACAAGTGTTTATTTAAACTAGATGCTGAATCCTAGGGACTATAATATTGTCACAATAAAACTCTTTTTTTGTTTTTTTTTTTTAAAGAACGGATGAGGGAAAACTGGTTAAGAATTTGGTTTTAAATGGCTAGATAGATAAATACATAAATACCCCTCACTCATTCCCGGGGCCCAGACATTTTGCCTTTGTCCCTAAAGAAAACCTGACCACAGAGTTAAAAGCAGAAACCCTGCCTCCTACGCCCTGCGAGAAGCTGCTTCTGGAAGAATCTAATTTCTAAACTGATCTTGAAGTTCTCCACCCACCAGCCAGTGTCCCCAACCCTGGGGCAGTCAAAAGATACCCCAGTGTGGTGGGGGAGAGACCATAGAAACCAAGGGGCCCTGCCACCAGGGCTTCCCCTGCTCTGCAGAGATTTTATGTACTTGTATATGTGCACACACACGGGGGACCACAAGCTACGCTCGCCGAGTCTTACTAAGGGCCGGGACGTCTTAAATAGCCTGTGCGCTGGCTCCTTCCAACCTCACAACAATCTGATGAGAAATCTATCATTATCCTGTGTAGAGGTTTGACTTGTGTCTCCCAAATAGCTGTGCCCAAGTCCTAACCCCTGGGACCTGCGAATGGGACCTTACCTGACAGGTCTTTGTAGTCGTAATGAAAGACTGGGAAATGAGATTATCCTTGGCTGAGGATGCGCCCTAAATTCATCTGTCTCTGCCTTCGTCCACTGTCTATGTCTGGCCAACTGACTCGCCAGGACAGACACTTTAGCTTCTTAGGATACTTGTCGAAAGCACTCCATTATAAGAGAAGGGAGAGGGGGTTGAGAAAGAGACTCCGAGATGCAGGGCAGCGTGAAGATGGGGGTCGAGATTGGAGCTGTGATGCTACAAGCCAAGGAACAGCGGGGGCCACCAGAAACTGGAAGCAAAGAAGGGCCCTCCTCTAGAGCCTTCGGAGAAAACATGATCCAACCTAACCTGGATTTCAGACTGCTAGCCTCCAGAGCTGTGAGAGCATATCTGTTGTTTCACACACAGCCCTAAGAGGGGCTCCTGGGTGGCTCAGTCGGTTAAGTATCCGACTTTGGTTTGGGTCATGATCTCGTGGTCCACAAGTTCAAGCCCCACGTCGGGCTCTGTGCTGACAGCTCAGAGCCTGGAGCTTGCCTCAGATTCTGTGTCTCTCTCTCTCTCTGCCCCTCCCCCACTCATACTCTGTCACTCTCAAAAATAAATAAGGTATTTTTTAAAAATTAAAAAAATATAAACAGAGCCCTAAGAAACGAATACACCCATTTAATAGACACTTAATACTTACCACAGAAAGTACTCTTACAATCACACACACGGTGGCCACGCAGGGACTGAAACTTCAGTTTGTTAGAACTCAAAGCCTGTTCCCTTAACCAGCCAGTGGGATAAGGGGTGAGGCTGGGCACCTTGGAATATTCCCCGTGCATCTCCTCTCCTAAGAACACCTATCTGTGAGAGCGGAGTGCCCATGAGGACCACTGCATCTGTCACAGGGATATGACTTAGTAAGTCCCCCGTAGCCCAGAAGCCTGAGGAGAAGCACTATTGGGTAGAATGACCAATTATCCCTGTTTGACAAAGACTTAGGGGTTTCCTGGGACACAGGACTTTCAGTGCTGAAACCAGGGCCATTCCAGACAAACCGGGGCACTTGACCACTCTCCCTGTGGGGGACACAGGAAGGGATGGGCCCATAAGAACAACCCTCGTGCAACACTTGAGAAAGCTCGACTTGGGAAAAAGGACAGGGCCTCAGCTTATTCATTGTGTCTGTCCCCTTAGCAGTGTGTCTATCCTGGTCCAAATAAACTCAAGGGACATTCGGTGCTTCCCGCGTACGAGGCCATGTGCTGGGAGATCTGGCCTACGTTGTATCTCTCCATTCATCAGAACCCCGTTATCAGCCATCTTGGGCAAAGGAGTGCTTTCCGCAAGGGTCCTAAAGAAGCCAACGTGTCTGTACTGGCCCAACTGGCCAGAAAGACGCGGATAGCGGACCAAGGCAGGGACAGTGAGCAGGACCACGGTTCTGCCGGGCACATCGGCAGGGCACGTCACCACTTACCACTGTAGCCTGGTGTGACTGGCAGGTGTCTCATGAAGGTCTTGGAGGAAGACTCCATGATTTCACTCTCTGTTAACGAAGGGAAGAGGGAATGAAATGATCTAATCGAATGTTCCTGCCACAAGAACTCACACGTGTGCTAGAGTCCTTGGGAGGAGAATGACCCCGCTGGGGGGTTGGGAAAGGGAGGCAGCACCACCATCTTAACACAGAACCAGCAGATAAAACCAGTGGCCTACTGCCAAGGGGCGTTCACCTTTTACATGTCCCCCAGTGGCTCCCCCAGTGTCTCCCCTCCTGGGACCTCCTCCATCCACCCAACCTCCTATCCATTCATCCATCCATCCATCCATCCATCCAGCAATCATGAACTGTACGCTCACTGTGGCCAACAACTGTCACGAGGTTAGAAATACAAAGATGAGCAGGACCCAGAAGCCCCCACGTGAAACTCCGGAACCTCAGAAAAGGGAAGAGAAGAAGCACCCCCAGCCCCAGGGCCTTTGTGGTTCCAGGTGGAAAAGGTTGCAGTGGTGACTTCGGCTGTCCCCCAATGCCACCTCAGGACACCTGGCAGTGTCTGGAGACATTTTTGGTTGTCACAACTGGGGTATGCGGTCGGTGCTACTGGTATCTAGTGAGTTAGAGGCCAAGGATGCTGCTAAACAATGAAGAATTCGAATAAGGTCTGGCTGGAAGGGCTCAGACGTCCCCAAAGATGGGCACAGAGTCCAAGAATGGGTGAGCAGAGGTAGGGCGGGGGGCACCGCAACATGTTGATGGGATGCTTCCCCCCCCAGCCAGACCCCCGCCCTCTTCCAGGATGGCCTGGGTCCCCTCAAAAGGGACAGCTCCTGCATCTGGGCATCCGTTGATGTTGCCCAGTGCTACAATGCCAAGCAGGTCACTTCTCAAAAGTGAGGCCTTCACCGCCAGGACACGTGGTCTCGGGGGGAGGGCCACAGTCAGGGTTTAGTCAGCAGTGATGGGAATTTCGAACACACTCGGACATTTGCAGAACACTGGCTGTGACACAGCGCACCCGGGACGGTATTCTTGCCAAATCCTCACAGCTGCCCTAAGGGTGAGTTCCCATGGGAGTGCCCCATTTACAGATGAGAAAAATAAGGCGCAGAGAAGCCAAGTAACTTGCCTGAGGGTTGTCCCGCCCGAGGAGGGACATCTAAACCCTGAGGGCCTCTATAGCATAACTGTTACCCCAAAGCGTGGCCCTGGCCTGTGGGCCGCACCTGGCGCAGGTGGGTGGTGGCCTGGGCGGCTTCCTCTGAGCGGTGAAATCTGAGAGGAGGAGCGTGGGGAGGAGGTGTGCTGGGGGTGGGGGCCCGGGAAGGGGTCGGAAAGCGAGGTCACAGCCCCCCACTTCCTCTTTCCGGCCCACTCCACGTCCTCACCTGGGCGGGCCTGGATCGCCCACCGGCCAACAGCCCTCCTGGCCTTCGCCTTCCCTCTGGCCTTTGTGCGCTCACCCCCTCCCCGCCCCCCCCCCCGCCCCCCCCCCCCGCCCCCGAAGGTGGGGGAGGAGGGGCCGGACTCCTGGATGCCCCTCCCCCTTGCTCAACCCTCCTGCCCACGACCTCACCTGGGGCCCACAGGCCAGGGGGCGCGGATGAACACGAGCGGATGCGGGGGATGCCTCCCCTGCTCCAGGCTCAGCGTCGGCCCCCGGCCTGAAATCCAGGGCTTGGCGCGGTAAATATTTCGTCTCGGAAGCTGTTCTCCTTTCTCATTCTCGGTACGTGATCTCCCCCCAGCTGAGCCCCTCTGGGCTTTGTAACTGGGGAGAGCGCTACGTGTGGGGACCTAGGTCAAAGCTGCCTTTACTGCTGTAGACAGTGGCACCGTCTGGGTTGGGGCCGGGTGGTCTCAATGGGGACTTCCTCCAGGAGTCAGGGCTGTGTGAGGGACTGGCGGGGGGACGGGAAGCAGCCCGGGAGGGGAGGAGAAGCCTACGTGGCTGGAGATTTCCCTTGACACCCTTGCCCCCCTGGGACAGGTTGGGCTGCAGAAAGGGGCAATGCACCAAAATGAAGGGGGAGTGGTGACAGGGAAGTGGGGGCCACACTCCTTTCTAATCGTCCTTATTTTATGGGAACTAAAGGGGACCTGAGCCTTCATCTCATTGGATGGAAACCAAGATGCCCACTGTGTGACCCACACAGAGGGAATGAGGACCTTTACAGACTGCCTGAGAAAACCGAAACGTGGCCACCGAAAACACCACTTTCCGGTAAGTTGGTTTGTTGTACAGCGTCCCCCAGCCTTCCCTGCCTCTGCTTCCTGGGAGGTGAACTTTAGATGAGGTACCACTTAAGAAGAATCCATGTAGACCTCCCTCAGCATCCTAGGAGTCCACCGCAGACTCTCCAGAAGCTTCCAGAGCCAACTCTAGAGGGCGACCCAGACATAGAGCCTGGAATAAACTCAAGGCTCTAGACACAGCAGCCAGCTTGGCATGCCTGCTAGGATAGCAGAGGGCAAGGCACCAGTTCTAGACATTTCTGCTTCTTTTTCAACACCCTTCATTTGGGTGTGGTGGAGATGTCAGAGGCCCCCCCCCCCCCCCGGCTCATCTGCCTTCTGTCTGGCTAGACCACTTTCTCTAGGGGCCCACGAACATGGATGGAGCCAGTCTAGTTGGAATGAAAGTTAATTCAAAAAAAGCTAAAAAGCTTGCAGCATTGAGGACAAGATCTGAAAACCAGTCTCCACTGAAGATGGGGTGGAGGGGGAAGTCAGCGATGATGCATCTATACTTCCATTTACAAATTCATAGTGGAAAAAAAAAAACCAACTTGGGCCACACGAGATCCAGAGTTTGGCTTTATTAGACATCCGTGAAGACAGAGTTTGCAAGTACAATCTCGTCAAGTTTGAACAGCTGCAAGGTTCTGTGGAGTGTGAATTTATCCTGTAGTGAATGAATGAGACCCCGGTGGCTGATATTTTAGAATGAAATTCCATAGTCCAAGCAGATGAGAGATGTGACCTAACGGACAACGACGTTTATACTAGTCATCCACTTAAGTCATTTCCCAGCATAAATATGCAGCTTGACCACAGCGACGTCATCTCTACAACTGTGAAATTCGATCTTCAACTAATTATGCATTTTGACTCCCGTTTATATTGAGGCATGCGATTCTTTGCCACCCTGGCAATTAACCAGACCTAGACTCTAGAAGCTAAACTTGATCTAAATAACATCCTAGGGGTAGGGCAGGCTCTGTAATCTGGACTCAGTCTCAGTCATCACTCTGCAAAAGTGCCTGTATGTCTCCTGTCTTGCCTATCTTCTGTGTCTGTCACTGGTCTGTCATTCAGCATTTATTAATGCCTGCTGTGTACAGAAATGGCAGTTATAAAGGAAATCTCTGACAGTTTTGCTTCCAAAACATGATCAGATACCAGGGACAGGGACATCTGAGTGACGGTCATGACAACAGGCCTTTTAGAAACTCTCTTGAGATTAGAAAACGTGTCCAAGCATATTCATCCAGTGTTCTTATTCTAGAATATGTCATTCCACGGGCGGGAGGGAGAGGGGGGATGGATTTGGGGATTCCCTTTAATCGGGTCGACTGCTGGGGCCAGAAGAAAGTCCAGTAAAGTTATCACCCCCCTCTCCATCACCTATTTGCCAAGAGTGCAAATTTCAACCAACTCGCTAAAGAGAAATCATAGACAAGGAGACATGCCTGATGCAAAGGTGGGAAGGCCTTACCGTGGCCAAAAAGGAAGACTCGACTAAATTACTGTCACATTTAATCCAGCAGAAAGGCTGGATTTGTGCACCACTCGATTCCTTGCGTGTAACCCTGTCATCCTGACGGTGCTGCACACGGACCCCACTTTGCCCTCAGAGTGACCGCCCTGCCCCACGAGAAGCTGATAAGCCCTGCGGGGATGCAAAGAGGTTTCGTTGGTTTTTCTGCACAGTCCTGTTGCTTATAGAACCAGAATGTCCAGCTCTCAAAGACCGGACAGGAGCATCGATACATTATTATGCTCCTTTAAACATAAACTGTGAGCCTTTGGGAAGGATGTAAGTGAGGCAAGGTCTGACGAAGCTGTTGATCCAGCCGTTGTCCCTTTTTCCAGAGTATTCTGACCCTTGGCACCTCTGACTGTTGCTTGGCCTTGCATACACGGTCCATAGCTTAGCATCGGTACAGATCGATAAGTAAGCGCAATTAAAAAATAAAGCCATGGAAATGAAAAGGCAGCAATGTCATCAATAAAATTCAAAGAGCATTTTCCTTTCTTTTTTTTTTTTTGACAAGAAAAGCACATTGTAGAAATAAAGATTCTGTACAATATTCTAATATTGTATGTACATAAAATTATATTACTTATAACTAAATCAAAAAGTCTTATTTGTAGAGTATGGCTGGCAACACCAAAGAAAGACCCAGAACATTTAGCTTTTGAAGCAAAGCAGGCAGAAGAGAAGCCTAGCAAACACACCTTGATGCCTGGACACGAGATCCCGCTGCTAAGTTATGTGACCAGCGTTCTCCAGTTCGGTGCTTTGTTCGAGTTTCACATTCGAGCAGGGAATTCTGCAGCAGGCCACGTGAACAAGAAGACGTGTTCAAATGACATTGGAAAAGCGGCGTCAAATCTGCATATTGGCGACGGAATGGGTGGGTGAATCCAGCTTGCATTCAAAGTTAGTTCCTTAGCTCATCTTCCGTTCATTCGTTATGCATGCCTCCGGTGATTTAAGATCAGAATGGGTCCCAGCAGACAAGCCAGTGGGTCCCTCGGGCCATTCGCAGGGTGCCTTCCTTCCAACCTTCTTCCCTTGCAGGCCCTTCTTGTGAGCACCAAGAGCGCCACCCCCAAGCCAGGTGGAGCCCCCGCCTCGCTCACAAAGGGCAAAGTGTGAGACCCCAATTCTTCACTTGTCTGTCCGTCAGGGAGCCCCAGACTGGAAGACTGCAGGTGCTGGTGGTCAGGATTTCAGCTTGCAACAAAACCTGAAGTCAGGAGTTCCCGGACTCCCCTGAAACCACAGTCCCCGTGGCATCCACTGAAAACGCAGGCGCTGGTCCCCCTCCTCAAGACCCAGCTTCCATTTGTAAAAGGAACAGGCTCCAGGAACCCACTTTTAAGAAGCGGCCAGGCACGAGGGCGATCCACAGGTCAATCTGCTTTGAAAAAGACCTGACTGAATTCATCAAGGACAGATCTAGGAATTCCTTGTAGATACACTTAAAAAAAACCTGAAGATTCCAGGGAAACGTTTCATAATGCAGATTCTCTACCCATGTATCACGAGTGTATTCCTCCTGAAATGTGGGACTACGTGGCTGAAATGCTCTGGGAGATGACGGTGAGGAGGGAGTTAGTTTAAAACATGTACGCTTGTCGAGGTGTGGAGCCGTTCCAGATCCTGGGCTTGCTGATGTGAACAACGCAGACTGCAGGCTCCTTTCCTGACACCTGAAGGCTACTAAGGTTAACTCGAATCACTTATGAACCCAGGAGTCAGGATCTGGCATCCGGGGAACGATGTCGCAGCATATGACTCAGGAGAAGTCAGCAGTGCCTTAATGTCCATTTCCCTTAAAGCAAGTCTTCACCTGCTGAAAAGTTAAGGTGTCTGTCCTCCCACTCACTCAAATCCTAGCCGATTAGCTGGCTATCGTTACTCCTCACTGAACCTATTCAGAATTCAAATTACGAGAACCTAAAATAGTGCCCCGCGTGGGCAGTCTTCTCCTACCAGCTAAAAATGCTCCAAGCTCCTGCTGAATCACCACATTCAATCACATGGTGATGACAAGAAATTAACTGCAGATGGGTGGCATTTTATATCGACTGCCATCCCCCAAGAAACGTACAAAGAAAAGTCTCAAATAGATGAAGAATCTCCTCCTGACGCAGAGATCTCACGTCCAACCTAGAAAGACAGCGACAAGGCATCCTGAGTCCTGCTTACCGGAGATGCGTTCAAAGCAAGCTGAGTCGCAGCTGCAGAAGTGGACCGATTCCCTTGGCGGGTGCGGGTTTCACCACTTTGTACCTATAAAAACGAGCTGCTCTCCCAGGATCCTCGGATTTCTTATTCCCAAACCTCAGTCTCGATTTCCGACAGTTGTTCTGACTCCAGTGTGCCCTCAAAAACCCCTGATTATTTCCAGCCCTGGTGGTTCCCATCTTCCCTGCTGAAATCCAGGTGGGCGATGCTGAGGGTCAAGGACAGGGAAAGAACAGTCAGGGTTGAGGTCAGCAGATGCAGGTGAGCCGGGTCCAAGGGCGGGGCAGGCGGCGGGAGGGCCCGTTAGTAATTTAAGAAGTCAATCCCAACCTTGACACTCTTCGAGGTGGCTATATCGATGGCTGTGGCCTTGATCTCTGTGTCCCCGAACTGCATGAGGGTCTGGATCTCCCTCCGGGGGGGCACGGCTGTGCCGCTGGTCCCTGTGAGATCCAGGCGGAGGGTACCGCACTTCTTTACCCCCGGGTCGGTGATGAAGCTCACGTCGTCGTGCTCGGAGCTATAGATGTTGATGACGATGACCAGCTGGGAAGGCTTGGCCGGGGTGTAGCTACGCTTGACGAGCTCCCCCAGGGCCACCGACTGGTCGGCCGAGATGAACTTGTCGAAGACATCGGTGCACCAGCGAGTGCCGTCCTTCACCAGCAGCTTCTCGGGGGGGTGCTTGCCTTCCACGTAGCGGTTCAGCACGCCCACCCCGTAGGTGAGGGGCGACCGGCGCACCTTGATGACGGCGGGGTCCAGGCCGAAGAGGACGGCGCCCTTGAGGATGGTGAGGCCTACGTCCTGGGGGATGATGATGCGACACTTGTCCCCGAAGGCAGCCTGCACCGCCTGCTGCAGCAGGGGCGCCTCCGCAAAGCCTCCCACCAGGAAGAGGAACTTGACCGTGGACACTTCGGGCTTCTGAAACAGGTCCCCTGAAAGCAAAGAGGAAGGGACAGCACTCTATCACCAAAAGCCAGCTGCTGAGGGGGACTGGTGGCCTAAGAATGCGGCAAATAGACCAAACTGTGTGGCCCCACTGGGGGACAGACAGGTCTGAGCTGGCTGGACAGAATTTTTCTTGAGCTGGCCTTTATTTTATTTTTTTATTATTTTTTAAATTTTATTTTAAGAATTTTTTAATGTTTATTTTTGAGAGAGAGAGAGAGAGCGTGAGTGGGGGCGGGGCAGAGAGGGGACAGAGGATCTGAGGCAGGCTCTGAGCTGATAGCAGAGAGCCCAACACGGGGCTCGAACCCACGAAACGTGAGATCATGACCCGAGCCAAAGTTGGATGTTTAACCAACTGGGCCACCCAGGTGTCCCTGTAGAGATGGTCTTCAGAAGGGGGATTTGCACACCTATATGCTCAGGGATAAAAACCAAAGCTATTGCTAAGTGGAAACATTTTAACAGCTAGGTGGTGATCATTTCAAGGAATAATTTGTTAGGCATAAATAAATACTCCTGACATTCTCCAAACCTGTGGTCCTGCTATCTAAGTCAAGGCAGGCTGTTATAAAAAGTATTCTTTGGTTTTCAAAGAGGTTCTGATTGAGTCGGTGTGGGGTGGGAAGTGAATGGGGAGCCTGGATACTGAAAAAGGTCCCCAGGGAGTCTACTGTGTGTCCCTGAGGGAGGGCCCCTGAGAGCTAGATTCTGTTTGCTCCCTCCCAGGAGACCCTTCTTTGGTCCACGTAAGTGTGCCCCCTCCCCAGCAAAGATTTTGGTTCCCCATGCATCCTGATAAAGCAAAGACTATGCATTCCCTAGGCCCTGTCACTCCAGGATAAAACTGCTGCAGAGTTCCCGGCTCCCTGACTTTCGAAGCCAAACTCAAGGCCCAGGTGAAGACAGGCTCTGGGCTGCTGTGCGGTACCTGAGGGGAGGGATCTGGAGAGCCTATGCCCAGCGAACTCCCGCATACATGCCCAGGCCCCGGCCTGTGGCTCCCAGCCCCACACCCCCTGCCAGTCTGACTTCACATGCTCTAGTTGGTCATGCCAGAAAAGTCAGTCCCCATTCAGCTCTGCCCCCACTGAGTGGCCGAGCCCTGGCTCATACTTACGGAGATGCTCAATGATGCTGTCAATGGTTGGCTTGAAAAGGGCATTCATGGCATCCGGACTCATCCTCAGCATCCCCTGCGAGGACCACTTCACAAAATCCACGCTGTGGGGGTGTGGCACAGAGAGAAATGAGAAGTGAGAGTACAGAGGAGACGCAGGCTACTATGCGCAGAGATGGCCCCTGACAGAACAGAACAGCTGTCACATTTAGGGAACCAAAGGGTTTGAAAGCCCTTGGAAATACCTTCGACTGCCACAACCCAGACCCTTAGATGCTCAAAAGCTAAGACATAGCCTCTTGATTTTCTCTTTGCTTTGTGTTGTGGCCAGCCTTCCCTTGGGATAGTGGAAGCCGAAATCTAGTGCAAAAGACAGGGAAAGAAGTGAAGGGGTCTGTCTCGTTTGAATGACCACATTTTATAGTCAAGAGATAGTCGGATTCAAGTCCATTGAAGGCTCATATGATGTGTCCACGGTGCTGCTGCATCTGGCTACAGACCTGTGTGCTCAAGTGCATTTCCTTGAGCCCTGCAGGCACCTGTGCCCTGACAGTGAGAAGCCCCATCCTACCAGGATGCCCCTTTCTCTGTCAAAGGTGCAGCACGTCCAGAGCAGAAAGAACACCAGACAAGGAGCCAGGACTGCTGGGCTCCGGGGCGGCCTCCACCACTCAGAGGCTGCGGGACTTTGGGGCAAGCTGGCCTGCATTTTGTCTGAGCCCCAGTCTCGTGTCTGGAAATCAAGGATAACACAACTCGTCTTACCTTTCTCACAGCGGTTGTCAAGATCAAGTTCAATACCACATCTGTGAAAACACTTTGGAAATTTTCTGGCACTAAAGGAATGCCAGGGACTGCACGTGCCCCACCCATCCTCAAGTTCAAAGAAGCCAAGCAAATGGCATCTCTGTCCCTGAAGCGAAGCACACACCAGCCGCTTCCTAGCCTCACATTCTAGGTGCTGCCAGGTCTCCCTGACCAGGCATCTTTCTGTGGCCTCGGCCACAGGACAATGTGGTGTGGCATGGAATGACTCCGTGGCTGGCTGTGGCCAGTCTCCCCAGGAGAGCTGACAGGCCGCAGAACTGTGGAGAAGGACTTGGGGTTAGACTCGGAACAGGTGCCTGTGGGGAGGGGGCCAGTGGACAGAGAGAACATGAGCCTAGTCAGAGTCTGGCTCGGGACCTGCTCCAAGGTCAAGAAGACCTACACTCCTATCCACTTCATTTCCCACTAAATGGAACCTGGGCTTCTTAGAGAAATGGCCAATTGCAGGTCTGGGATGGGGAATATACAAGATGAGCCAGAAGTCAGAGCAAAATGTCACATCAACGGGACTCAGGAGCCAACTTAAAGAGGCTCCTACTGGCCAAGATGGGACATTTTGACCATCACTAAGGATATAACTGCCATGGTTTAAAATACGTCAAACATGCCTAAATCCACGAGGCCTTAATAATATCCCCTTCTGCCCCACAAAAGAAAAAAATGCATTTGTCACTTAGGAGAATGCTAGGAAATCAACAATATTTAACAAAAAATTCATAAACGAAAAGAAAGAACCAAAACTTTGTCCTGTCTTTCCTATGTGAAATGTATTTCAGTGCAATCAAACCATTGAGAAGAGTTTCTCTCTCCAGAAATAGGCTAGCTGACAAATGAAGACAGAGTGAGAGACTAAGGGGCTATCCCTTAACATAACGGACCTAGGCAACTCCCCTCCGTGGCTGCTGACATCACAAAAGAAGCAACAAGCAAATAGCATGTGTTCCCTGACTTGATGTGAGAGGAGGACACACTACCACCCATGAGGCAGGTTTGCCAAAAACTCAAACTTGAACCTGACCAGAACTCTAGCTCCGTCTGCCAATTTGTCAGAAATACCAGGGGACCAAACACGTTACGTGAGCGTACGATAAACAAAAAACCCGGACTGCGGGAAACTCTATGGGCCGATCAGCTTTGTCATCTAATAATAAACCGTAAAGAAAACGCAGGAGAGGGGACCCATATAGTAAGCGGGACTTGGGGGCCTATCAGATAACCGCTATGGAGAGCCATCTTTTGGATATCAGTGCAAACTGAAAAACATATATAAGGCAGTTGGAAAAATTGTAATGTTAGCTGGGAATTTGAGGATATTGAAGAACTCGTGTCAAGCGTGATCGTGATAACAGCATTATGGTAATGATTTTAAATTTATCTTAGCGATACCTACTGACATATTTATGGATGAGATGATGATCAGATTTGCTTTAAAATACTTGGGAGAGCGTGCACGAGGATTTAGACTGGCCAGGAGGTGACAGCTGTTGAAGTTGTGTCATGAGGTTCATTTTGCACAGTGAATGTTTGAAATCTTCTGCTATGAAAAGATTTTTAGAAGCCTGTGATTTTTGTCTATCAATTTTGTCATTCAGCTTTCACACAGCTTCCAAATGTCCATTTTGCAACAAGCTGAGCTACGTACACTTGCCTGTAGCCAAGAGACTCCGAGCCCCATGGGATTTTGCTCAACAGCTATTTACTGAGCACCTCTACGTTGTACCAGGTTCTGTTGTGATGCTGGGGATACAGCAGAGGCCAAAAACACAAAATTCCCTGCTTTCACAAAGCTTATGGTTATTGGCACATAATAAAAGCTAACACAGAAACAGGAGTTTTCAGGTCCCAGGCATTGGGCTAAGTGTCTAACTTTTGAACTCACTTTATCCTCACAACAACCCTTTGAGGTAAGTGGAATGATCGCTTCCATTTTCCAGACGAGAAACTGAGGAACAGAGAAGGTGAGTCACTTGGCCAAGGGCACACGGCTTGTATGTAGTATTGGAACTCAGAATCCACACCCCCTTCCTCCCTCCCCTCGGTAGGATCCACCCCCTAGAATGGCCTAAGCCAAAGGTGAATCCCACTCACTTGCTCTTCCTCAAGGCGTGCTCCACGCTGTGGCCACGGAACTTCTTGTAGTAGTCGATGAAGGAGAAGGGCAGGGTGATGTTCAGTGGGTTAGTTCGGTCTGGGGCAGCCGCCCTCTTACGAGACTCAAATGCAATCATTAAGTCAACCCAGGCCGCGGGACGCTTGATTTTGAATTGTTCGATAAAATCCTCTCCAAATATTTTACACAGAAGTTTTTCAAATTCATAATCTACTCCTAAGGATCCGTAGGGTCCACCTGAGTCAAGCACAAAACGAGAGCCCACCGTGTGAAAACAAAATTCAGACTCCGAGAGACATCCTACCCTGCGTTCTTCTCTGAAACACAAAGTCACACGAACTTGGGCCCAGTGAGCAAACAGACAGCAGCTACGGTTTTTACTTAAGCTTGAAAACCCTCCAGTTCTCATTCCAGGTGGAGAGACTTTCCCCTACAGAATCACTCATCAACAAGCTTGTTAAAATCAATTATATTTTAAATAAAATTGATACACATAAGTAACTAGGAGCATCGTGGTATTCCTACCCCAGAAATCCAGGGACAGGGTCTGGAAAATCAGCAGGCCCACTGAGGAGACCCTGTGATCTATTACTTATTCATCATCCCACCCCCACCAAGGGAGAGAGCCTGTTGCTTGCTTTGGCAACTTTGATCCAAGACCGGGTGTCCCGAGACCTCCCTAGAAAGCTTAACCGTGGCACTAGAACACAGGTGACAAATCAGATGACAATCATATCCTTCCAGAACTTCCAGCAAGAAACTCCCTTGGCCAGGATCTAAAACAGGCTCATTGTAGGCCAAAACCCAAGTTACGGTGGTTTGTGTTTTAAAACTTTTTTTTTTTTTAATGTTTATTTACTTTTGAGACAGAGAGAGACAGAGCATGAGTGGGGGACAGGCAGAGAGAGAGGGAGACACAGAATCGGAAGCAGGCTCCAGGCTCTGAGCGGTCAGCACAGAGCCTGACGCGGGGCTCGAACCCACGGACTGTGAGATCATGACCTGAGCCGAAGTCGGATGCTCAACCGACTGAGCCCCCCAGGCGCCCCTACAGTGGTTTGTGTTTTGAAGAGCATTTAACTGCATCTTGCTCTCCGGCCCCACACGGGCATCTGGGTATCGTACCCCTTGGGGCCTAGAATCCCACGTGCAGACAGCAGTGAGAGAATGAAATAGCAAGAGAAATCGGACAGGAGAGAAACAGCTCAGGAAGGAGAAAATCGGTCATGCCGGGGCTCACCTGTTGCTTTATACAGTTCTTTAAGGTGTCCCTCCGGTAGCCGTATCTGATGGACAGTCAGGTCGACGGTGCCACCCCCACTGTCCACAACCACGTACTTGTCACCTGGTTAAAAACATCCACCCTTTACATCGGCCGCTGGTCGGCCCCATCCTGAAACAAGCTGGGGGGTGATGACTCGGTACACCCAGCTAAACTCCCGGCAACACTTCGCATTAATACAGCGGTGTCGCTGATTAGCCGCTCGGCAAGTTATTCCCGACGGAAGAGACCGGGGTAGTGTCTGCCCAGGAGTGCTCATCGCCGGTGAGCATGGCGATAAAGAACCCAGACGAGCGAATCTTTAAAGCTGCTGCAGACCTGGCAGGCACGAGTGGACAATGTCCTGCCATCGCATGACCTGCTGTTTAACCCAAGACTTACCCTGGAACTGGGGAGCTCCAGTTCCTGCTTTTCTTCAGAAGAGTCTGTATGGTTTTGTAACATGCAAACTTATAGGCCCCAAAAAGTTCTCCTTGGCGCAGTGGTCTTTAAAACCAACCGATTTTGAACATTTTCCAGAAATGCAAAAGGAGCAAACCGGAATGCATTTTTGCCAGCAGCACAAAACGCATCCAGCAAGGGGCAAAGGACGTTCAAGGACGCTACCTTCCTCCAGCTCGGACCAGATCTCTCCTATGACATTCTCCACCAAAAAGGTCCGACTCTGCCGGTTACGCCGTATGTGCTCCTTAGCTAGTGGCCGACAGAAAGAAAAGGACGGGTGAGAAAGCATGAAAAGGCTGGCAGTCGTCTGCAGTCAGCGGAGGCAACAGCGTGAGGTTTAGGGAGGGAACGTGTAGCGATACTTGACCAAAATGATTACATAAACACAACACTGGGAACCTCAGAGCCAGACCATTTTCACCAGCGCCTGTCTATTCACTGCATGGCAGCTGGGCCTGTACCCTGCTGGAAGGCTCACCCTGGAGAAGCCCTTCCCCCACCCCCCAGTGACGCTTTTTGGGGTAAAGGGTTAATAAATCAACCGAATTCCTGGCTTTGCTGTCCCAGGGAGGGACTTGTCTGCCAAGAAGCTTGCAGTGCACTTGGTTAAATAATTTCACCTCAAGGAACTCTGTCTGCTGCAAGGAATGTCGGGTATGTTTTCCTAATCTGGATGCTGGATAAACTGCATGGAAGCCATTTCCCCGACCTGGGTGAAGCCAATGTGCTCTTCCGCCACCAGGTGGCGCTTCAGCCACAGGTGGCCCATCCAAACCTAGCAAAGCCCTGGCCACCTTTTTCCTAACACTGGGGAACAACATGGCTGTGGCCCCGGGGGCGCTGAGGGGCTGTGACGCCTTGGGTGGGGTCACTGCATCCCTCACAGGCCCCCCGATAGCTCTGTGAGGCAGACAAGGCACAAATCATCATCCTTCTGTTCAGAGGAGGAAACCAGGTCAGACAAGGTTAAGGGACTTGCAGTTCCCACGACTCTGTCTTGCAGCTCAAAATCAACCCTTGGGCCATGGACCCTCATGCCTTTGAGATTTAACGATTTACACTGAAATCTGAAAAAGCAGAATACGAATGTTAGGAGATGGGAAAGGTGCCGCGAGAGGGTAGCTGGGAACCAGCAGGGCACAGCCGAGGTGGGAAGTGGGGCAAATCATTTAACCCCTCTGGGCCTCACCTTCCCCATCCATAAAATGGGGATAATAACACTTGGCCTCAGTTCCTCACCAGCAGAGCAGGGACTGGTTCTCTGATTTTTCCTCAGCACCCAGTGTGACACCCAGCACACAGTAGGTGGTAAGGAAGGCAAAGCACCAAGTATGAGACCTGCTACCCACGAAATGGCCACTACAGTGAACAACTTAGAGCAACCCCCAACTTCACAGATAGAGTCTCTGTCCACTGCTCTGCTGCCCCATCCCACAACCTCGCCCCCCACCAATTTTTCCCGTCCCTAAACTGGTGCGGCTGACTTGGAAGTGCCTTATAAATCCGTCTGTTGTTAGTTATCCAATTAAGGACCCTTGACCCTCTAGCCTCTTCTAGCAAGGAGCACTGTGTTTGCAAAACAATGTCTTCCCTGGGGATTAGAATGGCAAGTGCCTGTCAGCTCTGAATTCCTTGGGCCTTGGAGTACAGTGGTGAGGCCCTCGGATCAAAGAGTCCCTGCAGACCTGGGAGGGATCCCCAAACTCCTGTTCCCAGCACTGGCTCCCCATGAACTTCTATCGCGGACCTTGGTGGGGGCATTTGGTTTGCTAAAACAATCTAGACAGCTAAGAAATGGCAGTCCTAAAAAATGACCAAGCAAGGGGCACCTGGGTGTCTCAGTCGGTTAAGCGTCCGATTTCGGCTCAGGTCATGATCTCACGGTTTGTGAGTTCAAGCCCTGCGTCACGCTCTGTGCTGACAGCTCAGAGCCTGGATGGAGCCTGTTTCAGATTCTGTGCCTCCCTCTCTCTCTGCCCCTCCCCTGCTCACATTCTGTTTCTCTCTCTCTCTCTCTCAAAAATAAACAGTAAAAAAAAAAAAAAAAAAAAAAAAGACCAAGCAAGACTAATAAAACATATTCTGAGCTCCCAAAAAAATTATCACACTTTGGGGCAAATTAAGCCCAACTTTAAAAAAAATGTATCCTTTACTGATCTCATGAAACCCTTTTGGCGCAAAAAAAAAAAAAATGCTAACAGCAACCCTGCGGTGCTGGGGGCACAGTGGCATTCCCATTCCCGTCAGTAGTGTCCACGGGGCGCCCATCACGAAGGAGCATCAGAGGGCAGAGAACAGCCCAGGAGGGCTCAGGGCCTTAATGCCATCCCGGGTACTCCTGATTAAGTGCTCTGCCAGGCCTCCCCAGGCAGCACCCCTTCCTTCTGGGAGACAGACCAACTGTAAAGCAAGGCTGAGACAGAACCCCTGTGTCACTGCCCCTCTGAGGGGTGGTGGCCAACAATTTGAGGATTTCAAAAACCAAAAAGACCCTCTGAGCACAAGACAAGAGCAAATCCCACAAGGCACAGGACACAGACACAGTGTGGGGTGGACAGGCCATGTTAAAGGAGAGGGAACCAAAACCTGAGCCCTCGGGGAAGGCAAGCATTCAAAACCAGTTTCCCCTTCCATGCGAATGTTACACTTCAGAAGCATTAGGAGCCGCACTACAATTAGCTAATTCTGACATGAATTTTTGTTTATGAACCGGCAGGAAGTAGCATGTAAGATATGAAGCCCAGTCAGTCATGCGTCTCTTTTCCAATTACAATGATGAAGACGAAAATTTAATTAAATAGGCTGTGCTGAGTATGTAACATGTTAACACATTTGACTTAGTTAGCAGTAAGGCCAGCCGCGGCATGCCTCGGTGGAGGCTGAGCATTGCCCAGAAAAAGCAAATCGAGCCCTCGGAGTCAAAGGAGAGCCTGCTTGCTTCTGTTCCAGGCGAATCAGGTCTGAGGTGTTAGCACTTAGCCCCGGCAGCCTGAGACAGCAGCCTGGGGACCAAGGGAATGCCTGGCCATTGTCTCGTGGCTGAGGTTCACAGACTCCTCCATCTTGGGTTGAAAATGCAGAGTGGTGGCCTCTGGGGCAGAGTGGCCCCCATGAAGAGGAAGAGGAGAGTTCTGGAGGAGAGGACCCAGGGCCTGGGCAGGAATGCACACCTGCAAAGGCTGAGCCAGGGCCCCAGTGCCTTGGGCAGTACAGAGACAGGCTTTGGGTGTGGGGAGCAAGGAACACTTGGAACCAGGCTGTAGGGGGACAATGGGCCGCAGTTCTAGCTAACGTTCTCCCTCTCCTCCTCCCTTCCAGGGCCTTCCAGGATGGGGTGGGCATGGGTGATGGGTGGGTTTCTGCCCTCGAGGCCCCGACCTGGAAACGGCACTCACAGCGCTCTGATTAGTGCCTAAACTCGCTCACGTGGGTGGCTCTGACCCTGACCTAGGATGTCTGAAAACTCTGTGGCCCTGGACAGACTCAAGAGCCCTGGATGCCAGGGAAGACGGTTCTTAGGACCAAGAATGTGACCAACTGGCACACAAGTAACTAGTAAAGAGAAAAAGTTCCTTAATACCCATCCTGGGTCTCCCTAGGCCGTACTCCTTCTCACAGCTACGTGAGCACCAGTGGGGTCAGGAAGCCTCCGCCCCTTCCATCCGTATTTTAAACTCTCGCCAGGTTCACGGTTAAGACACATAATGAGCTCATCACACACGAAGCGGCCCCAGGGAGTGAGTCAGCAATAAATCAACAGCCTTAATGGGGGAATTAATAACAGGCCAAGTGGGATTAGATTAAGAATCGGTTAATAAACAAGAAAAATGAAAAGCCTAGTAAAATGTATAAACCAGGAGCTGCTCTGGGGCCATCTCTCCGGTTCCTGGAGAGAAGCACCCTTCCCACGCCTGAGGCACACGTGTGGGAGGTGATGAACCCGGGTGACCACTGCGGAGTTTACAAGGGGCTCTGGAGGGGTCCCGGAGGGGGCGCCGAGAACAGACGTGCTCACAGCCGACCCCTCTGGGAACATCTCGGTTCTTCGTTACCGCGCGAAAGGCCTTAAATAATCAGGGCCCAAAACATGCAGGGTTGGGATGGGAGAGAGCGGGGAGGGGAGAGAGAGAGCAGGAGGTACCCTGTGCAAACCCAGCTCCCACTGTGTCACTGGAGCTGTACCCGTTGACCGCGGCCTTGCTGCTCAGCTCGATCATCTGGTGCAGCCGCAGCTTCCGGCAGTAGATGGAGGCCGCCTCGGGCTCCAGGGCAATGATGAGCTGCTCCGAGTTGTCCGGGGAGGCCAGGCCTGCCTGGAAGACAGAGGCAGAGGCTGGGACCCAGGCTCCCCAGGCAGTACCGCTCTGAGGACACTCACCCTGCACCTACACCCCCAAGGAAGGGACAGCCATGCTCTGTTTGCTTAATTCCCTCCATAGGTCTCTGCAGCGCTATCGATCAGGGGTGACTGGGTGCTGGGCCCCAAGCCAGGCACCCAAACACTGCGGAGTGGACGAAGAAAACGTATGAGTGCTTCTGGGAAAGGCAGGGCCCTCCGGGTCATGGGGCCTCTTACATTTGGGACTTGCTTGGCCCAGAACTGAGATGCATGAAGGGGGGAAGGCCCCAAAGCTCTGTAAACCACCAGAAGATGGAAGGCAGGTAGTCTGCTTCTGGGTACAATGGGCCAGGCGGTCTAAGAGCAAACCCCGATATTTGGTGGCCTAGGAAACAATGGACCACGGTTGGGCCTCAGCCATGCACGCGTTTGATTTGGCTGTATGGGAATCAGACATGACTTCAGCACGCCAGGACTCCAGGGCTCTGGGAGAAAGCCCTCCTGAAATCCCACGTAGTCTCACGTTTTCTAGAATATGGGTCAAAAGGCAGCTGGCCGTTATTTTACTCAAAGCCTTTACCCCTTTAATAGCTGAAATGCTTTTGCTCTGTGACATCTGGCTTGTTCCAGTCACAGACCCTTACAAGAGCCAGCCAGGAGGCTCCAGGAGCACTCTTCTGAGGCCACTCAGAGAAATGAGCCTGGCGTGGCCTGTGACACGTTCCTGCCCACCTCCTGTGGCCTTGAACTGGAGCGAGAGGCCTCACCTGCTTGTTGGAGCTGTTCAGGCCCAAGGGGTCCTGGTTACCAGCAAGACGGACCAGAGAAGCGCTCTACGGCCGTTACCACTGTTTGCTCTCTGTGTTGCCGTTTCCTAGGGAACCTCGGGATGCTGCCCTTGTGCCCTAGCCACTTTGGAGAAGACCCCAGGTCTACACCAGACCATAAGGTTTAGTGACTCAACCTGTAGATCAGGGATGGAAGGTCTAATGCCACACATGCATAGTGACCTCTCACCAGGAGGAGCCGGCCTAGACTCACAGAGGGAAGGGGCTTAGGAGGTTCAATTATTGTGCAAGGAGACGAGAGGGCGGGCTCAGGTTAGAATATCAGAAATGCTAAAAGGGCCGTCTTGGCCTTTTGTCCAATGTCTTCACTTTATTTTTTTTAACATTTATTTATTTTGGGTAGAGAGAAGGAGAAACAGCATGAGCAGGGGAGGGGCAGAGAGAGAGGGAGACACAGAATCCGAAGCAGGCTCCAGGCTCCGAGCTGTCAGCACAGAGCCCTACACGAGGCTCAAACTCACGAACCACACATGAAATCATGACCTGAGCTGAAGTCGGAGGCTTAACCAACTGAGCCACCCAGGCGCCCCTAACGTCTTCACTTTATGCAGAAAGAAACCAAGGCTCAGAGAAGTGGAATGATCGACTGTCCTGGGTTTCCCGGGACATGAAACCTGCCAGGCGGTCTTAGGCTCAAATGTGGCCGAGCAGGCCTAGGCCCACTCTTGGGCCTTGCAGACCGGCTCCTTTAATTGGTTCTTGGCTCTCCTGCTCTCGGTAACTCCAGGTACTGGTGTGGGACGCAGGCCCTTGGCCTTGAACAAAACTTCCCAGGTGTCTCTACTGCTCCTCCTTCAACTGGTTTAAAGGCACAATCTCTTGACCCATTTACTCCGGAACAGCACTACGTGGCATGTTACCTCTACTCACGTGCAGTCGATTCTCCATAATAACCATACCCCAAATGAACCAATTAATTGTGTCCTAATGAGACACCATTGGCAGGCAGGTGACTTAAATCTCCCCCCTCCCGATAGCAAATGCCTCACGAGTGGTAGAACCCCTTCTGGCAGACCGACTCTACAAAACCTACACCATCCACAGAAAAACTGCCTCCTTACTGCCCTGTGCCCTCGGCTGTGGCCAACCACTCTGGGGGCATCTGCGCCCATCAGTTTGGTCCCTTGGGTTGAAGAAGCCCAGTGTGCCCATCAGTCAACAGGCCACTGACCTGGGTGCATCACAAGGTTTCCCACTGCTCCCCACTCAAGGGACTAGAAGTCCCACCCCCCAGCCTCACTTTCCCTCAGGGTCACATTAGGCACCCTTAACACCAAGACAGCTGAAGGCTGCAGTGCCCAGTGACAGAGGACAAGGGCTACACACCTACGTGTCACCAGGAAAGTTGCAACCTCCGCACCTCAATCTCCAGGGTCCCAGAAGAAATCCAAAATAAAACCAAGAGGAGCCCCCTTCTAAAGGACCGCTCTCGAAGACTGACTTCACCACCTGGCTGGGTTTGTAAAGTCAAGGGCCTCCTAGAACAGAAGCGGACAGGTCCAGCCTCCACAAAACAGGGTGAAGAAGGGAAAACTAACTACAAAGAAACAACTAGGCCTAAATGTTTAAGGCACTCTTTCAAAGTTCAGAAGGGAAAACAGCCTGGAAGAAGGGGTGGGGGGAGGGGAGCACCAGCGCCCTGCCCAAGGGTGGCAGCAAGGAGGAAAGTCTCGCTAGGGCCATGTGTCCCACTGGGATGTCAAGCCGCCAGGCGGTCTCCATGGGGCCAAGAAGAGCTATGGGAGCCTGCGCTTGGGCAGTGGGGGGACAAGTGGGGAAAATAAGAAAAACGAGATGCCTTCATTCCACACCTTCCTTGAAACTGTGAGCGGCCCCTGTGATTTACAGTGAAGTATCCATACAGAAAACCGAATCAAAAAGTCCAGGAGGGGAGGGGTGCCTGGGTGTCTCAGTTGGTTAAGCATCCGACTTCGGCTCGGGTCATGATCTCGTGGTCCGTGGGTCGAGCCCCGCATCGGGCTCTGTGCTAACAGCTCGGAGCCTGGAGCTTGCTTCGGATTCTGTGTCTCCCTCTCTCTCTCTTTCAAATATAAGTAAACGTTGAAGGAAAAAAAAAAAAAAAAAGGTCATCCAGGGAACAAAGCACCTGGAGTCTAGTCATACAACTTGAGGTGCCCGAGTGTAGCCAGTGTGTGACTTACACAATCCAGGTTCCCCCTGGGATGATGCTCCCACATCCTGAACACACGGAAGACACACAGACTGCCCCACACTTCCCAGAACAGCATAGCTGCACCCCTCAGGGGAGGCCTTTCATCTGTCCCTCCCCAGCTGGGCTGGCCTTGGCTCTACAGCAAAAGCTTTGACCCATTTCCACAGAAGGTTCCCCACGGCACCCAGGAGAGGTGGGAAGCAGAAGTGCAGAGGACCCCAAAGCAGAGCGAGAGGAAAAGGTAATATTGGCAAGAGGCCCAGGACAAGTAACCACACTCCTGTGCTCAAGCTCAGTGCCCATCCTGCTCCCCAGAGAGAGTGAGAGGCCGTGTCCCCACCAGCAACCCCCACGGGGGCCACAGTGGCGAGCTGCAGGGTTGAGGCAACAGGAGGCGGCTGGCTCTGCCAGATGCCATCTCCCCAGGAGGGGTCCCCGAGCGGCCTGTGGACTCCAAGAAAAAGAAGAGATACAAAAGGATCTTCCAGATTCTGAAAAACCTGGATGTCTTTATCTCCCGGCAGGATGCCTGGAGGGTGGGCTTCAGTTTCTGGGGTTTATAGAAACCCCTGCAGTCATTCTCAGCAGCAGCCCTCAACCTGGCACCTGTCAGGAGTCCTGGGCTCAGGCCCGGGTCAACCAGAGCAGGGGAGACGCTCGCTGCCTTTGCTACTTCTGCCTCTGGAGCTGGTCCCTTGCAGCTGCTGTTCCAGCAGAACTCTCTCTCCACTGGGCCCCGGCTGGCCTAGCATCTAGCATATTCTGTCTAGCATATTCATGATCTCCAACTGCAGATCATGCAGAGATAGCCAGCCTCTCCTGCAAGATGCTACGTTTTCTAAGGGCAGCAGCAAGGCCTTCTTGCCCCACTGCACACAGTAGGCGCTCAGGGGGTAGTTGCTGCTAAATGAATGAATGTCTGTCCCGCCAGCCAGGCTTCATTCTGTGATTTCCTGGCCCTTGTCTCCAGAGAAGTGAATGGGAGCCTTCTGCCGATGTGACCCGGGATTCTAGAAACAAAGTGTCTGAGCCAAGCGTGCACCCTCCCATTTGACTCCCGCACGAATCTGGGGCGGCAGGACCGCTGCTGTAGTCGTTCTTAGAGCACTGCTTCCTGGTCATGAGCCCTTCCTGGGAGGAACAGGTGTGTGAAAAAACCATGCACGAGGGGGCCCAGGACATGGGTGTTTGCACTGACTGCTCTTCCCTTCAGCCCCGCCGTGAGCCAGGACAACCCGCCAGGGACTGACCATGTGCACGGCCGTGGAGGATGGCCAGACCAGGCGGGTGCCCTGCTGGGCTCACGTCAAGCTGCACGGGCTCCAGCCGCACCCCTTCCGGGTGTCATGGGCTGTCGCTGTTGGTTTTTTTCCCCGATGTGATTATTTTTCACTGCAGTTTATTCAAGGAAAGGAAGCCAGCACAAGCTGTAACTCCGTGTTAGATGAGCTCATCGTACGTAAGGGACCGCCTTTTATTTGACAGGCTGCCGGAACCCACTAGCGTCATGCATTTTTCAGGCAAAATGCCTCTAGAAATCAGCTGGACTATTTCCTATGTGTGATGACTATCCCTCAAGACTCAGTGAACTGTCTCCTATTCTAGGTCTTTTCCGAAGGCCTCAGCAGAGGAATCAGCTGTTCCTCCTGTTATCATCTGTTCACAGAATGCTCTTAGAGAGTCTAAAGGTGTCCTGAGGCTGCGAATTATAAAAGATAGAGATTTAACCCACTTTTTCGACAAGCATTTGACACAAGAGGAGTTTTGGGCGTTTCACAGATAAAACAGTATCCATAGAGTGCTCTGCGGTCCCCCACCAACCCCAGCACTGAATCACAGACTTCTGAGCGGAGGCCCCAGAACCGTCCATCCACGATGCTGCGCAGAGCCTCATCACCTGCTCTGCATCCGGGCCTCTTACCCCTCCGCCCAGGCCAGTGGAGGGGTGAAGCACAGCCCCCACGGGACTGTGCCATGAACTTGGGCTCAGCATGAAGGAGGGACTCTGATTCCTGCATGCAAGCAGGGTAGATGTGACCAGTTGTCCAGCTGCCCTGACGGAGTACCATTCTGCCTCATCCCTCCAGCCCTCCACCTGCAGCCAGGCTGGTGGGCAGCACTTTGGCTGAAAGGTTGGGTGGGAATTCTCAGATCTCAGAAGCTGGGTGGCCAAGAACTGTGGTGTTTGCTCATGTTCTGTATTAGCGTTCTCCAGAGAAACGGAACCAGTAGGATCTTTGTAAGCATAGAAAGAGATTTTTCATAAAGAATTGGCTCACACAATTATGGAGACTGACAAGCCCCAAGGTCTACAGTCAGCAAGCTGGAGAACCATGGGAGCTGATGATATAGTTCCCTTGCCAGGAGGCTGAAGACCCAGGAAGAGCTGATGTTTCAGTTTGAGTCCAAAGGCGGGGGGAAAAAAAGCAAAAAACAAAAAACAAAAAAACAGTGTTCCAATCTGAAGGCAGGCAGGCAGGCAGGCAGGAGGGTTTCCTTCTTATTCTAGGGAGTTTTTGTTTTAGTCAGGTCTTCAACTGATTGGATGAGGCCCACCCATCCTACAAAGGGCAATCTACTTTATTTAGTCAGTCAATTTAAATGTTAATCTCATTCAAAAATACCCTCGCAACAACAGTCAGAATGATGTCTGACCAAACGTGGCAGTTTACATATCTGGTCAAGTTTACACATAAAATTAACTATCATAGGTACACATTTTTCTTGTTCTGTAAAATTAATGGAGGATAAGAAGAGAGAACTGGAGAGATGCCAATTTTGGGCACACTTCATTTCCATTTTGTCACGGGGACTCTTCTAGAAGACAGGCTAAAGACACCATAGACTAGTTGGCAAAGCAGTTGTGCCCCTTTAACACCCTCCGCCCCGCTTCCCAAAGTACAAAAGGCTTCACTGACCCACTCAGCTGTGAGCCACTTGAGACCGCGGCCTTTATCCTGGTCATACAGGATATGACTCCAGTGTCGACCACATCCCATCACACAGAAGTTCTCCAGTATGGATTTAATGAATAAATGAATGAGTTAACAAAGAATGATTGAATGGCCCCTGCCATCTTGAAATCCATTCAGTGACTTTAAACTGTAATTCTTTAAATTTTTCTTTTAATGTTTATTTTTTAAGAGACAGAGAGAGAGAGAGAAAGAGAGACAGAGCACGGGCAGGGAAGGGGCAGAGAGAGAGGGAGACACAGAATCCGAAGCAGGCTCCAGGCTCCGAGCTGTCAGCACAGAGCCCAACGCGGGGCTCGAACCCACGAACCATGAGATCGTGACCTGAGCCAAAGTCGGACGCTTAACCGACTGAGCCACCCAGGCGCCCCTAAACTGTCATTCTTTAATCAGAATTACACAGAGCCAAAGATTAAGCTGCACACATGCTGCACCAGACAGAAGTTAGCCAGCATCCAAAGGATAGGCCTGTCTACAGTGGGTCTCTGGGCTTCAGAAAGAAGATGCCCCACGTCCATAAACCCGGTCACATTCACCCCTCTGAGGAGCTGCTGATCTATCATCTACCCTCTGAGGTGCCATTTTGATTCTGCCAAACCCTGGAGGGCACCGCACCCCCAAGTGCCTGGTTTCCTTCCCGCGGGGCATGCAAGGGGCTTCCCCGCCGGGCCTCACTGCCCAGAGAGGCAGGAGGCAGCCCAAGGCTCCAACAGCCCTGAGAAGTCTGCAATCCTTGTACCTCTTTCTTTTTCAGGCTAAAAATAAGAACTGACCCTTTTCCGGGTCACATGTTTGTTGTTGAAGTTTTCCTGTGGGAAAACGAGAGTCAAAGTCACGAATCCTGAGTGCCCTCCCTGTGAAAACTGAGAACATAGGGCTGTGCCTTTGTGCGACAGCTGTGTCCCCGCGTCCTGTCTCCGGACACGGCCTGACGGCTGACACCGTGGAAAAGCTCCAGGGTGCCCAGGGTTTCTGTGGACAGCTAAACCGCATTTGGTTTCTTCCTTTTTAAAGAAGTTGCCTCTGTCTGCCACTTCCACCCGCTTCCTTCATCCCTATAAAAACAAATCTATTTTTGGAAGATACATAGGCTGGGCCAGATTCTCACGCTGAAGGGGAGGGCAGAGGGGAGAGCCTACAGCGAGGAGGGAGGAAACAGAAGTGGGGAGACTGAGGAATGGGGACATTGCTCTCCCTTGATCTCTGTCCGGCACCTGGAGTAAAGCTCCAAGTGTTGAGTACAACCTATGGCCCCAATGAAGGTGTCATGGTACCCACGACCATTCTGCTACATTCGGTGCTCAAGGTTGATCCAGTGGGTTACTTGGAAGGAAAGGTTCCTACTTATGGCCACAAACTCAACATCAGAGATCTATCCCCTGGGGAAGGTGGCTGACCCCTGGGAGGTATTGGCCGGGCCGGGGAAGGGGCATCTATTCCCTTCGTGATTTTCCCCAGCCCAGCTCCAATTGAAGGTTCTGAAATGGACTCTCACTGCACAGAGTGGGCCCAGGCCCCAGGGTGGGCTTGCATTAACCCAGGGGATTAAGTACAGCCGGAGCCAGCTCTGACCCGTGGGTCAGCACAGCGGGTCAGCACGGCCAGCCGCTCCTGGCATGAAGTCAGACCCTGGTGGCAGCCCCGTCATGGCACAGGTTGCCTGCAAACAGGTCCACGGCACCAGTGATGCCCCAGCGCCCAGGAGGGACAGGCTGGCCACTGACACTGGAATGCTCTGTCCACGGCGCCGTGGTGCTGACTGGCACCGTGCTCAGCCGTGCCGCTCCCTCATCCACGTGCCTGCCACCACGCAGGTGTGGTGACCTCACCACCCCTGGCCCCCTGTGTGCGCTCCTGTGTTGCTCCCAAGGTGAAACGTGCAGAACACAATCGTGTTTCCCTTATTTCCCAGCCACGGACGTGCAGCTTTCAACCTCCACAGCAGCCCTGATGTGCCTGGTTCATGGCCATTGGCCTTGTCTTTATTCTTTTCTTCTTCAAACATTCTTGCTGCCCAAGCCTCTTCCTTGAGGTTCTCACTTCCATTCACCCACAGAGAAATGTCTCAGCACCCCACTTTGAAATCCTAGCCCTGGGGAGTCTGCAGTACAGAAGGTATAAAACGAGAAAGAAAACCGAGCCCAGCCCAACCCCAGGAGAAAGGCGCTATGTCCCCTCGCCAGTGGGAGACCCCTCACTACCTCCCAGGGAGGCCTATGAGTGCTGGGGACACCTGAGTGGGGTGACAGTCACCACTGCGGGCATCCTGGGCCCCCACCGGCCCCACTCCCACACTCACCTGATAGGCAGCTTGTCTCATGAACTGCTTGGCGGGCTGTTTCCAAATGGCTGGCACTGTGATGACCCATCTGACGTCAGAATTCTCAAACTCCGATCCCGCTTGGTCACTCAGCTCCTAAAACCAAGGGAAATGCAGCAGGTCAAGTGGACACAGCTGGTCCTCCTACAGCTTCACCGAGAATTCCAAGCTTCCTGGCCATGAACTCTTGGGGTAACTATTGGGCTACCTCCTGAACTTTCCAGTGTCAGGACGCAAGGGTCTGTTTCCTGAATATTCCACAAGCAGGGAGCTCAGCTCCTTTCACTCACTGAACGTGACTGCAGGCAGGAGGTGGGGAGATCAGAAGCCTTTGGCCACTTCTGAATCATGTGACAGGGAAAGTGACAGCCTCCCAGGCCTCAGTTTCTTTTTCTGCACAATGGGAATAATAATCCCTAGCTAATACTAGTGTTGGAAGGGGTGATAGTTTTCTGAGAGCTCCATTTCCTGGGAACTTACTCTGTGGCAACCTTGTTAAGCACTTTGCATAACTCATCTCCATTAATCCAAGAATCCCATTAGGAAGGGATTATAACTGTGCCTTTTCTACAGATGGGAACCTTAGGCTTAGAGATGTTCAGAACCTTTTGATGACCACACAGCTAGGAAATGGCAGAACCAAAATCTGGACCCAGACCCAGGTATATCCTGACTCTTAAAGGCCAAGATCTTAACTAAATTGTTACATGTAGTCTCGCGTCTAGAACAGGGGCTGGCCCAGTTGTCGAAGGAGTGGTCACTGTCCTCTACCTTATCACAAGGCCAGCACATCAGGGGAGTTCTCCTTGCAGGACAGGAAGGATATGAACATGACCTAAGCAAGAACCAGGCTGCCCTTAACTTCTGGTCAAGGTTAAACCACACCAGCAGAAACCACGTGGATAAATGGGATGGGCAGAAGCATCAGAGGTTTGCACCAAGTCCCTGCAGACAAAATACGTCTCTAGAATACTTCTCAGACTCGGTATTCTCATCTGTAAAATGGAGACAATAAAACTAACATACAGTGTTTCTGGCAAGAACAAGTGAGAACACACGAGGAACATCTCGCCCGGAGAAAACCTCTGATAAAGCTAGTTCCTTCCTATCCCTTGGCTCCTGTTGCCACAGTCACCAGACAAATCTGAAATCAAACCTAAACACACACTACTGCCCTCCTACATCAGAGTCGGTGCTGGGGACGTGTTTCAGAAGAGTAACAGGCTGGCCATTTGTTTTTTCTGATGGGCGTCTCATTTCCTCTACTGTTTCAGTAGTTATCTGGGGACCGACCCACCCTCTCACCGAACTAACTTCCTGTTGGATGGCCAGTTCCTTTTTTTTTTTCCTTTTAAAAAAGTGTTTTCATTTTTAATTGTGACAAGAACACATAATATAAAATCTACCCTGTGAGCCTTTTGTAAGCATACAGGTCAGCAGTGTTAAGTAGGTTTAGTAAACTCTTTCTTAAAACATGTTTTTAGAAACATCTCTGCATTACGCTCGTGTGAAACAGCAGGGTTGTTTGTTTGTTTCATTGTGTTTTATTTCCTTGCAGGTCTGACACTCTAAAGCCCGAGGCACGTGAGTGATGACGGGTTAGGAAGGGTTCTAAGTATGCTGCCGATCACCATCCAGTCTGTTTTAGACTTTTCTAGGTTTTTTTGTTTGTTTGTTTTAAGGCTTCAGGCCCGGGAAAGAGTCCGATCCGCGAAGCCCGGTGTGGGGCTTGAACTCATGACCCTGAGATCAGGACCTGAGCCGAGCAAGAGTCAGACGCTTAACCGACTGAGTCACCCAGGCGCCCCTATTTTAAACTCTTCAAACAGGAAAAGGCTCAAAACATGAATGATGGGCTTTCCTGGCCGGAGGGAAGGTTGTTTAGGCAAGCTGTTTGTTCACCAGTGGACGGAGTACAGCTTGGAAGCGAAAGGGCCCTGCCGTTAATTAAACTCTTCATTATGTCAGGACTTTCACTTGCTGTCCTCCATGAAAGATGAGCCTGCTTCATGCACGTGATTCCTCAGATATGCTGCTTTAGTAGATATTCTCCTGTGCTTATCCTGGGCCAGCAAGCAACAACCCCTCCTCTGACTCCATCTGTCCTTTAAATACCAGCCAGCCCTCTCGTGAAGGGCCCGGTCCTTATAAATCTCCTCAAAAAGCTGTTCTTCATGGAATTTCTTGACAGCATGTGCCCCGCTGGGAGAAGGTGCTAGCAGGTTCCAGCTGAGCTGACATATTCGAAACCACACACCCCCTCCTGCACCCCTGCTTGATCTCTGCCCCCTCCACCTCTTCCCTCCCCTTCTGAGACGGGCTGTTCACCCTTTTCCCTTTAACCGACTTGAAACACAATTCAATGTCAAGGACGTTCTCAAGTCCTAAATTTTCCCCGAGTCCCCTGGCTCCTCCTTGGAACCCAAGGGCCCCCGGAGCACTCGGCCTCCCTCTGCTCCCTCACTTTCTCGGGGTGTCCACATCCGCTACAGGCAGACAGTCCTTCACTTGGCTGTCTGGGCTCCCAGGCGCTGCGCCCATCCCCCTGCGATCTCGGCTGTTCAGGCTGACACAGGTCCACCTCTCTGGGCCCTCCTGGTCTGCTTGGCTGTCCCCAGGAATGATGGCGCTCTCCCCTTACTACCTCCTCCCTCTTACTCCTTCTTCTGTCCTCTCCCCTCTCCCCTTCTGGTGGAAGAATTATTTCCCAGGATCCACTTCTTCCCTCGCCGCCCCCCGTCTTTCTTCTTGGTCTTCACGCTCCCTAAATGACCTGCCACTCTGTCTCAGAGTCTCAGAGCCTTCAGACACACCTGCTTTAGGATCGGAGTCAGCTGCCTCCACATGGCTTTCCTCCGCCCTGCAGGCCCTGGGATGCGGTGGTCTCCCTCCTTCTAATGCTATGTCTGTGGCCATGACATTCCCCTATTAGAAATCCTCTGATGGCTCTCCATTACCCAAGAAGTTCCTTAGCTTGGCATTCGAGGCTCTGCACAGCCTCGACCCGAGCTCACTGTTCCCATTCTATTCTACAGCTGTGCCCTTCTCCCACTCAAAACTGCTTGCTTTCCACAGCTGTTGGCTGTGTTCTCCTTCCCCTGTGCTGTTCTTGAAACACCCACCCTTCCAGCTGCTGCCAGTGAGAGGCCCCCAGTGCCCCTCGTCCAGGGAGTCTTTCCTGATGCTGCACTTTGGGCAGAATCTCTGCCTTCACCAAACACCCAGTTAGTTACCCCCTCACAACACTGACCCATTGACTACATGCTCCTTGGCACTGTGTTTATTTTGACACTCCTTCGGATCTGGCACACAGGAAGGAAGGAAGGAAGGAAGGGAGGGAGGAAGGGAGGAAGGGAGGGAGGGAGGGAGGAAGGAAGGGAGGGAGGGAGGGAGGGAGGAAGGAAGGGAGGGAGGGAGGGAGGAAGGAAGGGAGGGAGGGAGGGAGGGAGGAAGGGAGGCAGGAAGGAAGGGAGGGAGGAAGGAAGGGAGGGAGGAAGGGAGGGAGGGAGGAAGGGAGGAAGGGAGGGAGGGAGGGAGGAAGGAAGGGAGGGAGGGAGGGAGGGAGGAAGGGAGGGAGGGAGGGAGGGAGGAAGGGAGGAAGGGAGGGAGGGAGGAAGGGAGGCAGGAAGGAAGGAAGGGAGGAAGGAAGGGAGGGAGGGAGGGAGGGAGGGAGGAAGGAAGGGAGGGAGGAAGGGAGGGAGGGAGGAAGGGAGGGAGAGAGAAAGAGAAGGAAAGAAAGGAAGAAAGAAAAATGAAGAAGGTACTCGAATGAATGAAAGCAGTATCACGTTCTCACATCTTTGTTTCCCTTGAGCCCTATTTCTAGAACTCTATTTCCAGAATTCACTAAATTTCTACTAGTGGTCACATAATACCAAATGCTTCTAAAGTTCCCAATTCTTTGTGGATAAAGCTCAGTACACACATCTGATTTACACCCACTCATCACCATGCCCATGGGAGGACACTGAGTGGACAGCTGTATTCCACTTAGAAATTAGCCATTCTCCCACATCCAGGACCATCACTGCACAAACCTTTGCAACAGTCATCCCAGGGGTTCACTCATATACCAGCAGCTTCCGTGGGGTCTGGGAGGGACAGCAGCAACCATTTGCCAGTAGTTTACTGTGCGCAGCCCGGAGGAAGGTTTAACATCAACCCACGAGGTACACAACCTGCCCCACTCTTCAGGTTAGGGAGGTGGGTGTTGGAGAAATTAAGCGCCTTGCCCGAGATCACACAGCTGCTACGTGTGTCTTCTGCCCGTCTTTCTGTTTTTTGTTTGTTTGTTTGTTTGTTTGTTTATGGAGATATAATTCACATACCATAAAATTCTCCTTTATAAAAAAAAGTTTATTTATGTTAAGGGGGGGAGTGGGAGGGGCAGAGACAGAGGGAGAGACAGAATCCCAAGCAGGCTCGGTGCTATCAGTACGGAGCCTGATGCACAACTAGAACTCATGAACCGTGAGGTCATGATCTGAGCCAAAATCAAGAGTTGGACGCTTAACCAACCGAGCCACCCAGGTGCTCCCTAAAATTCTCCTTCTTAGACTGTACAGTTCAGTGGGTTGTAGCAGATTCACAAGGTTGTGCAACCATCACACTATCTGAGTCCATTCCCCCGCAGAGAAACCCCGTTCCTATTAGCTGTCACTCCTCCCCCCTCCCTCCTCCCCCAGCCCCTGGCAACCTCGAATCTGCTTCCTGTCTCTGTGGACTTGCCTCCTCTGGCCATTGCATACAAATGGAATCCTCCAGTATCGTCTGGCTTCTCCTCCTTAGCAGAACGTGTTCAGGGTTCACCCATGTTGTCCCGGGCATCAGTGCTCTATTCCTTTTTATGGCTGAATAATATCCCATTGTAGGGACAGACCCCACTTCGTAACCTGCTCGCTGACGGACGTTCGCGCTGTTTTGCTTTTCTGTTATTACAGAGAGCGCCGCTATAAACACTCACATGCGAGTTTTTGTGTGAATACATGTTTTCATTTTTCTTAGGTGTCTGAGGAGTAGAATCGCTGGGTCATGGGGTAGCTCTGTGTTCAACCTTGAGAATCTGCCAGACTTTTCCACGGCAGCTGTGCCATTTTCCATTCCCGCCAGCAGTGCACGAGGGTGCATCCTGCTTTCTGAATGCCCGTCCTACCTGTCCTCCCTCAGGGCGTTACCCCCCGCCCCCCCCCCCCCCCCGGCTGGCAGGTGCACCTCCCCCGCCACAGGGCGCTGGCACGTGCCCTACCTTCAGCGCCTGCTCCTTGAAGTACTGCAGGGCGTAAGCGAAGATTTCAAGGGCTTTGACTTTCTTGCCGTTTGCTGCCGTTAAGTCTGTATCCATGGTGAGGTCCTGGTGGGGGAGAGGAAGGAATAGTAAGGCCAGGGAGGAGAAACACACCTTGTAGCTTCGGGAACTGCTACCTGGGGATCTGGGGAGCCCGGTGAGCCATATTTCTGTTTCTTGATATTTGGGAGACCAGGATAGTGTGTCCCCCAAAATGAGACTGGCAGCATTGTCCCCTTACTCTGTCGGGGGCCCTTGCTGTCCCCTTCAGCCCCTCCCTCCACTTCTCCCTATTTTCCTCCCTCCCTCTTGTTCTCTCTCTCCTGGATCCTCACAGAGCAGAGGTCTCGGCACAGTGACAGAGCCCAGGAAGGGGGAAAAGTCATCAGGCACCACTGCTGATGCCATTTACATACCATTTCCACACTTGGACACACATGGTCACCCTCAGGAGCCCCCCTGGCGGAGGCCTAAATAATCACACCAACTCGCTGACGTGCACGAGGCTTAAACAGACATGAAGCTTTCGTTTCCCAATAGGCTGCCAACCAAGTCTCCAAAATAGAAGAGCTCCTATTTTAAGGCTTGTGCTTAATCCTCTTGGGAGCACAGCATCACTGCCTCCCTTCCTCTGCCAGAAGCTAAAGCAGTCCGGTCCTTGGGTAGAGGATGCTCTGGGAGACGCTGGCTGGACTGGGGTCATAAAAAAGAATGACAGGAAAAGTGCTCACAGGGTGGAGATGGGCAGAGAACGGGAGCGAACATCCAGGAGGACGCTCCCAAGTCAGCCCGAAACCAACCGGCTCATTACTGCCGGGGCAAAAAATCAGTGGGGCCTCCGGATCAATCCCGGCTGGATAACATGGCTTTGCCTTTAGAGCATGAAGGGGCACGAGGCTACTAAACCGGCCTCGTGGAGCCTGTCTGCTGTCCTGAGCCATGGATGCAAACTCACTCCTCCCTACCAGCCACCTCCCACCCCTGGTGCTCAGCAGAGACGCTCCGGATTTGGGGAGGCGACTCCCAGGCTCAGAAAGGTGGCCGAGCACCTGGAAGCCATAGGCTCAGAACTGAAAACATTCAAAACTGAAAAAATTCCTGTGCTTTCCACCTGCACAAGATTGCTGTTCAGCACTGAATCCCATCAGGTGAACCGGGAAGGATGTATTTCTAGCAGAAGTCTGTCTGCTTCACAGAGATAGAACCACACCAAGCAGCACGCAGCCTTGGAGACCGGGTGCTGGCAGCTGGGTTTCCATTAACATTTGTCTTGTCATCTGCAAGCACTTAAGAGCCCACAAGGAAAGCAATAATGGGAGCTAGCAATTAACTAGAACTTACTAAGTACCAGGCTGGCTCTAAGAGCTTTGCGTATTTTGATTCCGTTAATCCTTACAACATCCCCATGAAGAAGGCACTGTCAGTGTCTCTATTTTACAGGAGGCGCAGAGAGGTTAAGTAACTTGGATTAAGTATCTTGAAGGTGGCAGAGGCAGGATTTAAATCGAGGCCGTCTGGTCCCGGGGTCTTAAACACCATTGCCATCCTGAATCTCTAAGTACCAAGAATTAAGGAAAATTTATGGGGTAAAGTGCTCAAGCTGAGGAGAACCTATCCTGTGGCCCAAATGTCTCCATGAAGCTTGGGAGACGGGCCTAACTGATGGAGACAGCTTCTAGAACTGGCACACTGGGAACAGAACTGCTTTGGGAGTTGAGCCTCTAACAATCGGGCACTTGATTTCCTGAGCTGCCTGCTTCCCCACACAGAGAGGAATGGGCCAGTTGTTACATTTTTTTTTAATTGATTGATTGAGAGAGAGAGAGAGATTGAGAGGGAGACTATCCCAGGCAGGTACCACACTCAGCACAGAGCCCGACGTGGGGCCTGATCTCACAAACCGTGAGATCATGACCTGAGCCAAAATCAAGAGTCAGACGTTTAACTGACTGAGCCACCCAGGTGCCCTGCCAGTTGTTACTTCTAAACTAGTTAGTTAATAGCTACTGTCCTAGGTCCCCCAAATGCCCCGAGCCCCCAAGTCCCTCCTTCAGAATTCCCGATCTCCCAACAACCCAGCAACCGAAGGGGGATCTCCTGGCGTGGCATGTCCCCCACCCCTATGCCTCCAGCCAGCGTCCACTCTGGTCAGTTTCCAATGCAAACAAGTTGTTAAATATTCTGAATATCTCTCTGCCCACGTGTATAAAAGGAAGTGCTGTCTACTCCACAAAAGTGTTGAGTGTGCCAGGTCATCTCTAAGATCAAGGTAAATGGATGTTAATTTCTGCTTGGGAGAAACCTAAGGGTTTCCTGAGTTGGAAAGACCTCCCCCACCCAGGCTGGAGGAACCCTGTCTCTCCAATGCGGAGGACCCGGAGCCAGGGAGAGTATAGCTCACCCCAGTGGTATGCAACTTCATCTTGAACTTCTCCAGGTACAGCCACTGCTTGGCCTCGTTGGGATCCAGGTCATGGTAAAAGTCCCTGGCGGCATATCCAAAGCTGTGGAATTTCCTCTCGGGAGTCAACAAGATGGTGGTCGGGGTCTTCTGGTTGGACACCCCAGGGTCGCCTCCTTCCCATCGCCTGACACCAAGGAAAGGCAGAGGTTATGGGACCTTCTTTCATAAGCCCCGTTCGGACAGCAGTGATTCGAGCACCTACACGTGCATGATTCTTATAGATGTGGGTGCTCATAATAGCTGCTACAGATGCTCTCTGGTTCAGCTGGTTGGTCAGTGATCACTGATCCGACTTTGCTTAGAAACCAATACGAAAGGGGCAACCACCAGGTTCTTGCTGAATAATAAGGTCTGCTTTGACCTTCCACTCAGTGTTTACTGAGGATCTACTCTGTGCAGGTGCCAGTGACAAGGAGACGAAACATCTCTCTGCCTTCCAACAACTCACAACCTAGTAGGTTATGTCTTTTGGGGGGAGATAAGGGGTCTGTGTTTTTTAATTTGCAAGCACCCCGAGCAAATGTATAGCTGGTTTGTGTCCTCTCTAAAACAAGGTAGGGTATAAACAAATCCATAAATACCAGGCTTATCGCATGGAAACAAGGGGCCCAGGGAAATGCCCTGGGGGTCAGAGAAGGCAGAGGTGCCAGGTGGTGGGGCAGGGGAAGAATGCAGGGCTCAGGACAGACTCAAAGGACTGACAGAGAGCTAGATCTTGAAGGATGGAAGGGCACTGCAGGCTGCTCAGAGGTGGGTGAACACAGGACATTTACTGGGATGCAAGCGACCGTGTGGGGTAGAGAAGGAGTATGTAAATGGGAAGTGTGAGAAACGAGATTGGGAAGGTGTTTGGAAGCAGGTGGAAGAGACCCCTGGGGAGAGAGAGACTTAACCAGTGAGTAACAGGGAGCCACTAAAGGTTTTAGGGCAGGGGTATGGCAGAATCCGAGTTGGGACTGAACAGAGCAAACTGAACCAGACAGGAAGCCAGGAGGCTGAGGAGGCTCAGGCCTGTTCTGGGAGCAGAGACAATGGGGCTCCAACCAGAGTAGAGGAAAGCGGTGGAGGAGGAGGGGCCATCCCAAGTGAGAGCCCGGCTAAATGGCAACGGAGGTGAGCAGGCGCTCACCTCCCAGATGTTCCAACTTCAGAGCCTAGAGGAGAAAGCGCCCTTCACAGAAACTGGGAGCCCTGACCAAGGAAAGTGGGAAACTCCAGGTGAGCCCGCTGGCGTTGAACTCCCAGGACAGGGTTGAAGATGTAAGCCTGGCATTCACAGGAGAGACCCAGGAGGAAACAGACTTGGGTGCCTCCATACCAGGGTGACAGCCACCGTGACAAGGTGGCAGGAGAGCCCTGATGGGGGCAGTGAGGTGGGAAGGAACTATGTCCCGCAAGTCTGTGTGCTGAAGAGGTCCCAGAAGAGGCGAGAGGTGAGGACAGACAGACAGGCAGAGGCTGTGGGATTACATCCTGGAACTGATGGGAGGGTAAGGGAGTGGGGAAGGGGGTCAGTGGAGCCCCAGAGAAGCTTCCTTCCTTCCCTCAGATAGAAAGAAGGAGAATACGAAGAAGAGTAGAGAAAGCAGGTGACTCGAAGCTTCTCCCTCCTGCTCTGGGGCCACGGCAGAGAAGCCACGGCTGCCACGGTGGCCAGGAGGCTCTCTTCTGGACCAGGTCCCGGCTCTGCAGCTGGCTCCCATCCTGCCACTAGCCACATGACCACTGCGAGGAGCATCTGGTGGTGACACAGAATAGGAGGGGAAGCACGCCCCTCCCCCCTCCCCCCCCCCCCCCCCCGCCTGCCAGGAAGGTGGCAGAGCACCTGGCTGAGCTCACACCTGCTCCTGACACGGCACCGTGAAGCTTTGGTGGCACCATCACAGTCCAGGTGGAGAGTCGACCTAGATTTGCCATGCAGATGGGCCTGGAACCGTCCCTGGCAAGTGCCCCAGTCAAGCTCCATCAAGATGCAGGCTTCTACCCAGGGAGACATCCCCGTGGTGACCCCACTGAGACACAGGGATGATCATCACCCAGGCGGACACTGGGCACCTGAGCCAGGGTGACATTCCAACGTTTCAACGAATGGACTTCCTGTTACCATCAACACTGCCATTTTCAGTAGGCAAGGAACTTCCTGAGTTTTTCCCCTTCCAATTTTTGTTCCTCCCTTCCTATTAACATGCACAAAATTAAGCTTTCTCAGTCATAATTTTGTCAGTCTGTATCATGGTTATGTTAACCTGTTCTGATTGAAGTAAAATTCAGGTAGAACCTCTCTCCAAAATCTTCTCTACAAGAACTGAGATAATGTCTCTAGAGAACCTGAACGCTGCAGCTACTGGGTGAGAATTCCTCCCAAGCAATTGCAATGTGTTTTCTGCTCTTGGTTTTTTTTTTTTCTTTCCAATTTTCATTATAAGGCTATCCCTTTGAAACAACATTTCTTAAAACAACTATGTAGAAGCTAATAAACACTGGTTCTAGCTTTTCCTAGCATGCTCTTGTCTCTTCGGGGTTTCCCTCTCTGGGGATGACAGAGCAGACCCCACGGCAGGTGTCTGGCTAACCAGAGGCAGAATCCTGCTGATGACTGGACACAGAGGGCTATGCTGTCATCAGGCTTCTCTACTAGAACCGGCTTTTCATTATTTCCTGATGACAGGACACCCCCGGGTCTCTGCAGCCTCTTAGGATATCTAAACCAAGATTGGGGCGGGGTCACTTTTGCTTCATGACTTATGTTTTAAGCAGCACGCTATAAAAACGCATAAGCTCTTACTCCAGGAGCGATACCGAAATTCCACAATTACCAGCTAAAGGAGTTGTTGCAAAGCCAATCACAATGCATCTTGAGAGCCATCCTTGGGTTTGGAAAATCGGAGTGATCGACTCCTGGCTCCCAAAGCTTTGAGGGGCCACAGACTCTGCAGGAGGGCCATGTGCCAGACCGGAGGAGCCGGTGTGGATGCCGGGATCGACCAGAATCCTCGCAGACAATTGGTCACGCGTGCGGATGGGGTGGATGAGAGGGCGTGCCATGCTGCTGTGTGCCTGGTGGGGTGGGGGTGGAGGGAGGGGCGTCCTGAGCACAGAGTGTGTCCCAAGAGACCCTGGGCAACTTCAGGGTCACCCTTCAGGTTCACGTGGCTGAAATCCACCCCTCTGTTTTTTCTTAGGCATGGTGCTTTCTGCTTCTGGTCACCGTCATGTAAGAAATAGCACCTTGCCTCCTTACATTTCAGTCCGTGCTAAGCCCTTGACGGGAAATCTTATTTCATTTGTGCACACTCGGTGAGGCAGACAGTCAGTATCCCCATTTCACAGATGAGGAAATTGAGGGTTAGAAGGCCCAGCGCTTGTGTAAGCTCACACAGTATGTGGCCGAGCTGATGCCTGGACCTCCTCCATCACAGATACCCTGAGCCAGCACCTCTTGCCCGAGCTGCATGCTGGAATAACCTGGGCCAGATTTCAAACGCGCTGTCCAGGCCCTTCCTCAGACCAACTGAGTCAGAATTAAGTCAACGCTTTTACAGACCAGGAACCTGGAGCCCAGAGATAAGAGTGGTTTACCCAAAGGGGCACAGGGGTTTTGGGCTGAGCTGGGCCACAATCCAGGACCCGCCTCCTAAGTGCCACTCACCTGCTCCTTAAACTAACTCCCTTCCCCTCCCCCAGGCCCGCCCCCAAGCGTCCACAGGTGCACTGACCGGTGCCTGCACTTGGCCCTCCCCACCCATACCACAGCACTCACCTCATCACGTGGATACATTCTGGCTCCTTGGTGAAGCTGTAGGCATAGCCACTGGACGTGGTTCCAAAGTCAACGGCCACCACCACGAGAAATGTCTGCTGCTCCGAGACATTCGGGTCAGCGTCATTCTGCAGATACACCAAGTTAAGGTGTGGGGGTGGGGAGTAGCGGTGGCCCAGCCTGGCTTTCAGGAGGATGCGCCGGGGTTGTGCCCCGGGGGGGGGTTGTGCCCAGTTGTGCCTCCCACTACAGACAGAATTCTGGCTCAAGTGTGCCGCACGGTGAGCCCTATGGAGAAGGCAGGCCAGCCTCAGCCCCCCACCCGGGTAGTTCAGGGAGGAATGGAGCTGTCCCTGAGTGGAGGGCCAAGCTGACAGGGTGAAGTCACTCGCCTAGAGCTTGCCCCCACCCCCTTTATCGACTGCTTATGACCATGACAAATTATGGAAGTTTCGCCATCCAGTCCGGAAGCCCAGGGGTTCCTTGACTGACACAATCTTCCCCTCACTGCCCTCCCCGAGTTCCTGTGCAGAACTCCAGACGCTGCCTGCCCAGAATATTCTCTGCCAGCTGTGGCCTGGGCACACCCAGGCGAGCACTCCATCTGCTCAGGTGTGTTGTGAGTGGGAATAAATTTTGCATGCCAGGGCCCCTCGCCATGTGATCCTGGCAAGGCCTGTCCCCTCGGGGACCAGAGACGTTCCTCAACATTAAGCAAGCGGGTCAGGCCACTCCAGCTTTCCAAACCATTTTTTTTTTTTTGAGCATGTAGACTTTTTTATATGTCCACAGAGCTCCACATTAGAAACCAATACATTTGGGGTTTGAAGTGTATTGTTTAGAGCAGGGGGTGAGATTCCCCACCCCTCTGCCCCTCTGGCCTCTCCCCACTGACCCCCATCCCCACACACCCCAAGGTGACCCTGAGCTCTTATAGGCGCCCTCAGGGTGCAGAGTTTGCAAACCTGCCATACGAGGGCCCAGCCATAGGTGGCCAGCTTCCCGGGTCCCCCAGGACCGAGGGAGTTCCAGGATGCTGAATAAGGTAAAACGCAGATTGTTCCAGGAAAACCAGGACAGGCTGGTACCCAGGAAGCTACCCCTCCCCTGGTTACTTTTCTCTGGTCGGCTACGTGTGGGCCCCTTGAAGAGCTGCCTCACAATATCCATCTTTTCAGTGAGGGGTCAGGTGGGAGCAAATGCCCAGTCTCCAGCCCCCTCGCTGTTCAGGTCTTCTCTCTGGGGCCGGCTGTGCGAGAAGCAAGCCCAGCCACACTCGTGTGGACACGGCAGTGAACTGTAGCAACTGCATTTCACTGGAGCACCGGCCAGATGCGGCTGCTCCCTTCCAGAAGGACGCCTCACCACCTCTGGGCCCTCGATCTTTAAAGGGTTGCTCCCGCCCTGCCTGGTACCCACCCAGGCCAAGAGCTCCAGAAGCACCAGTCACACTATAGAAAGCCTTTCCAGGCCCAGGGTGGGGAAGGGGCTGGGTGGGCTCCCGAGGCTGGTACCAGGACAATGTAATCTACACCCATGAATGTGAGGGGCTGCCCAGCAGCCTGTCTCGTGAAGGCACATCCAGAAACCAAAGATGATCAGCACATATCCCCACACATACATACGCATTTCTTACCACAATATGGGAAGGGGACAATGGCGTTATTCCCGTGTCCCCCAGACTCCGGGCCGGAGATGAATATGCAGACGTGGGGGCTGTTTCTGAAAGGAAAGACAAATGTGCTTAGAAGTGGCACGGGCTGACCCAGGGGGCAGAAGCGAGCTGCCTGGCTTTGCTGCTACAGATGCTACTGCCCCCCAGAAAGCCAGCTAACGTCGTAGGCCAGGCTGAACCCGGCCATGAACGCAGAGTGTCTGTTCTGGCACCCCCTCGTATGTGGTATTTAAAACTTGGCCAGATGAAACGTTCCTCTTCTCCCAGTGGCCACCAGGCCTCTCGCTGCGTGCCGCCCCCAACCCCCACTTAGCAGAGATGCTGCCCAGTCCCCACGTGGCCTCAGCTCCAGGTTTGCGCCCTCTGAAGAGCTGGTTCTTAAACCAGGCACCATGACAAGCCAAACCTGCAGCCATCTGTGCAAACTTCTGTGTGCCATGTTTTTTGAAAGAGTATCCACAACCCTCAGGTTCCCTACCCAACCCCACAGACCAACAAGCCCCCTTATAGGAACATAGGACAGGACTGCAGCTTCCGGAAGGAACTTCCTTGCTTGGTGGACACGTCCCCTCCTCCCTCCCTCCAGCATGAGGCCGCACCACAACATGGGGAACTCATTTCTCTTCGGGCGATACTGAAGGTCTTTGACATTCAATACGAAAAACCACAGGGGCGCCCGGGTGGCTCAGTCGGTTAAGCAGCCGACTTCGGCTCAGGTCATGATCTCGCGGTCCATGAGTTTGAGCCCCGCGTGGGGCTCTGTGCTGACAGCTCGGAGCCTGGAGCCTGTTTCAGCTTCTGTGTCTCCCTCTCTCTCTGCCCCTCGCCTGCTCACGCTCTGTCCCTCTCTGTCTCTCAAAAATGAATAAACATTAACAAATTAAAAAAGAAAAAAGAAAAACCACAGCAGAATGACAGGTGGATCAGCATACCTAGACCCTGCACGTGGGTGGGGCCCCATAAGGTCAAACCAGAGAAGAGCCCAGAGCAAAGCAGACGAACGTCATTTTGTTGATTGCCCTGCTCCTCTCGCAATTATTCCGGTGCTGACGTTTGTCCTGACACCTTGCGAGAGCCCAGTGGCTCTCCCCCGGGAATGAGCACCCAGGGAGAAGTCACACTGTCCCCGCTGGAAGCCCCACACTGCTCTCCCTGCCCGCCACCGAGGACCCACAGGGCCAGCAGCGGAGCAGGGACGGTAGGCTCCCACCCTGGTGACAACGGCCGACCCTGAGCGCCTTCCAATACCCGGTGTTATCTGGGGTGCTCTGCGAATACTTCCCATCTAGCAGCACACAGCCTGATACCCGGCAGGAAAAAAAAAATGGGTACTTGGCTAAAACAATACTTGTGGTCAAGGAAACCCAGAGGGTGTGAGGTGTCTGACAGAGCCTAGATGCTTCTACGGGAGGACAGGCGTGGTTCCATCTGCTTCTGCTGCCAAGTCACTTGGGTTAATCCCACACACTCACTGATTTTTGGGTTTTTTCCTGCTTGGTGAGAGCTCAAATAGCATCACTACAGCAGGTGCCAAAAGGGCTGAGGGAACGAAACGAATCATGCAAGAGTGAATGTGAGGCTTCAGATCTGCACAGCCACCTCCGCTCGCTGCAGGCATACGGTCCCCCTCCTCCTGAGGAGCCTCCAATTCCAACCCCTGGGAGACATGTGCAGAAGCCAGTAAGGGCAGAGGCCGAAAGAGCTGGTGGGCGAAAGGGCTTCACCAGCCATTTCTCCAAAGAAGACAAATGGTCAAGAAGCGCGTGAAAAGATGCTTCGCATCACCGGTTCGTGGAGACACGTGAATCCAAACCACCATGCGCTAACTGCTTCACACCCACCAAGATGGCTGCGATAAAAAAAAGAAAAAAAAGAAAGGAATAACAAATGTTGGCAAGAAACTGGGGCCCTTGTAGCTACCTGGGAGTGCAAAATGGTACAGCTGCTCCGGAAAACAGCATAGCGGATCCTCAGAAAGTCAAATATAGGAATTACCGTATGACACAGCAATCCTACTCCTGGGTGCCTACCCCCAAAGATCTGAAAACAGGGGTTCAAGCTGGTATGTGCATGTTCACTGTGAAGTTACTCACAATCGCCAGAAAGTGGAAACAAGCCAAGTACCCGTGAACAGATGAGTCAACAAAATGTGACATGGCCATGCCATGAAATATTATGCGGCTGTAAAAAGGAATGGAATTTCTTGTACACGTTGTAACATGGAGGACCAAGAAAACACTGCGCCGAGTAAAATACGCTGGACGCAAGAGGACAAATATTGTGTAATTCTACTTGCATGAAATATCTAGAGCAGGCAAGTTCATAGAGACAAACAGTAGATCGGAAGTTACCAGGGGTTGGCGGTGGGGGGGGGGGGAGGAAGGAATGGGGAGTGCAGAGTTTCCATTTTGAGTGATGAGCAAGGTTTGAAAATAGTGGCGATGGTGGTTGCACAACACTGTGGATGCAATTAATCCCCTTGATGGGTACGCTTAAGAAATGTTAAAATGGCAAATTTTATGTTCTAGATACTTTATCACAATAAACATGTTCTCATTAAAAAAAAAAAAACACAACTTGCTCATCTTAGAAAGCAATTTCTGATTCCTGTTAGCACCCATGGGTTGGTGCTCTTGAAAAGAGAAGGGAGACATAAGCCAGGCTCCTGGCCCAGCCTGCAAAAGTCCACCTGCTTTGCTAATCTCCCGGCCAAGGGCACCCCCTTCCATAAAACAGGGGGGAATCCTGCCTCTGCGCCAGGGAGCCCAGCCAGATGGGCCTTCCCGCCTGTCGGCGAGAAGTCTGCCCTGCCCATGGCCCCTTGGGCAGCCTACAGAGATGCCATCCAGCACTGGGAGCCACCTTCTCTCCACCTGCTACCTGCAAAGCCCGCGGCCATGTGTCCACATTTGCACAGAAGGTCTTAGAAGATACCAAATGTCTAATTGCCCAGTAAATCTGGTGTTGGCAATTAGCAAACAAGCTATTATCTACAGACAAACCATCCACCCCGCTGTCTGCTTGGTTCTAATTATCCCATCACTCAGCTCTTCCCAGCGCATGTCCCACTGACTTGCAAAAGAGCATGTGTTGGGCCACACGTTGAACACATGCCTTGGGCCCCCAGAGGACTCCAGGATACATGAGGACAAGACACAAGGATTTTTTTGGTTCTCCCTGTCCCTCCCCCACCCAATTCCTTGCAGGTTACTCAGCCGGGCCTCAGGGCAATTGAATTTCATGGACTTTCTCCATCAGAAATGAAATCGCAGCTGTACCATGTGATGATGTAAAACTGATTTGCATAGAAGGCATAGAGAAGTAACATTTTTATAGATGCATCCATATCATGCACGCCCACATCTATAGCTTTGCACAACCCAAACCAAAGATTATTCACCAGTTAAGGTGTACCAATCCAGCACAGGAGTACGCAAAGCCTGCAGTGACATTACTGTCTTATTTTTTAGGATGTCCAAGTGGTGCTCAAAAATTCGTGGGGAAAAGAATATGGAAAAGCCTACTGCAGGTCCTGAGGGGTATGGGGAATTTCCAGCGTGTTAATGATCTTAACCAAGCTGGAAAGCTCTTGTTCAATGGGTAAGTAATTAGGAATAAACAGAATGGGGTCAATGGAATATTACTTATTTTTTTTAATTTTTTTATTACATTTCTTGATCTTTGAGAGGCAGAGAAAGACAGAGCATGAGTGGGGGAGGGGAAGAGAGAGGGGGGGACACAGAATCTGAAGCAGGCTCCAGGCTCCGAGCTGTCAGGACAGAGCCCGACGTGGGGCTTGAACTCGCAAGCCATGAGATCGTGACCTGAGCCGAAGTCGGATGCACAACCGACTGAGCCACCCAGGTGCCCCAATGGAATATTATTGATCTATGGGTATGTGACAGATCTGAGATAAAAGTTGATATATGGAATATCTATATGCACAAGGCACCTGCTGAGCGTCCTGGCTACTGCTTATACATAGGCCATAATCCACAGCAGGAAACGCCAACCATCACAATTATGGACCTGTTTGTGCTTCTCCATGAAGCCACAACAATAACACCTGCTCCGTGAATATGCCCACCTACATAATAGTCCAGCACGGTACACACAGAAGGCCTTGAGCCCATTGGGAACAGAAAAGCAAGGCAGAGCTAAATGGAGATTTTCAGAGTGCAGCCTTGGGGGACAGAAAGGAAGCTGATGGAAACAGAATTGACACCCATCTGTGGAGGCAGGGAGAAGAAACTGGCAAACCAGAGATTAAAGAAGAATACTCCACCAGGAAGTGTCATCAAGGGCAGAGCTGAGGGACCTGAGACATTAAAGACACACTCCACCGTTGCAGCTACATTAAATAGACACTCGCAGTATCTTCCACTCCAAGCACTAAGTCACCCTGAAATGCGGTAACACAGAGGGAGTTGATGACTTCACATCACAGAATCAGCGAAACACTGAATACTGCAAGAATGCAGGCAATCAGCCACAGACCTATGGTAAGCTGAGGGCGAAGAGACCCTGAAGCTTTCCAGCAGAGCAAGAGAAATTGCCGGGTTTCCTTTGCTATTAGTTTCAAACAATTTAATGTCACTTCTGTCTTGTGTATTTGCTATGCGATTTTTTTTTTTTTTAGTTTGTGTGAATACAAAAATAAGTTGATAAGGGTGTTTCTAGGTTCACTCAACCTGGGACTCATCTCCCAACACATTCTTCAACCAAGTCACTTTTAAGATAATGTTTACGGCAAAGAGGTATAGATAAAGAAATGAAAATATCTTTGCCGCAAAGTAAAGGCTATAAATAAGTAAAAGTATGGCTCAACCCACAAGTCTCCTCCCACAGGATTTTCCTAGAACCCCAAACCAGACAGTGGAAGAGAAACTAATCGAATTTACTAGGTTAATACGAATCACTTGCCTTAAGGGTGTGAGAATTAAGTCACAGATTAATCGGGGTTCTTCCTATAAAATGCCAGACATGTAAAATTCAGACACATTTTTATTTGCTCCTGGCTCTAATGGCTTTAATCAAAGCAGATGTTCTTAAAATAAAAAACAGTCTGGATAAGAAAATGTCAAAGCCAGCCATAATTCATGAACTTGCTTGTCGTTTTTCCCTGCTGGAGACATTAGTCAGCAAATGGCCGTGAGCAGAATTGTAGACTTTCTGAGATACATAAAATCAATGCTGCTCCATAAATACAACATTAAAAAAAAAAAAAGACAGAACCCTAGGGCTGACTTTATTCTATAAGGCTGTAGGCTCATATGTGAAATGACAGGTGGTCTCAACAATGGTGACTCCCCAGCTTCTCCACAAAGACCTTCTTTCTAGTTTTCAGATTCATATATCTATCAAATGAATGTCAGTTTCAAGAGGATTTTTAAGGTCTAGTCCTTAAAATTTACAAAATGCAATAAATATTTTCATTTCTTTCCCCTCCTAGCTGTGAGATAACAGGTATTTGCTGACAATTGCCTAAAACCAGGCTATTTGTAAAAAGCTCTCCCTTTCTCTCTCTCCTTATATGCCTTCCCTGCACTGTCATCTTTGAAAATTGATCAGCTCAAGGTCATGGGTAGGTGACGGGAAAAAATCTTTTAAGAAGGAAAATAAAAAAAAATTTATTACCCTATAACAGGCTCCATGGCTAGCTGAACTAATGCATTATTACTGTAAGCTGAACTTCCATTTCAGTAAATAATTTATGGGGTTTCTTTTTTAATCACCATGGTTGATGTCCAGAGTAAATGGAAATTTTATTGGCATGAACTGGGAGACCCTCCTGGCTACAAAGAACACTGAGTGTAAAACAGCTGCTCTCCAAACACTAAATAATAATTATGGAAATGAGTATTTACAGTGGCAGAAACCACAACACCGGGCACAGCCGAGAGAAGCAGGCTACACCAGGCCCATCCTGACACTGGGCACATCCTCCAACTCTCTACCCCTTGGGATGGTTTAGGAGATGAGGTGCCCCAATGAGAGAGAACTGGAGGAACTGATTTCCCCAGAGGCAGTGAGCCCCCCAAGTCCCTGCTACCCCAGACCATGAGCAGGATGGTTCACATGCACATATGCATCTAGGTCACCACCGGGGGAGGTGAGGAAATGGTTCCTAGACCAACAGGTCTTCCTATTAACTTTCATGAATTATATCCAGCAACCTCACAGCCCTGACCCCTGGAACCTGACATTTGGAGGGGCTCCATCAGATCACCCCCTACATGGTATTAAGATATTTCTGCTCACCTGGCTTCAGTTCCACAGACCTTGGGCTCATCTGAGCAGGGCCATGTTTCAATTCATCTCTGATTCTGCAGTTCTTTACATGTCACAGGCACTCAATATGTTGAGTAGGTGGATAGATGGATGGGTAGATGGGTGGGTGGGTGGATGGATGGATGGATGGATGGATGGATGGATGGATAGATGGGTGGATACATAGGTAGGGGAATGGATGGATGTATGGATGGATGGATGTATGGATGGATGGATGGATGGAGAAATGGGTGGGTGGATGGCTAGATAGATGAACAGTTGGGTGGATGGATGGATATATGGAGGTATAAAAGGATGGGTAGTTAGATGGATAGATGGATGGGTGGATGGAAGGGTATGTTTATACCCGTGGATGGATGTTTATATGTATGCCCATAAGTGGACTCAGTTACTATCCACAGATTTGGAGGGATACAGAGGTCTTTTCCAACTGAGGCATTGACCCCCCCCTCCCCAAGTCATAATATTAATAATACATGTGTTGAGTTACTTCCAACAATGTGGAATCAGCTCTCAAAGCACCCGGACCTGCCTCTCTCCTCAGATGTTCCCTTTGGTCATTGGAACCACCATAGTTTCCAGATAGGTTTCCTAGACTCCTGCCTCCTGTCTTACTGCATTCCCAAGCTGAGTCATTCCTGTGAGAGATTCTTAGCATCTTTCACATTCCCTTCCTCCTCTGCAACCACAACCTTGGTCCAGATCCTGCTGACACTCACCAGGGCTCCCGCCCAGCATCTCTCAGACTCCCTGCTCCAGGTCAGCCCCTTCAAAGTCATGCTCCCCTACAGGCAGAGCCATCCGGTCAAACTGAGGTCTGCCCATAGAACTCCACCACTGTCAGGTTCTTCGATTCCCAGACTCCACAAGATGGAAGTCTAGCACACTGCCGGCACCGGGCCCTTGGAAGTCTACCCCACCTCCCTCTGTGGCCTCTCCTCCTTCCATCCCCCCACCCCCTTCCCAGCCATATCAAACCTTGTCACAGAGCCTGGATTATCTGTGCTTGGTCCTGCCTCCATACTGTGCCCAGAGGACACCCTACTTCTGCAGTATCTTCCAAAAGTCAGCCCCCTCTGTTTGAGGGAGGAGAGTCTTCCTAGCGTTCTCAGCCAGGAGGAGAAAGGAACTTGTTCATCGGAACCTGGGGACCAACTGACAAAACCCGGACTGCTACGGGACAAGTGTCAGGCTTCTCCAAGAAGCGAATTACAAGGAAAACATACAGGAAAAGAGGGGAAACCTATAGATCAGAGAATCTCAGACTCGTGCATCAGAATCACCAAGCATGCTTGCCAAACAGATGGCTGGCCCGACCCCCGCCCCAAAGTTTCCACTCTGACAGGTCTGGGACAGCTGAGAACTTGCATTTCTAATGAGTTTCACATCAACCTGATCAGCCCCAGAGACTGACTCCCATAGCTTAAAAGATGCTTAAGAGACATAGTAACTCCAGACACTGCAATGCGTGAACCTTTACTGGATCATGATTCAAACGAACAACAACAAAAAAGAGCAAGTAGAGGGAACAGACACATCACCAGCTCGGGCTGCGGGGCCAAGGGGCATGTCTCCTCAGAACCAAGACAGCTTAGGAACAGGAACAGCAAAGCCAGAGTTGGCTCTGTTGTTCACAGGAGAGCATTTGTAAGGGACACGAACGACTCCCGAGGGCGATACAGAATATGCGTAAGCGGGCGGCTGGAGAATGTAGAGACACGTTGGCTCACCTCCCTCTGGACACACCTTCTCCCTCCATGAAGTGGGGCTCCTCAGGGCCTCTATCACTACGTTTCGATAAACAAAGGACATAATTCAGGAGAAACCCTCTGAAATAACAGCCCCCACTTGCCATCTGCTGAATTCCTTAATGGGGTCATACGTGCACGTACAGTTTTGACTCTAGGCTCTTGTATGAGTTTGTTCAAACTCACATTATTCATTGGAAATTATTAGAAATGAACAGACCCAGAAACCTATCAGGAAAGCCATCACGTTACTCACGGGATGTGAATTTCGTGCCAAGTTAAGAGCTTTATAGGTGTAGCTCATGAAACCCTGCTGTGCAAGTGGGGGCTGTGAGGCACTGTCATTATTCCCATTCCGTGGATGAGAAAAGTAAGGCCCAGAATGCTAAGGAGCCCACACCGTCAGGATGCCACGCAGCTCGACAGAGCTCTCCAGCTCTTACCCTGCCTGCCTGCACTACGCCCGATGTCAGGTCTCCGACAGGTGTCACTGCTCACGACAGGTGAAGCTACAAGGGAGATGTTAACATAAATCCCCATTTCACCGGTGAGCAGTGAGGGGGAGGTCAGGAGGTCACGATCACAGGGCACTTCCGAGCCCTAGCTGGCGAGCTCTGCCTCCAGGCTCAGAAGACTGTGGGGCTCATGCTTCCCTGGGCTCTGAGGCCCGACAGTGCTCTCCATTTTTGAAAGCTGTTATTCTTCCAATCCAAAGATCACGGCGTGGGAGGGGCTGCTGACAATGCGGAAGTTAAACGTACAAGCTCAGGGTCAGGAAAGCTTGAGTTCAAATCCTAGTATGGCCACTCCCAAATGCATGATGTTGGGTGAGCTACTTAATTTCTCAAGAGCCTCAGTTTTCTCTCCTGGAAACTGGGGGGTGGGGGGTTCATAATGATGGCGATATATTTTATAGGGTCGCTACAAGGACGAAATGAAATAATCCCCATAAGCCCCGGTGCATGGCAAGCATTCAATAAATTATAGATGTTATTTATTATCACTACCATCATCATCATCATCATCAAATAGGTCCAGTTGCTGTTGAGTAACGGGCCATGTGCCTCCACCAGGGGACAGGCGAGCGCCCACATACGCCACGCACAAAGTCAGCGAACACTTTTGCTTCCAGTGGTGTCTCTCCAGGCTTGTTAATCAAGGATAAAAAGACCCACCGGACAGACGCTCGGCACATGGAAGCTTCAGGAAACCTCTTAGTGATGGGAAACAGTGCTGGTGCTGCCACGGGTGAGAGAATGTGTGGCCCCGGCTTCATTGCTCAGCCCATCTGCTCCCCCCAAGGGCACTTTCAGAAGGATGGGGGAGAATCTGGGAAGCCACATGCCCCACTCCCATCAGGGAATTCAATGCGAGTTTTCCTGTTCTCTACGATGAAGCACATTTCAAAACTGAACAGGTAAATGAAGAAGCTCTCCCACCCCAAGGAAAAGATTCCGCATGCCTGGGCCCCCGGAAGACCCCGGATTAGACTTCCCCAAGTTCTATCATGAACAGCCTTGGGACAGCTCAGTCTGCAGAGGCCACAGCACAGGGGTGCCGACTGTACCAAAGGGAAAGACAGAGGCAGTGCCGTTCTGGCCCGTTGGTCTCACACCGAGTGGAATATCTCCCCTCCTAAGCATTCACCATCTGTGCCTGGGGAGGGGGAAGGGAGAGGGGAGACTGGGAGGTGAGGGTGGGGGGAGACAGACAGCTGGCTCTCCCCCCACCCCTTCAACTGAACCTTTGTCCATCTTCAGGCAGGAAGGGCTGCCCTTAACGCATGTGCGCCCCCAGCTGGGGAACCTGAGCACAAACTTCCCATGCTCTGCCAGTGCCCTGAGAGCTGAGGCTTATGCTCATACATTACAGACCCCTCTGAAGAGCGCCTTAATAGAAGAGACAGTTTGCACGCTGCACAAATGCACCTGCCTTGGGGGAGGGATGTCTCCCAAGCAGGGCTGCACCCATCCGTAGGTAGAGGTGCCATGTTCTTACCACAAAGGTGCCATCCCAAGCCATGAAATGAAGGGCTTTTTCCAATTGTCACACCCAGAGCAGATCTTTTACTAATTCATCTCAAAGTACTACAAAAGTACTTAATAGTCAAACAAGAAAGGAAATACCTCATAAGGTACTGAGCTCCCCATCACGAGAGGGGTTCAAGCTAAGGTCAAGAACCACTTACTAGCAGAAGAATAACAAAGGGTCAAAAAACTGGGAGCGCATAGGAATAGACTGTGTAGATTCACGCATGCCCTCACTATCCATCAGGAGCTAAGAAGCTGTGTTGCAGTGTGGTTAAGTACAGGATGGGGACTGGTCTAAATCCCAGCTCCATTACTTACTGGTCTTGGTAAGATCCAGCTGTGTGCACCCAAAATCCATTTCTCTCTTCTTAACTAACCCCCAATTCTACATGACTAGCCAGGGGGTGGAGGAAGGGGGACCTTTCCCCAGCCCCAGGGTCGATCCTGAGTAATCTAAATCAATCACGGCAAATCTCTTCCCCTTGCCAATGACAGAAGTGGAAATGGGTTTGTGACCCATAGTTTTGGCTCATGGAGCACGAAGGAAAGTCAGCTGGGGGGGCCTCTGGGAAAAAAAAAATTCTTACTCTAAAGACAGTGCCCAGGAGAAGAGTCATGGGCATGTAGAAACAAAAAACCGACACCTGTGGGTACTGTCTTGCCACCACCACCAAAATAACCCCCATCCGTTCTTGAGGGGGTCCATGAGCTGCCAAATCAGCCTGCCTTGGAGCTTGCTGGACTTCCGGACTTTCCATTCTGAGTCATAATTAATTTCCTTTTTTCTGGAGACAAGATAAAGGCAGGTCTTTCATGCCTTGCAGCTAAAAACCGATGCACAGCTGTGCAACCTGAAACAAGTTACTAACCTCCTCCGTGGCTTGGTTTTCCCTCTGTATTAAATAGGATAATAATAACCCTAACCTCTCAGGATTAATGAGGATTAAATGGGAATAATGCAGGCAAAGGTTTTAACAAATGTAACTATTATTATTTATACAGTGTCTCATTTTATCACCACAAACAACCCAGTGAGGTAGAAAACAGGTTGTTGTTAGCCCCATTTAACGGCCGAGGAAACCATGGCACAGAGAGGTTAAGCATCTTCCTGAAAGCACACAGCAGTAAGTGCCTGTCTCCAATGCCCGAGATCCTTCCCTCCATGACATTCCAGCCTCGATGAGGTTCCAGGGCTCTGTGATTGGCCAGAGTCTGTGCCCTGGGCAGCTAGGGGCACGGCACCGCGAACACTGAGAGCCGTGGAGGGAGTAGAAATGAGGGGGGACTGCAAATGGGCATGAGTTTCTTTTCAGGGCAATGAAAACACTCTGGGATTTGACAGAGGCGACAGTTGCACAACCGTGGGGATATGCTAACAGCCACTGAACTGTACACTTTAAAATGGTGAACTTTATGACAGGTTCATTTTTGTATGATGTGGATCTCAAAAAAAAATCAGAGAGCTGGTGGAAAGCACTCTGTAAGGAAAATTGTCCCCTGTCCCGCCTGTACTCAGGAGCGCAGCCTTCCTCCCTGGAAGCAGACATCAGTCACTCCCACCCACCTTGGCCGCCGCTCCCTCCCGCCCTCCCTCCGACCCTGGGCAGCCGCCAACCTCTCTGCCTGGCAGTTTCCAGAAATTCTCTCGGCACTTGTCGAGTGGCAAAGCTGGCTGCCAGTCTCGGACTCTCCGAGCAGGCCGGGGCCAACAGCTGGCTCTGGCCTGTCCCCAGGCACCCTGAGCTCTGGCAACATGTGAACAGAGGCACAGAGCAGGGACGGTACCCCAGTCACCAGCTGTATTTTCACTTTTCCCCTAGATGCTCTGTAGCTGCCGGCTGGCCAGAGCTGAAGGCCAAGCTCCTTCCTGACGGAGGGCTGCAGACACAGGACCTGGCAGTGCTTCCCCCCACAGACAGGCAGTTTCCAGGCATTCTGGAATAAATGCCAGAAGACGCCCAATACTCTGCAGCCGTAACCAGCCCTCTAAGGAGTCACTGCCCCATCTTGTCGGGAGGGCAAGCTGCATCAGCATTAGAACATTCTTCTGTGTAATGACTTGTATGTACCACTGCCACTGAGCCAGGGTCCTGGGGCAGGCAGGTGTTCAGGAGCCTGCCTGAGAACTGGCTGCTTCCAGAAGATAAAGAAAAAGAGAAGGCAAATGCCACAAGGGGCTCCAAAGAGCACCTGGGGAGGCCAAGTATGGACCATCCACTGCGGCCTGGACGGGGGCTTCCAAGGGGGTGACACATGGGAGGGAGCATCCCTGGATGCTGGACACCCTCAGGAACCAAATACCCTCTCAGCACGGGTGGCCCTGGCATCTGGACACAGAACATTCCTCACACGGTGGACAAACACTGCCATGTTAGCAGGCAGGAGAGAAAATCCTTTCAGATTTTCTGAAACTTTTAAAGATTTCAGATTTTCAGAGACTTTTAAAGACTTTTTAAGTTTCAAATCCCTCATTCTTACTTTTTTTTTTTTCATACAAAACCTTCAATGACGGATTGACATTCTTACAAAGAAAGAATTAGTGAACTGGGTTGAGATATCGATTAACTTGAGACTTTGCAAAGCTAAGCATGCATGGCAAAATTTCAACAGAAATTACTCGTGCAAGGATTTAAAATAGAGTACCTACTTCCAGGGTGGTAAAGGCAGGAAAAAAACAAAGAAAGAAAACCAATGAATAATTCCCCAAGGACCAGATGTGCTCAAAATCTTTTCCCAAGGAATAGAGAGGCCACGTAAAGGTACTTTCCAGGGAATGAGGTTTACTTCCTCAGGCTACTCCACAGAGCAGGGGGGAAGCCCCAAGCCACAGGACCCAAGGTGTCTCCCAAAGCGTCTCACGGCCCACCTAACACCAAGCAGCTTTGATGAGCTGGGCGGAGCCTTAATATACTACATAAAGTACTTTATAGAATACGTGAACATACGACATGAATCCCCAGGAAACAATGCACGTTCTGTGTTTAGGGGCCACAGTGAGGCCACACAGATGGTCCTAGCTGCCCACACACCCTGGGGCGTGCATGTTGTATGAGCACAAGTGGGCTTGAGGGCACTCGGCCTCCAGGACCCCTGGTCTAGCCGCTGCAGTGCCTGGGAGGCAAGAACCAAGGTCCAGGGAATGGGAATGGGACTTTGCACGCGTTCTCACATACACACACACACACACACACACACACACCACCAACCACAGATGACCAACTGCCCAAGCTGGGGCTTAGGAAGGACTTCCAGGGCATCCATAAGCCCAGGTGGTCTGTCTGTGGCTTTTTATTACTGTTGTCCCACAGGCCTGTGCCTCCCAGGATGCGGGCCTGCCTGCTTCATTAAGCCCAACCCTGTGCATGGGCAGTCTCTCTGACTGCATTGTTATCTTTAACAGCTCCTTCTGGAACTCAATTAATCAACAGCCTTCTCCTCTGCAGAGCAGAATGCTCCAGACACAGAGTGACCAGCCTGACTCCCCACAGGCACACCCCCACTGAGCCGGGAATGTCTGAGAGCAGGGCAGTCACCTGCCCTCTGGGGGGTGACCTCCAGGAGGAGCCCACAGGAATGCCTCAAACTGGGAAAAGTGGGAGCCGGTGAGAGGGACACCGGCACAGGTCTGCTCTCCTCGCCCTCATCTCCCTGCCTCTCTCTCTCCACAGACGTAGTCCAGAAGGTCTTGATGATGTGGACCCAACTCTGAGGGCATTCTGGGTTAGCAAACAAGAAGACTTCCAGAAGCTAAATACGCAGTGGGGAATTTCTACCCAAGCTGAACACATCCCTGTCCTGGGACCCAGAAGTGAGTGCACATACGAGCCCACGACAAGATCTGTTCCAGAATGTTCACAGTAGCATTTTTCATCATCGCCCAAAACTGGAAACAATCCAGACGTCCATCAGTAGGAGATGGCTGAACCAAGTGTGGGACAGACGTACAATGAAACTACTCCACAGCGCAATCACTTCAGCATTACCTGGGAAGTTCATCAACTAGGGCCCACGTGAAACAGTCCCCTTCCCCCCTCAAGGCCTGTGTGTGTGTGCCCATGCCGTCCTCTGCCCCATCCCCATCGGGCTGCCGTTGATCTTGTCTAGGGGACATCCATCATACGGGTATTTAATTCAGGAGACTCCAACTACAAGTTATCAGGCCAAAACAGGGTGAATGATTTCAATTTAAAAATTGTAATTAATAAAACTGTAAAATTCCATTTTTCACTCTTTATTAGACACCGTGGTAAAGTGCCACACGGGGATTGGGGTAGGCGAGGCAGCCCCAGGGTGGTGATGCTTGACTGGCATCTTCAAGGTCAAGTTTGCTGAGTGCACAAGATAGGGAGAGACTACCAGGCAAAGGGAACAGCGTGAGCAAAGGCAGAGAGGTGTGGAGGGCTTCCCAGAGGGCCCTGCCCTCTGCCTCCAGGCTGTTCCCCTAGATCAAGTCTATCCATCAATTTCATCAGGTTTACTCCAAGCCTCAAGCACCGACTGTGGCTCTCTATCGCCCTACATAACAGATCTAGCTTGTTAGCCCATCAGATGCCTCCATCAGCCCCTCCCCACTGCTACACAATCATTACTGTCCCCATAACCCCCTGCACCAGCTGGACTGTTGTTGGACATCTGGGAAGCCATCTGCCATCCTGCAGGCCTGGCTCACGCACCCGTCTGCAGGGAGAAAAGGCCCTGCTGCCCTCGCCCCACTCTGCCCCTGCTGTCCTTGCCACGGGAAGAGCTGACTCTCGTGGCTGCTCTCCAACCAGGCACGGCCCTGGGCTACTCTTCTGGGGTTGGGGATGGGATCCAACACCTGACGTTGGCCGGGCCTGGGAACACACCTGGTTCCACCTTCGCCAGCTCTGCCACAGACACAGCTGTCCGGGGCCTCAGTTCCCATGGCTGCAAAGTGGGTAATGACTATTCCCCCCTCATAGGGCTGTGTGAAGACTACAAGGGAAGACCTAGAAAAAAGTTCCATCACTGAGCTGGAGACAGAGCAGGTGCTCAAGAAGCACAGGCTTGCCTGTTGTCTCAAGACCCAGAACACACATGTGCTGGCTGAGGTTTTCCACCTGAATCTCTACCTGAGGGCCACTAAGCCCCTTCCCTGGACCAGAGAAGGTCCACAGCATCACATATGCACCCCAGAAATCACTGCGGGCCAGCAGGGTGACCGTCAGCCTCTCCTCCCCGAGGCTGGCCAGGCTAACTCACGCTGTGTGTCCAGCCCCAGAATTTCCACCCAAGCTGAACGCATCCCTGCCCTGGGACCCAGCAAATCCGTGACGAGGATTCTACTCACGAGAAGTGAGTGAGGATATGTGCCCACAAAAAGATCTGTTCCAGAATGTTCACAGCAGTTTTATTTTCCATAATCTTCAAAAACTGGAAACAATGCAAACATCCATCAACGGGAGGATGGGTGGACCAAGTGTGGTGCAGCCATACAAAGAGAGTACTCAGCAATAAAAAGGGAACAAAGTATCAATACACCCAACAATGTGAATGAACCTCAAAAGCACGATTTTGGATAAAAACCCTGTACATGAAGGAGGATTCTATTCACATGAAGTTCAAGAACAAATACATCTAAAGTGAGGGGCGCCTGGGTGGCTCAGTCAGTTGAGCGTCTGACTTCGGCTCGGGTCATGATCTCACAGTTGATGGGTTCAAGCCCGCATCGGGCTCTATGCTGACAGCTCAGAGCCTGGAGGCTGCTTCGGATTCTGTATCTCCCTCTCTCTCTCTCCCTCTCTCCCTCTCTCTACCCTTCCCCCCTCATGCTCTGTCTCTCTCTCCAAAATAAATAAACATTTAAAAAAAAGTTTTTTAAGTACACCTAAAGTGAAAGATGTCAGAACAATGGTTCCTCACCGGGTGGGTAGAGACTGCCTGAGACAAGGCACAAAGGAATGTTCTAGAGGGATGAAAATATCCTGTATCCTGCCCAGTGGGGTGGTTACACAGTGTCTCACCTTCCTATGGCTGCTGTGATAAATCTTTATTAACCTAGTGACCGAAAAGCAGAGAGTTTTCTATGGTTTATTCACATTGTGAATGGTTCATTTTCTATGGTTCATTCACATTGTTGGGTTTATTGTTGGGTGTGTGTTTTCTATGGCTGCTGTAATACACCTTTATTAACCTTGTGACCGAAAACCAGAGAGTTCTGGAGGTCTCAAGTCTGAAACGGGTCTCACTGGGCGAAAATCAAGGTCCTGGAGGCTCCAGAAAAAAAGCCATCTCCTTGCCTTTGCCAGCCTCTCGAGGACATCTGCATTCCTTGGCTTGTGTCCCCTTCCTCCGTCTTCAAAGCCCGGAGCAAAGCATCTTCCGATCTCTGTCTCTGACCCTCCAGCCTCCCTCTTTCACTTTTAAGGACCCTTGGGATTACACTGGGCCCACCCAGATAATCCAGGGTAACCTCCTCTCCTCGGGACCCTGGATTGAATCACACCTGCCCCGCAAGGTAACATGCGGTGAGTGTTGCAGGAAAGCGGGACACGCACATCCCTGGAGGGCGCCCTTCAGCCTCCACACACATGCTGCACGTGCACGTAAAGCTGTGCCCTTAGCAGTCCAAAGCTTCATGGTATTGCCGATGACACCACCAATCACAACACTAAGGAGCAAACAAGGACGGCTCCGGGTGTCCTGTCCCAAGAACGACTTTGCAGGTACCCCTTCCCTTAATCCCACACCACCCTGCACCGGTGCCCGGCTTTACAGGAACTGAGGCGTGGCTGAGAGCAAACCTCTCTTGCAGCTGGCAGGAGACAAAGCTAATTGGAACCCGAGTCTGAGGACTCCCAAGCCCTGCTCCTTGAGGTCACCAAAGACCCCTGCTATGGGGGGTCAGGAAGGCGGCCCAAAGGAGAAAGGGTTTCCTTCCAGGCCCGCTTTTACTGCGATGTGGGTACAAGAATTTCCCCTAACTCTGCTCTGGGACCAGGGGGGATGAGAAAAGAAAAGTCAAAGCAGAGTCGTGGAGCGATAGACGCTACAAACTGGGAATCCCCCATCCAGAGGGTCAAAGACCGGACTTTTATGTGGAACCTCTCATTCCTTTCAATCATAGGCCAGGCATTGAAATGGATGAGCAAATGTTTGTCCACAGGCCCCCAGCCTGCCACTGGCACAGCCCAGACCGCCCCTCCCCTGCTCCTCCAGGCCGCCAGCAAGCAGCAGCCTCACCCCTGCAGGGCCTGTGGCACTTGTGCTGAACCTTCTGGAAGGAAGCCAAGGGGCTCCTGGGAGAAGGGACCCGTGGGCCCCTGGGGAAGACCACAGAGGCAGCTGTAATGAGGGTTCCTGACACCAGAGTGGCTTCCAGATGGGACAGGGGCCCTGCCCCCCAGTGAGCCTCTTCCCCTGCCCCCCGCCCAGGCACCTGCAAAGGAGAAGGGGCCAGGCCTATGTCCACCTGGGGGCCCCTGACCCCACACCAATATCTGGGTCCCGGGTCACCTTTATCCAGAATCTAGTCTAGCTATGTGGAGCCAGTCGCGGCTAAGAGCGCCTCGGCCAAGCGAGTCAAGACTCTAGGAGGAGAGAGTGAGGGTTACCGTCCAGCACCTCGCCATGCCTGCACGGAGCCCACACGGGGGGCTGCCCGGCCCATCCTGCTGCCAGGTGTTTGCTGCACGAGGAAGCAAAGCATCTTGGGGGTGGGGGCGAGGGATGTGAGGAAGCATGACAGAAACAATCCAGAACAAACATTTTTGAAGAACCCACACTTTGGGCTCAGAAACCAGCAGGCCCACCACTCTCTCCCTCCCGCTCCTTAACCAAGGACCATAAACTTTGGAGACTCTGTGTCCTTGTTCATAAAGGGAGGACACTACCCACTGCCTCACAGTACTAGGTTCCATGAAGGCCCATCGACCAGCTTTGTCTTGCTATGCCTGGCAGTTCTGGAAGTCTGAGCACCAAGGGGGTTAATGGGGCTGACTCTGGACGTGGTTTCCTCTTTTCTTCCCTTGGATTACATTTTCCTTTTTTTCTTTCTTTCTTTTTTTTAACGTTTATTTATTTTTGAGACAGAGAGAGACAGAGCATGAACAGGGAGGGGCAGAGAGAGAGGGAGACACAGAATCAGAAGCAGGCTCCAGGCTCTGAGCTGTCAGCACAGAGCCCGACGTGGGGCTCGAACTCACAGACCGTGAGATCATGACCCGAGCCGAAGTCGGACGCTTAACCCACTGAGCCACCCAGGCGCCCCCTTAGATTACATTTTCCTTGATGGACATCGTGATGATCTTGTCACGAGAAACAAAGTTACCTTTCGCTCACTCAGTACCTGCCCAGGACAGCAGCTGGGGACAGAGGAGAGGGTTGGGCGGGGTGGGGTGAGCAGAGTGTGGGGCTGGCTTGCAGGCATCACTTCTTGCACCCCCGCCCCGGGGTGCCCCTGCCTGCTCCTCTCTTTCCTACACCAGAACCCCAACCTCTACCAGCTCCCCGTGATCACCGGGCTCCCACCTCCGGTGGGGGGGCCAGCTCTCCCCCTGGCAAATCTCTCCAGCAGCCCCATGGGGTAGGCTTTATTTCTCAGCTCCATCCCAGAGAGTTGGAAACAGAAGCTCAGGGACATTTCCAAGGCTGCCCAAGGCCTCCGCAGAGCTGAGACTGGAACCCGGACCTAAACTCACCCTGCAGTTCTACACGGACCCCCAGACGGAAGCGCAGGGACCTGGCCTGGAATGGGGGTCTTGAACTGCCTTGGCCTTGGCCTCCTCCAGGCCTGGGAGTGGAGCTACACTTAATGGGAGTCACCTCTGGCTTCAATACTCAACACTGCCCAATGTCCCCAAATGTCCCCTGCCTGAAGTGGGCCATCCTGGTGCTGAGGCAGGAATCCTGCAGGGTCGGGGGGGGGGGGGGGGGGGGAAGGGGGGGAGGGGTCTCTGTTTGGCTCCCAGGCCTCACCCTGGGCTCTGATGACCTGGCTCTACCGCTGGGCTCCGACCTTTCCAACCAGCACGGCCCGAGGCTTTAATCATTTACATCTGGTCAGAGTCCCGGTGTTCAGTTGCCAAATCTGAGCACAAGCCTGGAGCTGGCAGTGTCCAGGAGATGACCACACGCCCCCCCTGTGGGTTCTGAGCCCTGAGGCTTTGGGGGAAGCGGGCAGGGAGGGTCACCTTGAGTTCTAAGCACAGTCACAGATGGAAACCAATTTGCAAATTCTGAGAGGGAAACCGGTTGTAAGCTGGGGCTGGGGAGCAGCGTGAGGGAGGAGCTCTTCGGGCAGAAGGAGGTGAAGGTCTGGGGACGGAAATCCCAGACTGCTCCTCAATGAGGCACAGGATGAGCGGGGGGCCATCCCTCTGCCGCCGTCATCGTATTTCGGGCTTCTGTGTTTGCTTTGGAGTTTATTGCAATCTCATTGCTATTTTTCACTAGAAACTGTCCCTGCCCCCCAACCCCCACAGTAAGATTTTCGAGGAGCAATTTTAACCGGACCCCAGCTGCATTCTTCAGCGCGTCTGTATTCTCACGAGGCCTTACTCTACAGGAAGACATGTCCGTTACATAACTCGGTGAGGAAGTCTGTGTTGCCATATGAATATGCATTCAATGCACGAGGTATAGATACAAATAACAAGTGGGCCACAGTGCATTCCTACTGCTCCGCGATAAATCCCATCCTGCTGGCTTCTCTTCCTTCCAAAGTAGCCCAGGCTCCGTCCCCCAGCATGTGGTGCTTTGGAATTTCACAAGCAAACGTTCAGGAAGACCCAAGGAGTACAGCATTAGGGCAGAATCAGTGTCTCTCACCAGCCAGATTCTTGTGGGTTCATGTCTGAATGAACCATATGAACCACAAGAGAAGACCTACCAGAAGCTTCTAACATCTCTTAGTCTTTATCTTCCCCTGTCTCTGTCTCCCTTCCTCTCCACCTCTGTTACTCCCTCTCTCCCCATGCATACACATACATGAATACTTATACATGCATATGTACGTACACACACACACACACACACACACACACACACACACACACACACAGCAGCCTCTCCCGAGATGAATCTAACAGGACCCGGCAAGGCTCTAGCAGTATCAGGTCTCCACTGGGTCTACAGCACCTCTGATCGCTGTCTTCCTTATGACTGGCCCCTAGAAGCCTGGTGCCCTAGGTCAGACCACCCCCTGCTTCCCAAACCCTTCCCCGGGTACCCCTGCCACCGTCACGCACAAGCTAGGTACTGCCACCCCAGTAGCCGTATCCTCAGCCTCCCCCGTCCCCAGTATCCCAGCCCAGACAAGCAGAGTTTTAGTTTGCTCTAAGGGACAGCATGACCCTATTCTGCCACTAGGCCACTGTGTGCTATTGAGGTCACTGCCACTTTCTAGGAGGCTGGCTCACAGAATGCTGAAAGCCTCTACTGGCACCCATTTCTGTCTCTGATCACAAGGCCACAGTGATACCTGATAAAGACCCAAAGGTACAGAGCACCCCCTCACATCTCTACCAATCCCTTGTTCCACGGTGCTTCAACTTACCAACCAGTAAACCTCCCTCCCAAATTGCCTAACATAGCATTATGAAGTTATTTTGCCAAGGACAGACACGAAACTTTTTTTAAGTATTTTTTAAGTTATTTAGTTATTTTGAGAGAGAGAGAGCGAGCAAGTGGACAGGGGCAGAGAGACAGGGAAAGAGAGAATCCCAGGCAGGCTCCACACGGTCAGTGCAGAGCCCAATGCGGGGCTCAAACCCACAAGCCCCATGAACCACAAACCCACAAGATCATGACCTGAGCCAAGGTCAGACGTGTAACTACCTGAGCCACCCGTGCGCCCCTGAAATGCTTTTTATTAAACCTATTATCTGCTATTATATTTGAGTCATAAAAGAAAGGAAAATAGGACTTCATCGGTTATCTGTTGCTGTTAAGAATGAGAAAGTTTCCCATAGGCCATTCATCTACTCTCTGCATGCACAGCCCTCACCTAGGAACCACCTACTGTGGATGACTTACTCGGTTACTAGCACCATAACTGTCTGTAAGAGGAAATTACTCCCTGACCACAGGACAGTGCTCCCCCCAGCTCCTCCCCTCTCCCAGCAAGTGACCCCAGCCCCTGGCCCGGGGTAACAGTTCCAGGGACAGGTCATAATCATGCCTGGACCTAGGGGCCTCCCCTGGGAGTCTGGACTGGCGCGAGAAAGACTGGGGCACCCATAAACTGGGCCTGCAGGGAGGGAGGGACAGGCCACAAGCAGAGTAAAGCAGAAGAGACCGGGGTGGGGAGGGGGGAGAACCCCAAGCTCCCGGTGCTTTCCCTCCTAGAGCCGGCACGGAGGGAGTTCCAGGAGCCATCCTGGGATCCTGTACAAAATCTCCTTTTGGCTTCCTCTAACGAGAAGACGTGCAGTTACCTGAAACTAAGAGCCCTACTTAACACTGGCACAAAAAATAGGCAACCACCAGTGTCGGTGGAGGAACTATGCAAGCGAACAGAGAAGGCGGCGCCTGGGGCTCGACCTACCGTTCAGGACTCTCACTCAGGGCACTCTGACGGCACACTTTAGTCCTCTACCTTAAACGTTACCCCTTCAAACACTGAAATGTAACTCCTGCAGGGAGGGACAAGCCTTTAAGTTATGGATGGCAAAGAGGTGTAGACCCCGTGCTGTCTCTGATTGGGAGGGGCTGGCTGGACTGACGGGTTAAGAAGGATTCTGAGACCACCCTGGATTCGGTTGGGAAGTGTGCAGAGGGAGCCAGCCGACCTGGATTCTTACGCTGGCCTTGCCCAGTATCTGGGAGCAGTCTCCTCAGCCCTCCCTGACCTCAGTTTCCCCATCTGTAAAGCGAGAGGGCAGGCCCAGCCCCGACATGTGGCCAACCAGCTCCCACTTGGCTGCCAATGCCACCTACGGGCTCTGTTTCCTCAACAACTTCCATCTCCGCTTTGGGAACAGGACTTCTGACGTTTGTGCTGTAAACAGTTTCTTATCCCAACCGGCAGAGATGGCCCCTCAGGGACAAGGAGAAAAGGAAAATAAGGGAAGGAAGTGACCAGAGGAATTTAGCCTTTAGCCCATGGAAACCTGGGGACAAACAAAGAGGCCGGCCTGTGGCCTCCGAGGCCGCAGACCCGCGCACTAACACCCACATCATCCGTGTCCCACGCCGGAACCGGGAATCTGTGCCCGGTCACAGGGAAACCCACAAGACCGCAGGGCCTTTTGTTTTTATGTTTGTTTACTTTTGACAGACAAAGGGAGCATGAGCGGGAGAGGTGCAGAGAGAGTGGGAGGGAGGGGATCCAAAGCAGGCTCTGCCCTGACGGCACAGAGCCCGACGCGGGGCTCAAACCCGTGAACCGTGAAATCATGACCTGCGCCGAAGTCGGCCACTCAACCGACTGAGCCCCCCAGGCGCCCCCACGGGGTCTTATTTACGAAACACAGAAGGCACCAAGGAGGATCCCTTTAGTGCCAGTTTATGGGGAGCAACTGACACAGGCAAAACCCACTTCCCGCTGAGATGTCAGGGTGCTCAGTGGTTCCACCCGACAGAACTCACTACTTTCCCAGAGCCTCTGGGTCCTGACGGCAAAAATGGAACACAGTAAGCAAAACTGCTCGAAAGACATACCAAACATCTGAGAAGCAAAACAGCCACAAAAGTCCAGCTAGTATACTCCAAAACGAGGTGCAGACACGAGAGGGACCTCTTCCAGTGGGCCGAACCATTTGAGGCCCCGCTCTGTAACAGAGCAAATATATATATTTTTACGTTTATTTATTTATTTTAGGAGAAAGAAAGCGTGAGTGGAGGAGGGGCAGAGAGGAAAAAAAAGAGAAAGAATCCCAAGTAGGCCCCGTGATTTCTGCGCAGAGCCCAACACGGGGCTCGATCCCACAAGGAGATAGTGGCCTGAGCTGAAATCACGAGCCAGATGCTTAACTGACTGAGCCACCCAGGAGCCCCTGGGGCAGATAATTTTAAGCGGGCACTCATCCTGCAGCAAACAGACATACAAGCGTTTCTGCCACAATGTGGCGTGTTTTCCCGGAAATCTTCACCTTCTGCAAAATCGCACGCTAAAAATAATAGGATTCATGGGAAAGACGGGGTGGTGCAGGTCGCTCAAGACTTACAGGACCTTGTCACTTGAGGCTTTCCCAAAATAGTCATGGCTCTAGCAATACCCTAGCAGAGTAAGCCGCACCAGCCCCTGGACCCAAAGCCCCAGTGGGTCAGTCGTTGACTGGTGCTTCTCCTTTGAGATGATGGGCCTCAGGGTCACTCACTTCTTTTTTTTCTTTTTCTTTTTAATTTTTTTTAACATTTATTTTTTGAGAGACAGAGAGAGACGAAGCGTGAGCAGGCGAGGGGCAGAGAGAGAGGGAGACACAGAATCCAAAGCAGGCCCCAGGCTGCGAGCTGTCAGCACAGAGCCTGCCGCGGGGCTCGAACCCACCAACCGCGAGATCATGACTGAGTCAGAGTCAGGTGCTTAACCGACTGAGCCACCCAGGTGGCCCAGGGTCACTCACTTCCTACAGAGACCATTCTCACCGCAATCAAAAACCCTACCCAGGGTGTCACCTGTATACACTGTGTTCTCACAACGCAAGGCCTTCCAGTCGCTTCCCTGGCCCTCTCAGCTTCTCCCTTCAGCCTGAGGGGGGTGGGGGCCGAAAGATACTAAAACAGCCACAACTTGCACTAAAGGAAGGTGCACCTGTAGACTTCTAGCATTTTTTTTAAATTCCTGTCCTATTTCTCTTCCTTCACGAGAAAGCCCATCCCCATCTATCGAAACACAAACACGCTGGGAAAAACTGCCAGTGAGCCAACACAACTTCCCCGCACAACATCCCTTCCCCGTTCATCAATCATGGAGACACGAGCTGTATAGACCAACAACCAAGTAATTGCAAGTGTAAGATAACCAGGAGTTGCTTTCCAGATAATTCGACCGTGAGTCACATCTGATTTACAACGGGCGGACTTCTGGACGCTACACATTCACAGAAAGTTGTAACAAGTGAGCGAATCCAGCCTGCGAGCCGCTTTCACACATAATGCCATTCTTTACAGTGTGTACTTTTGTCATTTTACTCAAACTGACTCGGAGGCAAAGTAGCCACCAATTCTTGGCAGCCCGTCCCACAAAGGGGTGGACCTCGTTCTCCACCCCTTGTATCTGGTGGGCCTCGAGACCTGCTTTGACCACTGGAAGGAGTCAGCACACAACTTCTCAAGAGGCCTTCCTTGCAACCTCCCGTTCTTCATCCTCTTGTTGTCCTGAGACCACCGTGTAACGAAGCCCAAGCCAGCTCCTTGAGAATAAAAGACCAAGTGCGGGAAGAAGTCCAGCCGACAGCCAGCACCAACCCCTATGCTCATGAGCGAGACCCTCTCGGACCCCGCAGCCCAGTGGAGGCGGCAGATGGCTGCAGTCACGAGTGACCCCAGGCAAGACCAGCAAAAGGAGCATATAGCACAGAACCATGAGCAAATAAAACGGCTACCGTTTTGACCCACTAAATTCTGGGGTGCTTTGTTACGCAGCAAACACAAATGCAATGTGACGCTCTGTAGACGTTTCACTTATTCTTTAATATTTTAATCATTTTCCCACTGGGGAACCAGTAAATCTTTTTACTGAGGTCTCAGTGATTTCACAGGCCCCTGAGAAGGGGCTAAACCAATCCCCAAAGTGGCAGTGTGCCCAAGGACCCTACCAGGATTGATTAAAAGCCAAGGGAGGGGAGGTGTCTGGGTGGCTCAGTCGATTAAGTGTCTGACTTCAGCTCAGGTCATGATCTCACCTTCATGAGTTCAAGCCCCATGTCTGGCTCTCTGTTGACAGCTCGGAGCCTGGAGTCTGCTTCAGATTCTGTGTCTCCCTCTCTCGCTGTCCCTCCCCCACTTGCACTCTGTCTGTCTCTCTCTCTCTCTCAAAAATAAAGACGTTCAAAAAAAATTCTTTCAAATAAAAGCCAAGGGCTAACCAACAACCCAAACTCCAGAAAGTTATCACACAGGAGGCAAGAGGAACCCAACCGATATAAAACACCAAGAAAGGGCAGTTCCTAACCTTTAGACCATCCCTGAGGGAGACTGGAGGCTCTCTAACTAATATTCCTAAATCTAGGCAAGACCCCAATCTTTCTGGATGTCGTAGACGGAATAATAAATAGCACTCCACCAAATACATCGGTATCCTAATCCTCAGAACCTATGAATGTGTTACCTTACATGACAAAAGGGATTTTGCAGATGTGATTACACTGAGGCTCTCGAGATGGGGAGACAGTTCTGGTTACTCAGGTGGGCCGCAAAAGAGGCCTTCACACCAGAGTTCTTATGAGAGGGAGGCAGGAGGGGCAGAGGCAGACAGCAGATGTGACAATGGAGGCAGAGGTTGGAGTGATGTTTTTGGTGGCAAAAGGGGCCAGGAGCCAAGGGATGCAGGTGCCCTCTAGAAGCCGGAAAAGACCAGGAAGTGGAGTCTCACCCAGAGCCTCCAGAAGGAACACACCTCTGCCAACACCTTGACTCTAGCTCAGTTAGACCCACTTTGGACTCACTGCCACCCTCTAGACTAGAAGATAGTAAATTTATGCCACTAATTTTCACAATAGCAATAGGAAACTAAAACAGTGGATAATTCCTCCTGCCTACAAGAATGTAACTTTGGACTATTCATAATAACAATAACAGCTAATAATAGCAGTTAAGATTAATTTAGTGTCTACTTTATGACGGGCCTTGTTCTAAGTGCTCGTCTGACACAAACTCATTTAACCCTCACCAAAAGCACACAAAGAAGACGATTACAACCCATATCTTACAGATGAAAAACTGAGCCTTCCAGAGGTTTAGTAACTTACCAGGGCCATGGAGCAGGTAAATGACACGGCCCAGGGTGGCACCCAGGCAGTCTGGCTCCAGATCCCACGTCTCACCCCGGCAACTCCCAAAGCAAACCGTCATTGGCAACAATCAACGACAGCGTAGGGAGCACCTGCCGTGCACCAGGCACGTGCTTAGCCTTAACTTGATCTTCTCTCATTCGATTCTCACAGCACCCACTGGAGCTCAGAGCAGGCTCCCAAGCCACCCTTGTTCACAGAAGGAGAAACGGAGGTGCAGCCGCATCACACCCAGGAGTTAAACACGGCTGGACCCGGTTTGGCCACACATCCTCCTGCCTCTCCCGTCCCACTTGAGGCCCACGTGGCTGGGGAAAGGACAGAGCTCAGTAGCACGACCACATAATTTATCTTCCAAACTGGGAGACTCAGAAAGTGAAAGGAGTCACTATTAAGAATTTCACTTCTCATAACTGCCCAAGAGGTACCCACCAGGACACAGGGCCACCCTGAAGACAAAACCCAGGCCCATATGCTGCCCCACCTGACATCCCTAGCTGCCAGGTCATGGTCAAGGCTGGAAGAGGAGGGGTGGTCCCGGCGGAGCTCAGAACGGTCTCTGCCTGGAGTCTCAGCACACAGACAGAGCCCGTCCAACGGCAGACTGGGAGTCCACCTGAGGGCAGAGGTCGGCAGCCCTGGGTAGAGTCCAAGGATACAAAAAGACTACTGAACCCCACTACTGCCCCAAACAAGAAGCCCAGCAGGGAGCTCAGAGCCATGGCAAGGGACCCCATGGTCATTAAATGTGGCCCACAGCCTGAGACACCCAGCTCATCTCCAAAGTTCTAGGCCTGCCGGACAAGAAGCCATGTGGCCTGAGGCTCCAGCTGGGCTCTGCCCCTTCCTAGCTGTGGGATCTCAGGCCAGCCCTTTTCCCCTCTGGGCCTTCTGGAGAAAATGCAGCCACTGATAATGCCCTACCTGTGTCTACAGGATTCATAATACTACATAATAACAGACAACAGCAAATGAGCCACAAACTTAGCAGAGGTTGTGGGAATAAAATCCTCTCTGAAATGGGTGCTATTGATTATTCCCACTTTACAGATGAAGAAACTGAGGTGGGGTGGGAGAGGGGCTAAGTCACTTACCCAGAATCCCAAGGCTGCTAAGTGGTAAAGTCAGAATTGGAATCCAAGCCGACTGTTCCTGTAAAATCACACCGAATCATTCTCTCTCCCGGACTCGGACAATGTAAAGCAGCACATTCTAGTTCAGAGTCCCTGAGGGAGTGCCTTAGTCCCTAGTCCCCCCACCCCCACCCCCGCCCTGATTATAAGTCTTATTGGCAGGCTTTGCAAATCCATTCCCAGGGCCCCTTTCCCTGGAAAGTCTAATTCCAGAAGGTCGGGGACTGAAAATCATAAGGACCTCCCTCCCAGGTGATTCCTAAAACACTTCTCTTCCCATTCAAGTCCCTCTGGAGACTGATTTCCAGAAAACAGAATGTCTCACTCTGGTGCTCCTGTAAAACTCTTGACCTCCTGTAAAACTTGACCTCCTGTAAAACTCTCTGGTCTCCCTCTTACCCAGAGTGCAGCCTCAGCACAAAGCTTTCCAAAGAAAAACACATGTGGCTAAAGGGTTCTGCCCGTGTTTGGGTTTCCATACATTTTCGCCACGGTTACCTTCTGTTTGTGGCAAGTGACACAGGTGTCCCACTTATGGAATTTACATAAATAAGACTCTTAAATCCTGTTAAAAAACAGCAGGTGAATTTTTAAAGTAATCAATAAATCACAGTTTAGGTGGCCAGAACATACAGTGGAATCAGGAAAGTGAATCTCAAATGGCTGAAGATTGAGAAAAAGTTCCCTAAGGATACGCTGTGCCCATGGAGGTTTTGCTGACGGTCCTGAGCTCTGTTCTAACATCACCCCTTCCTGCCCCCAGCTCTCTCACCCTGGGGAATGTACCCAATTCCTCTGAGCCTCAGTTTCCCCTTGTGTAAAACCTCCCACCTCATGGAGTGTTCATGAAGATTAAATGAGACAACACAAGTGAAGCATTTAACACAGAGCTGGTGCTTACAAACCCTGCAGACACAGACGGGGAGTGAACGGTGTCGGATGGTCCTGCCCTCTACCGCCTTCATGCTGAGGTCCCAAGTCTGAAATCCAGATATGTGGGAACTCAAACTCGGCTGTCCACTCAAAGAAGTCCTGATACAACAGTTCCGGGAGGAGACCCAGACATCAAGGCTTTTACAAAGCTCCCCCAGGTGATTCTAACAGGCAGCTGGGATCGAGAACTAACCCCAGGGCATGTCCAGGAGCCAAAGAGGGTAGCCTCTAATACTACATGCTCCGGAATCAGCCTTCAGCTGCCTTCATTCTTGCTTCCCACCAGTGGAATCTGCAGAGATGGGGGAAAGGCGTTCAAGGCGTTGTGTTTGCCGGCAAAGAGGTGTTCGTCGCATCAGAGTGGAGCACTGAAGGTCCGAAGGCATCGGGAACCTGAACATGTTCTCCACGCACCCTCACATCAGAAAAACTGAAGCGGAATCTGCCCACCTTCCCTAGCCTCTAAAGAAAGCAGAGCGGCTGGACCCCGTGCCACACCACACAAGGCAATGCAATCCCCGTGGACATCTGGGAGACAGAGGCAACAAAGCCGTCTCTCCCTTCCTCTTACGGGGCAAAAAACTTGGTAAATCCCTGCCCCTCTGATACCTGCACTAGCTCCACAACAGACCGAGGCAGGCGTCACGTGCTCCTTACACAGACCAGGAAAGGAACGCTTAGCTGGAGTTGACATGCACTTTGGGCCCCAAAGCCACTTTGCTCCCTTACTCCTGTGCACCTGTCACTGTCCGTCTTGGAGCCATGGATCGGGAGTCATTTCCAATAAAAGGAAGGCAGCAAGGATTTGCAGAGTCCACTGTGGTGGGGCCAGTGTCGGTTCTGGGCAGTGCCCGCACGTCTTGGTCCCCTCCTTGGCTCTCCCTGCTCTGCATGCCCAGACACGCCTGTAGGTGGAAGGCGCTCCCTCCCTGCCGAATGCTGCTCATTCATTAAAGCCCCTGGTTCCTCCCTGCCATTCTAATTATGCACAGCAATAATAAAGAAGCTTCCTCCCCTACCAGAGGCCTATTTATGTGATGAGAGAGCATTTCGCCCCCACGGTATTGACTCGTCACTCAAACCCTTGTTGGAATCAAAGTCTCATCTCTTTCAGGATTGACTGAGCCCTGCCTACTCCTCTTTAGCTTCCACCCACTCCTGCGCCTCCAAGTTTCTAGAAGCACCATTTCGCCAAGGAGTGGGCAGGATGCAGATGCCATTCCCCACCGCTGTGTTCCCTTAGGGATTACTGGCTGATATCCATTCGACACACAGTAGGATATTTTTTGAGTACCTACTATGTGCCCTTACTAAGATTGCGGAAATGAAAGACATAATCCCTCTCCCCCCTTGCTGGGAGAAAAGGCATTAAGCACACGCTTTTAGGGTCTGTGACTGATTCATATCCCATCTCGAGCATTCATTGGCTGGGTGATTTGATTCCTCGACTGGGAAAATTACCATATTTCTCAAAAGCCTCAACCGCCTCATCGGCAAAACGGGGTCATAATAACACAACCTCATAGGGTTGTTGGAAGAGTCAACGGGATACACAGAATTGGAACGTCTTGAGCACCCCATCTACACTCGCTGAGATTATCAACAGCCAGTACCGAAGACTTTGGAACCACATAGCCGAGATCTCACCAAGATGGATAAGCCTAGGAAGGCTTCCCGAGAAGTGATACCTGAGCTGGGTTTTGAAGGATAAGTAGGAGTTTTCTAGGGAAAGAGAGGATGTGCCTGGCGGGGGGAACTGCCTGAGGGCTAAAGGAGATCCCGGGCTCTGAGACACACAGGACACGGTGCGGGAAGCGTGCACAGGGAGTACAGAGGGACCACAGTGGCAGTGGACAGAGCTTCAAATGCAAGGACAGACACAGAAGTGGATCCATGGTCAGAGTCCTCGCCAGTGAAACCCAGAGCACCATTTCAACTCTTTCCTTAGCTCCTCGAGAGCCACGACCAGTGCCCTTCCACTTCCGTCTGTAGTTTGGCGGCCACGGGAAAGTGGGGCAGTCACACTCTACTGGTGGTGTGCTCATTCATTCGGACACTCAGTAGGATTCCCTAAGGGCCTATGACGGGCCAGGCATGTGCTAAGAGAGGCTGGACAGCTTGGTCACTTCCTAACCTTCACTCAAACCCATTCCCAGCTGTGCCAGGCTGGCCTGGCAGCTCTCTCCAGAAGTGAAATGGGGGTAACGGGGACTCTCTCCTAGCCAGCCATTCAATAACAAAGGTGATTTGGCCAGGGCCACATGAAATCATTTGGTGTTTTCAGATTGCAGCATAAACGAAGTCCTCGATAAATGTCAGTGTTTAAAATGTTTATTTTTATGATGCTTTACTGCTAGGGCATTAGAATCCCATCTCCGAAGTCCAACGCAATGCCTCCAGAGGGACCCCCCCGGGACACAGGCAACCCCCCTGCCTTCTGTTCCTCTGCCTAACCCCATCCCCACCCTGGAGCATATGACGAGGTGTCCACTGCCCACGCCTATCCCTGCCTGGGTCACCACAGGAGCTAGCTCAGCCTGAACCACCCCACACCCCCTCCCCTCCCGTTCATCTCATCCTTCTAGGGCTCCCTGGGTCCACCAACCTAGGTCTTGGTGGGGGCAGGATTGAAGGTCTAAAGATAAAGGGGTGGCCCTTCTGGTTTTGTAAATTAATTTAAATGTTCTATTAAGGAAATCTGCGCACATATACAAAGGGCATAGTAATGAACCACCACGTACCCATGACCCAGCTTCCACAACTACCAACATTCTTGTTTCGCAGGCAACTCCGCCCACACCCCACCCCCACTTGCTTTGTTGGGAAAAATGTTATGGCCAGCCTTTCTGGCCATACCGCCCAGGGCTCCCACTGCTCCCAAGAGCCAACACGGTCTGATCGCTCTGATACTTATCCTTTTGCACCAAAAGCATCCTCGAAATGATCCCCTGAAGAACACCATTTTTCTGTCCCTAACAGAGTAGTAATCACTGGCCACACCCACAGGGCTTACACAGGATGGCAGTGAAGGGCGAGAGCCCTATTATCAGATGGCCTGAGTCCAAATCAATACTTCCTAGATATGCGACCTTGGATAGGTCGCTCAACCTATGTTTAGATTTCCTGCCTGGCGGAAAGGGGAATGCTGGTAACAGATCTGATGAGGCTTGAACAAACAAAATAAGGTATGCTCTTTGCCCAGCACAGAATACTCAGTGAGGAAACCTTAGAAATAGATGTGTTAGCTGGTGGGTGAGCTCTGCTCCTATGAGATACTATTAATATCTCCCATTTTAGAGATGAAGGGATGAGAACCAAGAGAGAAGCAGCAAGTTGCCAGGGACAGCCTGCTCTGTGTCCCAAGTCCATGTGTCGGATGTTCTCACTGGCTGCCTTGAACTGCAGATCACTGGAAGTGAAGAAACACTCCAGAATAGACACGGGCGAACGGTGCCAGGTGGCCCGGGACACCCAGCATGTGTTTCCCCGTCCTGGATGGGGAGCTCTCCCAGCCTGAGACAACCACACAGTGCCTGTGTGTGCGTGCGTGTAGGGGAGGGGTGCTGAATTCGATTTTACAAGACAAAATGATGCGGGAGGGGGCCGGGGGGAGCAAGTCCCTGCTCACTCTTTCTGATTTCACACACCCTACGGCCAACCTTGCATTTGATACAGCCATTCACTATTTATCGCAGCACGAGAGGCAAGAAACTGGTTCACTAACTTAAGCTTTAGCAATTCTTGGCAATTCCGATGTCCCTCCCTATCATCCTATTTTTTTTTTTTCCAATTTAAAGGAAAAGGGGGGGGGGGATAAATCAGTCCAGTTGCTGAGTGATATCCAGACAAAGCCACCAGCCCATCAACCGCATTTGCCAGCTGGGGAAGAGCAGGGGCGGGGGAGATTTGGATGTGTGTTTGGGCCCCGCCTGGGCGCTCCCAGGCTGCTCCCCAGAGTGAGCCCTGTCAGGATGTCCCCCTCCCCCCGCACTCCCCCACTACTGCAGTGCCGTGTAGGGAGGCACCTCCCAGATCTGCAGGAACAATGGGCTGGGGAGGGGGCAGGTGCCGCTCGGAGCGCAGCAAAGGGCGGGGGCCGAGGCCACAGACAGTAAGACCGCCAGCACCCCGCCCATGGTGTCTGCGCCGCCACCTGACTCAGTTTCCCCAGCTTTGAGGTCCCCGCAGAGCCTTTCCTGGATGAATTTCCCTTACTTCCGAGACATTTTAATTTCATCCTCGCCAGGCGGTTTACCCTGCAGCTCCCCTCCAGCGGCTGCTACTGCTAAAGCCCCTCCGGTCAGGGACGCGCGGCGTCTCCGTGCGCCCAACTTTCCCCACTTGGGACCCACGATCCTGGCCAGGCCGTCCCCTCGGCTGGCGAAACCATGATTTACAGCCCTGGGCTCCAAAAGCTGTTCCTCTATCTTCCCTCCGTTCCCCGGTCCTCTCTCGCTCCTTGCCCAGCACCCCCGCCCCATGTGAGCCCTAACCTCGCTCCCCAAAGAAAGCAGCCACGGCACATTTGCAAAATGCGGGCGTTCGTCCTCGGCGCTGGGCGCCACCTTCCTCCCCCCGGCCCGGGCAACCAGGGGACGAGCCCCCGCCGCTTCGCCCCTCCACAGCCCGCAGAATCCCTGGGGATGGGCGGGGCGGGCTGTGCGCTGCAGTTCAGCCTGGAGCTGCAGCCCCCACTCCGGGCTTGTTAAATCCGACCTCCGAGGGGCGAGGGGACAGCTCCAAATCCTCGATTTGCCCCAGGCTCCCACCCCCGCCTCGCTGAGTCACGGAAATGAGCCGCTGGGGATTCGGGGCCACCCGGCGGCCGGCCCTTTACTCCGCAAGCGCGGGCGTCCCCGCACAGCGCGCAAGGGATGGACATGGTGGGGAGGTTCTCACCCGGACTCGCAAAGAGCCCCGCAGGAGGCGCCCCCCACCCCCGCCCGCCACGACGGGGATGGTCAGAGAGCCCGGGCGGGGGCTGCGGTCCCCGCCGCAGTGTCCGCACCCCGGCCGGGAGCGCAGCACGTGACCGGCGGGCCGGAGGCGGCCCCCAGGACCCCCTGCCCCGCCGCGGCGCTGACCCCGGCCCTCCCCGCTGGGGCAAGATGTTGCGGGGTGCGCGCCCACTTTCCCGCGGCCCGAGAGGGAGCTTCGGGGCCCCGGGCCGAGCGCGCCTCATCCCTCCCCCGCCCGGCCCGCCCGGCCCGCCCCGCCGCAGCCGCAGGACCCGCGCCCTGCGCTCACCTCGGGGCCCCGAGTCGCCGCCGCCGGCCTCCTTGTCCGCCATGGTCGCGCAGCCCCGGCCCGCGAGAGGAACCTCCGGCGCAGCCCCTGTTTCCGTGCGGGTCCCGGTCCGCGTCCTCGGCGGCACTCGGGCCGGGTCTGAGCCGCGGGGCAGCGGGAGCACTGCTGTGACGCGGCCGCCGCCGCAGCCCGGACTCCTCCCCGCGCTCCTCCCGGGCCCGCCCCGCGCCCCGCCCCGCCGAGCCCGGCAGGCTGGGGAAGGCCGGCGAAAGCAGGCGCGGGGCCCGGCTCGGCGTCTGCCCGCCCCCGGGACCCGTCGCTCCAGGCCCGGCCCCTCCTCTCCGGGACTCGCCCCCCGAGTCGGCCGCCGCCTAGGAGGTGGCGCGGCAGGGGCTGGGCGGCTCGTCCGGCGGCCGAACGCCGGCGCGCACGGCAGGCGCACAGCTCGGCGAGCGGCGGGGACTGGATTTCAGGTCCCCTCCGCCCGGCTGCGCGTCCTCTCTCTGGAATGGCAGGGGGCTCAAGCCCTGCAGCAGGCACCGCACAGAAACCCCACTCTCCCGAGGAAGCCGGCTCCAGCTTCCACCAATTTATCTCTCTCCCCCACCCCCCAGGGTCCCAGGGGAGCGGGCAAGCGCCCTTGCAAAGGAGGAAGCCGGCGCAGCCAGGACTCAGGCCGCAGACCGAGGACCTGCGCTGGGGGCCTCCTTCTGCGCACTGCCGCGGGCATCCTCCTCCAGGTCGCCCGCTGGACTCCATGGCAACTCGGGACCCCGGGAGGCGCTAGCCTCGGTGGCTGCGTCGCGCCTTCCATATAAGGGCTTCCAACCCGGCCCTCGTTAAAAGTCTGAGAATAACGGCATTAATAATGCAGAGCTTCGGCGGTCAATGATGCATCCTCCCTGTACTCAGGCTCCGCCCCACACACGCGCCCGGGCACCTGTTCGCGACTGGCCAAGTGGCTGCTGGGTCCTCTGTGCGAGAAGGCAACGAGGGTTGTGATAAGACTCTACTGACCACCGTTACTTGGCCTCTCCCTTATGCCTGGCCTATGCTAAGTGCTTCAGAGCCTCATCTCATCTTCCCTGCATAACTCTAAGAGGTGGGAACTATTGGTCCCCATTTCGCAGGGAAGGAAACTGAGGTTTAAGGGATCCCTAGAACACACACAAGTGAGTGACCAAACGGGGATAACGATCAGCAATCCGTCATGCCCTGAGATGGGCCATCTCTCTCAAGGGCACCTAAGGGAGGTGTCATCCTGCAGCCAAGTTATGGAGGAGGGGGTAGGCGGGGTGCTGCCACCGGAGCCCAGAGTCCACCCTCTGCTCAGAAAGTGATGTTAGGGTGATGAGTTGAAAGGATGAACTTGGGGGGTGCCTGGGTGGCTCAGTCAGTTGAGCATCCAACTTTGGCTCAGGTTGATTTCACGGCTGGAGAGTTTAAGCCCCACATTGGGCTCTCGGCTGTCAGAGCCCGCTTGGATCCTCTGTCCCCCCCTCTCTCTCTGCGCGTCCCCCGCTCGCGTGTGCTCTCTCTCAAAAATATAAATGAACATTTAAAAAGAAGTAGAAGAAGAAGGATGAACTTGCCCCCTGCCTGCATTAAAAATCCCGAGTGTGAAGTCTCCGGCTGTGTATGAGACCATGAGCTGGTTATTTAAACCTCTTTGAGCCTCAATATCCTCATCTGTGAAATGGGTACAAGAGAACCCCCTTTGTGAGAATGAAGAGGACTAGATGAGCTGATGCATGAACATGCCTTGCTTGGGGTCTGACACATGGTAAGCAGTCCAAAAAGTATTAGATATTCCGAAGTCACAGGCAGCTTTTTACAATGGCCACTTGTGCAGGGTAGTGGGCGGTGGGGGGCGGGGGCACATGGCTGGGGACACTCGCAGAGTGGAGAATACTGTTTTCCTACAGAGTGCCCTCTCCCTACTAAGACTACTGGCCTGCTGAGACAATACCCCAGCATCTCAGAGGCAGATCCAAGACATGGCCCTGCAGGCCAAGAGCATGTGGCACCCGAATGCAGGCCGGAGAAAGGGTTAAGGCAGTTGTGCAGGTGACAAGGTCAACTCTGCTTCAGCCCTTCCAGCTGACTTCCTCAGACATGGTTACAGTCTACATTTGTCTCCATGTTTGACGCCCCCTTCCCTTCCCTCCCCTAACTGCCCACATCCGGGCATCCTTCAGAACCCCAGTCCAAGGCCGCCAGCCCAGGGAAACCCAGGATGGATGCCACCCCAGTCCCCAGGCTCCTACCGTAAGCTATATACTCACACATCTCGCTTTATTTCTCTCCTCCTTCTATGCCGCTGCTCAGGCAGCTCTGCACTCACAAGCCTCCTCTGTCTATCCGCAGGGAGGCCCACCTCCACACCCAGGACTTGACCTCCCACCAGGGCTCCAGACCTCCTGAGAGTCTCCCCAGGGCACCTCCCGGGCCCTTTCCATTCTACCAAAGCCCAGCTCATCCTCCGCTACCCCCCTCCTGGCCCGCAGGGTCTCCGTAAAGGCAGCATCACCCACAAGCCGCCAAGCCCCACGCCTGGGCATCAGCTCTCATTCGTGTCTCTGTGTCTGTCCGAGTTCGGCCCATCTCCAGGTCAAGTGCTACCCAGGGGACCTTAGGCATTTCCTCTCCACCTTCACTGCCACCAACCCATCATCTCTCACCACCTACATGTCTGCAGGGCCACCACACGGGTCTCCGGTTCCTGTCTTAAGCCTCAGTCCATCGTTCTGGGAATCTGGTCTGCCCTGCCCACCCACCTCTCGGCTCCTTCTCCCCCACCCACCCCATCCCTCATGACTTCTTTCAATCCCCCACACCCACCCCTGCCTCTCGGAGATGCTGGAATTTCAGACGCCTCAAAATGCGTTTGGTGTTTGGAACACTTCACCCCTCACCCCGCCACCACCGGCTGCCTGGAGAGCTCAGCACGGACCTCCCGACCCCAGGAAGCCTTCCCTGCACCCCCATCCTGGCCTGGGTGCTCCTCCTCAGTGTCCTTATGGCACCTGTCTCTTTCCATCAGGCTCCTGACCCCTGGCATCCAGACCTTGGCCTTGGCAGGCTGTCAGAACCAGCGGGAACCCCGTAGTCCCCGCCCTCCTGCCACCTATGGCGGAAAGGCCTGAGGGCCATCTGCCCTCTCTGCCGACACCGACCCACAGTGACAGGAGGGCTCATGAGGACGATGGGGAATGACGTGCTGGGCAGAGAGCGGAAGACGGTTTTGATTTTCAGGGAATATGAAAGGCAGGGCACAGTCGGCCTAGGGGTTGCCCTCAGGGCTTTAATAATCACCACACTCATTAGGAGTCGCCCTGGCGAGCACACGCTGGGCCTGCCGGGTGCCCAGGTGGCCATCCACATGCACCGCCTCACCTAGTGCTTGGGGGGGCGCTGCCCTCTCAGAGCAGACAGAAGGCGCCCGTGCAGGCAGGGCCTGTCTCCTGTCACCGACAGAGGGAAGGGCTCCCGCCCTCCTCCCTTGATGCCCGTAGTCCCCTCACCAACAGGGCAGAGGGAGGTCTCTTCACCCCTCCGCTACCAGGTCCTACATGAATCGGCCTCCTGATGCGTCCCGACCTCATCTCCTTCCACGCTCCCACCCCTCACGCCAAATCACACACACACGCCAAATCTGGTCCCCCGCTCTAGGTAGTGGTGCTGCCTGGGACACAGTCCCCAAGACAAGCACGCGGCTTGCTCCCTCACCCACTCCGGGAAATGCCACCCTCCCAGACGGCTCTAACCGAGACTCTCCTCCCCACCCGAAGTGAGCTCCGTGAGAGTAGGATCACGGGCTGTGCTGCTCACCTCCGTATCCCCAGGTCCAGAACCTAGTACCTGGTATGGGGCAGGCACTCAGTAAATGCTTGATGGTGGATGGACTGACTCCCTCACTGAAACAGAAGCACAACAGGCTTCACCCAGCGGGGGGACCAAGCCCGCCACAGGGACATCCCATCGACTCCCGGGGGCTCTTGCAGCCATTTCGGACCACATCCACACTTGTGGGGTCACTCTGCAGCAAATCCCCTCCGCCTCCCCTCCAAACTCCCCCTCACAGTGCTCCCTGTGGGCTCCCTTCAGCACCCCCCAGATGATCTCTTCTCCACCTTCTGGGCCATAGGGCCCCAGGCTGTGGTCTGTGGTGGTGGGCAATGAGAACGTCCCCACCTCTGCTTATATCAATTATAGATTGCAGTTGGCCACTAGAGTCCCAAAAAGAGGCCCAGCCCAGAGCCACGTCACCACCGCCCCCTCGTGCCGGTCACTTCAGCCACGTGGGCCTGTCCTCAGGTCCCCAAAGAACGAACACCTGCCCTGGGAGCCCATTCTCCACTCCTTTTGCCGTAAACCTCTCTCATTCTCCAGGTCACTTAGATGTCACTTCCTCCAGGAAACCACCTGGCCCTCCAAGACAGCACGAGGCCCCCACTCTCCCCTCTGTGCCTGACTCCCCAAGCACTCCTATCATTGCACTTATCACAACTCTGGGGTCACTATTACTATCAACCCATTGTATAGACGGCAAAATCGAGGCCCAGAAAGCTGCAGCTGAGAAGCCACAGGGCTGAGACTAGAACTCAGGTCTTTCCGATGTCATGTGGCCCATCTCCCCCTCCGGCTGCAAGCTTCCCAAGGTCGGCTATGTCCACCACTGTCGCCCCTAGACTTTGCATAGCGCCTGGAACAGACAGTTAAATAGTAAAAAGGAAAACAGTGCCTCGGCCTCAGGCCCTCAATTACTCATCTTCTCTGAGATTCTCTTCACCCCCCACCCCCCAGCCCACAGACACCACCCTGCAACAGCCTCCCTCCTCGCTCTTCAGCCCCCAGACAGACACACCCTCCTGCCTTCCTCGTGGATATACCACTGAAGGTGCGAATCCAGAGGGTGCAGTGAGACAGGGACAGGGCAAGTACAACACGAGAAAGCAGAGTGGAGAAGAATGTGGGGCCACGTAGAGTCAGCCAGACCCGAGGTTCAAATCTGGGCTGAGTCATTCCCTGTCCCCATCAAGTGACCCGAGGACACACCTCTCTGGGTCTGTTTCTTCATCAGTGAAAGGGGTTCATAATCACAGGCAGGGTAATTATGGGAGATAATATATGTAAAACACTCAGCACAGGGCCAGGCTACATGTGCTACAGTAAATAGGACTTATTATTTAATCGGCAAATTTGGACCACAAAAATGCCTCTCCCTTGTGTCTTATAAATTACAGAATGGATCTAGGCAAAAAAAAGTTTTGGCTGGTGAAAGACACACAGAAGATATGGGGGTGAGTAGCTCTTTTTTAAAATGTTTATCCAGAATTTTTTTTTTCTTTTGATTTTGAGAAACACTGAGACTAATCCAAATCTGAGCTTTTATGTAGGAAGCTTCCAGTAAAAGCTGCTTTGGACTTTGTGAGATGCCACCAGAATTTGGTCTGTACACTGAATATCATAGAAGTGACTCCTTTGTAACAGGGCCGAGATTCAGATGAGCTAAGGCCACAGAAAATCTTAAGGGATAGCCCGGGCAATAGGTCAAGTTCTCCTTGACCTCTGACCTTTAGTACCTCTTAAAATCACAGTGTCCAGTTTATACATCCTTTTCCCTTGGATTTCTACCCCATCTGGTGTGAATCAGCTTCTCCATTCACATTCCAAAACACATTTCACATATACAACATGGGTTGCCACGTGATTCTTCCAGGAGCAACCTTCAAGGGCCAGAGGAAATTATTTCTCAGAATATCACAGTCACTCAGGCCTGCAGTGTAAACCTGAGAAATGCCTACTCAGGTAATGAAGGGTCATCCAAATATTGTTTGTAAGTATTTCAGACAGCAGAGCAAACATCTGCGGCCACTCTCTTAGCAGTATTCTCAGGAAGGCCCAAACCCTGGCTCTGCAAGCTACCGGTTCATAGTAAGATGGAACATTCTGGAAGCCACATACGAAGGAGGACAGGGCAAAGTGAGACAAGGCTCAGAGAAGGAAAACCGGAATGATCCCGTGGCCAGGAAAGCTCTCACAAAGGCTGCAACAAACTGTAGACTATTAGAGCCAAAAGGGTTTGTGTTACAGGGAAAAATTACTTCCTGCACCTTCTTCAGCTGGTAGCCCGATGCCTGGCTTACAGTAGGTGCTCAATATATGTTTGTGGAAGCAATGAATGAGTGGTCAAGTAAATAAATAGTGGGGTGGAAACCGGGGCTCAGAGAAGCTAAATCTCTCCTTCAAAGTCCTACAGATAGAGACAGCGCCCTGCTTCCCAGCTTCTTGGGCCCTCAGTGGCCCCCCTCCAAAAGGCCCAGCAGGAAGCTAACTGCAATTGATTGCTAATGCCTGGCAGGGACACCAGAGGAGGCACTAAGGCCCTTTCTAGCTCAGTGGGAGGGAATGCGGTGATGATTAGCAATATCTGGCCCCTGCAGAGAGTGTGAACTGAGGCATCCGCCTCATGATGCTGACCTCCAGAATCCCTTCTCTCCAGCTTTCTAGAATTCTATGCCCGGCAAAGAAAGAGAGCATTCTGCACCGTGCAAGGATAAGCCTGGGCAGATTCAGCCACCTGCAGCCTCAAATGCCAGGAAAAGTCCTTGAAAAATCAACTCTCCCCTAGGCTGGTGCTACTTGCTCTCCCACCATCCTAGAGCTGCCCTTCTGGATGGTTCTGCCCCATCACAGGAACATTTGCACATCCCTCATGGAGGCGGGCTTCTCTGCCCGTGCTGTTTGCACTATTGTGCGTCTTCTTTGTGGTGGCAGGTCCATGGTCACAGTCTTTGCCTGGAGAAGAGAGGAAGGCGGCACTGGGTTGAGGAGGGGAGATCTGTCTTGAGGTCAGCAGGTTCCTGAGCTCAGCCTTATGAGAGCTTGTCTCTGGGCCTCACCCATAAAGCAGAGAGGGACCATTAAGTCTTCGCTGATAGCCCACGAAAAGATGTCCTTCAGTTCTGGAAGCCATGGGCTGAGGAAGAACCATTGGATAAGGACCTTAATCCTGAGAAAATCCTTCCCTCCTTCCACAGACACTTATTGAGGTTTTACTATGTGCCAGTTACCATCCCAAGCTTCAAGGAAGCAAAACAGCCAAAATTTATACTCTTGGCCAACAAGACTCTGCCCTTATTCTGGGAAAAGGCTGCCCCCCACCATACACTTCCAGGCTCTCGGCTCCCTGAAGCCCAGCTGAGGCCCCTTAGACCCCAGACTAAGAATCAAACTCAAAAGTCTCCATTAGTTAGCAACTGAACAAAATGGTGGCTTTCCTATGGGCAGACTGGGCAGAGGAGACCAGGCCATGTCAGGAAGCAGCTGTGAATGGCAGGGCAAGGGAGGGCCCCGGCATCAGGCAGGGTGCCCTGGGCACGTTAACCAACCTCCTCCGAACCCCTGCCTCCCCCAGTGAAGGGGACAGGGGTGTCGCCCTCCTGGTACCATCAATGGAGGCGGTGCCACAGAGTGCTCAGACAGTCCCGCTCAGAGCCAGAGCTACCCAGATGGCATCTGGGGCTGACACCAGCCGAGCCACTGCACCTGCCCCTGGCAGGCCCACCTGCCCCTCCCCCTAGTTCCAGCCTCAGGGGTCCGCCTATCCTCACCCCCTTTACCATGAAGTCCCAGATCCATTTGCTTGCAATGGATTTCCAATCTGGACATTGCTCCAGGCCATGTGGGAACAAAACACAGGCATCTCGGCCAAAGTGAGAAGATGGAGAAGTGGGAGGTCTTCAAGGACTTTGAGATTCAGGAAAAAGAACTAATCTGTGGCTATAAAAGATCTTCAGAATCCTGTCTTCTCCCCACCTCCCTCTGGCTTTTACTTTGCATTGGCCTTTTCCTCATTAACAAATGGGCAACGAACACCACTACTTTCCAGGGCCACCACCATCAGGGCAACAACAGACCATCCCCTTCACCTCTCATCAGCCTTCCCGGGGCCTCCAGCTGCTACTCTTTGCGCCCCCTTCAGGTCAGCCTGATGGATGGCGGGGCAGTGGGTGGAGATCCACTTGTCCTCTGTTCATAACCCTCCCCCAAATTTCCCACTGGAATTAGGATCAACCCAAACTTGTTTCCCAGGCTTACGAGGCCCTGCAGGATGTGGCCCCATCCACCCCGCTAGCTTCATTCCAGTCACACCCCTGTCTTATCCCCCACTCCTGAGCCTCCACTAACCCATATAACACATTCACAATCACTACCATTAGAACAAGGAGTCCCTTCCCAAGACACTTAACTTCCAACTGCTGGAAAACCAGCGTAATATCCTGATCAAAATAACACACTCATTTTATCTTCCAGACAATTGATGTAAAAAAAAAAAAATATGCAGGTCCACAATGTCTAAGGGTTGAACAGTTCACAACCTGACCAACTATACCCAGTAACTCGACGCTACTCTGTCAAGAGCAGTTCTTCCTGCCTCACCTTCTGCTGCCCTCTGCCCTCACCTCTGCCCCTGCTTAATATCATCCAATTGATTTACCTTAAAGGTCAGTGCCCTGGAAGGGCCCTGGAGGGGCCCACGTGTTGTTTCCTGTTAGGTCATGCCACCCCAGTTCTTCTTTAAAGCCATTTTGCTTATCTGTTTATTCTGAGCCTTTACAACTAGGCTGTAGCCTCCCTGTGGGAGGTAGTAATAACGAACATATACTAAGTACTTGCTGTGTGCTAGGCATTGCTCTAGGCACTTTACTTCTACTGTCCTTTTTGATCTTCACAGCAATGCAGAGGAAGGATCACTACCCCCATTTTGCAGACAAGGAAACTGAGGCCCACCACGATTCCCCGAGGAGTAAGTGGCAGGGTCAGAATTTGCACCTGGGCAGCGTGATCTCAGGAGAATGCCCCCAGTCTACCCTGCATGCCATGGAGAGCTGTGCAGGACTGTGCCCCAGCAAGTAGCACGTAGCAGGGCCTCAAGAAACGTATTAAAAGGATGAACAAATCATCGAACTGGAAGGCAGAATTACAGTTTCCAAAGCACCCTCACATCTCTTCTCTCGCTTGACTCGTAAAGTACTTGGAGGGAAGCGTCATTATTCCTGACATTTTTAAAGGTGAGAACATTGAAGGCCCGGTGAGATCATAAGCAGCCTCGGCCTGAGGTCGTAATCCTAAGCAGCTGCTTTAAGCCATTCATTTCTTTAGAATCTACCGCTTAATTTAAAATTTGCATGTACATTCTGCATTCTATCCCACGATACATCTACGATTGTATTTCGGTTTTGTATTTTTTTACTATATTCCCTATGCCGTACCTCCTTCGTTCCATAAGCTGAAGCCTGGACCTCCCCCACCTTCACCCACTTTGCCCACTCCCCATCTCCCTATTTGTGTTTGTTTTCTAAGCAAAACTAACAGACATCTATTGCTTGTGTTCAAAACAGCTTATTGTGGTGAGTTTCAAGCATCCATAGAAGTAGAAAGAATGATATCATGAAACCCCAGGTACCCAACATCCAAATCACTGAATGTTTAAAATCCAACTTTTCACAGGACATGGACTCTCCCAGGAAGTTATCACAGCAGCAGTCCTTTCCAGACATGCCCATTTAGTTTTCACAGCCTTCCCTCTGAGGCACAAACCAATATTGGCCTCCATTTCAGAGGTGGACATTGAGCGCAGTAAGGTCAAGTCACTTGCCGGAAGACTTGGAGCTAGAAGAAGAGTCAGGAGCCCCCCAGAGCTGGCCAGCTTCACCATCTGGAGGTAAAGTCCTGTCCTAAAAGAAGTCAAGGAAACGGGTCTACTCCCTCTCTCTTCTACAACAAAAGTTTGCCCTAAAATCACACCATTTCCAAAAACACCCCACTGCAAATCAGCCAAGACAGCTGGTCACCCACCTGTCCGCCCCATCGTGCCTTGTCATTCACTCTCCTGTTGCAACAGACACATACAAGCGCCTCACTGTGCTGCTGTGCTGGGACACAGTCTAGCCAGACATGGACCCAGCCTTCAGGCGCTCCCAACTCCAGTGGAAAGGAGAGAAGCAGACAGGTGTCACCAAAATTCAAGGGAGACCTTGACCAACACCCAGGCATGCAAAATGTATAAGGAAAATGCTCCGGGCTTCACCTACCCTCAATCTCCTCCACTGGAAGGCAGGGGGCAGGGAGCGGAAGAGTTAAGGGGTAGGAGTTTGGGAGTTGGGTTATACTTGGGTTTGAATCCAAGCTCCACCCTTTCCAAGCTCCATAGTCTTGGGTAGGTTACCTACCTTCTCGGATTCACTTGTAAAAGAGGGTTGATAAAATCCTATCTACTGGAGCCACTGGAGCGTTACATTAGATAATGCTTAACCCAGTTTCTTCAACAAAGGAAGCTTGCCGTCAACGTTGGTCATTACGCACGGTGATTCCTCGTAACCAGTGCTCAGTAATGAGTCCCAGCCTGCCTGAGCGAGGAAGAAGCTGTGTGGAAAAGTGGACAAATTTCCCGGGAGACTATTTTTATTAACCAGCCTGTCCCCAGAAACTCTGTAAATTTGGAAAGTAGACAGATTAAAGGTAAAACTGATCAGCCTTCTCTTTTCAGCCAGACGAGGGATGAGGGCCACGTGTCAGGAGGACAATCTGGTGGTCAGGGGAGCAGGGACAAAGGCGCCCTGTTGTCCCCCAGCCCCGCGCTGGCACACAGGCTCACATCCCACGGTCCTGCAGGGCAAACCCGCGTGCGGCAGGGCCGGGGTGGCTAAAACACAAGCTTCAGGCGCGGGTGATCCTGGGTCTCATCCAGCCTCTCCCCGGGCCCTCCTCCTAGGCTGATAAGAACCAAGAAGGCCCCAGCACACCTGGCGCATGGTGTGCACTTGGCTGACAGCAGTCATCACCATGTCCGTAGTGGGACAGGCACCAGACCCGGTCTCAAGACCCGTGTCTCCGAGACCAGGCTCTGCCGTGCGTTTGCTGTGTGGCCTCAGGCAGATCGCCAAGCCTATCTGATGCCCAGTCTCCCACAGTGCAGATAAAGGTCACACCTAGTCCCCCTGCCTCACCCTGCCTGTCACCCACCCGGAGCAGAATGCCAGCTTTGCCACGTCTGGGTTTTCGGTGTTAATCACTCGAAGCCAGGTTTTTCTCATCTGCCAAATGGGACTAATCATTGTACCCTCCTCTCGGGGCTGCTGTGAAGACAAAAATGCTCAGTGACCGGGGATGGGTGCTCCCCCCACCCCGCCCCCGCCCGGGAAAGAAGGACTGTGACAACGACCTTAGTCACCAGCAGCAACAGCTCCCATCTGTGTTTGCTTATCTGGTACCAGACAGTAAGCCAAGCACTCAACTGCGGAACAACATTTCACCTTGCCCAGAGAGCAGGCCCGGCGCACAGGCCAGGGGCAGGGTTCTCGGGCACCACGGTGGGTCCACAAGCCAGCCTCCCCCTGCCCCAGGGGTCTGCTCTGTGCAGTGCAGTCCCCGGCACTACACATAACGTCCCCAGATGCCCCAGCAAAGGCCTTCCCTGGCTCGCAGGGAGGCAGGAGGGGAGAGAAGGAAGACAGTTCCTCTCCAAACAGGCCCATACCTGGACAGTTTTCACTGGTCAAACGGGAAGAAAACGCATTGTCCTACGACCTCTGGTTCACCCTGAGGACGGAGGATGGTCGGGGTAAAGGTAGGAGCGTGTTATTTACTTTACCCCCGCCCCCAAACATTGCCATTGTCTTTTTTAAAATTTTTTTAACATTCATTCATTTTTGAGAGACAGAGCTTGACTGGGGGAGGGGCAGAGAGAGAGGGAGACAGAATCCGGAGCAGGCCCCAGGCTGCAAGCTGCAGCACAGAGCCCGACACAGGGCTCGAACCCACCAGCCGTGAGATCATGACCTGAGCCGAAGTCAGACACCCAACCAACTGAGCCACCCAGGTGCCCTGGTTGTCATCGTCTTGATTTCCTCCCCGCCCCACCCCCTGCTTTTTTTCCCTGGTGTCCTGATAAAGTTCTAAGGTTGGAGCAAGAGGAGAAATTTTTTTAAGAAATCAAAATATTGGGGCACCTGGCTGGCTCAGTCGGTTGAGCGTCCGACTTCGGCTCAGGTCATGATCTCACAGTTCATGAGTTCAAGCCCCACGTCGGGCTCTGTGCTGACAGCTCAGAGACTGGAGCCTGCTTCGGATTCTGTGTCTCCTTCTCTCTCTGCCCCTCTCCCGCTCATGCTCTGTCTCTGTCTCTCAAAAATAAATAAACATTAGGGGCGCCTGGGTGGCGCAGTCGGTTAAGCGTCCGACTTCAGCCAGGTCACGATCTCGCGGTCCCTGAGTTCGAGCCCCGCGTCGGGCTCTGGGCTGATGGCTCGGAGCCTGGAGCCTGTTTCCAATTCTGTGTCTCCCTCTCTCTCTGCCCCTCCCCCGTTCATGCTCTGTCTCTCTCTGTCCCAAAAATAAATAAATGTTGAAAAAAAATTAAAAAAAAAAAAAAGTTTAAAAAAAATAAATAAATAAACATTAAAAAAAATTGTTTTTAAATCAAAATATTGAACTTAAAAAAGTTACGTTTCTGTTGTTTCAGAAACAAAGCAAATTGAGGATAAAAAGAAAAATACATGAGGTGGTAGGTTGCATCACATGTGATCTAACAGGTGTGCATGTGTGCACATGTGTGTTTCTCAAAGTACAGAGCTAAACACAAAAGTCACCAAGAAATGGGGCGTCTGGGTGGCTCAGTCCGTTAAGCATCCAACTTCAGCTCAGGTCATGATCTCACGGTTCATGGGTTTGAGCCCTGCGTCGGGCTCTGTGCTGATGGCTCAGAGCCTGGAGCCTGCTCCAGATTCTGTGTCCCCCTCTCTCTCTGTTCCCCACCCCCCACTCATGCTCTGTCTCTCTCCCTGTCTCTCAAAAATAAATCAATGTTAAAAATTTTTTTTAAAAAAATCACAAAGAAATATACCTATGAAGGAAAATGTTAAACAAGCACATGAAAAATTATCATTCTTAGCAGTGATTTATATGTGTGTGTCTACAATTAAACGCTTACAAAACATTGGGTAAGTTATAAAACAATGAACCAATAATATCTAATGATGATGAGATTGTGTTAAAACTATCCTTTCACGCATATATAGATAACGCTGATACAAACTAAGTTTCACACTTTGGAAAAGCATCTGTGACATTAAAAACACTTTGATCAATTATTCCTTCTCTTAGAAATCTATTCTATGTCAAAAGAAAGCAACTATATTTAGGCATGTATTTTTCAGTGTTATTTCGTGCAAAGAGTACAACTGACTAGAATCACAAATATAAATAGGAAGGTGGTGTAGCAACATGGGAAAATGTCATAATATCATATTAAGTTAAAAAAAAAAGCAGAAAAAGTCTGTATACTGATTATAACCACTAAAATCATGCCCGCATGTGATAGATAACTGGCATGCAGAAAAATCAAACCGTTGTGCTAAGGCAGAGGGATAATGAGGGGGCCCCTGGTCCTTTCCAGATCCCCTTTAATGATTTGTCATATTTTTCTATCTTCCTCTTTCTCTAAACTCTGCCAGGAGACTGTCCCTCACTTCCCAGGAAGGGCGGGGAGCTGGATCCTGCCTCGACCACTACCCTCACTCTGGCCATGCGATTTGGTTTCTAAATTGTGTTGCCGTTTCTCCAAACTGCAGCTCTCAAAACAAACCAGGGGTGTGCGTGTGAGATCAGAAGGCAAATTGGCTGCAGCCAACACATTCAACTCTGTGCGGGGGCCAAGGAATTTCACATTTGGACACGAAATGTCAGATCCCACAAAAGTCCTTCTCAGGTCCCACGAATGAGCTCAGAATGTCTGCCCTTCCCCAAGCTTATTTGCCAGGGCACCCAGGCGCCCCCTGGGCTCCTGCCAGACCAGGGTGGGGCTTACCCTACCCTGTCCCAAGGCCTGTGGCCACCCTTCGACACCTCCCGGGTCACATGCCTCTTTGGGAATCTGATACTGTGCACACCACTTTCAGGGGTTCACAGATCTACAGGGTGGGAATCCATTCATTCACTTACTTATTTGCATACTAAAACAAGCAGGTATTAAGGGTCTATTATGTACCAGGCCCAGCTGGTAAACAGAAGGATGGGAAAACCTGGTTCCTACCCTGGGAGAGAGAGAGCTCCGGGCCCTCTCCAAAGAGCACACAGTTCATTATGGATTATTGTGGGTTATGTTCTTTTCCCTTACTCTCCTAACAACCCTAGAAGAAGGTGTTAGCATTATCCTGCTTACAGATGAGGAAACCGAGGCACGGGAAAATTTCAATCACTTTTTCAAGGCTGGTCAGCAAAGCAATCTGAGACCTGTGACCCCCACCAGAGTCAGGCTGGTAACCAAGCAGCCTCTGTCAAGGTGTGGCTTGCTTACCCTGGGACAGAGGGGCTTAACAGCAAAGGGGAGGGAGGCCCACCCAACTCAGGCTCTCCATGTGAACTTGGCAGTGTGGTGTGCTGATATGCCTGCCTTCCCTGAGCCAGGATAACTGCAGGGGTCTCCCTGGAAAAAGCAGACCTCGTGTGGCTGTCGCTTCCGGTTCTGAGTGACAGGGTGGAGGATAGGGCCCCTGACGCAGAAATGCTCACTTAGGGCCTGCTGAGTGCACCTGCGTGGACAACCAGGCTGCTCTCCCCGGGTCACCTGACCTCTCTCTAAACATCCTCCCCCTGGGGCACCTGGGTGGTTCCGTTGGTTAAGTGTCCAACTCCTGGTTTCTGCTCAGGTCACTATCTCACGGTTCGTGTGTTCAAGCCCTGTGTCGGGCTCTGGGCTGACATCACAGAGCCTGTTTGGGATTCTCTCTCTCTCTCTCTCTCTCTCTCTTTCTCTCCCCCCCCCCAACACACACTCTCTAAATACATACATATACACATACATTTTAAAAAATAAATAAACACCCCTTCCCTTAAACAGCCAAGGGTAACAGGAAGGCTCTCAGAGAGAAGCTCGCCAAGCCCTCCACACGTAGGATGTCTTTTAGGCTGAAGCCAGGAACAAAAAAAGGCAGTATCTAGAGATCACAGTTTAAAGCACAGGCCTGGGTTCAATTTCTTACTGTGTGACAGTGGGCACTTCTGGTTGCCTCGGTGCACTCATCGGTAAACTGGGGATAATAACAGTAGCTACTTTCTAGCTAAATGAGTTGATACTTGTGCGTAGAACAAGTGGCTGGCGCATAGTAAGTGCCAGTAAATGTCAGGCACTATTGATTATAGACTCAGAGCCACATATCTAGGTAAGTACATCACATCAACCCACTTCTCTATTTCTCTAGAGTAGGTATACGTGCATTTAAAAGACTAGAAGGAAAGACGTTAACACAGTAATCGTGGTAATCTCTGTATAACAAGAGTATGAGTGATCTTTATTTTTTATATGTTACTCCCCACATTTTCAACAGGTAACATGTTTTTCTTTTATAATCAGAAGAAAGTCAATATGTGAATCTTTAACACTGAATCAACAGAAGTGGGTGGGAGAAGTGGTTTAAAGAGAGGGGACGGGTCGGAAAGGTCTGTCTTAATGTCAGGTGCCTGGCACCATTCAACAAAGGGGGTGCTTTGGGGCACCTGCAAAACTCAATCAGTTAAGCCTCTGACTCTGGCTCAGGTCATGATCTCGTGGTTTGTGGGTTAAGGCCCCGCGTTGGGCTCTGTGCTGACAGCTCAGAGCCTGGAGCCTGCTTCTGATTCTGTGTCTTCCTCTCTCTCTCTCTCTCTGCCCTTCCCCAACTTGCTCTCTCTCTCTCTCAAAAATAAACAAACATTAAATTTTGTTTTGAAAAAAATGGGGGTACCTTGAGGAGTGCCTGGGTGGCTCAGCTGGTTAAGCACTTGACTTTTGATCTCTGCTCAGGTCATGATTTGACAGTTTGTGAGTTTGAGCCCCACCCTGGGCTCTGTGTTGATAGCACAAAACCTGTTTGGGATTTTCTCTCTCCCTCTCTCTCTCTGCTCCTCCTCCATTCTCTCTTTCTCTCTCTCTCTCAAAATAAATAAACTTAAAGACATATATATATATATATATATATATATTAAAAAAAAGAAAGGGGGACTTTGTAGACTTTGGTCTCCTTGGATTTGTAGACTTTGGTCTCCTTGATTTGTAGACTTTGGTCTCCTTGATTTGTAGACTTTGGTCTCCTTGGAAACCTCTGGGTCACCCTTCAAATCAGCATCCGTGTCCCATCTTCTGCGAATGTTGCTAACTCTGCCCACCCTCACCCCACACTTGGACCCCTTCTCTGAACACATCCAGGCCTCCTTGAGGCGATGCCTCATGACTTCAGTTGCTGAGATCCACATATGTGCCAGCCCCGGGATAGCTACTTTGCTGAATGACTTCTTAGGTCGAAAGAGAGCAGGTGACCTGCCCGGGACCACCCAGCCAGGAGGCGGCCTGGCTGGAAATCAAACCCACATCTTCTTACTTCAAGTTCACGGCTCATCTTACTAGACAGCTCATGACACAGAGAAGTCAGGGGTTACTGGAATATGGTCAGGGGCTAGGGGAAGGGGTTTCTGTTTTCTGGTTAGAATTATTGCCTGTGGATAATTTGGGTGTTTGTGTGTAACTGTGTTTGTGTGTACATGTGTGCACATGTGATTGTGTGTGTGTGTGTGTGTGTTAGAGAGAGAGAGAAAGAATATATTTATACAATTTTTTCAAAGATTCTAAGGATAGCAACACATCAAGCTCGCTCAGGTTTTTCAAAGTATCAGAAAAACTGAATCTAAAGAAAAAAATTAAGACAATGGACTCAGATGAATAGAAAATAGAAAAGTCTGACCCCATGGAATGCTTTAGAAGGGAGGTCCAGGTTGATTCTAGGTCCTTGTTCCTGAGCACAGAATCCTGGGAGTTTAAGGTCAGAGGAACTTTAGAGGTGATCTCATTGCTCTGTGCAGAAAACCCTTCTGCTGCACCCCAGACAGACATCTTGTTTGAATGCCTCCCCTGATGGGAACTCAGTACCTGAAGCTACCACACCCCCTATCTCGGACTGATGTCAGCAAGCCCTTCCTCTCCTGGTTGAAATGTTTTCCCCATTATATCACCTTTTGGTCTTAGTACTAACCTCTGGAGTAACGGGTAATAAATCTGTCCTTCTATCCAAGAGAGTTTCTGTATTAGGACACCTCTGCCTGCAAACGATAAAAATCTTGACTCGGTAACAAGCAATTTGAAGGTGGCACCATCCCCATCTCTCTGGTCTGGCCCAACTATGCTGCGGCTTGACCGTAGGGGACAGGAGCAAGATGGCCGCTGCAGTTCCTTGTGTCCTATTTAGCCGCTGCGTATCCAGAGGGAAAAGATCGTATGTCTTCCTGTGGGTCTTTCTTCTTCCCCATCCAGCCTCTCCGGTCACTTCTCACTGGACAGAACCGGACCGCATGACCACTCGGAAGTCTGAACCAATCATGGGCAAGGACAATAGGATTCTCTCCCCTGGCTTCAATGGAGCTGGGTTGACTCCTGAGCTGGAGACAGAGTCTCCTTCCATGAGTATGAGCAAAATCGGGGCTCTTTTCAAAAGAAATAAGGCGGAAATAGATGTTGAGTCCACAGCAGTGGCTTTAACAGCACCCAAGATTCATTTGCAAAGTGGTAGACGTTTCCCGAGGTAGACACTGGTGATTTGTGCCTGCACAGGATACGTTCCCTTTCTGCTGTGGCAGCACCTAATTTTGTTCCAAGGAATTACCTCCCTCTGAGACCCTCAGTCCAAGATCCTATCCTTTCCAAGGCCTGGTTGATCAGCTCCTTTGATTCTATGAGTTGCCCTGTGTCTTTCTATTACATTTTTTTGAATAAAACTTGAATAGCCAGACCCATCTCTGTTGCTTGCAGCCAAAGAATTCTAACCAGCCCCTAAGACTCAAGGGTTCTAAAAGCTCCAGGGTCCACTCTCCTGGGCTGGCAGCAGCCTAGGACAGTTGCAGCGTGAAATTCAGAACCTGAAATTTGGAGAATCTGGATTAGAATCTGAGAATCTAAGCAATCCTCCCCTCCAACCAGCTGTGTGATCTTGTGAAAGTCACCCAACATCTCTGATCAGTCAGACCCTGATAGCTCTTTGATCCTAGCAAGAATTGGCAAAACAGAAACAAAAACAGAAAAACAGAACAACAACAACACAAAAATACACAACCCACACATGAATGTGCCCATCCAACTCAAGAAATACTGCGGTCAGAAGTCCCAATCATATGCCCCAAGTCACCATCGATTTGCTTAATTAATTGCCAAATTTTAAATCACATGACCTCTCTACACCTCATTTTTCTCATCTGTGAAATGAAGATATAAATAGCATCACATAAGAGCTTTGGGATGATAGCGTAAAATAATATCCGTAAAAATACTTTCTATTCTGTTTAATGCTACCAAATGCAAGGAATCAATATTTCCAATATCTGCCAAAACCATTTGCTTGTTTTAAGTAACAACTTGAAAAAATAGATCGGGAAAGTATACGAGTGTGCGGTCTCCCCTTCTCCCCGCTTCTAAAAGGATGCTTCTCTGTGTATCGTTGGTGCTTGGGTTTCTACGATATTAATGGAGAGAAAGGATAAAACATATGAGCACACGCTCAACTGGAGAAGCCAGAGGCTAGCGGATGTACACGGAAAGAGAATTAGAATTCTCACCAGAGTTTAAAGAAGAAGAAGAAGAGAAGAACAAAAAGGCAGCTTTGATCTCAAAGGTGCAGATGGAAGGGAAAAAAAAAAAAAAAAGAACAGATGCAAAGAAGAACGTTTGCGCGTCTGGAAAGAGAGGAGCGCTGTTGGAGGCGGCCGCCATGAATATGAGAAAACGAGCGTGTGGGGAGGCAGGCGATGACAAGAAAAAAAGGATTTTTTTAAAGTTCTGCTGGATGTCATGAATGTCCCCCCTTTGCATTTTTCTAGGAGACAGCAGGAGAATTGAAAGTCGCTTTCAGTGATTTGGGGATGTTGCAGTGATGTTCCTCTGACCGCTCCGGCAGCCCGGTTTCTCATGGTACATGGTGGGTACAAATATTCACTGAGCTCCTCGTACGTGCCAGGCTGTGCTAGGCTCTGAACACACATGGGCCTCGCCCTCATAGACCGCGTGGTGCAGCAAAAAGCACTTGGCTTACCCCTGCTTCATTCGCCCACCCTGGCGGTCACTAGAACCCACAGACGGCCACAGTCACTCCTCCTCGGCCCCTCAGCACCACCTCAGATGGGCCCCTGGCCAGCTCTCACTAGGTTACTCTGTCACTTGGTCTCCTTGCCTCTAGTCCCAACCACCCACACCCAATCCAGTTTTGACAAAACTGCCAAAATGCTTTTTTCCAAAATGCAGATCACGGCTCGCTCCCATCTGAAATCTTCCAACCTTGACTTCCTCCTCATCCCTTATAGGCTGAAGTCGTAAAGACGCTCAGGATCAGGGTCTGGCCTAATGCCCGACCCTCCTGCCCGGCAGCCTCAGCATCTCACAGCCCCACATTTTCACACCACTTGGGAAACCCACCATGGCCCTCTTTTCCACTTTTCTTCTCTCACACTCAGCTGGACCGCCCTCCTCTTCCCTGGGAATCGTTCACCTTGCCGCCATCTTGCACAAAGCTAGCCCTTCACTCTCTAGGACGTTTCTCTCTCTACACTCAGCAGCGATTATGTTCACCTGCTCCTGATACCCAAATGCCAGCACGTCGGGGACAGCATTACGTCACCGCCAGCCCTAGAGCAGCTCCAGGCACAGGGTAGATGCACAAAGAAGGTTTGTTGCTCATGGTGACAGAGATGACAAGGGACAGAAAAACACATCCTGCTGTTGAGAGGGCGTGGCGTTACCAACTTGGTAATTCAACTGGAACTTACGCATGGTGGAAACTTGCTGCTTTTGAATGAAGCTGTGTTTCCTCTCTCATGGCACGTGTGGGCCAGGGGGAGTCAGTGACCTTTTAGCGAATACATTAAAATTAAAATTTTTCAAATGACACCCATGAAATAGGATTGTTTTCAAACAGCAACAACAAAATAAAATAAACATACAGGAGAATATGAATACGGGGAGAATACACTGCCCAGAGATAACCGCTGTGGCCTTTCTGACAGCAGTCTCTGCGGACCTCTTTTCTTTTTTTAAAAAAAAATTTTTTTCGGGGCGCCTGGGTGGCGCAGTCGGTTAAGCGTCCGACTTCAGCCAGGTCACGATCTCGCGGTCCGTGAGTTCGAGCCCCGCGTCGGGCTCTGGGCTGATGCCTCAGAGCCTGGAGCCTGTTTCCAATTCTGTGTCTCCCTCTCTCTCTGCCCCTCCCCCGTTCGTGCTCTGTCTCTCTCTGTCCCAAAAATAAATAAACGTTAAAAAAAAAAAAAAAAAAAATTTTTTTTCAACGTTTATTTATTTTTTGGGACAGAGAGAGACAGAGCATGAAAGGGGGAGGGGCAGAGAGAGAGGGAGACATAGAATCGGAAACAGGCTCCAGGCTCCGAGCCATCAGCCCAGAGCCCGACGCGGGGCTCGAACTCACGGACCGCGAGATCGTGACCTGGCTGAAGTCGGACGCTTAACCGACTGCGCCACCCAGGCGCCCCTGCGGACCTCTTTTCTATGCATAGATTACGTCCGTCCATATCGTGGCATATGGACCAGTCTCTCCATGCTCAGGCCACCCCAGCTTCCTAGAATCTGGGTGAAACTGGCCCCAGCTGGGTGGGGCCAGGAGACCCTCTATTTGAGGCTTTGGTTTGGGCAAAAATACAACTGGCCCCAGTTCCAATTTGGGACCATCTCCAGGCAGATACAAAGGGGTCATTTTTCTTTCCCTCATGTACAAAGTGCGCTCCAGACTGGGAGTTTCTCTGGGTTAAGACATTCAATTCAATTGAAAAAGATCATCTGAGGTTTCCCAAGAAAGTCATATTTAAAGATGGCATAGACTGAAGCTTTATTTTTGTCCAAAATAGTCATGAATTATGAAAGCCATTGGCTAGAAACTGGGGGAACAGCAGGCTTTTGTGGACAAAGAAAAGGCGTGGGTAAGATCTAGAAGCTCACAGGACTGCGGAAGAGTCTGAAAGGACCATTGAGTTATGGGAGGGGCCCAGCAGTATAGCCTCTCTTCTTCCCCGTATCGTCCAGTGGGCTGTTTGCACAAGGAAATCTGTGATGGAGGATATGAGTGAATTAATGTTTGGATTTGCCCAGTGCCAGGACTGAGTCTCACAGGACCGACCAGAGGTCCTGTGTTATGGCTGCCAAAAAAGAGATGAACTCCTTTATAACCCACTTTGGGAAAAGTCCATCCACTGGTACTACCCTGTGGCAGTCATAACCATACATGGCTTTACAATTTGACCCAACAATTTTGTACCTAAGAATCTATCTACAAATGTGAAAAAACAACAATGCAAAAGCTGGGATTATTTGTGACTGCAAAATATTGGAAACGACACGAATGGTCATTCATAAACTAGTTGGGTATAAACTACAGTACATCTACTCAAGGAAATCCTATGGAGTCATAGAAATGAATGAAGAAACTCTCTATGAGTTAACAGGGAATACCTTCCAGGATACATATTACTAAGTAAAACAAGCAAAATATAAAAGACCATGAAATGTATTCTACATTTTGTGTAAGGGGAAATATTTTTTTTTGTTTTATATTTTACAAGAAGAAACACAGGAGCAATAAAACTATAAGCTAATAAAAATGGGCAGGCATAAAAAAAAATGGGTAGGCATGGGGAAGGGGATGCGACAGCAGTGAGACATCTATGAACTTACTTTTGTACATAGTTTCAGTTTGTTTGGAGGGTTTCGTATATCCAAAAATAAAATTAAGTCCAAAAGATTTTTTTTTAATATTTACTCATTTTTGAGAAAGAGAGTATGAGTGGGGGGTGGGGTGCAGAGTGAGAGAGGGAGACAGAAGATCCGAAGCGGGCTCTGCACCGACAGCAGCGAGCCTGATGCAGGGCTCAAACACAAACTGTGAGATCGTGACCTGAGCCAAAGCTGGGTGCTCAACCGCCTGAGCCACTCACGTGCCCTAAGTCGGCAGGGTTTTCTAAAAGCAAACCCTAAACTTGACATAAGAGAAGCACATCAGCCTTACTCTGCATTATATGAGTGGTAGGCACGATGTAACTTCACAGAGAAAATCTTTAATTCAAGTAATGTTAGGGAGAGTATTATGACCATGTATCTTTAATATGACACTTTGTGTTGGTAAAAGGAACTGCAAAGACATCTTGAACTTAATTTAGTAGGGTTGTTGCTGGCAGTGGTATTGGCAGCATAATTCTGAAGCTGTGTGTTTTGTGTATTAAAGGATAGAACAAATGAACAAATGTCTGATGTTGCAGACCAGGGTTTTGCTGTGGAGAGGAAGATACAACCATAGAATGGGAGGAAAGTGAAGAAAAACCTAGGTTACTGGGTTTAAGTTAGATATATCAGTGTGTGCTTATGGTTTTAAATAATATATACTTCCTGGTTTCTTTTACAGAGAAGACTTAGGAGCAATGGCACTCCAGCAGCAATGAGCCACCTAGAGCCCAGATCTTGGTTTCTAAGTACCATTCCCCACTCAAAGGAAGCTGGGCTCCCAGTTTGCCGGGGACCATCCTGGTTTAAAATCTGAAAGTCTTGCACCCCGGGAACTCCTCCTCTCTCAGGCAAGCCAGGATGGTTGGTTGCTCACCTGGGAGCAAAGGGGTTGCTGGCCTGGAGAGGAGTCAGAATGAGCTCCCAGGCAGACATCACTCCCTTCCAGAAAGCTCCACCAGACACCTCTGCCAGGCTGCAGCATCTGATAGCCTGTGAGAAATGTACTTTGTGCCTGAACAGCCCTTCAGACAAGGATGCCCTCACCCCCAGGGCCCCTCACCATGACTGTCTGGTCCTCTCTCTCAGATGCATTCACAAGGAAGTACAAAGTCCCCCCCCCCCAGTGATCTTAAATGCCTAAAAATGGCATAACAAATTAACCCAGATTGTAATTTCCTCCCCATGATTCAATCAGCCTGGCCTGGCTCAGGGGAATTCCCTTGTTTTAATCATGTTTCTCTTCAAAATAACTCGTGCTAGGAGCAAGGGAAGCCATTCATGAATCTGTGGTTCCAATTATCTCTCACCTCCTCCATCCTTATAATTGAATAAACTAACAATTTTGTTGAGAGACTTCCTTTAAAGAATATGCCAGAGACTTAAGAAAAAGCTAACATTGGCACATGTGGGCCCCCGGGGGAAATACTGGGTTTGCAACCACCAGTTATCCCCAGAAAGTTCCACCTGGCCTTCAGCCAACCCCGTCCCAGTGGGGAGTGGGGAGCTGCAGGCTGGAGGCTAAAGGGGGTACCTGCTGAGGTCTGCACCCAACTTGTGCCCCTGAGGTGGGCTAGAGTGAGGACAGAAGGGCTAAGGCTCCAGCCCTGGTCTAGCAGGTCCCGATCTGCCCGCTCTTTACTGTTTCCTTCTCTCCTGATCAGCCTGGAGGCAAAAGTGGCCCCGGAGACACAGGCCCTGGAAGGAGGCAGCAGAGAGACCAGCAGGGCACAGGGGCCTGGCACTGAGCAGGTCACACAGTCTGGAAGGGGCTGCATGGGAGAAGGCAGACACATTGGCTCCTCTCCCGTGGTCCAGACTCTGGCCTCTACCCCCATTTGTCCTCTCCCATCAGTGATTGCAGAATGACGGCGGGCCCCCAAGGCAGAGCAGATGGGAGCAGGTGCTGCCCCCCCCTTCCCTGCACCCTTCATCCCCTAGAGCTCTATCTGAGCCTCAGGCTCAAGTCTGGTAACGAAGGAGCCCTTGTCCCTCTTGGGCTCTTCCCCACGGCTCCCCATCTCCTGCCCTGTGCAGCCTCTCTTGGCTATTTCCTAACCGCACCTGCATTCAATAGGGAGTGACTGTACCTCTTCTAATCTCTTGCACCCCCAGTATCTCACATGCAGGGCTACAAAAGTAGCACATGGAAACAGTTTTTTTAACTCAGTCGGTTACTCAGAGTTTTTCACTCAGTCGGTTAAGTCTCCGACTTCAGCTCAGGTCATAATCTCATGATTTGTGAGTTCGAGCCCCAAATCAGGCTGTATGCTGACAGCTCAGAGCCTGGAGCCTCCTTCAGATTCTGCTCCTGTCTCTCTCTGCACCCCCCTCCCCTCCCTGCTCACGTCTGTCTCTCTCTGTCTCTCAAAAATAAATAAAACATTAAAAAAAGATATAGTTTATCCATACAATGGAAAATAATTCAGCAATAAAAAGGAAGGAATTCTGGCACCTGCCACAACATGGATGAACCTTGAAAACATTTTGCTAAGTGAAATAAGCCAGACGCCAAAGGGCAATACCATACGGTTCCATTTGTATGAAATGTCCAGAGTAGGTGAATGCACAGAGACCGGAGGCAGATTCGAGGTTGCCAGGGCTGGGGGAGGGGATAAGAGTGACTACTGATTGGCACAGGTTTCTCTGCGGGGCGATGGACTTAGTGTGATGGTCGCACAACGTAGTGAATATACTAAAACCCCACTGAATTGTACATTTCACATTGGTGAATTTTATGTTACGTTAATTATCTCTCACCTCTGCCCAGGCCGCACTCAGTATCGTGTGCTAAGTTCACCTCGACTTTGACCCTAGCATAGCTCCATATTCCTGGCAAGCTTGTTCTTCGATCCACCCCAAATGTCCCTGCTGTTGGGGAAGATTTTCAGGACAGATTTGGGACAATGAGGCGGTAACATCCAGCACGGCACATCGAGACATATAAACCAGACATCCAACATTGCTATCCTTGGAAGCTCCCCAGCCCAGCCACCAACGCTCCTGCTGGGCCTTAAAGGTCTCCTCTTCAAAATCACAGAAGCCTAAGGTGTGACTTCAGTGGTCACTTCTTAAGGCAAGTCTTTTCTTCCCTCCCTGCTATGGTGCTATCAGAAAGGAGGAGCATTAGAGACAGTCGAATCACCCAGCTAACAAGGGGGGCCAGTAGGGGCTCCAACATAGACCCTTGTGGTCTCCCACGGCGGGAGCTGGGCCCTGGCATGAAGGGTCCTCATCACCCAGGGTGGGGCCTGGGGAGGCCAAAGCACCAGCCACAGGCTCTTGGGATCCCTGTCTCCCTGGCTGTCACTTTTACCCGGAATGTTGCTGTCAGTAAGATCTTCCATCCCAATGTGCTGGGCTCAGGGTGGCTGCACGATCAGTCCCTGCATTGAAGTCCAGGACTGAGAAGCTCTTCATGGCTTTGAAACATGCTAATTAGGTTTAGGCAATCGAGGTCAATAAATCAGATTCTGTTACCAACTTTCCTGGAGGTACACGAAGCTCCAGAGACAACAGGGAGAAAAATGCACAAGATACCTCAGAAGAGCATTAACCCTTCACAGGTTTGGTTTACGGGGCTTCTGGGTGGCTCAGTTAAGCGTCCGACTTTGGCTCAGGTCATGATCTTAAGTTCATGGGTTCGAGCCCCACGTCAGGCTCTGTGCTGACAGCTCAGGGCCTGGATCCTTCTTCAGATTCTGTTTCTTCCTCTCTCTCTGCCCCTCCCTTGCTTGCATTCTCTCTGTCTCTCTCTTTCAAAAATAAATATACATTAAAAAAAAAACAAAGCTTTGGTTTTCTTAGTAAATGTTAATTTTTTTTTCTTTTTTTTTTTAAGGAACATGATGTCTAGGGGAAGACATCCTAACAAGTGCTCCTGTGCTCAGAATTCATTCTACCTAGGGGCACCTGGGTGGCTCATTCGGTTGAGCATCTGAATTCGACTCAGGTCATGATCTTGCAGTTCGTGAGTTCAAGCCCCACATCAGGCTCTGTGCTGACAGCTCAGAGCCTGGAGCCTGCTTTGGATTCTCTGCCTCCCTCTCTCTCTGCCCCTCCCCCACTCATGCTCTGTCTCTCTCTGCCTCAAAAATAAATAAACATTAAAAAAAATTTTTTTAACTTATTCTATCTCAAGAACCCTCCTGGCAGCACCTCGGTCCCGGAGAAAGCTACAGAGGCCAGTGGCCGCACACCCCTGAGGTCATTCAGGCCAGTCCCCTGCCCCAGAGAAGTGTAGAGCTCCAGCCTCCCTCCGGGTGCATTCAGAGAGAGGCAAACAAGCAGAGAGGGGCCACTGCTTTACTAAGTGTGACCTCTGCCAGGCACCCAATATACTGTATCTCAGTCTATCCTCAAAAGAGCCCGAGAAACAAGGTGTGGTGTGAGTCAATTTGGGGAGGAGACAAGTCCCAGAGAGGTTGGTGATGTCGTGGTCACACAGCTGCCAAAAAAAAAAAAAAAAACAAAAACAAAAACAGAGCAAAGACTCCTGACTCCCCCATAACTATCAAGAGCTTGACTTATGCGGACCCCTGGGAGCCCTCCTGGAGAATCTCAAAGCAAGTCCACAGATGAGAGGCTCTCTGCAGAATTGTCACCAGAGGCAGAAGGTGCGACCATAGGGAGCTCCCTGTCCTGATGGCACCCTCGTGTGTCTATAACAGCCAGGTCCCACGGGGACAGCGCTTGGCTGGACCAATCGGGTGCCTTCCTTAGGTCTGCAAATTTGTAAAGAATGGCCCAAAGTGTGATGGCTCAAAGCCACGAGGCACATGTGTGGGGGACCGGGGGGGGGGGGGGGGGGGCGCGCAGGGGGGAGGCTGAGAGGGTGACTGAAGCCACCTTTGAGAAAGCAGGTGTCAGATAGAGACACCAGACCCCAACATAGCCCACCCCTGGAGTCATGGCTAAAATATCGGAGGGTCCCGTTTTCCTAAACGCCCCCCTGGCTGACTGATTGCCACCAGGATCTCTCTGCTCTCTCCTCCTCCCTGCTCCCTAGACGCCCCCATTCTTAACAGCCCTCTGTTCTCAAGAGCTAGGAGCACTTCTCAGGGCACCAAACTTCTCTGAATTTGCCTAAAACATAAGAGCCTCAACCACTTAAAAGCCTTCTCTAAGGATGTCTTCAGGTTGCTCACAAACCTCTCTGGGGGGAGATTTTTATTTTTAAAGGGGAGAGCTACCTCTCTTTGCCATGGACTCTGTGTGCTGGGACAAGGGCAGCGGAGAGCAGGCTCGGGGCTTCTCAAGGGTGTTCAAGGGGCCTCGATTTGCAAACACAGGGGGTGCAGCACGGCGATGGGCGTGCAGCTCCCGGCAGAAGAAGCACCCACTGTGTGTATGTAGGTGCAGACAGAGGGTGTCCAGGTTGTCCCTAACACGTCCCATTTCTACAGTTTATGGCCACTGATTTTGCCCCCACAGAGCACCTGGCTGCCCCACAGACAGACTCTCAGCAGAATCACATTCATAGAGAGAATAAAACCAGAAAGTTCCCCCCACAGCTCCCTCTCAGCTCCCATTGGCGGGAGGGAGGCCAGGCAGCGTGGAAGGGAGGACGAAAGCCCTGAAAGCCCCTTGGGACACAGGCCAAAACGGAAACGTAGGGGTGAGCCCCCCAGTGACGTCAATGCCAAGCCTGGTGGGAGCAAGCGTCCTCCAGGAGCTGAAATGGGAACTGAGAGGGAAAAAAAAAAAGGGCTTTAAGCTGTGCAAGAGCTCAGGGCAGAGCCCAGGTCTGACTCACTTCCTGGGCCTGAACAGAGGGGCCTCGGGAGGATGTTTCCGGGATGAATAAATCCAAAGGGATGAGAGGGTAATTGCAAAATCCCATCGTGGGGAACTCCGGGCTGCCTGCGTGTTTTGCAGGGAAACAGGAATGCGCAGGAGAGGCAGGCTGGCAGTTTCTCTCTGCAGTTGTTGGAGGTTTCTCTCCAGGTCAAGGGAACTTGCCACAAGGGGTCCAGGTCACTGGTCGGGAGGGCTGCCTCTGGGAGGGGACAATGGTGAAGGGATGTGGCCCCTGAGGAGGCTTGGGGACCAAAGCTGAGGTGGGAGGTCTGGAGGGGGCGATTGTCCCCTGGAGCCGCACTGACACCAACTCTAGTCCGGACACCTGCTCCCGGGGCAGCGCCCTCCCAGACACAGCCACACCTCACCATCCCCCATATCTCCCATCCTCCACATTTGCCAGGTTAGCGACACTCCACGAACTTGGTGATGGATAATGTGGGAGAGGGTAGTTCCAGGATGGAACAGGGGGGGCAGTGAGGACGATGGTGGCTCCACCTGGGACAAGCTGGGTCAGGCTGTCTCCGAGATGTCCAAGTGGAGGTGTCCAGACAAGTGTCTCTGGGGACTATCCGCATGAGGGGAGGGGAGGGGGCTCTGTGGAGTCAGTGGGTGGCCGAGCCCATCCTGAAGCTAGTATACAGCAGGAGAGGGGAGGGTCCGGGACAGTCCCAGGCCCCGACGTTAAAGCGGTGGCCGGATAAGAAGCCCTCAGAAGTCTACCCCCACTTTCCCCAGGGGCCAAGTGATGGGACCACGGGGCCCACAGGTCCAGCTCTGCTGGTGGAGTCTGCAGACCAGCAATTATAGAGGACAGACCACTTGTTAGGCCCAGACCCGGTGCTTCGATTACATGCAGGCCCGCTCAGGGGACGTTTGTTTCTGCTCTTTGGCAGATGTGGGAACCGAGACACCGAGAAGTTACGTGGAGGCTAGAAGGCAGGAGGGCAGAAATGGGCCTGCTGTGGACTGAATGCTTGTGTCTCCCCACAGTCCACCTCGAAGCCTTAATCCCCGCTAGGATGGTGTCAGCAGGTGGGGCCTTTGGGAAGCAGCAGATCATGAGGGTCGAGCCCTCCTGTGGGATCAGGGCCCTCGCACAGAGACAGGAGAGAGTTTGCTTCCTCTCCCTGCCCCCTGTCCCCCCGTGGCCTCCCAATAAGGTGGCCCTCTGCAAGCCAGTAGGGCTTCTCACCGGAACCCAACTATGCTGGCGACCTGATCTTGGACTTCCAGCCTCCAGAATAGTGAAAAAAGATGTCTGTTGCTTAAGCCCCAGGCTCTGGTATCTTTGTTTCAGCAGCCCGGGCTGACTGAGAGGGGGCCAGAGGCTGTCGGGACCCCCGGATGGATTAGGAGAATGGGTGGGCCAAAGCCCACAAACACTTGCAGCCCCAGAAGCTTCCATCAACTCCATGAGCGATGAGCCAGTCCCCGCTGTGCCCTGCCTCCTTCGGCTCTTTTTCCTCCTTGAGCAGCCAGAGGCCCCAGCAAGGCAACAGCAGGCCCGCCCGGACCCAAGACGTTCCCATAGCTCCCCTCGTGAGGCCCCTGACTGAGGTCATTCAGGTGGCAGCTCCCCCCGCGCTACAAAAGCACGCCCCGCACACAACCAGGGAGCAGTGTTTGACCTCCCAGAATCCTCAGCCCTGGTTGGGACGGCCAGGCAGCACCAGCCCAGCAGACAGGCAGCACACAGGAGCCCAAGCATGGCACCATGGTCAGAGCCAGCCCGGTGAGCGAGGGATCCTTTTCCTGATCCCACCGGGTCTCGAGAGAGAGCAAAGGGCAGCACAGGCAGGATGCTGATTCGCTTTCCTCCATCACCTCTTGACCTCGCCTTCACCTGTGACCTCCCTGCCCCTCCTTGTAATAAACAAGTAAACAAACCAACCAATTGCTTCCCCACCGTCTTACACCCTGGCCGACCTGAGACAGCCTCAGGGGGTGTCCCAGCTGACCATTGCCAATTGCAGTCTGAGAAAGTCTTTCACTGACTGGCTCCAGGAAGGGATTCTGCTGGGCTAATAATTAAGCTCCAGCTGGCCCCAGGCCCTGGACAAGGGCAAAGCTGCAACACAGGCCACTTGGAGAGTTCAAAGTATGTGCGATGATGATGATGCTGATGATGGTGATGGTGATGATGGTGATGATGGTGATGATGGTGATGGTGATGATGGTGATGATGGTGATGATAATGATGATGGTGGTGACGATGATGGTGATGATGGTGACGATGATGATGGTGATGATGGTGATGGTGGTGATGATGGTGATGATGGTGGTGATGATGATAGTGATGATGGTGATGATGGTGATGATAATGATGATGGTGGTGATGATGATGGTGATGATGATGATGGTGGTGATGATGATGGTGATGGTGATGATGGTGATGGTGATGATGGTGATGGTGGTGATGATGATGGTGATGATGGTGACAATGATGGTGGTGATGATGGTGATGATGGTGGTGATGGTCATTATCATGGTGAAGGAGCAGAGCACTAGGTGCTCGCAGACCTTATGCAAATTGTGCCTCTCCCACTGAATGACATCACTTACCCTCTCTGAACTTGAGCATCATTAGCTATGTGCCGAGGGGGGTAATATTCACCACAGAGCATGCTATGAGGATCCCAGGGGATACTGGCCCAAGACCTAGGTCAGTGTCTCTCAAAATGTGATCCCTGGACCAGCAGCATAAACACCACTTGGGAACTTACTAGAAATGCAAATTTTCAGGCCCCACCACAGAGCTACTGAACCAGAAACCCTGGGTGAGGCTCAGCAATTGTGCTTTAAGGGGTTCTTGCCACAGTCTGAATTCCTGGGAGACAGAAACACTAACGGTCTTCAGTCTCTCCAAAGACATGGCCCTGCCAGGATTTGCCTTTGAAGCAGGAGCTTGTGGCCCAGCTATACTTCTTAGCAGGAGAGCAGACATGGAGAAGAGGTCTTCTGTGTGCCCTCAGCCCATGCCACCAGATAACCTGGGGTCCGCCATCTACCAGGTCTCCAGTCTCATCCATGTGGCCGCTGGGCTGATTCCATCCTGCAGGCCGTTCGGGCCTTGAACAACCCGGCCTCCGCGCCCCTGCGGGCCCCACTTCCCCTACCTCCTGCTTAAGCCTGAGCTGGAGCTTTGTGTTGGGGTGCCCAAGGTGCAGGTCCCACTGCTGCCCTGTCATTCCCACCTCCTTCTGTCAGTGTACCAGGTCACCACAGCACCTCAGCCAGCTTCCTAGCACTGACGCCTCTAGGGTCCTCCACTCGACACAACCTCCCAAGCACCCCACTGTTTGGGGGTACCCAGCATTCTCTGCTCCCTCCTTCCCATCTTGTGGCCTGACTCCAATAGTGTCCTCTAGAGAGCCTGGCACAGGACACCCCAGGGGGCTGAGCCAGAAGACTATAACAGCAATTATTCCCGTCTGTAGTGCAATCATGACCGTGAGTGTGTGAGTCCTTCCCACAGTTTCTCCATAATCCTCAAACCCCATTCTACAGATGAGTGACTGAGTTCAGGAAGGGAGGTGATGTGCGCAAGTCACACAGGGGCACAAAACCAGCAAGGGCAGGGCATCTGGGAGTTGAACTCCTCCTTGTCTGACTCTGAGAGGGAGTCTTTACGGCTGGAATCAGCCAATGTATCTTCCAGAAATGGGAAATCTAATATTGGCTATGAAGTTGTTTCCTGCCTGTTCTGTATTAGCCCATCCCTTCCCCAGACCTTCAGGACAAGCATGCCCCTCCCAATGGCCTGGTGACACACTTTCAGAGTGCCTGATGTGAGGTGACAGAAGGATGTCTCTTCCCTGCCACCACCATCGTTCCCAGGATCCTCAGGGCCTCTGGGGTGAGCCCTGCCATCCCTCGGGGCCTGAGCCAGTGCTCAGCCATTTAATTTGCACGCGAAGGGAACAGCTAAGCCCAGAAGCTGGTGCACTTGGAGACACCAGGGATCCGAAGTAATGGGGAGATTTCAAGATTCAGTGACAGAACGGCCTGGCCCGACCCTGCAGCCCGTGTCCTCTCTGTCTGTGGTATCACGTGGCATTAGCTCCTCACAGTGGCTGAGCCCTCCCCTAGTCTGTGAGGGCTCCTGGGCGTGCAGCTATACCCTGTACCGTGGGGCCTTCACCAGGCCCAGAACAAAGCCAGGCGCTGCGACATGGCCTCTTGTGAGCTGACTCCACCCGGGACTGGACTGGGGCAGCTGATGCCATAAAGAAAGGAACGTGGCCCTGGGGTGGTGGGGGGAAGGGCTTCAGGGGCACCTGCTGTCCTTGGGTCCCTCTCTGGCCTCCACCTAAGTGTTCCATCCCACTCACCTCTGCTTTGCTGAACTGACTGTCCCATCTGGCCTTGGCATGCTCCCCTGCACCCTCTGTGGCTAAGCCAGGCCTTTGCTCCGGGGGCCCAGGTGCCCGTCCACGGTCCATTTCACCCCGCAGTCTTTGCCCGTCGCCCCCCTCCACCCGTCATCTGTCAGCAACTCTGTGCCCCTCAGGAGACACCATGAACCCCTGCGGCTTCTGTAGGGCGCACGTCCACACCTGGGAGCACCACCTCAGGCTCATCTACTGGGACTCCTCCCTCCCCGGGGGGCCCCACCCCTCTCCCCAGCGTCTGGGCTCCCCTGGCAGCTTTCCCAGCTCTTGGCCGCATCCTCGTGCTGCCATCTGGTCACCTTCAAATCTGTCCCAGGCAGGGCGGAGTGCTTCCCGCCCCACCCCCGCCTTCCCGGCTGCAGGCAGCTTCGCTTCCATGCATGCTAAATTCTTTCCACTTAGGCTTATAGCAAAGCTCTGTGATCAAAGCCGGTGGCACTGACGTTTCCTACTCAGAGCGAAGCTTTGGAATTTAGAGAACCTTTTTATCTTTTAACAAAGCCCGGCTTTCAAGACCACCGTTTTGCCAAGGAGGCAACACAAAATAAAAACTCAACTTCGACTGTCATAGCTGAGCAATGAATTTATTATTCTAGCAGAAATGCATCCGTTCTCTGAAGCACTTAAAGCCATTGATCAATGGATGCCACCAAGCATCGGGGTTTAAAGGCAATTAAAAATACATCAGTTTTACTTTTTTTAGACTGTTATTTCCATAGGATGCTTAAAACTACAAACTGGTACAACACGGAACTTAATGTAATCTTATTAGTTAGAATTATAAACATTATATATATATATATATATATATTTTTTTTTTTTTTAACAGAGACCTTTAAAGCGTGATGTAAGCAGGACAAATGGGAGTCCGCAGTGTCTCATACAAATTGCCTAATGACTGCAATAGGTACCTGGACCGGGTTCAAAAATGGGAGATATGGACAACTTGGACTCAGTTCAAGTTTGCTTTTAATTTGATTTACTCCCGAAGCACCAAAGAGACAATGCAAAGGGTAAACAGGAGTCCAGAAAGCCTCCGGGGGGACCGTGGCTGCGTGCGTCCCTGTGAACTATACTCTGACACCCAAGTGGTAGCAGGCGCCAGCCAGTCTCCCGGACGCACTCCCTGGACGTCTGCTTCATCACCACGTGCGGGTTAAACATTTGCTGTGTGGCAACGGGCGCTCTCCGCTCTCCCCATAACTGGGCCTGCATGCGGTCTCTGCCCCGGAATGTTCCACGGGCAGCTCAGGGATGGTCTGCCATCCTGGTAAGTGACCCGAGAGTAATAAAGGCAATAATTTAAAACCGTGGGTTTTAGAATAATTCTTGTCTTTCTTTTCCAACCCCTCCATTTCGAGGACATGAGTGGGGACCCCTCAGGTGGACAGAGACACAGTGCGGCCACCTGCACCTTCCTGCTTCTCCCTTCCCCCTCGAATGCCTCCACCCTCACACCCGTTGTACTGGCAGCGGGAGGATGCACGCTCAGAAGCGTGCTGGCACGTGTTTAACAACACGTGAAGATTCCCGCGGTGTAAACACGCCCACGTGGCTGATTTTTAGCCCTACCCGCGTGATGTCACCCAATGGGGAGTGGGGAAGAGATGTTCACTGTTGTGTCCCATTTCCACTGTATAGATACAGTAAACGTAAATAACCTCCAGCACGGTGATCACAGTAAAATGATCAGAAAGGACGGTTTTTATCACTACTTTTAGCTTTCATATAATTTATTCTACTGTTATATTCTATCTTAATTTTCAACAATGCCTGTGTCTGACAACTGACTCACAAAATTCCTGAAAATTTAACGTTCAGCTCTCGGGATCTGCCACCGGCCGGCTCTACCGTATCCCCCGGGCGTGTCCCGATGGGCCACAGGTTGGAAAGGGGAAGGACATGCTTCAGCACTCGACAGGAGATGGTTACCTGACGCTTCCAAACAAGATAGCCTTTAAATATGCACCTGAGTTTGCTGATTCACTGTTGGGATTTTTTTTTTCCTCCCATAAACCCCCTAATCTTGTGCAATGCACTTAATTCCCAAAAGGGCAACTGGGCATCGACTAGTCACAGTGAAACCTCAAGGTGGCGCCCTAACAGCAGAGCTTAGACCGTGCGGAGAATTCTTCCGAGGAGACCCGAAGCCCTTGAGAGACCAGTCAAAAGGAGCTGCCCTCTGACTGAAGCCTTTGGTTGTCCTGTCGACCCAGGGACAAGAGATCCTCCTGTCTGGCCCATCATCCCTGTAACCCAAGCCTGGCTTCATCCCTCCAGGGTGGAAGTGTCCCTCTGCCCTCCGGTCACAAAGTCGCTGAATGCTAACATAGGTCAGTTTGCTCCTTACAAGACAAGCAACAAAATATCCTTCTTAAAATTCTCAAGCGGATAACCATCACTCCTGGCACACGGTTTCAAAGCCATCCCAAGGCCTGGAGCAACTGTGGCTTCTCTTTGCAACGTGGCAAATCCCCAAGTCGTGGATGAATGTCTGGGGAGTTTACGCACAGCGGCAGTAGTGATCTCCCAGCGCCAAGGTCCAGCACAGCTTAGATCGGAAGCACGTCTGGGTGCCCAAGACAAACAAGAATATGAGGGGCGCCTGGGTGGCTCAGTCAGGTAAGCATCTGACTCTTGATTTCAGCTCAGGTCATGATCTCTTGGTTCGTGAGTTCAAGCCCGGCATTGGGCTCTGCGCTGACAGCACGGAGCCTGCTGAGGATTCTCTCTCTCCGTCTCTCTCTCTGCCCCTTCCCTCGCTTGTGTGCGCGCTCTCTCTCTTTCTCAAAACTAAATAATAAATAAACTTAAAACAACTTTTTTAACTTTTAAAAAAGAACATGAAAGCGGGAGAGACCAACTCCCTCAGAGGAGCCCAGGCAAGAAAAGCCCCATTAAGAGAGAGGAACAGAACATCCCTGACATGGAAGGGATGGGGGGTGGGTGGCCTCAGGGCCATGGCCCCCTCCCTCAGACACTGAACTCAGCTGTGGGCATGTGACCGTCTGCCCGATGAGCTGTGAGGGGGAAGTGACACCCGGTGCCAAGATGCCATGTTCTTGCCTGCCTTGCCAGGAGACCGGGAAGGTTCTAGGTGGCAGCTGCTCTGTCAGCCTCTGTCTCCAAGGACAATCTGGAGCAGAGTCGCATCTAGCCCACAATGGAACCGGAGACATGTCTGCTCCCCAAGCTTTACTTAATCTATCCTGATGGACACGTGGGCAACTAGGAGTGCAAGCCACGTTCCGGAAGCTGGACAGTGCAGGGTACGTGTGGGGAAGGGCACAGAGCCCGATGTGGATGGCGAGCAGGGTGGTGTGTGCGTGAAGAGACAGCAAGGAGAGAGGGGGCCGGGGACGGATGCACAAGGGCTTCGAGCCTTGTGTTCTCACAGCTCCCCTCCCCCATCCGCACGCAACCCACTTAGGTGGCTGCAACGGCCAGAGGACGTGGACAGTGCCAGCCGGCCCTGGAGGAGCTTCGAGTTACTGAGAGGAGGCACGTGTTCATGGGAGAAGGCCGGTGACCGGCACAAGCCGCGTCAGCGCCAGCTCAATCTCACACAAAGGGTAGGGACCCGGGTATCTGCCCAGGGCCTGCCCAGTACGGGCAGCTGAGAAGAACAGGCCTTGGGGGCCCACCTGCAAAGCACCATCACCTCCTCCACCTCCTCCACCTCCTCCAGCCTCCGCTCACTGCGCCTGACTGAGAACACAAGGCCTAGCGGCTTCCCCTGGGAAGAAGGGTCCTCACTCCAGGGTCCCATTCTCAACCTCCCGCGTCTCAGGGACCCTTTGGTCACCTGGGGAGACCTACGGATCCCTCCTCAGAATCGTGTTTTTAAACTCAGGAAACCGATCACGCCGGGTTACAAAGGAACCTCGTTATTTACCGACATAATGATCAAAATACTTTTTTTATTTAATATTTCTCGATTTGGGGGAAGAGCGCAAGCGGGGGAGGGGCAGAGAGACGGGGACGCAGGATCAGAAGCGGGCTTTGCGCTGACAGGCCGAGCGCAGAGAGCCCCGACGCGGGGCCCAAACTCACAAATCGTGAGATCCTGACCCGAGCCGAAGCCAGGCACTCAACCTGACCCAAAAGATTCTAAAAAACGTGAGATACTGATATACGTGCTTTCTTTGAGCGCGTTCAGTATAATGACCTAGTAGAAGCTGACAACACCTGTGATCTTGAAGGAGAGATTTCAAGATATCTCCAGAAAAGGGAGGTAATGTAAGACTCTTCTGGGGTGTCTACAAGCCACAGCTTCACCGTCAGGGGCGCGGCCTACATTCACGATGGAGGAAATGCTAAATTTCATCTAGAGGCAGCGAAAATAAGGGCCATGAATTTTTTCTGACCCCGTGACTCCGAGCCCCATTAAGAACTCCTGCTCTGGGCCACCCTGTGGCTCACTCTCTCGCCACCCAATCCGTGCCGCGGTGGCCCCGTCGATTATTATTATCGTAAACGCCGCCAAGTCAGCCCTGAGCGATTTGACGCGCACGTGCCCGGATGTTCTCCTTCCCGGCGAGAAGGTGCTCGTCGCTGTGACCTGTCTCCAGAAAGACGGACGGAGGTGGCAGCAGGAACCAGGGGACTGTGAGGCCAAGGTGAGGCCAGGCAGACAGGCTTTCCCGGGCCCTGCTCCCAGAAAGTCCCTTCCTCTGCCCACTGTGGTGATTGCTTAATTGGTACTAAAAGGATCACATTCAAAGCACTCAGCCTCCCTCCCATCTTTCTGTTTCACGGCCTCGTTCTAAATCAACCTCTCAGCTGTCAGCCAGCCCCGGGGGCCCCAGGGGCTGCACCGGGCTCTGCCTCTCCAGGAGCCCCTTGGCCACCTGAGCTGCGCCTGCCTGTGGACCTGGGGTCCTTGAGGCCAGTCATCAAATCCAACTCAATACAGGAAGGATTTCTTAAAACAAGACTCAAAACGTGCAAAGCGTAAAAGAGTGTTAATACCCTACTATGTTAAAATCAGAACATAGCAGTCATCAAAAGACACATCACAAATTGGAAAAAGGAAAGCCTCAGATCAGGAGATGATGATCATTACATCTGTAACTGGCAAAGGACTGGTATCCACGATGAAAAAAATGCCCACATATCGATTTTAAAGAGACAGTTTATTAAAAACAAAAAAAGTAGAGGGGCACCTGGGCAGCTCAGTGGGTTCTGCTTCCAGCTCTTGGTTTCAGCTCAGGTCATGATCTCACAATTTGTGAGTTCGACCCCCACATGGGGCTCTGCGCTGGCAGCGTGGAGCCTGCTTGGGATTCTGTTTTCCTCTCTCTCTCTCTCTCTCTCTGCTCCTCCCCTGCTTGCCCTCCATCTCTCTCTCTCTCAAAAATAAATAAACATTTTCTTTTTAATGGAGAAAAACAGTGACCAGGCACTTCACAGAGGAGGCCACACAAAGGGCAAACAGGCGTTTATAGAGATGCTCGGGCTCTGTGCTGGGACCAGGAAAAGGCACGCTGAGGCCATGAAAAGATATAACTGCCGATTGGCAAACAATTTAGAAATGTGACGATCCCAAGGGTTGGTGAAGATAATGGTGAGCGCTAGGCGCCTTCGTGCACGACTCGCAAAGAGGGTAGTAACTGGTTCAACCACCTTGGAGCCAGCGGTCTCTAAAAAGCTGGAGATACGGGATGGTTGATAGCAGCACTGTTCATGACAGCTCAAATTCAGAAAGAAAACCAAGATGCCCTTTCCCTGGACGATGATAAATGAACTGTGGTGTAGTCACCCAATGGAAGATCACATAGCAACGCAAAGGAACAAACTACAGGAAAGCAAAATCAAGCCAAGAAGAAACAAGCAAGACAACATATTCCAGTAAGGCTCACACACATCCCATCAACTGTTAAACAAACAAACAAGGGACAAAATCATGTAGCGTTCAGGCTGGTGGCTGCACGGTGGCAGGAAGGGGTAGTGTCCCTGAGGCCTGCACCAGAAGCACCGTGGGCCTCAGTGATGTTGCACAGTCAGCCGTGCCTCCTGGGACAGCCGCCCGACCAGCCTCCAGCTCCCACCCCCCCCTCCCCAATCCGTGTTCTCCCACCGGCCAGGGTGCACTTCGTGCAATAGAAACTGGAGCACATCGTCCCCCAGATTGAAACCTCCAGCGTCCACAATATAACCTCAAGTGAAAATAAAGCAAGGTGCGATGTGCTTGGCACACCAGCATTTGTGGGCTTGAAAGTGACAGTACATGTAGATGTGTCTTCGCTCATGTGTCCACAAGATCTCCCTGGGAGGACACAGAAAGGCTTGGCTACAGTGGTGGCCTCTTGGGGAACCAGGTGGCTGAATGGGGCGGAGACTGGCCATGCGCTCACCAATCCATTTCCTCTCCCCGGGCCCACAGGGAAGGCCCACTTCCCAGCTTCCCTTGGGGTAACTCGGGAGCCACGGGACTACGAGTGATGCCCGTCTCCGTTAAGCCAGGCCCCGCTGTTCCCAGCCCTCCCATAAGGCTGGAAATGCCCTCTGGGAATGGTGGAGCCATATAGTGAAAGGACACGGATCTCTGATCACTGCTGAGAATGGGGCCCTGGGGAGGCAGGGTGCCAGCCGGGGAGCCCCTGGCTACGTCATGAGGAAAGCCTGTCGAATGCCACGTCACTGAGAGTTGGGAGCGCTTATTAGGGTAGCTAATAGGGGCTGCCCTTAGCAGTGCAAGGGGTAGGACTCAGTGCCTTCAGTGTCTACCCTTTTATGTGTTTTAAGTTTTGTAACACTTGTACGCATTCTATATTCAAAAACTTTGGTTGAAAGGACATCACCTTCCAGTGGCTCCACACCAGGTCCCCAGCGACCTTCCTGCTGGTCTTAAACACTCCTGACTTTTGGGGTGCCTGGGTGGCGCAGTCGGTTAAGCGTCTGACTTCAGCCAGGTCACGATCTCGCGGTCCGTGAGTCCGAGCCCCGCGTCGGGCTCTGGGCTGATGGCTCGGAGCCTGGAGCCTGTTTCGGATTCTGTGTCTCCCTCTCTCTCTGCCCCTCCCCCGTTCATGCTCTGTCTCTCTCTGTCCCAAAAATAAATAAACGTTGAAAAAAAAAAATTTAAACACTCCTGACTTTTCCCCAGACTCATTCAGGTCCCTGTCCCCTGTTCCCATTGCCTCTGGTGCTTGTCACTGGGTCTTTACCCGGTTGATCCCTTGTCATCCAGAGGCAGTGGAGAGTCTCCGGTTTCTATGGTACATCGCCCAACGTCCCTGTTCTGCAGAACATCATACCCTGATATCTTTCTCGTTGAGTTGTTGATTTATGGCCTTCTTCTTTCTACTAGAGTATGGGCTTCATTGCAGCAATAACTTTGTCTGTGTTGTTCACTTCCGTGCGCACAGAACTTAGAGAGGGGCCTAGACTCTGCAGCTGCTCAAGAAAGGTTCGTAAGATGAATGAGTGAGTGAGTGAATGAATGAACATCTAACGGTTATGTTTGGGAAGTCAGGTTTGACACCTGGGGGACTGTCTGCCCAGCATAGTTGCCCTGGGCGTTACCGTGTCCTGAAAGTGAGGTCTGGTGCCTAATGTCCCAGCTGATTGGCTGAGGAGTGAGTCCCTGACGCAGCTGGGCCCAGGAGCTCCTTCCCAGAGATCTCTGAGTTGAGATGAGATAAGCAGACATCAATACAGGTAGACTGTCTCTGGGTGGGACCAAAGCCATCACACTAACGTGGGCCAGTCAGTAGGGCCCCAAGATGCTGAGCACAAGCCTGCAAAGGGTGAGGGGAGGCCAGAGAGGGGAGCCCCAGGAGCCCCTAGTCCTGCCGGCCCTGGGCTCTGCTTCAGTGACCCTGTGGGCGTCATGGAGCCCCTGGGCCCTAAGTACAAGGCCTCCTTTGCTTGTGTGGACTGGGGATGACTTTCTGTAACTCATACTCAGGAGCACTGGTGACTAGAAGAGTTCCAGAGGAACTGAACTGAAAACCCTCACGGTGTGGTCTCTGAGCTGGCTCTGGGGCTGGATTTCCCTGGGTGAGCTAGCCGACTCCTTCCCCCCCTGACCAATGCAATGTTCAAATCCTGGGGAAGGCGTGTGGATGACTCCCGGAACAAGGGCAGTGACTGACGCCTTGTCAGGGTGTCCTGCGTGGGAGGAACCAGGGCGGCCCCGGCCCAGACCTGCCTGCAGACGAGGCGGGCACGGGCACACGGAGCAGTTGTGGGAACTGGGGCAGTCCTGGTGGCCAAAGAAGTGGCCCTGCCTCACTCTGCCCTCTGCTCCAGGACTACTGCCCCTCCCCCTGAGCGCTGCCCGCCTCCCAGCGCCTCTCTCCAAGACTGCCCCTCAGTGCACCTGTCAGCAGGTGCCCACCCCCAACACTGCTCACCCCCCAGCCTGGGGATGCATGGCGCTCTGCTGTCCACCCACGTCCTGCTCTCCCGCCCTCTCCTCGCCCCTGCGCGCACACACACACACCTGCCCACTGAGCACTGTCGTCCCTCCCTGGCCGTGGTCCTCACCACCCTCCAGCCTAAGCCAGGTACCTGTGACCCACCCCCCCACACACTCCCCTGCTGAGCCCTGCTGCCCTAACACCCCAGAATCAGCCCTTTCCTTGCCATCCGCCCACCTGGACTCCCACAGAGCGAATGGGTAACGGCACATCCCTGCCCTGAAATCCGTCTGCCCTGCCACGCGCCCTTTCCTATCTCCCCTGACTCGCTTCTCCCCTACATCCCACCCCCAAACAACTGGCAACTCCCTGTGTGTCCACACCTTCCTGGCGCTTAGCTTCCCGGCAGGTGACGAGCTCCCTCACACCCGTGGCACCTTCCCATCCTGTTCCTGCCAGCTCCGGCCCAGGACCTGCCCCCAGGGAGGCCCCGGCCACCCTTCTCCTCAGTCTGTGCTCCCACCTGAGTCGACTGTGCTCCACAGCACCACGTCGGCCCCATCCCCACAGCCCCTGCCACACAGCAGAATCCTCTGCCAACTGTGAGCTCTCTGAGCACAGGCACCTCATGCTGTGGGTCTCTGTGAGCTCCCTGCAGCTCCTCTCAGAGGTGGGCATCAGGGAAGCCCCACCAGGAGGACCTGGGCTATTTTGCGGGTACACAGACACGGTTTTGGAGCAGAGGCTCCTGGCAGATCTCAGCAGGAGGGGCACAGGGGATAGGTTCGGGTGGGGCTTCAGGGAGAGCACACAGGCCTGGAGCGCAGTGAAAGAGTCTGGGAGGAACAATTTTCTGGGCCTGTCCTTAACCTGAGGCTCAGGGTCCCAGGAGGCCTGAGGAGGAGCTCCAAAGGGTCTAGGATCACTTAAATTGAGACCAACACGCATGCACTTTTTTTTTCTGGCTAGAAGATCCATTGATTTTGTTCGGAACCTCCAAAGGCTCTGCGATTCAAGAAAAGTCTAAATCACTGTTCTCAAAGAAAAATGTTCATCTTCCTTTCATAATTAAAGGAATATACGCTTAAATCCACGAGGTGTTTTCCATGTATCATAGCGTCTTTCACCCCTGCCTGCCCAGTAGAATCTTGGGGGGGAAATGTTTTAAGTGCCAACGCCAGTCCCCTTCCCCTTAACCAGCAGCCCCCAACACACACACACACACACACGCACGCGCACACACACACACACACACACACACACACAAAACTGTCACATTCTGATTTAATCAGGCTGGGATATGGGATACGGCCTAGGAACCGGCATTTTTAGAAAGCTTCCCCAGGTAATTCTGACCTCGGTCAAGACTGAGAACCAGTAACCAGTACCAGTAACTGACAAAGGGCACTCACGCTGGGATTAGATCCACGTAGAGGGGTTCAAAACGTCTTTGAAGGGCGATACGGCAACAACTATGAAAGCTCAGCCCATCTGCACCCTCCGCCCGGCCACTCCACTTCTGAGAAGTCAGTGCACGTGGATTTTACACCTGTGCTTAAAGCCGGGCCTGCGACATAGTCCCTGCCCTCCGCTCCGAGAGCAAGAGACTGGAAAGGGCCCACGCGTCCCCCAGGAGGGATGGTTAAAGCAAGCATGGTGCATCCACGCAATAGAATGCTCCGAAGCCAGTGAAGAAAGTACCAGGGCAGCTGCTCCTGAACCGACGCGGAAGGGTTCCCCGTGCCTAGTAAAAGCGAACCAGGAGCCAAGGTGGTTTTGAACACCTGCTTGCTCATCTGTATCTGCATGGGCACCCGGAACCTCTGGGAAGAGGCTGTGGCTAAAACCTCTTAGCCTTTATGGCCTGAGGGGAGAAAACTGGGAAGCTGGGAAGGGAGGGGAGACCTGCTTTTCATCAGCGCCTCCTTTTGGGTTATTTGAATTTTTGTCATGAATATGCATTGCTTTTTCAAAAAAAAAAAAATTTTTTTTTTTAAGAAGGTGAAAGAGAGGAGGAGGGAAGAGAAGACCAGGCAGCTACCTCGTATGGGGAATTAAGACCCAAGGGACCCGGTCAGAATGGGGCTGGGCGGGTGGGGCGCTGCCGGAGCTCCAAATCAGCATCGCAGGGGGCGGCTGTTGAGGGGGGTGCGGGGATATCCCGTTCCCTCTGGCTCAGGTCAGCCCCGGGGGCAGAAGCCGGCTGGGCCCAGACTGGGTGGGTGGGTTCCGTGACCCGACCCGAGGGCAGGTCCGGTAGGAAGGCTGTGGGGGCGGCTTGGAGAGGGCGGGGCCGCAGACAGATGCCTCCCTAGTGCCACCCGCACGCACGCACCCCCGTTGACGGAAGAACATGTGTCACGGCTCAAACTGGAAGCCACAGGACATGCATCTCGGCTCTGCTCGGGCCGCGCAGAGAGGACATCCTGCAAAATTCTAGTCCCTGGCGAGCCGCGGGAGGCGGCCAGGCGCAAAATGTCCTGCAAACACTGCCCTCTTGTGGTGCGGCCCGTGAACTGCGCTCAGGTCCACAATTCGCGCTGCTTGGGTGTTGGCAACTGGAGAAGGAAAAAAGGGACAGTTTAACTCTCGAGTGAACCCAATAAGAAAAGTACAGATCCAAACGCAAGTATTTTAAGCTCCCGATGAATTTTTCTCCAAATATAAAGTAGCTTGCTTTCCCCCCAAAATCCATATTCCAATTCTAAATAATAACAATAAGCATGAAAAGCACTAAAGAGAAAAAACACCTACAATCACTGGGCTGTGATCAATAACTCCTATTAGCATTTTAGCAAGCATCCCTCCAGATTCTATAAATATATACACACAGAGATATACACAAATTTACATCAATAGGACCATGCAACGCGTACTATTTTGCAGCCTGTTTTTCTCTGCACAATACATTGTGGGTATCTGCACAAGAAATATATGCCACGTCCTCATTCTTAATGTTTTAAATTGTAAAAAGCATACTTGTGAAAATATACCCTCGAGTAACACAAATGTGTCATATATGTAAGAAAATATCCATTAATAGCAGACTGACTAAGTCAAGTTTGGTATATCGACACTAGGCAGCTATTAATCTACTGTACTGATGTGGCTAAATGTCAAAGATATATCATAGAGCGAGATGAAATCACATTGCAAAATAATGTTTATCGAACTGTCCTATTTTTACCTAAAAAGAATCTTTACACATTTATGTATGTAAAGAATATAAATGGATATGCCTGTATCTGAGGAAATGTTTCTTTTTTTTTAATTTTGTTAATGTTTATTTATTTTCAAGAGACAGATAGACAGAGCCTGAGCGGGGGAGGGCCAGAGAGAGAGAGAGGGAGACACGGAATCTGATGCAGGCTCCAGGCTCTGAGCTGTCAGCACGGAGCCCGATGTGGGGCTCGAACTCACGGAGTGCAAGATCATGACCTGAGTTGAAGTCAGACGCTTAACCGACTGAGCCACCCAGGCACCCGGAAGAAAGTGTTCCTTGAAGGATACTCAACAAACCCTCTTGGGAAATATGACTGGGAAAGCAAAAGATGAATGAGATTTTACCTTTCATTTTTTCTCTTCTGTAGGGTATGATTTGTAAAACAAAAAAACTAAAACAAAAACTAAAACAAAAACTATCAGCTTGAAGATACTATTTGAAAGCCTGAATGTACCACAGCTTAAATAGTCCTCTACTGATGAACGTTAGGGTTGGCCACAGTTTTTCTACGAGGAAGCACCTTGCACATGAATTATGTACTGTGCTACTGTGCATTTGTCTCTCTGGGTAAAGTCCTGGGTGTGGAATTGCCTGGTCCCTTTTTAAATGTGTGCTATCCATGATATTGACTATTAACACATCACAGAGTGAATTTGGTGTGACTGCTCTCCACCCGACTGGGTTTTTCAAATGCCTAATATTTGTTTCTAGGTGGGCAGGGCATGGTCTCTGTCCATGCTTTGTATCTTGGGAGGCTCTATTTCACCAGACTATGGGTCAGGGTCACCGGATCTTTTATGCCCACGTGTCCATCTTGATTCCGTTTGTCACTACACCTCCATGCCTGTGGCCCTTGTTCCTCTCAGCCTCTTCTCCCCACAGCAGCCAGGTGAGCCTTTCTCCTCAGACTCTGCTCACACCCTGCCAGTGGCTTCACAGGACTCTGGAAATCAACACAAGGTCCTTACCATGGCCCTCGAGGCCCTGCATAATGTGGCCCTCATGAGCTTTCCAACCTAATGTCTTCCTCCTCTCCCTGTTCTCACTCTGCCCAGGCCACATTGGCCAGCTTGCTGGTTCTCACACTCTAAGTACATGCCAGCCCCAGGGCCTTTGCACTTGCTATTACCTCTGCCTAGAATACTGCTCCTCCAAATAGCTACAAGCCTCTTTACCTCCCTTCCATCCTGTCTCAGCTCAAATACTGCCTCCTCAGAGAAGCCCTCCCAACCACCCTGCCTTAAAAGGCACTTCCTCCCTTCCTGACATTCTCTTTTGCCAATTTTCTTTTACTTCCTAGCTCCAAGACTGTATCAGACTTCCACGTGGTCATTTGCCTTTGGGGTTCCTCCCTCACTGAGTCACGAGCTCCATGAGCATAGGAGGCTGTCTAGCTTGTGCTGTGTCCCCAGCACCCAGGACAGGGCTTCACGTGTGCAGTCTTCCAAAAGGTCGTGTTGCTTGAGCAAGAAGCTGGTAACACACGGATATGTGTTCAAACCACCTTTTCCATCTCTGGGGAGCCTTATCAGGAAAACCTGACAGAACCTTTGTAACGCAACAATTTGGGAGAAAAATTGCAAACGGGTTATTATTCAGGGAAAAAATACCTCTCCTCCAAACCGGAGCAGCACATCTACCCCACGTACCTGCTCCTTTAGAGAAAAATAGAAAGGTTAATATCGCCCCGTCAGAGGAAAGGAGCCAATTAGCACAACCGCGATTCAGGGGAAGAATAGAGGTTAATTGCTTGGCGTCCACATGTCTCAAATGCCTAATGCTGTATCATTATTTTTTAGCTACATATTATTCATTTCATACACTTAAGTATTCCACCTTATTACTAATTAGTAATTCCCTATCCTTAAATTTTACCCAATTCAGGCTGTCATCATAGGGCCCTCCTCAGCCCCCGTTTTCCCCAAGATGTAACAAAATCGTGGAGAAAATGTTGGCACCTCCTATTCACCACCCTCCTCCTACCCGCCTCCACCCCCACGGACATTCCCTTGGCTCACCTTCCCTTCCCTGGGCGTGCACCTCCCCTCTCCCCTGCCCGCCCATCTCCCTTCTCGGCAAACAGGCTCCACTCCTACCCCGGCGTCCCTCCACATCTCCCACATCCCAGGCACCGCTCTAAGCTTACTACTTGGGCAGAAAATGCAAGTTCCGCCTGCTCAGGTGACCCGGTCCTTTTGAAAAGACCCACGACTTGGTGACATTGGACGTGTTGACTCAACAGACCAGTATTTCCTGGGAACGTAATGATAATGGCAACCACAATAATCATGAGGGCTGTGATCGCTTGTTGAACATTTTTATGTCTCGGGTACCAGGCTGATGAATTTTACATGCGTGATGTGAAGCCATGTACATCCACGGACCTCAGTCATCTAAGCAAATGAACGGAGCAACCCAACCCAGGTCCGCAACTACTCGGCATGAAAAGCCCACGGGGATGTTTTTTCTTCTGTCACATGGATTGTTTGAAGCCACTACTCTCCTCACTGTCCTATCTCCAGAGGCTCCTGGGTACCTGGAAAATCTTCAGAGCACCTCTCTCCCTTGGACTCTCTACTTGGGACTAAAACCACGCCCCTCCTCTCTCCATGTCAGAAAGACATGGGGGAGAATAGGGCAGATACAAGATACAAAACAAGCCAGAATCCCAGCCCTAACTTGGACTTGCCCAATGGCCGAAAGTCTGCCCTAGGTAATGACACCGTTTTCAGGGTTGTTCCCAGAAGGAGATCAGCGTGATGAGGCATGTGATGTAGATGCCTGTTCAATCTTCCTCTATAGGGTAAAGATGCTTCTGATCAAATGAGCGGAGGAGTGGTCCCTCATATTCTGGAATTAACAGTCATAGACTATAAACCAATTAGGTTTACTAAAAGACAAGCTTGGGAATCTGTGAAAGAAACAAACAATTATATATATATATACGTATATATATATATGTATATATACGTATATGTGTATATATATGTGTATATATATATGTATATATACGTATATATATACACATACATATATATATATATACACATATATATGTGTATATATATATATTTGAAAAAGAACCAAAGAGAATTTCTAGAACAGAAAATTTTCATAATTAAAGCTGATACCTCCCGGATAAGAGAATCAGTAATTAGATCAGAAAAAGCTATCCATCCAGAATACAGGTCCTAGAAAATTATCCTTTGAGGGACAACAACTGGGAAATATGAAAGGAAGTTAAGAGACCGAGAGCATAGAGTGAGAAGCTCTATAAGGAAAAGAAAGGCAATATAAGAAGAGACAAGGGCTGAGAACCTTCCAGAACTGATGAAAGCTACAAGCCCCTGGATTCGAAAAGCCCAAAAAACCCAAAGCAAGAAAAGTGAAAAGAAATACGTGCCTTGACACATCATGGTAAAATTGCTGTGTGCCAAAGACAAAGGGAAGATTTTTAAATGCAGTCAGAAAGAAGAGGAGGCTTTCAATACAATAGACTGACAATGGACTCTTTTTTTTTAATGTTTATTTTATTTTCGAGGCAGAGAGAGACAGAGCATGAGCAGGGGAGGGGCAGAGAGAGAGGGAGACACAGAATCAGAAGCAAGCTCCAGGCTCTGAGCCATCAGCACAGAGCCCACCGCGGGGCTCGAACTCACAGACCGCGAGATCATGACCTGAGCCGAAGTCCGACGCTCAACCGGCTGAGCCACTCAGGTGCCCCAACATAATAGCAAGAATGGGAGCTGGAAGAATGGACTGAAAACACGGGCACTGGGGTGCTCAGTCGGGTGAGCGACGGATGCTTAAATTTTGGCCCAGGTCATGACCCTAGGGTCCTGAGATTGAGCCCCGCATTGGACTCCGCACTGAGCATGGAGCCTGCTCGGGATACTCTCTCCCTCCCCCACTCACACTCACTTGCTTTCTCTCTCTCGCACACACAATAAATAAATAAACCTAAAAAATGGAATGGTACCTTCAATGTGCTAAGAGAAAAATAACTGTCTACCTAGAATTCTGTGCCCACTGACAATATATTTCAAGAGCAAGGTGAAATATAGACATTTTCAAACCAACAAAAAAAACCTAGAAGGGTGCCTGGGTGGCTCAGTTGGTTAAGCATCCGACTTTGGCTCAGGTCATGATTTCACGGTTAAGTGAGTTCGAGCCCCATGTCAGGCTCTGTGCTGACAGCTCACAGCCCAGAGCCTGCTTCAGATTCTGTGTCTCTCTTGCTCTCTGCCCCTCCCCCACTCACATTCTGTCCCTCTCTCTCTCAAAAATAAACATTAAAACAATATTAAAAAAAAAAAAACTAGAATTTGCCACCAGCAAAACTCAGTAAAGGGAACTCTACCGGATGAATCTCAGACAGTAGGAAAGTGATTCCAGTTTGAAGATCTAAGATGTAAGGAGGAATGAAATGCACAGAAATTAAATTGCCTGTATAAATTATACATTGCCTGTATAAAACAACAATGGTTGGGGCATTGTTGGCTTTGTCTGACTCTTGATTTCGGCTAGGGTCATGATCTCACAGTTCTTGGGATTGGGCCCCCCATCAGGTTCTATGCTGACAGCATAGAGCCTGCTTGGGACTCTCTCTCTCTCTCTCTCTCTCTCAACAAATAAAATAAACTTAAAAAAAACCAACAATGATAATGTCTTGTGCACTTAAAAACAAATAAAACTAAAAGACATCACAGGAATAGCATGCAAACCAGGAAAGGGAGAATAAAATTAAAGTGTTCTGAGACCCCTATGTTATGTGGAGGAAAGGTAGAGGTATTCATTATCTTTTAGATTCTGATAAAATTGAGTGGGCATATTGTAATTTCTAAAGTAACCACTAAACTGATGGAAACAAAGTATGTGAGTCCCAGACTAATAGAAGGTAAAGATGCAGTAAGAAAAAAAAAAATTCAAGAGGCAGCAAGAGGGGTGTATGGGCTGATTGAGTGTCTGACTCTTGAATTCAGCTCAGGTCAGGATTCCAGGATCATGGGATCAAGCCCCTCATCGGGCTCTGTGCTGGGCATGGAGCTTGTTTAAGATTCTCTCTCCCTTTTCCTGTGCCTCTATGCACACATGCATGTGCATGCTCTCTCTCTCTCTCTGTCACTCTCTCTTAAAAAAAAAAAAGACAAAAGGCAGCAAGAAAATGAAAGGGAAAAAATAGAAAGCATGAGATGAGATGATAGGCACTAATCCTAATTTGTCAATGATTACAATAAATGTAAAAGGACCAAATGCTCCTGGTAAAAGATAAAGATTTTCAGATAATATTTTTTAATCCAACTATTTGACTATATATTGGACCATAAAACGTGTCCTAATGAATGTCAAAGGACTGAAAACATACAAGTCCTGCTCTTTGATCGTAATTTGTAAACTGGAAATCAATAGTAAGAAGATAATTATTTTTGAAATCCACATGTTTGGAATGACCCAAAGACCCAAGGTCTTTCCTGCTTTAAATAACCCTTTGGTCAAAAAAGAAATGATAATCATAATTAAGAAAATAGTTAGAAGTGAACAATAAAGAAAATACTCTAACCAAAACGCATGGGATACAGCTGGCACAGTACAGAGAAGTTTATAGCCTTAATTGTTTATATTCTTCTTTTAAATAAAAAAGAAGAAAGGCTGAAGATTAATGAGCTAAGCATCCATCTTAGAAGCTGGGTAAAGAAAAGCAATTAAATCCAAACATTCTTAAAGCAAGTCCCTACGGAGCACAGTTCACTCTCAAATCCAAACATGCAAAGTGACTTTCTTCCACCCTGGAGGGCTCCCTTCCATTCCCCTTGCTGGAGGGGTCCCTTCTACTTCTAAGGTAGTATTTCCCCAGACACGCCTGACTGTCTGCTGGTGGTACAGAAGATGATTTTGGGTGACACCTGGGCAAATAGTTATTTCAATAGATTTTAAAAATAGCTTGCTCCTACTTAAGACAGGTAATGTAGTTTTCCATTTATAGTAGGAAAATCAGGTTTCTTTAAAAATGGACTTATTTAGTAAGAGGATGAAATTCAAAGGAAAACATTTTTACAATCATAACACAGTCTTATTTGGCAAAAAAAAAAAAATCTCATTTCTAGGATGGGAATAATAGGGGCACCTGGGTGGCACAGTCAGTTAAGCGTCCGACTTCAGCCAGGTCACGATCTCGCGGTCCGTGAGTTCGAGCCCCGCGTCAGGCTCTGGGCTGATGGCTCGGAGCCTGGAGCCTGTTTCCGATTCTGTGTCTCCCTCTCTCTCTGCCCCTCCCCCGTTCGTGCTCTGTCTCTCTCTCTGTCCCAAAAATAAATAAACGTTGAAAAAAAAATTAAGATGGGAATAATAGTTCCTGCATTATAGCAGCGTAATGAGGATTAAATAAATTACACACAATACAAAATCATACTTCATAAATTAAGATAACACCTGCAAAGCATCCGAACAGTCCTTGGTATTTAATAAGAACGCAGTAAATGGTAGTTACCACGATAATACCTATTATTATTACTCGAGTGATTAAAACTTGAGAAACAGTAAGCCAACTTAAGACTCCAAAAATAAACTTTAGACCAATGACAAAGCTTGCAGGACAACAGTACAGGTAGAGAAGGCTGGTCTTTGCAGTGCTCTCTGCCCTCCTTCTGTCCCCCTTCTCCCCTATAGGGCTTGCTGCTCTGGGCCCCTGGGCCCCACGCCGGTCCTGCCCCAGGATTTGGGCCTGTTCCTTCATCACCATCCCCATCACAACCAAGTCAGCCCCAAGTGATGACATTCATACCACAGAGACCAGCACAGGGTTGATGGGACTTAGACTATTACCCCTTCCACAAAAGCTTTGTTTGAAAGGGTGAAGGCCCAGAGCACCTGAGTGGCTTAGTTGGTTAACTATCCGGCTCCTGATTTCGGTTCAGGTCATGATCTCAGGCTTCATGAGTTCGAGCCCCACATTGGCTCTGTGCTAACAGCATGAAGCCTGCTTGGGATTCTCTCTCTCTCCCTTTTCTCTGTTCTTCGTCCACTTGTTCTCTCTCTCTCTCTCTCTCTCAAAATAAATAAGTAAACCTAATAAAAATAAAAGGGTGAGGGCTTTTAACACAGAGAGAGAAGCCTCCAGCTGTGGCCTTGCAGCATCCTAGTGGAGACACAGGACAGAGTTCTGGGGGCGAGCCACACAGTCTTGAGGCATCTCCTCCAGGGGACAGTCTCTGCCCAGCCAACTCTCTGGTCGGCGTAGAGAGCACAGTCCCCGAGCTGAGGGTAACTGGCTTGTATGATTTGACAGGAGTGATAGATCGCTTTGAAGGCTTTTTACACCAGGAAAACTTCGACTTGGTCATTTTCAAATTCTAACTGTATCATTTCCCTCCCTCTTCAAAGACAAAGATGTAGCAGAGCTACTTGGGGGCTTGGATTCTCCACTGCAATGATTTTATTTTCCCTGGTTGTTCTTGCTCCTTGGGGCCTAGTCTTGAAGTCCTGGGGGGAAACCCCACAGGAATGAAATCCACCAGGGTGGCGCGGGTCCCTCATTTCCCACACGCAGGAGCAGGCTGGCAGCGCTAACTTTCTGCGGCCACCAGGGGGAGCTCCAGCTTTCTCTTTGGAGCCCAGAGCTCGGCGACTAGGTAGGTATTTATTCCTTGTCATTTGAACAACAGCTTTCAAGACGCTAATAAACTCACATGGGACATGTCTGTGTAAATCCGTTCTACTTCTTGGTTGGTGCACAGGGCTGACAGCACCTCGCTGAGGGCTGCTTCTTCGTTTGGGCCCGTAGGCTGTGGGTCACACAGGCCTTGACCCCTGGGAGCTTACAGTCTGGGCAGGGTGGTAGAAGGATCCACGGGCCAGGAGTCAGAGGCTTGGGCTCCACAGGATCGCGAATCACTTGTGTTTTGTGGAAGCGCACGCGTCATAGGAATCCATACACCGCACCACGCAATGCAGCAAAAATGCATCGGCTCCCTCTAGGGACTGGATGCTGGGGGACACTTCCCAGAGGCCCAGAGGGGACAGCTGGCTTTAGCCAAGAGTGCTGATCCAAGGGCACGCCCAGCAGAGGGCACAGATCGGAGTAGTTTCAATGCTCCTGGAAGAAGGGACGGCGGAGGTAGGGTCCGGATCACGCACAGCCTTGCGAGCCAGGCTGGAGAGTCTGGCTCGCACACCCTCGTGGTGGATCTTCGTGGGCTCTCGGTGGGGAAATGATGTGAGCGGGCCGTTCCTCTGCAGGGTGGAGGGCTGGGGCAGGCAGGCCAGGAAAGAGGCAGGAAGCGACTGCAATGCCCTGGAAGGTTCAGCTAAGATCACATGGCCACCGGTGTGATCAATTGCCCCAGTTTTCCGGGGACCGAGGGGGTTCCCAGGACTCCAGACTTTCCATTTTAAAACAAGGGAGGTCCCAGGCACACTGAGTCTGGTGGCCACCCGCACGGCCACTAGCCACTAACCCCCTGTGTCTCTCCGTTAACCTCTCATGATCTGACTTTTCTCACCTGTGATCACAGTCCAGATCAGCGACTTTTTAAAAAATGTTTATTTATTTTGAGAGAGAGAGAGAGAGAGAGAGAGAGAGTGAGAGAGGATCCCAAGCAGGCTCTGTGCTGTTAGTGCAGAGCCTGACGTGGGGCTCAAGCTCACAAGCCATGAGATGACAACCTGAGCCAAAATCAAGAGTCAGACACTTAATCGACTGGGACGCCCGGGTTCCCCCAGATCAGTGACTTTTAAATGACTTTTAATATGTGAGCACCATCTTCAAACAAAATCTTATCCCAGGTTTGAAGGCATTTGCCCCTCCTGGCCTCGGACTTGACGGGGTTTGCCCTGATCCTCAGCTCCAGCTCACTGGCCATCTCTGATCCTCGACTGGTTGTCATTCCTGCTCCCAGAGTCTCAAGCACAGCTCTCAGCAAAAGCTGTGACTTCCTCTGGTCACCTTTCCAACCTGCTTTGGGCTATCCCCTGAATGCAGGGGCTTCTGTCCCTTCCTCTACTAGACAGCACCTTTGGGACCCAGTTTGTGAATGGGACACGGCACTTGGAAGGAGGAGATGTGAGTTCAGATTCTAGTTTCCCACATAGTGCTGGATGACCTGAGCAAACACATATGCACACACACACACACACACACACACACACAACACATAGGTACACAAGACACACACATACACACACGCACACACGACACGCACACACAACACGCACGGTCTTTCCTCTTCTTCCAAGGCCCAACTGAATGGCAAGGCGAACAGAGGAGGCTTCAGAGGACTTATTAAGCCTCTTAGCTTTCAGAGATGTACCTCAGAATGGTGTACATAACCATGATGATGATCCATTCGCCTATCTGTCCTCTAGACTGCAAACTGCCTGCCCCCAAGGATGGATCTGTTCCCTCTGCCTCCAAGTGTGTGTTTAATGAATGATGTATTTCTTCTCATTCAGAAAGATTTACTGAGAACTTCTTATGGTCTGGGCACTGTTCCAGGTGGCAGAATATAGCAGTGAACAGAACAGACAAAAATCGTTTCTACAGTGTTTTGTTGGGGCACCTGGTTGGCTCAGTCAGTGAAGTGTGCAACTCCTGATCTCAGGGTTGTGAGTTCGAGCCCCACACTGGGTGTATAGAGTGCTTAAGAATAAAAAATTTTTAAAAATCTTTCCCTACATAGCACATATATATCTCATGGGCAAATGGATAAGTGGGTGGGTGGATGTTTTTTTGTTACTGCGGTTTTATTTGGTTTGGTTTTTTTCTTCCCCAGGGTATCCATTTGGAAACCCGCTTCCTCCTACGCTAATTCCATCTTTCCTTCCTAATCCCCACAATGGAAGAGGATGAAATAGAAACCCACTTCTCCTGGGAAATGAAAGCAAGGAAGCTGATACCCGTGGGCGACCGGATTTATGCGAATAGAAGGTTCCAGGGTAATGCTATGGATGGCACTGGCTCAGTACTAACCAAGTTGGCTTTGAAGGGAACCAAAGCTCTATGTGGAGGCTCCAGCCCTCCCATTCTGTCACCCCCAGCTCTGTGAGCTGACGACCCCCAGCCCCGGCCTGCTCCATCCATGGGTGGCTTGCAGAGACTGAAGGGGGGTGTCACTCAGTTATAGGCCACCATCATAAAAGGAGTAAACTGGGTGAGTCCTACAGTCCTCTCCAGCCCCTAAGATCCTGCTGTGTGCCCAGAGCAGGGGTCCTGGCCCAGCATGAAACCCTGGTGCTCAGTCATGGGAGCTGAGACCAGCTTTCAGGGGAGAGGGACTTCCCGGCACTGGCCAGCCTTGCAACACCCCCTCCTGCATATCTGGGGGCCCCCAGAGCATTTCTTGTCTGTCTTTTTCTCATGTGAATGCCTGCCAATACCAAGAAACTAAAAAATGGCTTGTACTCCACCTCCGGGATTGATTTCTTAGCTGGCAAGGACAGGGTAATTCACAGGGGTAATTTACACAGCGCACGCACCTCGCCCCATGGTCCGGGCCATCCTGGGTTAAGTGATGCCCATCACCTAACACCTAACATCTGCACCTTCACCCTCTCCATTCAAATGGAAACCCTCGTGAAGACCCCACGTGAATGCACAAAGCAAGAGTGCCATCAAAGCAGGCAGCCTTGAAAAATCTTTGTGTCACTCCTAATGCACTAGACCTGCAATGGCAGGGGCAGCGGGGGGTGTGACCCAGCGGAGGCCTTCAAAAATGGAATTTCCTTGCCCCGAGACACTGCCCACCTGCAATTTGCTCTGACTCTCTGTCCTTCTGTCTGTTTCGGAGAAATAGGAATCACAGTTAAAGTCTACCAAATAAACAAGTCATGTTTTAAAGTTCTGTAAAACCTACAATTTTAGAAAGGCTTGATGTGGTTGACACTAAATTGATTTCAACACATCCTATTTCCGGTCTAATGCTGGGTTCCTTTCATCAAGAACAAACGCGCTCATAATGGCTCGATTCTAAGTGAAAGGACTCAGTATAAACACACAGGAAGCACCAGCGCTCACATTAATTTTCTTCCCTTTTTTTCAGTAAAATGAGATGGCATGTTTTACTTCTCAAAGATTAATTTCCCATAAAGTTTTCATGCACATTCATCCGAGGTTTGCAAGTCTGGATAATCAAGCTGCGCCCCACTCAGGTTTTCAGTTTAATTAGCAACAGAAAGCTGATGCCTGCTGAGGTCAGGAGGTTGTCCTGGGTGTTAGAGCCCCAGTCTCGGCGGGGGGGGGGGTGCTGGAGGGAAAGCTGGAAAATTCCTAGCGGTGGATCACCTCACACTGAAAACTGACAGCCTGCTTGCACTGGATCTAGACTCGAACATTCCTACCGTCATAGAAACTCGGAAGGATGCCACAACCACAGAACTAAATTGCACAGAGGATAAAGGTTCATTTCTTGCAAACAAAACTGCTATGTATTAAGTTCACAAGGTTCCTGGCAAGGAAAACTCGGGGGGCTCAGTCGGCTAAGGGTCTGTCTCTTGGTTTTGTCTCCGGCCATGATCTCACACTTTGTGCATTGGAGCCTCCCATCAGGCTGCCTTGGGGTCCTCTCTCTCCCTCTCTCTCTGCAACCCCCTCTCCAAAGGAATAAATGAAATTTATAAAAAAAAGGTTCCCGGCCAAACTATACACGTGATAAAATTTTGCAGGCCTACTTACCAAAAGAAAAAAAGAAGGGTGCGTGCAAACACAGGTGAAATCCAAGTCACACCTAGTTTGGTACCAATGTCGATTTCCTGGCTTTGGTAACTACACTGTGGTTACGTAAGGGGCTATCTTTTGGGGAAGCTGGGTGAGGAATTTACTGGTTATACCAATTTTGTGTACAACTAATGTCTGTACTACATTCGCAATTTCTATGTGAATCTGTGTCTATCAAAGTGAAGTGTTAAAAGAAACGTGAGGGCTGGGTAGAGTGAAAACAGGCACGTGAGCCACACTGGGGAGGGTATGAACTAGCACAGTCTTTCAGGAGAAAAACCTGGCAGTATCCATCGAAATGCAAAATGCGCTAACCCAGCAAATCCACTTCCAGGGAACCAGTGTACAAAACTACTTGCACATGTGCATATAGAATGTTCTTTGCAGCATTTTTGTAGTAGAAAAAAATGGAAACAAAATAAATCTCCATGAGTAGGGAAATAATCAGTCAATGTGGAACGCCTGTATCATGGAATACTGTATAGTCATAAAAAGAATAAGGCAGCTCAATAAAAAGACATAATGCTAACTACAAAGTGTGGTCACAAAATAATCTGGAGATGGATAGGAAGAGGTTACTTACCTAAAATCGTATTTATGCGTATACGCTTTATGTGGTTGTATAATCATGGGACCTATCTGCAACAATACACCCCACATGGTTCCTGGTGATTGCTTCTGGGATGGAAAGTTCTTTAGTGGGGGTGATAAAAGGTGTGCTTTCACTTTGTTTGAAATTGGGGCACCTGGGTGGCGCAGTCGGTTAAGTGTCCGACTTCAGCCAGGTCACCATCTCGAGGTCTGTGAGTTCGAGCCCCGCGTCAGGCTCTGGGCTGATGGCTCAGAGCCTGGAGCCTGTTTCCGATTCTGTGTCTCCCTCTCTCTCTGCCCCTCCCCCGTTCATGCTCTGGCTCTCTCTGTCCCAAAAATAAATAAACGTTGAAATACACTACAGTGAGAAGGGGGTGCTTTTAGAATTAGAAAAACAGGGGCACCTGGGTGGCTCAGTCGGTTAGGCAGCCGACTTCGGCTCAGGTCATGATCTCACGGTCCGTGAGTTCGAGCCCCGCGTCGGGCTCTGTGCTGACAGCTCAGAGCCTGGAGCCTGCTTCAGATTCTGTGTCTCCCTCTCTCTGACCCTCCCCCGTTCATGCTCTGTCTCTCTCTGTCTCAAAAGTAAATAAACGTTAAAAAAAAATTAAAAAAAATAGAATTAGAAAAACAACAATAGAAATGTAAAAGAAAAAGAGAAAATGGATACAAAAAAGAAAAAGGGCAGAGACCCAACTTGGGATGGGCTGACAAGAAGGCGGCTTAGCCCAAGTGGCCCCAGGCACTGGAGGCACGCTGCCTCTATCACCAGGCCTGGCCCTCCCTGTGACAGAATCGAACATCCCAGAACATCCCATCTGTAGCTACGGGAACTGCAGAGCCTTCCCATGGAGGAATATCCTCTGTCCCATTGTTGGACTTGAACATGCGACTTGCTTCGGCACCGAAACGTGAGCAGATGTGACATGCAAAGTTTGAGCAGAAGTTTTAAGAGCCATTGCGTGGTTCCCCTAGTTCCGTTGCTCTTTTCTCTTTGCGTGTTCCTGCCAGTGGCTGCTCCCTCAGTCTGGGTCCCAGAATGAAGAAGACACATGGTGCAGAGCCACAGACAACTGGCCACCATCAGATAACAGGCGGGAGAAACCATAGTGCAGCAAGCCACTGAGAGGCGGGGATATTTGTTACACAGCCTTACCTCGTGAAAGAGAATACACGAGCAAAGAGCACCTCCACCCCTCCAAAAAAAGTATTTATTAAAGGTATACTATGTGAAGCACCTATAGTTAAGTTGAGGGGCTAAAGGGTGAGCACAGAGCATGTGAGAGGCATGCACACTATAGGGGATCAGAATATGCCACCCCCAAATATGCCACTTTGCCATAAGAATTATTTTGAGCTGGAGGCAAATGAGAAAAAAAACAGATGCAGAACAACACCTTCTCGGAGTTTCCCTTATCTAAGTACGGAAACCTCTGGAGAACAGGACGGCCATGAATCCCTGCTATCGGTTTCCCCTTTTATTTGCCTTCCCATAGTTTGCTGTCCTTGGAAATCTAAGAACGTCTTCCTTTGTCTGGTCATTTTGTTACTAATTTATTATTCTTTGCTAAGATGATATGGAAGCCCACTGGCACCGTATAGCATCCCTCTGAGTTACTCTTCCTGAGTTTTCTCCCGTGTAAGGTGCCACACACATTACAAATGGATGTTTTCTCTTGTGAAACTATCTTTCGTTGGTCTAATTTAACAGAGCCCCAGTGTGAGAACCTACAAGGGTAGAAGGAAAAAAAAAAGTGTTTTCTTCCCCTACAATGTCACCTGCTTGGGAAGAGGACACTCATACACACAGACACACACATACGCTTGCTTGGAGCTCACAGAGCAGTGCAGTGTCGTGTGAAAAGCCTGGCACAGAGGACAGGGAGTTGATCAGGGAAAGGGGAAGACCATACAGGCTGAGCCTCATGTACACCTTTCTGTGTCAGGGTCTAAGGCGCACGGGCACTAATGGAGCTGAACCAGGCATGCTAATAAAACGCAAAAACAATCACTAACAGTTTAGCCACCCTTCCCTTTAAACCAAAGGTGCCAAGAAAATACCCAGCGCCTAGAGATTCCGAACTTTTGGTTACTAGGATATGGACTCTCCATAGTGTGGAAGAACCATTCTCAGACGATATATTCTGGGTCTCTTAGAAATGATCGGAGCATGAACTGTATTTCCAGAAACTACCTCTTTCTCTCTTGAACAAGGCACATCTTTGTGCGAAATGCATTCTCTTAAAGGAGACAAAGGGACGTGAACTGGACGAAGGGTATAAATACCAAGTTCCCTTCACTTCTTCATTTACTGTGCTACCACGGCTCATTCATAATGTGCTTCATACAAACAAGCCACTTGTAATTTTCTCCTCCAAATCTGGACGTTTCTGTTTAAAATCTTCCCCCCACCCCTTTTTGAAAACGACACGAGTGCGCCATTATTAGGTCCCTTGGTAAAAAATACATCAAGCAAACTGTGAAAGTCCTCCTTTACACACTCCTCCGCCCTCTCCCCAGCAGCTCACACGTGCTCTTGGAACTGCCTTGTGGTGCATTTGTCTACACCGAGAGGGATATGTATGCATGCATACGGAGCCTTTGCTCCGTCCTCCTTCCTTTCTTTCCTCTTCCCTCCAGAAATGGGAAGCATGAATTTTTTTTTTAGACCACTTACCATTCTTATTTTTCCCCTCTAGTCATTTCTAGAACTGACATCCTGAGATTTGAATTCATTTGCTTGTCTGTTTGTTGTCTTTGGCTACTGTGGACACTAAACTCATAAAACACCCCATGTGTTGAGTTCTGGGAGGGATACCAATGGTAAGGAGGACCGGGGTGGGTTTGCCAGGAAGTTATTCAAGTCGGCTTGGGGAAAGGTGGCACCAGACTCCTCAATCCTGTGATTTGAGGAGTTGGGTCTTGCGGAAGCAGAACCCTGGGTATCCTGCAGGTCCTGTGTTTCCAGAAGGGACTGGAGGGCCTTGATCCTGCACTGGATCTGTCCTGAGTCCCTGGGATTCCCAGCCGACTTTACTGTGGTTTCACTACCCCCCACATCTACCTGCATGCTTCCCATCCCCCCCCCCACACCCCCACACCCCCAGGCCCACCCGCCCCTGCCCAGACCAAAGCAAGATCCCTCAGCTGAGGCATCAGGCGAGTTGGTGGGGGGAGAAAATGTTCCCATGTGTTTCTATGCAACAAAATCAAGTGTATGTGTAGGTGTGCTGTGTTTTTACAAACTCTCCTCCTTGGTTGTTATAAGATTAAAACAATTTTCTCCCTCAGTAAATGCTTCCCTTCAAACCACTGGAAGGCACATAATTCACCAGCCCATTTGCAGCTTCTATTTTCTTAGAGTCGGGAGGAAACATGATTGTGGGGCCTGTTTCCCTCTAAGAGGCCAGTGTTGCACAAGTGATGGACAAGAAGAAGTAATGTGTCAATGACATCTCTGATCAATGTTTCATTTATTCTGAAGTTCAAAAAAGATGGGCGAGCCTCGTAAGTCCTTTGGGGAGGCAGAGATAGTAGGTTTTGAGGTAAATCACTCTTTTATCCTCAGTAAATTCAATGGACACTTTCATTAAAACTATGGGGAATTTTAAGGTAGTTCTATTCCTATTTTAAAACCTGAGTTGGGGATTTTTTTTTTTTTAACGCCTGGATCATTTTTGTCGCTGAGAAATCTCAACATTTCAGAGACGTGACACATTTTATTTTCCTTACCCATTATGGGGAACTCGCGTGCCCCTGAGGACACAGAAACACTGCTTACCATCACAACAGATTTCAGGGGGGGAATGTACACAAAAGGAGAAAATTAAAAAAGCTTGCTTGGCTGAGGTCGGGAGGGATACCACCTTGCGTGTATCCTTAAGAAAATAAATTCACCTGCCCCTGATCAGTGACGCCAGTTTGCTACCGAGCTATTGAAAACGCATTCCTGCTGACTGTAAACTGCTCCATTTACGTGACTGTTTACATAATTACACAGCGAAACGTTGCAATCTTTTGGATTTAATACCTGTTTTAACAAGCCCTTCAACTGCAGTGTAGGCTTCTATAATCAAATCAAGTCTTGTCAATTAAAACACAATTAGAAAAGGTGTCATGGTGTCACCATCACACTTGGCTGCGTGAAGAGATTCAAGAATCGCTTGGCTGGAAACCTGAGCTAAACCAACATGCCTGAGCTTAAATGCCGCGTCAGGCTACCAGGGAGGGCACCTGTGGGCCTTGGCTCCTGTGCGAGAGACGCAGGCCGTCGTCCCTGGGCCATTTCTTTGTGATTGACAGAGGGCTACAGATGAAAACCCCCGGTGGCCCGGAAAGGTCGAAGATGTTTGTGGCTCCGAGCGTGACCCCAGTGCCAGCAAGCCGGTCACAGACCAGGAGTGGTGGGCACAAGGTTACCAGGGAGACATCCACCTCACCCCGACATTAGTTACGGCATACGGGATCCTCGAGGTAGAGACCATTTTAGACATCGCCTAATCTCACCGCTTCATTTTAAGAGATATAGAACAGGGGCTCACAGGGGATACGTGATTTGGCAAAGACCGTAATGTGTAAGCACTTTGCGAAATGAGGACCCTCCCTTTCCTGTCCCAACCTAAGGATCATTAGCTAATTAGAGCAGACCAGCGGCGAACACAAGTCATGGGGCTAAGGGTGGCCTTCAGGAGAGAGGTTCAGTTGCTTCTCACAGCTCGGCAACAAAAGTCAGATGTGGAAGGCTGGGGTAGTGGGTTGAATGGAAGCCTCCAAAAAGACGTGTCCATCAAATCCCTGAAACCCGTGAGTGTTATATTTGGGGGAAAAGGGTCTTCGCGGATGTGATTAAGGATCTTGAGGTAAGATCGCCCTGGATTATCCAGGTGGGTCCCAAATCCAACGACGAGTGTCCTCATAAGAGGCACATGTAGGAGGCACACAGAGATGATGGAAAGATGGAGGGAGAGATTGGAGTGACACAGGTGTGGGCCAAGAGACATCTGGAGCCACAGGAATCCAGAAGAGGCAAGGAAAGATTCTTCCCTGGAGGCTGTATTCTGAATTTCTGGCCAAGGATTGTGAGAGAACAAATTTCTGCTGCTTTAAGCCCCCCAGTACATGGTAATTTGTTACATAGGTGCAGAAAATGAATACAGCTAGTCAGATGCATTGGCTTCTCAGCTCTCTGCCCAGGGAGGCTGTCACAAACTGAATGTCTGTGTCCTCGGAAAATCCCTCATCCCCAATGCGATGGTATTTGGAGGCGGGGGTTTGGGGAGGTAGTTAGGTTTGGATGAGGTCAAGAGGGTGGAGCCCCCACGGTGGAACTGGTTCTCCTATAAGAGAATGAAGAGAGCAGAGCTCTCTCTTTCTGCCACGTGAGGACACGGTGAGAAGTCAGCCATCTGCAACTCGAAAGCGGGTTCCCTCCAGAACCTGGCCAGACTGCTGGTCTCTGAACTCCAGCCTCCAGCACTGTAAGAAATAGGTTTCCGTTGTTGGTAAACCACTGAGTTCATAAATTTGTTAGAGTCCAAGCTAAAACAGAGGCTGACCAGACCTAACGCACCACAGGGATCCTTTGATTTGTTGGTGGCTCAGCCAGTGCACAGCCTGGAGGGAGGGAGGGAGGCGGGGACAAGAGAGGTGAGATATGAAATGTGACTCCCCTCCACGGGGTCACTGTGAGCTGGCTGTGGCCCCTCCACCCAATGGTCACAGCTCCTCTCAGTGGGGCCCCCCAAGGGATTATCTGCTTTCGGGTCCATGTACTGGCTCCCTCGTCTCACCCCGGCGGATGTAGGGCTGAATCAGCCGTGCTGTACTAACCTCGGTCCTACCCACAACTCTGCAATCAGTCCCTTTATCAAAACATCTTCAGGTGGGGGCTCCTGGGTGGCTCGGTCAGTCAAGCAGCCAGCTCTGGATTTCCACTCAGGCCATGGTCTCATGGATCCTGAGTTCGAGCCTCGCATCGGGCTCCACCCTGAAAGTGTGGAACTTGCATGGGATTCTCTCTTTCTCTTTCTCTGCCCCTCCCCCCTTCCAGGTAAATAAATAAACTTAAAAAAAAAAAAAAAATATATATATATATATATATATAAAGCATCTTCCAGTCAATCAAGCTGAGCATGCCATATGGAAGCTGCCAAGACCCCAAGCGACATGATCTGTTGAAGTAGTGATACTCCCACGTCCTGGGACGGCACATTTCTCCTAGCAGGTCAGTGCTCTGCCACAATTTCCCAATGACATGCACGTGACTGTGCCACTTTGCCCACGAGGGAAGTGAGGCTCACAGAGGTGAACTGAATTGTCCACGGTTACACAAGCTTGGAGCAGACCTGTGATCCTCAGGCTGCCAACACCTCCTCCATCACTGCTGTGGCAGGCATCACTAATCGATCATGACACTCTTTCAGACGGACACCAGCCCTTGTCCTGTGGTCTCTCCCAGCACGGCATTCTGGGAGGCCATACAACCCGTCAGAATTCGTGGATTAAGTGTGCCCTTCCTGCTACCGCCTAATAGGTATACCTCTGGCCTTGGGGGGCTGGGAAGGAGGGGAGCAGCTAGGAAATTAAAGAGGATTTGGGGGAAGTTTAGAGGCAAGCTGGGCCATGTCATTTCCTCCTCTGTTGATCACCCGTAGACACCTTCAGTAAAAACCCACATAACTGCAGTCCTTTTAAGGTCTCATGTATGTGCTTTGGGACATAATATGGTAGCAGGCTGATTTCCAAGTTGAGCACTGTCATGACCTCATGAGCACATTAGAAGCACCAGCAAGTCCCGGGGCACCTGGGTGGCTCAGTTGGTTGAGCATCCAACTCTTGGCTTGGGCTCGGGTCATTATCTCACAGTTTTGTGAGTCCAAGCCCTGCGTGGGGCTCTGTGCTGGCAGGGCAGAGCCTGCTTGGGATCCTCTCTCTCCCTCTCTCTCTGCCCTTGTCCCATTCATGCTGTCTGTCTCTCTCAAGATAAATAAACTAAAAAAAAAAAAAAAAAAAAAAAAAAAAAAGATTCTAAAAGTGCCTCCTTTGGAGGACAGATGGCCTTTTAAGTCCACATGGTCCTTGACTTTTATATGTATAAAAGTCACTCTCCTGTGCAGCATTTATTTATGGATCCCCTCTCCCACCTTCCCATGTCACGCTCAGACTTCCCCTGTAGCACCAAAGGTTTAGGGCACGGTGGCACCACCCACCAGACAACAGTTAAGTGGGGTTCCCCCAGCGGAGGGTGGAGAGGTGAGGCAGGTCAAGACGGACCATTAATTTGGGGGAGAAGAAAACAAGACAAACCACCACTGGGACTATTCATAATTGTAGCTCTCTGCTAATGGGGTTCCATTTCACCCCTCCACACAGAGAGAGGGACCTTGTCCCGTTCACTAAGGGAAAGCTCTGGAGTCAGGCACCCCTGGATTCAAAGCCAGACCTGGGTCTTTCTAGCTTGAGTTTGATCAACTTTCTAAATTTCTCTAAGGTTCAGTTTCCTCATTTATGAAAATCGGGACGAAATCAGTACTTGTGCTCTCAGGGTAAGAGGAGGACTAAATGGAAGGGTCCAGGAAAGTGAATAGCCCATTGCCTGGCATACGGTAAGTACCCACGATGAGAATGAGGAGGATGTTTCTAGAGGCACACTTCAGCCATGCAGGGGACTGCCTGTGGAAGGAATGTGTCCCTTCTGGGATTCGGGAGTCCTGATTCACGGACTAGCTGCACCCTGGCTGGAACTGCTCTTTGCTCTCTGGCGCCTCTCCAGGCTGCCCCCTGCTACTGCGTCTGCTCCAGAAGACCCATCCCGATGAAAAGGGGTTTCACACGGAGCAGACACTCTCCCAGACTGATGCTTCGCTTGGGTGTAAACAGCACTGGGAGAACGTGGAATTCAGAGAGACGGCAGACAGCCCCTAAAGCCCTTACGGTCCAACTGCAGAGGGCCCCTGGGCAGGGATGCAGGTGGTTGGTGGACAGCTGTGTAGACGAGAGAAGAAAGCAACCCAAGAGCACTGGGGAACCTCAGCAGAGTGTGAACTCTGAGCCGCACTTAACAAACAAAACAAAACCTCTAGCCAGGTGAAGGCAAATCTCCAGGCCGTCAGGTGCGTCCTGGGCGTCACAAGGGGTTTCTTCTTTTGTTTTGCTGCCCCCTGCTTTCGACTCTCACTTCCCTTATTAATTGTGATTCTCTAGCTTTACCCTCCGAGGTGGAGATTAAATGCTGAGCTGGCGGGAAGCGCTCTCGAAACCCGCCGGCTGTAGCAGCCTTGCATTTGCAAGCCTTGTTCCCAGAGACCCGCTCGGCCCTTCGCCCGGCCGCCCGGGCTTCATTTAACTGACCTTTCGCCATTATAGACATTATCAACCCCATCGGTAGGTGCTAATCCCTCATGATTGGAACGGGATTTTTCCCCTCTCTTTCCACCGCCTCCCTCCCCTTCCACGTTTGAAGGTAAAGTTATGTTTCAAAAGAGCTCTTGCGTGTATATATACTGTTTCTATACGCAGAGTACTTTCATATTCATGATTTGATTTGGAAAAATTAAAAAATGAGCGTCTCAGGGGACCCACAGATCATCCGATCCAGTAGTTCCCAAAGTGTGTGCCTCTGTGGCCTGCGGCATCAACATTACCTGGGAACTCATAGAAATGCCGGAGTTCTGGCCCCACGACAGACCTGAGGCTCTGGGGGTGAGGCCAGCAATCTGTTTTTATAGGCCTTCCGGATGGTTGTGGTGCATGTTCAAGGTTGAGAACCCCTGTACTAATCAGATTTCCTCTACAGCTGCTCCCCATCTAACAGATTAGAAAACTGAGACCCACAGTAATTTGGTCAAGGTCATTCACTCACTCATTGCACAAGTATGGACACTGTGCTAGGGGATCAGGAATATATTAATGAAAAGACAAATGTGAGGCCCTGACTCCCTGGAACTTACTTTCTACGGAGAAAACAGAAAAGATAACCACAGATTGAAGTTCGTGCCATGAGGGAAACGAACATGAGGACAGGAATGAACTTAACTGGAGAAGAGCTACTTGGGATAAGGTGGTCAGGGAGGCCTTCCTGGAGGAGGTGACATTTGAGTTGGATCTAAAGGAGGAGCTGGAGCTGGCCATGTGAACAAGAGAAGGCACAGGCCACAGCTCATGCAAAAATGCTGTGGAGCGAGACAGCACTTGGCCTCTTCTAGAAACAGAAACGCTGCTGTGGCTACAGCTTGGTGAGTGAGGAGAGTGGCTGAAGCAGAGAGAGAGAGAATGAGAGACAGAGAGACAGAAGAGTGAGAGAAAGAGACAAGACAGACAGGTAGGTTGAGGCTATGCAGGCCTCCGGGGGCCCACACCCAGGTCCCATAAGACTCAGATGAGGGCTCCTGGCCCTCAGGCCACCCCCGCAGGGCTCCGCACGACCCCTCCGCCTGCCAGAGGGGCCTCATGCCTCCATCACCTCACCTAGCCTCTGCTTGGATCCTCCAGGACTAAGAAGCTCTCACCCTCTCTCGAACCTGAAGCAGGGTAGCTTGTCCAGCTCTGGAAACTTCTAACCGGTCTGTCTTTATATGGAGTCCAATTCTGATTCGCCTTTCCTTCAGGTATTTAAGGAAGTGGTCAGCTTGCCCTCACCAACCTTCATAAGCCTCTTCATCCAGACTATACGTGTTCACGTCCATCATGAGTCCGTGTGGCAGGTCTGGGATCAAATCTCTGCACGTAAGTCTGTCTCTGCCACTAAAGCATGACCTCTGGGCCTCAGTTTGCTAATATGTAAACTAGGCCTAAAGTAACGACCCTTCCCGTGTAGGTTGGTTGTGATGTTTACGTGACATAAAGCACATAAAGGGACTCAGGAGGTGTTCCCTGGAGGCTAGCCACTCTCGTAGCTCCTCACGGGGCCTGCTTTCCATTCCCTGGAACACCTAGACGGTACCATCGATGAGTGGTCACCCTCTGTGGCCAGGCCAGAATGTAGTGGGCCTATTCCCTTCCAATCTGCCATTTGCCTTCTGGAATGAAAGCAGGGTCTGAGTGGGAATGAGAGAGAGAAGGCTGGTCGCTATAGCCATGGGAAAAGTGGCCTTTTGTCCTTAGGTCCCGCGCCTGTGATTTAAGCACGCTTTGTGTCTCTGCCCTCAGCCTTAGTGAGAGAACATGATCGTCACACTGTCAGGAAAGCGGACGCATCAAGAATAGAAGGGCGAGCTTCTGCTTCTGCACACGAGGGGGTAATAGCAGGCGACAGACCGTCTCTCCCACGGACAGCAGCACAGGAGCTGAGGTCACATGCAAACCCTCTGCTTTTGAACCAAAGTACAGGAATCTAAATGCATCCCTATCCTATTTTGATTTATGTATTTGTTTTGAGAGAGACAGAGTGTGAGCGAGGGAGGGGCAGAGAAAGAGGGAGAATCCCAAGCAGGCTCCGTGCAGTCGGCACAGAGCCCACGCAGGGCTCAAACTCACGACACTGTGAGGTCATGACCTGAGCCGAAACCGCGAGTCAGCTGCTTAACCGACTGAGCCACCCAGGCGCCCCTACCCTGTTATTTTTTGTTAGCAGTTTCAACTCTTTTTAGACTTTCGAGACCACCGTGAGCCCCGCAGCCCATGAATCAGCCGTCCTCTCCCAATCTGGGTCACCCGTGAACTTCCTCTGCCGCAGACCCAAAATGCAAAAATAAAACAAAAAAGCATGCAAACCAAAAACCCAGGGAGGGGACTGGGAGACGAACCCCGTTTCAGGCCAGCGGACTGTCCGAGGTAACGCTGGCAAGGGTGAGGACTCCGCCGCTTCCCCTGACGCTGCTCACCCCAGGCGTCCACACACCGCTGCCAGTTCCCAGGACCAACCCCGACTTCCCAGTGCCCGAATCACTTCACTGAAGGAGCCAGTGGATAAGTGCTTTATGTTTGAGGCTCCTGACTTAGCAGCACCCGGCTGATGTGACATGAAGTGACTGGAGGCCTATGAGATGCCATCTCGCTGGCATGAGACAGAATCTGAAGTCTAATCCGAAAAGCCTGTGTGGCCGCGGGCTCCAGGAACATCTGTTGCTCACTGCAGGAATGTTTTTTAAATGGACGTTTTCCTTCTTTTGAGGGCGACAGAAGTCTTTCTAGTAAGAAATGCCAAGCTTAAGGTTGCCTCGAAGCCTCAACAGAGTTTTCTGGACCATGGCTTAAAGGACCCCTTTGGATGCTCAACGTTACAAAATGCTTCCAACTGCCCATGTGCTCGGCTGTTTCATTGCAGCTGAGTTTATTTTTCGGGTGAGAAAAGCAATCCTCGGGCAGCTTCAAAATAATTCCCAAATTGGTCGGTGAGGGGGAGAAAATCCAGTCACCCGAAGAAGACAGAACCAAAATAGTATTTCAGCAACTCAGGTCATGACACGGATGTCTCACATCTTTCCGCCGTTTTATCAACTATACTGTTGAATGTTGAAAGTGAAGTCCGTAGTTTGCCAGAATTATCCGGATTGCTAACTCTAAACCGTATTCTGGAGTCAGGCGGGATTCAATAATTACGGGAGCCTATTCCTTCCCCCGTCCTCCATCCAGATTGGCTTTTTATTTATTTTTTTTTAGACAATTAACAAATGGAGAAACGCCATCTGCCTTTTTTGCCTAGCGATCTGGAATTGAAACGTGCATCGCTGGTGGCTTGTGATTTTTTTCCCCGGCTCTCTAGAAGCTTCAGAGGTCTATTTTTTCCTAACGGAGGCTTTGTCGGTAGTGAATGAACCCTGACTACAAAGCCGGCTTGCTTAAAACAATGGAGTTACAGAGACAATAGGAACGAAGGTGGTGGCTTAGTGTGCTGAGCGCTAACCCCCCAACACAGCCATCTGATGCTGTCAAGTTCAGGGACAGGATGCTGTGCTATTCACTCCTTCCATGGCTCTGGCACAGGAAATCCAGTGCCGGCTATGGCACCCTATATCTATACTTAATGATTCTGTTTCAGATTTCCCTGTGCTGGCGACATGCCAGGCTGCCAGCAGAATGAAGAGAAGGGGAGAATTGAGACCATTGTTTGAATGTTTCAGGCCCCTCTTCTTCACCTACGCCCCACCCCCCAACGCCTCTGCCTCCAAAGCCTGGGTCATTCAAGATAATCTGCAGAATATGAAGATGGCGTTAAGATCACCTCGCTGCTTTCCATGTGAGAGGTGAAAGCAGCAGCATGGATTTGGCTGCCTGGGTCAGACACCCGGCAGTCCTCCTGGATTTCACATCGCTGCCAATTAGACGCCGACTCTCGCTGACCCGACCTCCACGATGACGCTCGTCTCCAGCTCCCTTGTCCTCTCCAGTGTCTCTGCAGGGTGAGGTCCGCATCACCTCCTGCCTGGGCTGCTACATTAGCCCCATCTCGTCCCCATGCCCACCCCCTACCCATCTCGCCCGTGTCGCACACCGCCACTGGGTTTCTCCAAGTAGGAACAAACCTGATCACATGGGTCCTCTCCACGAGAGCTTGGATGGTGCTCCCTGAGCCACAGAATAAAGTCTGTATTCCTTGCCCTGGATTAGAGCTCCATCCCCCTGAGCACCTATGAGCCTTCCTGTCCCTCTTGGCCCCCGGAAGATTCTGCCTCAGCCCAGGGAGCCGCACCCTTCAGGGGAAGCCCCCGTCACCCACTCATTCTTTTCTCCATTCTGCTCAGCTGCGTGATGCCAGGCATAACCACCGTGGTGCTGGGAAGGGGGACGCGGGTGCATCTCTACACATTGCCCCCACCAAAGCGAAATCCAGGGGGCCACAGCATGTCCCCACAACACACAGACCCGATGTCCCCGAGGGAAAATGTACCTGTCAGAGACGAGAAATGTTAGAACAAGGAACGTGGCAGTATGTGATCCATAAATCGTGGTTCCGTACAATCAGTGAGTATGAAAAGCAAAACTTATCTTGATAGGATAGAAATTAAAAGCAAAGGGAAACAGCAGATGCCAGATGGTGGAAGACCTACCTCCATCACACCCCCGTGTGCCTCCTGGCATGGGAGTCACCCCTGCTGGCAACCCCGCCTGGGGAGCCCCTTCCCCTGGCCTGTTAACCTCTCACCAGCCCTCGCTGCCTGTCTTTGGGCCTCTCTGGTGCTCACAGCTGATTGGTTACTTTGGCTCCATTCTCTCTGGGAAAGAGCTACAGACGGCCCAACCCCCCACGACCTGGGGACCCTGACTTTTCCTCTTCCTCCCGGACAGCTCGCCCAGGCCCGGCGTTCCCTGAGTCTACACCCCACCCACAGTGGTTATTTACTGGTTCCAGATTCACATTTTCCCAGCTCCAAAGTCCTCCTTTTGCCATCCTTTCTGCCCCCAGTGCCCATCATCTCCTCTGCACACCCCCACACCCCTCTTATCTATATGGCTCCACTTAGATTTCCCGGATCCACCCATCCCCTACCCCCAACAAAGAGGGAAAAAGTGATGCCCGTCATTCATTACCTAGGGTGGGTAGGAGCTACGTAGAGCACGGTAACAATATGGGGGTGTCATTATGTTAAATAACGTGTGTATTGGAAACGTACCTTGTGAGGAGATCTGAATGTGACCCTATGTGCTCAGAAATAATGCATATGATAAGAGGCTGTTAAAAACTGAGAACAAACTGAGGGTTGCTGGGGGGGGGGGTGGGGGATGGGTATTGAGGAGGGCACCTGTTGGGATGAGCACTGGGTGTTGTATGGAAACCAATTTGACGATAAATTTCATATATTATATTAAAAAAAAGAGAAATAATGCATATGTTTTTAATTGGTAGCGATAGGCTTGTACTGAATCAGCTGCGTTGGAATGAGACAAATATGTCTTCACCAGCAAAACACAGAAAACCAAGGAAAAACAATACATTTTCTGCATTTCGCCAAACATCTTGGTCAGCAAGACACTTGTTGACACAAGACCGTCAGAGAGGAAGAGACTCGTCTTGCCATGTTGGGGGCCACCATAGAGGTGGGAGGTAGAGTTGGGGGTTTGTGCAGAGGACAGTCACTGTGGTCACCGGGGGCGGGGGGGGGGGGGGTGGTGGGATGCAGGATGTACCCGGCCTGTGCCAGGACTCAGGAGTGGCGCCTGCCCGTTGTTTCTGCCACTGGTGTGGCCACAAAGATCGTGACTACGTCAGCCCTCATGACCAATCGGCACCACTCAACATGGCAGACCGCCCCGTCTTCCTAGAAATACCTGCTTGGTTTGACTTTCAGGACACCTGGGGGGTGCCTGGGGGGCTCAGTCAGTCAAGCATCCAACTCTTGATTTCGGCTCAGGTCATGATCTCAGGGTCGTGGGATCGAGCCCCGCATCAGGCTCTGAGCTAAGCGTGGAGCCTGCTCGGGATTCTCTGTCTCCCTCTCTGCCTCTCCCTCTCTCACGATAAGTAAACAAACATTAAAAAAATAATAATAACACCTGGTTTCCCTCTTCCATCAATGGCACAGCACCCCAGACTTCTTCACCGGCTGTTTCTCACTTCTGGGAGCTTCAAATGTGGGAGGGCCTAGGCACTAGTCCACAGACGTCTCTTTCTTTTCTATCAACACTCTCTCCCTGGGGGGTCTCTTCCAGCTTCACGGCCTTAAATGCCGCCTGTGTGGGCGATGACCCCACGCTGACAATTCTAGTCTGGGCTCTGCCACCTCCAGCTGCATGTCTAACGGGTGGCAACTCTAGTAAACAGGCCCCGAACCAGTGGCCCAGCCCCCTCCTCCCAGAGCCTGCCTTTCCCCAGCCGTCTGCACCTCCGTAACTGCCGACTCGCTCTTTCCATCTGCTCAGCCCCAACGTGCCGGCCTGGCTCTCGCCTTCCCTTTGCCACACTCCACGTCCCGTTGCCCAAAATCCCGGGGCCTCCCCTCTAGCCTTTGTCTGCATATCATCACGGCCACCCCGTCACCCTAAGCGGAATCAGCACTGTCTCTGTATCTTGCGAAAGCATCCTCACAGGCCTCCCCGCCTCTCCTCTGCCAACCCCACTGCCCACCAAACTACTCACAGCGTAACCACTTCAAACACGTAAGTTGGATCATGCCACTCCTTGGCCTCCCATCTCAGAGGAGAAGCTGGCCTCCTACAAGGCACCACCAGGCCTCATCCCCCAGCTATGTGGCTTCATTGCTGGAGCTCCGACACGCAGGCAACTCCTACCTCAGGAACTTTGCGCGAGCTGTTCCCCTGCCCAAGGTGCTCTTCCCTCAGATATCCACATGGCTTGATCACATACCCTCCTCAGGTTGCTGCTCAAATGTCAGCTCCTCAGTGAGGCCTTCCTGGACTTATTTTAAACTCTAGCCCCGTGTCCACCCCGTCATTCCCTATCCCCTATTCAGCTTTAGGTTTTCTTCTATATCATCTGACATGGTTGTTAAGATTTACACGCACACAGACACACGAACGTAAGCTCCATAAGGACAAGAATTTTTCTGTTTTATTCGTGGCTGTCTTCTAATGTCTAGATCAGCGCTTGGCACATAATAGATGATAAATTAACAATCGTTGACTGGTTTGTGGTTCCGTGTTGATTCACCTGAGTCACTTGCCATCTTGACTGCTTGAGAGGAAACCCTGGGCCTCAGAAGAAGGTTGGCCTCAGACAGTCCTACCACAGTGCCCACTGTGGGCAGCCCAGAGCTGGACTCACCTGTAAACCACCTCCGTGCCCCTTACATCTCAGGGGCCTCAGAGCCTACCATGGGGCCTAGAAAAAATATGAGTAGACAGATGCTTGTTCACCTATTGAAATCCAGATAATTCAGGCCAAAGAGGAGCCTGAATTAAATGAGGTAATATGATGCCATGGGTGTGGTTTAAAAGAACCCTTTTCATGCTCTGCTTATCCTCTGGTGTGCTCTTCCACTTTGGGCACAGTAAACTGAACACCTATGTTCACCTGAGAACGTGGAGTTTCTAGTATCTTCCCACATTCACACTTGCTCCCATCATCGTCCACATAGGAACTTCCTCCATCATGAGTGGAGGGGGCACAGAATAAGTCATCATGAGCCTTGGGTTCTTGTCTTCCCTCCACACTTACCAGCCGTATGCGTGACTTTAACCCATGTAATCCTGTTTCCTCATCTGAGGTTAATTCTCTTATAATAAGAGAAGAACTGGCTTGTGAGTTTGGGATGCAAGATTCAGAAATGGCTTATTAAAGGAGATCTTAACTAGCTTGAATGAAAACCTTAATGAGGGTGTGTTTGCTACATTTGTGGATAGGCTGGAGGACAAAGATATCATGACCAGGGTCAGAATCAGCATCCAGAACAATCTCAGCATCTATGAACAATGGGCTGAATCTAGAAACATGAAAGGGAAAGGCCAACGCACTACCTTTGGCTCCCCAGGGCTACGTGTCCAAGTATACAGTGTGGGAAGCAAGGCACAAGCAGCAGAAGACTTGAAAAGGTATGATAGTTTTCTGTTAACATGAGTCAAAGGTGTGAGGTTGCTGTGTAGACCGCCCCACGCCACTTCATCCCCTCCCATCAAAAGCTAACTTTGTCTTGAGTTATTTTCATGGAATTGTGTCCATAGGTGTAAGGTGAATTCCACTGTACACAGCCCAGTGGTTTTAAGGACTACATTTAAAAAGGGATGTGAAGTGGACAATCCAAAAATGAAATTAAGACCATTATATCTATGGTAGTATAAAAAAACCATCCAACATTTAGGAGTAAACTCGACAGAAGTGTAAAACTTACATTCCGGAAACTAAAACACTGTTGAAAGAAATTAAAGAAGACCTAAGTGAATGGAAAGACATCCTATGTACATGGATTGGAAGCCTTAACATTGTTGGCATGGCGATACTCCCCAAACTGATCTACAGTTTGAGCACAATCTCTGTTAACAATCCCAGCTGGCTTCTTTGTAGGAACTGACAAGCCAATCCTAAATTCACATGTAAATGCAAGGGATCCGGAGTAGCAAAACAATCTAGAAAAATGAGAGCAAAGTTGGAAGACTCATACTTTGTAATTCCACAGTTTACTACAGAGCTTCAATAATTAAGACAGCATGGTACTGCTTAAGGGCAGCCAGATCAATGGGACAAACTTGAGAGTTCATAAATAAACCCTCACATTTATAAGCAGGGAACCTTTGACAAGGACGCTAAGACAATTTAGCGGGAGGCAGAAGAGCATATTTAATAAATGGTGCTGGGACAACTGAGTATCAGACGAAACCGTGAGCTGACCTCTATATCACAGCACATACAAAACCAGCCTCAAAACAGACAAACGACCTAAATGTGACAGGTAAAACTATAAAACTCTTATTAGAAGAAACAAAAGAAGAAGGAATAGACATAAATCTCTGAGACCTTAGATTAGGCAATGGTTTCTTAGATAGGATACCAAAAGAACAAGCAAAAAGTAGACAAAAATAGATACATTGGACTTAATCTAAATTTAAAGCTCTTGTGCTTTCAAAAGACACTAGCAAGAAAGTGAAAAGACAACCAATAGCATGGGAGAAAATATTTGAAAATCATGTATCCGATAAGGGAGTATATGTATCTGTAATACACAAAGAACACTTATAAGCAAATAATAAAAAGATACAAACAAATTAAAAATGGGCAAAGGATCTGAATGGACATTTCCCCACAGGAGATACAGAAATGGCCAATGGGCACATTGGTTGCAGAATAGTTCAACAGGAGAAGATATCAACATCTACAGGCATCAGTGAAAGGCAAATCAAAGCACGATGATATATGTCACTTCACACCCACAAGGATGACTATAATGAAAAAGACAGATAGGGGGCGCCTGGGTGGCGCAGTCGGTTAAGCGTCCGACTTCAGCCAGGTCACGATCTCGCGGTCCGTGAGTTCGAGCCCCGCGTCGGGCTCTGGGCTGATGGCTCAGAGCCTGGAGCCTGCTTCCCATTCTGTGTCTCCCTCTCTCTCTGCCCCTCCCCCGTTCATGCTCTGTCTCTCTCTGTCCCAAAAATAAATAAACGTTGAAAAAAAAATTTATTAAAAAAAAAAAAAAGAAAGAAAAAGATAATATCCCACAATCCGGCAATTGCACTATTAACCAAAGAATACAAAAATACTGATTCGAACGGATACATGCACCCCAATGTTTATAGCAACATTATCTACAATAGCCAAACTATGGAAAAAGCCCAAACGTCCATCAACTGATGAATGGACAAAGCAGATGTAATGGAATATTAGCCGTAAAAAGAGTGAAGTTTTGCCATTTGCAACAACATGGATGAAGCTGGAGCGTAGTATGCTAAGTGAAATAAGTCACTCAGGGAAAGACAAATACCACGTGACTTCACTCATGTGGAATTTAAGGAACAAAACAAATGAGTGAAGGGGGAGAAAAAAGAGAGAGAGAGACAGGCAAACCAAGAAACAGACTCTTAACAATAGAGAACAAACTGGCTGTTACCGGAGGGGAGGTGGGTGAGGTGGGTGGGGGGACGGGTGAAATAGAGGATAGGGATTAAGGAGGGGGCTTGTGATGAGCACCAGGTGCCGAATCACTACCTTGCACACCTGAAACTAAGATTACACTGTATGTGAACTAGAATTTGAATAAAAACTTTAAAAACACACATATTAACAAGTGTTGGTGAGGATGTGGAGAAATCTGGAAACTCATATGCTGCTGGTGGGAACATAAATTGGGGCAATGGCTTTGGAAACCAGTCTGGCAGGTCCTCAAAAAGTGAAACACAGAGTTACCAAATGACCCAGTAGTTCCTAAGTATATACTTCAGAGAAGTGAAAACATGCATCTGCACAACTTGCAAGTATTATTCATAATAGCCAGTGAGTGAAAACAACCCCAATGTCCATCAGTGGACTAACGAATAAACAAAATGTGATATATCCACACCCTAGCATACTATTCAGCAATGAAAAGAAGTGAGTACTAACACAGGCTACAACATGGACAAACCTTAGCAACATTGGGCTGGAATCAGGGGCTCCTGGGTGGCTCGGTTAAGCATCCAACTTTTGATTTCAGCGCAGGTTATGATCTCACAGTTTGTGAGTTCACAACTCTGTGATACACTGAGTCACAGGATTACACACTTTATATGAGTGAAAGGCATGCTATGTGAATTAGAGCTCAAAAACAGTTATAAGAAGAGGGGGCACCAAAAACTGGGTCTCAGAATGACAATAGGCTATAAAGTCACATCCTAGGAGGAAAAGCCGAAGAGAGTAGAAGTGAAACAGAAAGACTCTGGGGAAGAAGCCGTTTTCAAATATTTGAAAGGCTCACACATGGAAAGCCAATGAAATGACCATGTGGCCCAGAAGCGGATTCTGCTCCTCCTTTTGGACTGTTCCCCCCCTGCCTATACCCCCATAACTCCCACACACCGTTCATGGTCCCGCTTACATGTTAGCCCCAGGGATGCCCTCCAGGACTCCCCCCACCCCACCCCTGATCTTTGCCGTGTGCTCTCCTAGATTCAGAGCATTTCAAAGATTCTTCATTTGTAATGACATATTTATTTAGTCATTGGGCTATATAGTCTGAGGACCTCACTAAATTACTAGCTCCATGAAGGGACTCTGTTGGCTTCCATGCACTATTGTCTCCCTGGAACTTGCCACAGTACCTGGTATATAGGAGGTAGTTAGTAAGTATTGGTTGGGGGTGCCTGGGTGGCTCAGTTGGTTAAGCGGCAGACTTCGGCTCAGGTCATGATCTCGCGGTCCGTGAGTTCGAGCCCTGCGTCGGGCTCTGGGCCGACAGTTCAGAGCCTGGAGCCTGTTTCGGATTCTGTGTCTCCCTCTCTCTGACCCTCCCCCATTCATGCTCTGTCTCTCTCTGTCTCAAAAATAAACGTTAAAAAAATTTTTTTTAATAAATAAATAAAATTTAAAAAAAATAAGTACTGGTTGAATGAATAGATGAATGAGCCCTAACTGTTAGAAAATACAAGCAGACAGCGTAAGGAGGAAATTTCTGGAATCAGAGCTGCCAACAGACGCAATGAGCTGCCCTGCGTGCCCTTGCACCTTGCTCCTCTTGGAACTGTTCAAGCATATGGTGGACAAAAGTGTCACAGAGCAGGTGTAAGCACCAAAGAGATGGTCAGACAAGATTTCTCTCCCTTCTACTTTAAAATCTCATGAGGGGCGCCTGGGTGGCACAGTCGGTTAAGCGTCCGACTTCAGCCAGGTCACGATCTCGCAGTCCGGGAGTTCGAGCCCTGCGTCAGGCTCTGGGCTGACGGCTCAGAGCCTGGAGCCTGTTTCCGATTCTGTGTCTCCCTCTCTCTCTGCCCCTCCCCCGTTCATGCTCTGTCTCTCTCTGTCCCAAAAATAAATAAACGTTGAAAAAAATAAAAATAAAAATAAAATAAAATAAAATAAAATAAAATAAAATAAAATAAACTCTCATGAATAGTTCATATATTCCGGAAAAATTCTAAAAGGCAGATAAGAAAAGTAAGTAAATCAAATCACCCGTGATCTCCCTACCAAGTGATGGCCACGGTTAACGCAGTACATTTGACCCTTGAACAACACAGGAGTTAGAGGTGCTGACGCCCTGCACACTGGAAAATCCCCGTACAAATTTTTACTCTCCCAGAACTTAACTACTAAAAGGCTACTACTGACTGGGGAGCCTTAGCAATAATATAAACAGCTAATTAACACACATTTTGTATGCTGTATGTATTATAGACTATATTCTTACAATAAAATAAGCTACAGAAAATGTCATTAAGAAAATCACAAGGAAGGGAAAATACATTTACAGTACTGTACTATACATATCAAAAAGAAATCCGCATATCAGTGGACCTGCACAGTTCAAACCCAGGTGGTTCCAGGATCAACTGTATATCCTTCTGGACACTGGCCGTGTAGTGTTTCATTATATGGACACACACTGTTTTAATTACTACAGGATTATGTGAATCTTTGTACATTCCACGTTGTTTAATCATAGCTCATGGCTCATACTTATTGGCTATTAAATTAGCGCCAGGCACTGTGCTAAGCATTCCATATGCATCGGATTCTCCTAAAACCCAATGAGGTAGATACTTAGTATTATTTACATTTCATATTAGAGACAGGGAAACTGGGGTTTAGAGAAATCACCCAATTCTATCATGATCACAGGCTAGCAAATGCAGAGCCAGATTCAGATGCCACTAATCTGACTTCAGACTCTAGTGAAGGTCCCACTGATGTTTGCTCAATGAAAAACTGAACGAATGAGGGAATGAATGAATGGCTGTGTGCTCAACTGCCCACACCAGGAAGAATTAAGCTTCTCTTTACCAGCCGGTTGGTTCTTATCTTACAAAGCTCTAAATGTGAGGTCGCTCATCTCTTCTTGGCTCACTCGGTCTCAAGGCTAAACTCGGGGTCCGACTCCCACCGGCCACTGGACACCCTGCCTCTAGGGGAACCTCCAATACCTTCTCGGCTGAGCCTCCCCACAGTCTCTGGTGGTCCAGGCTTCCGTCACCCACAGAGCCACCTTGGGCAGAGCCCACCCTGGCCACTTCTGGCCACCTGTCCCCAGGGGACGTGCGGAAGCTGATGGGGCCCCGGGGCTGCTGCGATGCGGCTGTGTCCACGTGTCCACTTCGAAGACGCGGTGCCGCGTCCCGCTGGTACAGGCGCTGCCGGTGCTGGTGCCACCGCCACCGCCAGTGCTGGTGCCACTGCCACCGTGCAAGTGCCACCGACACTGTCAGCGCCGGGCTCACCGCCTCTGCTGCCGCTGCCGCCACGCATCACTGGAACTGCGGCCCAATCAGCACCTCGGGGGTGGGACACTGCTGGCACCGCAGCCGCTGCCCGCGCGCGCGGCACCGAAACTGAAACTGAAACTACCGCCAGCACTGTGGGGGCGGGGCAAGGGTGGGGGCTGGGAGCTTTCTGTCCCCATTTGCTCAAGCCCACCCCCCCCCCTCCCCCGGGGCAAACGAGGGACGGACTGTTCCCTCGCCTCCAAACGAAGCTTCACCAGGGACTGTCTTGGGCTCTCCTGGGAGAGGACTTCTTGGCTCAAGCAAACAGGGCCCCGGAAAGCCCGGCCCACGTTCCCCAGCCGGCTCCAAACCCGGGCGCGGCGCAGCCGCAGAGGGGAGCCGCCTCTGCCCACCGCTCCCCCGGCCCGTGGAGCGGGCGCCTTCGTCCCACACTGCGGAGGCCGAGAGACGCGCGTGGCCTCTCTCCGAAAATGCCGCAGACCTCACAGAACACATCTGCGAACTCACCTGCGAGTCTGCCCCGTTTTCCGTCCAGTCCTGTTTCTCAAAGATACCACTCGTGTTACCTGATTGTGCGTAGGTCTCAGAGTCCGTCTTGGAATAAGGCAGGAAGTTAGGGAAGTAAAAGGAGATCAAATGAAGAGCTGCGAAGCGGATTTATGGATACGCATTTTGAAAAGGAAAGCCCATTTCCAACTTTGGGGATTTTTTCTGGAGACTTCCAAGGGGCCGAAAATCTTGGCCAAATGACCTGGGAGCTCTAAGTGGAAAACAGGGCTCTCTCAGGAAGCTTTTTTTTTTTTTTTAATGTTTATTTATGTATTTTGAGGGAGGGGGAGAGGGGTAGAGAGAGAGGGAGAGAGAGAATCCCAAGCAGGCTCCGCAATGTGGGGCTCGAACCAAGGAACCCTGAGGTCACGACCTGAGCCACAATCATGAGCCAGTTGCGCAACCAACTGAGCCCCCCAGGGGCCCCTCTCAGGAAGCCTTCTAAATATGAATTACAGAATGACTGCTCCCTCCTGCTTTTTGTAGATAGGCGTCACGAACGCTGCTGGGCACCGCTGATCCTGGCCAAGGTCAGCATCCACGGGCCACCACCCTTCCTGACCCTCCGTGGTCTTCAGCCCAGAACTCCTTCCTTAAAGAGCAGCACCCAGACTCTCAGCCTGCCCAGATAAGTTCATATTAAGGTTTTAATGTCATCACTCCATGCTTCTCGGTCAGAAAGGTCACAGACCATGAATGCCACAGCAAAGCAGGAAAGGGTCTCATCCTCATGGACCTAAGTGGTTCTCAGAGGATGGGTAGGGTCTGGTAAGGCCAAGAGGAAGGGTTCCAGAAACAGAGCAGAGGAACAGAGAGAGAAGCAAAGGGCATGACTGGTCAGTGGCAGAAGGAGGGTCAGAGGACAGCAGGGAGGGATCACCCAGGGCCAGTGGATTGCTTTAGAAATCAATAAGAACCTGACAGCTTATAACGTTTTAGAATCTGATTTTAAAACTGGGATTTCATGCTCATGTGGGGTAAAAATAAATGTGAGAAATGGGCACCTTGTATACAAACAACACATTTACTTTTTCCCCTCTAGAAGCAAGCCATAGCATGAGCACAGAATCCAGGAGAGAGGTTTTTGCCCTTGAACTGGCTATTCCTGAACCTTCACCCAACTTTCCAGATCCCACAGGTGCCTCTTAGATCTAATAGTTTTTGGCTTTGTGCTAAGGCTATTCTCTGTGCTGGGTCATTAGTCATTCTTGTCCCTCTGCATAACACAGAGCACCTTACAGGAGGCACAGTGGTCACCTGTGGCAGAGAATGAGACCCATGCTTGCCAGACTCAAGAAGACTGAATGATGAAGAAGAGTGTTTGGACAAAGTAGGACTCGTCTCTACACCTGAGACAACGCATTGTGAAAAAACTCAAAAATGTTCTACCTAGACATCTCCTCCTCTGATAACCATCTGGCTTAAACGTAATATGACACCGGGGGCAGAACCTGGAGAGCTTCAAGGTCTGTCTGCAGGAGGATCCTCGTCCACGTACATGCTGTCTCACCCATGCTACAAAGTGGGTTAACACAGGCTATAAACTCACTACCCAAAGTCAGAGAGACTATAATGCATGTATATTCCTTCCAACTGTGACTGGTTCTCTCTCTCCCTGCCTCTTAATCTCTTTATATACATATATATGTATATATACCTCATTTATATATACTACCTTCATTTATGTATACATACCTACATAGACATATGTGTATTTTGTGTATATAACTATATGTATGCATATAGAATATGTATAGTGTACATGTATATACGTATATAAAAGACACATATAAAGAGAATAAGAGAGGCAGGGAGAGAGAATATGTGTGTAAACACACACACACACACACACAAATATGTAGTGCAATTCAATTCCATTCAATTTCATTAAATTCAACCCACATTTAGAGTCTTTGCGATGCGCTAGTCGACACAAGACCCTAGACACCGAGTCACAGAAGAGTGAAACCGACCTCCAGCAGCTCGCCATCTAGAGGGAAGATAAACTGAACCCACACACCGGCATGGTGGCCACTTAGAATGGGAGGCAGTGTGGCTTGGTGGTTTTAGATCAAGGGTGGTTCATATGTGTGCATGCATCATGCTGGCTGGGCGAGGCTCCCGCCCTACCACTGTCAAGCTCTGTGACCTTCAACAGGCAGTCTGAGCCCCAGGGTCCTCATCAATGACATGAACATCGACACCAGCACCTTCTTCATGGAGCAGTGAGAAATTAACGATATCACCAGTGAAAGCGGTTACACTGGCACACAGAAGGCATTCGATAAAAGGGAACTTCTACTGTTACAATTATTATTCTTATTGAGAAAAGGGTGCTTTTGTGTCGAGGGGCACAAAAGAAAGAAAGGTCTGTGTAACTTGGGGGTGTCAGGAGGAGCTTCGGGGAAGAGGTGGCATAAGGAACAGGTGTTTGTCAGGAGAACAACAGGGACAGAAGGCATTCCGGGGATATGAAAGAGTTTGTTCAAAGGCCCTGAGGCATGAAACATCCTGGCATATCCTGAGAACTGCCAGCAGATCAGCACAGCAGAGTGAGGGTTCAAGGTCAAAAAGAAGCCACAGTCAGATCTAAAAGGCCACCAGAGAGCTTCAAACAATGGGATGACAAGATCAGACTTGCTTTCGGAAAGGTTTAGGTACTATCCAACTGAACATGAGTTCACCTTCCTCAGGTCACCGTTGTGAGGACCAGTTATCACAAATACCACCAGACCATATTAATGCCACAAAACAGAAGACTTCTTGTCATTCACATGTTCTTTCCTCTGTTCACGAGTCTTCAAAAGCTTCTTGTTGTTTTGTTTCAGTTTTAGTAAATAATTGGCTGACTTTTACATGCTGGCTTCATTGCTGCAGAAGGTTTTCTTTACCACTAATGTCTTACAGAACGATTTTCATTTTTGTTTTGTTAATGTTTACTTATTTTTGAGAATGAGAGAGAGATGGAGTACAAGCAGGGGAGGGGCAGAGAGAGAGGGAGACACAGGATCCGAAGCAGGCTCCAGGCTCTGAGCTGGCAGCACAGAGCCCAACATGGGACTTGAACCCACGGACCGCAAGATCATGACCTGAGCCAAAGTCAAATGCTTAACGGACTGAGCCACCCAGGCGCCCCTTACAGAATGATTTTTACATACTCATCTTCCTAACCACAAGGAGGGTCATTCACCCTCCAAGTACACAGACAGCGATCACATGCGGCGGATCAGATCTGAGAGACGGAGGCGGATGTGGGAGGCAGAGCCATGATCGGGGTTAGTACTGGAACTAGAAGGAAAATCATATCCCGGGGAAAAAAGCAGTAGGGGTGAACCAAGAAGGTCACAGAAGAAGAAGAAGAAGAAGAAGAAGAAGAAGAAGAAGGACACGTGCCGTGACACAAAAGGGGTGGACAAAAGTGCAAAGTGGACCTCTTAAGGGCATTTAGTGACAAAGGAGGTCCTGGAGGGAAAATTTGGAGACAGGCAACTAAACTGTCTAAATGTGTCTCGATTCATTTGCTCACGTTATCATTCATGAGATCAGCCTATTAGTCGATTCTCCGAATTCTCTTTGTTCAAACATGTTCTGGGTACAGAGAAAATAACGTGACACTGCAGAACAGCGCGTGGTTTCCGACCATGAAGGACTCAGCACAGGAGAAAAGAGAATTCCTTCTGCTCAGGTGCGAGTGGGCACCTGATACGTGCCAGGTATTGTCCTAAGTGTGGCTTACATATGCTGTCTCGTTTAATCTTCATGCGACGCCATTGATAAAATCAGCAGCCAGGGACAGTCTTCTTTCTGGCCCCATTTTCCATTGCTCCGTATTAGAGCAAACAGAGGCAGCAGGCGGGAAAGAGAGCTGAAAACTGCCAGTCGGCAGATACCTCCATCACTTTAGACGCCACCGCCCCCACCCCCCAAACTGACATCAAAGGGTCTGGTCTTAAGATTTTCCGAAAACAAACATTGCTTCTTGCAATACACTTTTTCCCTTTGGTTTCACAAGCATTGACCCCCCTCCCCAACCTGCCAAATGCAGTAATCCTGCCATTCCCTTCAGACCAGTAAACATGCTCGGTGCATCGTGTGCTCGAGTGCAGGTATATCCAATTCAGGCACAAACAGGGAGTGCCGTCATCCCCACAGGACCTGCCAGTGGGTCAAGTCCAAATTCTGGACTGAGATGCACTATCTGAGTGCCTCTTTGGGCTGTGGTTGCTGCAGCCTGGAGCTCCTGAGCACCAGGCGTTGTTTGCTTAAGTTGTTAAAAAAAAAAAAAAAAGTAAAAAAAATATATATACATATATATAATAATCCTATCAACCTCTCATGTGGCACTCCAACTTAGCATGTATTTTGGGTCAACTAAGAAACTCTAAGAGCACTGCAGGAACAATTAAAGTGTGAAAGGGATACCAGGGTGGCTCAGTCGGTTAAGCGTCCGACTGCAGCTCAGGTCATGATCTCCTAGTTTGTGGGTTTGAGCCCCACGTCGGGCTGCGTGCTGACAGCTCAGAGCCTGGAGTCTGCTTCAGACTCTGTCTTCCTCTCTCCCTGTCCCTCGCCTACTCAGGCTCTCATTGTCTCTTTCTCTCAAAAGTAAATAAAAAAGTTAATTTTTTTTTTAAAAAGTAAGTGTGAAAAATAGCAAGATCTCCATCAATTGCTTTGTTTCTCAGACAAAAATTTCTCCCCTGAAAAGTCAAATGAGCAATAAGTTATTTATTGAACACCTACTATGTGACAGGTACTCTGTATCCAATTGCACATTACAGGATTTCTTTTTCGTTACTGTCTTCCCTTCTTTGAAATATTTAAAGCATTGATCAGGATGCTTTAGCTGTTTTGTCTTCAAGCAGTTTTATTATTATGAAATGTCTCCAGAAGCTTAACACTGTTAGCTAGGCAGAGTTTTCTGAGTCTTTTTTGGTCTCTTTTGTTTTCTTCCTACTATTTTTATTTTTTTTTTAATTTTTTTTTTTTTTTTTTTTTTTTTTTTTTTTTTTTTTTACCTAAAACTTTCCTCTTCTTACTCTCTGATTTCAGGGAGAAAAAAATCTAGCATCTGGGTCCTGAGACCACTTGAAATGTCTGGGCCGAGGACTGCTAATGACCTCCCAGAGATAACCCAAATTGCTGATTTAGCAAAGCCCATTCTTGACCTTGACACAAGACAAGACAGGCAAAGGGAGAGGACTTGCCAGGCAGCAGTGAAAGAAGACAGATCGTGGAAGGGCTCAGATCTCCCCGGGCCCCCTCCCCCATTCAGCAAACACCTGGCTGAGTTGGAAAACATGACCGGTCCAACCTTCCTATTGGCACCAATTGAAGCTGTCAGCTCTCGGCTTGTCACCAGTTGCACTGGGAGGCCCCGGGCAGCCACAAGAGCCCTAATTAGGCAGAAATGACACTTCTACAACTGACCTGCCAGGACCTTTGGCAAACCATTTAACATCATTAGTTAACATTTTTTAAAAGTGTGAATGTAAATGAACAGCCACTGGTTTTCAATGGAGTTTGTCGGTGGCATCTCCCCCGCCCCCCCCCCCCCCCAGCTCACTCTTTCTCTTTTTACATGAATAGCCCACTTGTTTCCTCCAGAATTGGAGGGAGGCACCAGGGAAAATGGAAGAAGAGGACCAGTCCTCTGTGAGGAGAGACGTTAAAGCATAAACAAGCCCGAAGGACCCAGAGACATCTCTTCCTGCCTCGGTAGAGGCCTGAACACACACAAGGCCCCAGAGCCAGCAGGGCAGGGCAGGGCAGGGCAGGGCAGGGAGGGGACAGGTGTGTGCCCAGCCAGGTCCTGCTCCGTGAGCTCGGCTTGTGAGCGTGGATGTCGGCTGTGGCCCATCCCGTGCGAAAGCAATTTCATTTCCTGAGTCGAGGGTGCTTCTGAAATACTTTCTCTCGTACCTCTTACCACTCGTCGGCACTCTGAACAAGCAGCCGCTCTGCGGTGGTTTAGCAAGTGTCTTACGTGTGCTTCAATCTAGCTGTACCAGCTTTAAATGTACCCAGTCCGTCTCTAGACAAACGAAATTCCAGGGGTAACTACTTCCGACGCCAGTTTGGTACTTACGCAGATGAGTTCGTTTCCTACCTGAAGCTGGTATTTCCCACCTTGAATCACACTTGACTTTGCTCTTTGCTGCACACCCACAGAATCTGTACACGCCAACATTCTCCATCTGCAGGAGGGGGGAAAACTTCACTGTGAAAATGTCACCTTATCCATTTCCGCGCTGCTCTCGAAGCGTGTGTTTGTGCCGGCTGACAGCTGGAAGAGGCTGCCCGGAGCAGAAGGGAGGCCAAGGCACAGGTGGGCAGCGGAGGAGCCAGGTTTCCCCCAGGGCCTTTGCACTTACCACCTACTCTTTGGGTGGCCCTGGTAAGGTGTGTTGCCCGAGTCTCAGATGTTTTTATCTGTAAGACAGAGATAATGCCTTCCTACTTCAGATGAGAAAAACAAGAGATGGAAATATCATGAGAACTGGGAAGCACCGTGTAAATAAAGATACGGAGTGCCAGATTAATTAGACGGCCGAAACTGAGGCACTATGCCAGGTTCTCAGCTTGGAGAGATGAAACTGAGAATCTGTCCTCTTGCTTCTCAAGGCAGGCTGGACAAAGCCACTACACCACTGGCACATCCCACGTCCCTCTCTGTACCCTCCCCCCCCCCCCCTCCTGTCTCCCCACCTCCACTCCTGCTTCTTCTTCTCCAAAGAGCCTTAAGAATAACAAAGAAAAGTGCATGGGTGCAAAGCAAATTCTTAAAACCCGTGGTCATATTAGCTCTTTAGCTTCTCTGCTGGATCCTAGGCAGCACGAAAGGGGAAGCTCATTTGTCTACCTCTGGATTTCCAGAAGCCCTGAGGACAGTGACAGGTATACAGTAGATGCACAATAAATGTTTACTGTGTCGAAATGCAGTGCAGCTTCCAGACACGTGCTTATAGCAGCTGGAAGGTGTGCTTTACGGAGGCAGCCCAGCTCCTGGATTTGGGGGAGCTTTGCTTGTCCCTGAATTAAAAATGAGTAAAATCAAGCGGGCAGCATGTGGTGGAGAATGCCTGCAAGTCGCCATGAGAGAGAGAAGCAAAAGCAAACAATCTGAGTTTGGGGCAGAAAGAGAGAGAAAATACTGGAAAACGTCCTTAATAACAGTAAATGGGAAAGGGAGAGAACAGCTCATCGTGATGGAGTATTTAGTGCTTTTAAGCTAAATACCTCAGCATATTAAGCAAATAGAGAAAAGCCAGCTAGAAGATGTCAGCAAATTGAAGGGAACGGTGCTCAGAAAGCTCAGAAAGCCGATAGGAGGTGTCTGGTTTTGACCCCTTTTCCCATCACATGCCTGGTCTGCGCCCGCTTGTTTAGTGTTGCTTCTCCTCTCCAGCTGGGGAGCTTATTGAAAAGCTCTTGCTCCCTGCCTGGTTTTGGCACATTTTCTGCAGGTGCCTCCTACTGTGGCCACAATGGGCTGCTAGGGAGGTTTAGACCTGTCAACAGCTCCAGGGGAGGGGGTGGCGGAGGGAGCGCAGCCATTGTCTTAAAGGGCCAGTGACATTGTGCGCCTTGGAGCCTGCGGCACCGGCACCTGCTAATGAGATGAATCCTTTCTCCCCACTTGCTCTTTCTCTCTTTAATGATTTAACTTGATCGCTTTGGTTCCTTTCTGGACAGGGAATTGCTCCGTTGATAATATAAAGTAATTGCCTGTAAAACATTGCTCTGCAGCAACTACTCCTTCCTTGGCTGAAAATGTCACAGCAATTGAAAAGCTCTTAGCCCAGTTCAAGAATGAGGTTGCTCGAGAGAAGGGTCTTTGCATATGTCACCAAGCACTCTTGGGTTGCGAGAGTTGCGAGTTCTTGGTGTGTCTAATTGAGTTTTAAGACAGCGACTTCTCCTTCCTTTATCACAGTATGATTTAGTGTGTGACTGGGGACAACTGACCAAGCTGAACTAAAAACTCCCTGGACCCTAGAATTAGAGTACGTTCATGAACAGCCACTGTTTTCTCAATCCCTGTGCCATTCTTTTCTCAGAGCCCCGAATTCGGAGGGAAGGCTACGTGGGTCAAGTGTGATTTAGGAGAGCATCTTCATTCCCATTACCTAAGAAGAAGGTATCTTTGTCGAGTAGGGACTGGGGGCCTTGGTTTTGCTAAGTGGGATCGATGCTCTAATTGTCTAAGATTTTCTGATTTTTTTTCAGACCTGTCACTTGGCGGCAGCAGTGACACACTGTGGGAATGGGGACCACACGCCTGAGTTTTGATAAATACTTTATTAGTCACTGCCATGCCAATGTGGGGAGTAATTCACCTGGAGAAAAATCGCTTTGTCATAGGCATGAACCTGCCAGCAAAATAAACAGTGGTTAGTGACGGTTTCATTTTCTCTGACAGGTGAAAGCCTGAGTCTGTATCTGAATGAGAGAGAAACTTTCTTCGCCCTAAGTGGTGGGAAGCACCACTTGCTAAATGAGATGCTGCCGCATTACTAATTCGGGAACAAAGCTTCAGGTGAATCATCTTCCAACCAGATGAGCCGTGAATAGGTTTTGAAGCTGATGAAGTAAGGGCAGTAGACATGCTTATTACTGTACTTTATAAAAAGGCAAAAACATCTGCCTGCTTACTTGACAAACTCGAGTACAGAGAAGGCAGCTACAAAAAAAAAAAAGGACATTTAAAATTATACATCTGAAGAAAGCTGCAGAATTTTTACAGCTAACCCCCTCAAAGATCAGGCTACAAGTTCCATTACTGTAAATAGTGAAGCACTTTCTTCTTGGAATTTAGGAACTTGGGATTTTAGATTTTTACATCTTTTAATATTGTCAGAATATGTCTGATATTCAGTTGGGGCAATTACACATATGATACCAAAATATACTGCACATAATAGAAGTAGCTTTTATCTTTTACTCATCTTTCCTTTATCCATAATGAAACAAATAAAAAAAAATTTACCCATTAAACAAACTGATTCCTGAATAGAAGAATTATGTTGACTGGCTTTTACCAACAACTAGTTTTTTTCTGTGTGTGTGTGTGTGTGTGTGTGTGTGTGTAAAATGAAGGCATGGAACTAAATGGCCCAAAAGTTTTGCTGGCTCTATGATTTTCTTATCTATAATGATGATTCCTGTAAGGGAAACAAATAAGCAGCAAATATGACCACATGGTTATTTCTAACAGCTTTGCCTATGGGACAGGCGGTCAAGACAGAGTAAGGGCAGGGTGAGTGAAGTCCCTGCAGCCACGACTAGGAGAGCCTGGACTGTGGGGCTAGAGTCCCAAACCCCCTTGCAAAAGATGGCTCAGGAAGCAGGAATGCAGGGAAGGTGGCCCTCGTGGTGGGGGGTATGGGAAGGTGGTGGCCGGTGTCCTCCACATGAACCCCCAGAGTATTCTCCACATTTCTGGAGGGGGGAAAAGAACATGTGAAGAAGAGAAAAGCAAGTCAAGCAAGCACATCCATCCTCCGTGAGACGAACGTCAAATCTGACAACAGCCACAGGACTGGTTTCACTTTTGTATCCTCCCCTCTCATATATTTGCACATGATGCAAGAGGTCTGAATAGAATTCCAAAGTTCAGAGATAACGAAACGGGGATTCACATTTTATTGCTCATGTGGATCTTTGCAGCACATTTGAAACCCCCTGACTTCACAAGGTAGAAATTAACCTTGGGTTACATACGTTTGAGCCTCAGACTAAAAAGGATTTGTCAAGATGTTGGGCAGGTGTTTGAAAATAAAAGAATGCATTTTAAAATGCATCATTTCCTGTGCCTGTGCACAACTAAGTGATGAAATGTACACAGAGCGATGAGAATTATACCCCGGGCTAAACTGTGATTGTTCTCTAGGGTAATCGTTGACATTCTTCATAATCAGATTTGTACATTGCCACAGACATTTCAACCTGAGCCATTTATTTCGTGTTTACGTTTGCTACTGACATATATCCACTTAACGCAGAGAACTGTTAAGATCCTTTACACTCACGCAAAAAGTTAACATCAAGCTCATGGGCAATAGTACCTGTTGCAATGTTTGTACTCCAGATACAAGTTGTACTTACTTCCCAGTTAGAAAATAATACCAATTTAAAATTTGCTTTATAGCTTCTGAATTAAGATAGAACCACTCACCAAGGGAAGAAAAAGATTTTAGTATTTCATCCCTCGGCAGAATGCATGGGCTCCTTCTCAATCAACATTGCAGCTGCAGCGTTTGTGAGGGAGTTAGACAACAGAAGCTAAGGCAAGCACAGGCTTCACTCCCCTCCCCCGCGAGGACCTTGGTTCTACTTTGTTTCTTACAATTTTCTTAGAATTGCATACTGCAAAGTTTCCTTTCTTTAAAAGTCAGAAAGCACTCAGTAGCCAAAGAAGTGTTACCATCCTGTTTCTCTCTCCAGTTTGTGTGACACGGGATCACAGCCCCCTTCCAGAGTTCAGCTTATTTTAAAATATCCAACTGAGCAAGATGCACTTGAGCAGTCAACAAGTATGCCTGGCCCAAAGGACTAGTTGGAAGATGCCGACCATTAAAAACCCTACATGTTTACCTGCATATCTTGTGAAAACTAGAGGAGCTAGGCTGGCATGAGGTGTATCTCCTGAAGTCCAAATTTGGAGAGCAAGGTGAGTTGCTCATAAATGCCATAATCACAGGAGCTGGTCCTGATGTGGCAGTTAAGCCTTCACCCTAGAGGATACAAGGGTGGGTGTGTGTGTGTGTGTGTGTGTGTGTGTGTGTGTGTGTGTGTGTGTGTGTGTGTGTGTGTCTTAGCACTAGGGCTTGGAAAGAATATGAAAGGTTCAAGGCATGCCCCTAGTGAGTTCAAATCAAATGCAGACAATACATACAAGGGAAGGTAAAAATGATTATTTTTAGTTAAAAAAAAAACAGTTGGTGATTCCTTCTATTCTCATATAACAAATAATACTTGGAAATAAAGTCTATCGCAAATACAAATTAAAAAGATCTTGAAATTTTGAATTCTTCATTTTGATTACATTTCCTGCTTTTGCAGATTTATAATTATCTCAAAAAAAGACAACTGTTTTCCAACAATAAGTTTATAAGAAATGTACAAAGAAATATATTAACTGAACAGATTTTTTTCCCAGTGGTCTTAGTTAAGAATTCACAATGCCTAGATTTTCAATAAAGTAATAAATAACCATACATAGGACAACATCTATTCTAAAGCATTTAAATTGATAAACACACGTTTTAGTTATTTCAAATATCATACTTTAAAAGTTGTTTTTGTTCTTACTCTACAAAACATAGTCTTTGATTCTTTCCCTGTAAAAGACAGTCTTTGATTTTGTATTCTTAAAATCAGCACACAGGCCTTACTTTCCCCTTATATACTGTCAGCTTGGCTAGCAAGAAAAAAGAAAGCATTTAATGATTAGGAAACCAAAGTTTAGGTCAGATACGCACGTTAATAAACATTCCAACAAGTGTGGGCATAGAATAATTTTACAGGAACTTTACTTTTAATACTGCAGAAGGAGAAAAATTCTTTAGAAGGCACAGATACCTAACTGAGGTTAACTGAGACACTCTTTGCTATAAAATGCCCCGCCTCATGAGTTTGTTACGTGGTCTCCTCTCTTTTCAAATTCCCATAAAGATTCCAAGGCAATATTTGTGTAATTATTATGAGTGCAAATATTTGGCCATGAACTTTGGGGAAGAAGGTTACCTAGGATGGCTCGGGGATATTTTAAATCACCTGGTTGTTCACAAACCAACTCCAATTTTTACAACAGTCTAACAGCAGCTGTTGAACAAGGGCCGCTCAGCTCCTTTAAGGAGTCTGGCCAGTTCCCGAAAGGGCAGTGGCAGAGGGCGGACCTTCGGTTACCCATGTGGCTACACTTGGCTGTATCTCTGTGCACACAGAAAGAAGTGGAGACCAGGGCAGGCCCCCAGATACTTCTCTTCCCACCTCAGTTTGCCTCAACTATTTTTTTCAAGTGAAAGTGCTGTCACACAAAACCATCTTAATACTGATCATTCTTTATTCCTGTCTGAACACGACTGTCTTAAATTCTCTCCTCCTTTCCTTTCCCTTCCTCTCTCCAAACTACAGCATTTGAATGTGGTTATGCTGACTGTAGCCCAAGCAGAAGACAGGCATCATTAAAAACATTTTTAAAGTATTTCCATTTCAGAAATAACATTTTAGTCTTTCATCCTGACCGGATCTCTCCTTAAGTATTAATGGAAACATTATTCTTCTGAGAAGCAAATTCTGACCATTACTGCTCTTATTTCTACAATATCTACCTAAGATTTTGGATGCCCAAACACAAAATATAATAATGGTATTTAATTAAAAGCAGGACCCCTTATTCCTTGCTAACATACAATTCTGTGTATTTTTTAATTGTACAGAAATTTAATCTAACACATTAGATTGGCATTAGAGATTCATTCACAAATGTCACCTTAAATAATTCTGGAACTGTGTAGGGCTCCAATGATACTTATAAATGATTGTCATATGTAAAAAAAAGATGCAATTAAATCAAATCAGTACTGAGAAATTTGCCTAAGATGATTTTATTTGCTAAAAACGCCTGGGAACTTCCTCTCCAAATTTACTCCCCCGAAAGAAAACATTCTCATCTGCATCTATGACTACAATTTTTAAAAATAGTCAAGGAACACAAAGTTTCAAATGTCTTAAATGAAACAAACAACACAAGGTAAATCAAGTTAGAAAAAGAGCAAACACCACCAATGACCCTTCATTTTGCCAATAAGAAAATGTCAAGAATCAAGTCCTAAATTTTTGACAACTGAATTTTTTAAATCCCCCAAATAATATTTGACAACTTAACGTTACCATGAGATTCATGACCGGGCCAGTAGAAATCATCAGTTATAAAGGCATAGAGTGTTTTGATTTTGCTAATAAGAAATAGATAATTCCTCTTAAGCAGATTAACTTAAAGTAGATTTTCAGGGAAGCTAAAATCCCCTTCAATCAAGTTCTTAAGTTTAATTACAAAAGTCAAACAATTTACTGGCTCTCACTCAAGCGCAATAACAAAATAGGCGGACACACGACTCTCAGAGGCTGGGAAACAGACCAGATCAATGTTTGCAGCAGTTACAGAGAAAACATTTTCAGACGTAACTAGATAAAACATCTAACTGGTCCTCTTAACTGGGATTTCTCCTCTCTTTCTTCTTTGCTGCCCCCTATGTGGGAAAGATGCTTAACATTTTCCTCATTCAAAGTAAATGCAATTACTATATTTATGTTGCTACTTTTATATTAAGAGAAGAAGTACAAATTAGAAAACCTGGCCTTTGTAGAATATTTTATATGTATTCATTTTGCTTTATTAGCCCCTTAATCACGTCACAGAAATACTCTTAAGTTGTCTCTAGTTCTACAAAGTTAAAAAAGTATCTACTTTAAAATGGCAAAATAGCTTACTTGAAGAGTTTCTTTTGCCTCATTTTTCCTCTTTCTTTTTACTGTCTAAACTCACTGGATAATTGCCCTACTTCCAATTTAATTCTTCCTATATAGAAATTGTGTGTCTATATCCTGAAAAATACCAATTAAACTGCCAGCAATAACATCTCCAACAGTATCTTTTGGTCTTCAGTGTCAAAGCCCTCTGAACAAATGACCGGAAGGCTAAATCTAATACAGTCTTTGACAGGATGCCAGCTTTGAACACTCACATTGCAACCGTGGCTCCGGCTTTCTGCTTTATTTGGGGAACAAGAGAGAAATAACACATCAACTCTATAATTTTGCACGAATGGTAAAGGTTAAAACAAAAGTGATAGATTACCAGGAGGTCTGATTATCTCAAAATGTCATTAATATTGTTTTAAGAGGGGGGGTTCCCCTTATCATTTAATCCAATTCCACCTGAATTCCTGTACAAAGTCAAATAAAGGTTTTCAGACAAATAGAGTAAAACTGCTAAAAATGTTATTTTCCTTCTCCTTAATTTCTTTGGCAATAATGACATCATTTACTATGTATTGGGCATGGTGGGAAGAAGGCTCCGTGGATTTTCCAATTTAATCTCATAGCAATCCTATGATATTGAAAATATTAGTTGATGAGGAAATGGGCTCAGAGAGGTTAAGTATCTTGTACAAGGACACACAGCTGGAAACTGGAAGAACCGGACTCTGACCCGTGTGGTCTGGTTCCAAGGCCCAACACTTCTAGGCCTTCTTGGCTGTATCCACTATCCAATTTTCCCTGGGTGAAGCTTTACCCATTCTCTTTCTAACATAATCCCTGAAGAAATATTTTAGGGCAGAGGTTCTCAACCTTAGCTGCACCTTAATATCCCATATAAAAAAAAAATTCCTCTGTGTGGGCCCCACCCCTGGAGATTCTAATTTAATGTCTGGGGTAGGGCCTAGGCATCAGTGTTTTTTAATACTACAGCAGGGAATAGATACCCCTCTTCTTCAAGGGGCTTAGATTCTAACAGTGTTCAGATGTTACCTGAATTTGGTAGAATCCCCACATGATTCTAATATGCAGCTCAGATTGAGAGCCAGTGATCAAGAGATTAACACCATTTTCCCAGACTCCTTTCTCCATGCCCTCAATGTGAGCAGCTCAACTGGCTTATCCAGAAAGGATGGCCAAGAGCCTAACAATTGCTGACATGAGACCGTGGAATCTAACTACCAAGAGTTCTAGATTTGAGAGGCAGCAGAGCGCAGCGGGAAATGCATGGGCACTGGGGTCAGCTGGTTCAAATTCCATCTCCACTATTTGCTTACTGTATCACCTTGGGCCAACCCCTTACCTCTTGTGGTTGTTTTGCAGAATTCAATGGGATGATGTAAGGAAAACCTCAGGCATATAAAAGTTCTCCATCAACGGTAGTTGCTGCCCGGGTTTTTGTTGCTATTACTAGCCCAGAGGTAATGACTATTGCCAGGAGACATTGGTAGTGAAAAAAATCAAATTACAAAAACATTTTATTATTAGTCTAATCATTCCTACTTTTATTCCTTCGCATTGAATTTACAGCTATTTATATTGCAATTAGCTTGGCAACCCTCATTCCTGACAACTGGGCCAGGAGGGGTAACATTACCACTCCCATCTTTAGATGGGGGAAAAGGCAACATTTCCATCTATTCTCTCTCCAGTTTCTAGGATTCTAAAGATTAAAGACACCTGCAATCATGTTCATTAGTTCCCTATGAAAAATGATATTCAACACAGATGGCAAATGCAGGCAAGAATTAACAGGCACTTGATAGCAACCCCAAAATAACACCTAAATAATCACTTCTGAACATGAAAGTCATGGCAAACAAGTTCCAATTTATAGAAAGGTGTTAGAAAGGATTAGGGCGAAATGAACAAATATGTTTTTCTTTATCCTCATTCATTTAGGAAATGTCTGACATAGCTTAGAAATTCTTTTTCAAATGCAGACTGAAGCATGATTAATCTCCTCCATGAAGGGTCTTCATTTAGCAGATAGGACTAGACTGGTATGCCCTGATATTTTATCTCGAATCAAAGCTACAAAATAGGAGACGTCTAAGATGAAGAGACCTGATTCAATGGCTCTCAGTCAAGGTCCCCGAGAAGCCCCCATACTATAGGCAAAGAGCTCACAATTCCAAATATGCACCAGACACATGCCCGACCTGGAGAGCAGCTTGCCTATAAATGTATTCTTTGTCACATGTATGGAGGTTATGTGAATGAAACACATATGCTCCAGACATACTATTGAATTCATAGTCACTGTATATAACCACTGTTACATGGGGGGGGGGGGGGTAGTTTCTTCCATTTTTTTGGTTGTTAAAAAGGAGTCTTCATACTCAAAAAGTTTAGGCAACATTGATCTAGACCAGCCACTCATTTTATTGATGCGGTCTAGATCTTGGGGACAGCTGGGACTCCAATCTGTCTTCTAATTCCCAAATGTCCCTTGTCCCCTACCACACCCATCCACTGCGGGCACCCCATCTGTGGGATGTCAATAGTCATGGCGGTGTCCTCTCTCTAAAGGAAGAGGGTATAGTCCTACCCTCTGTCCCTGGATATCTTCCAGAATTTTCCTTATCTCCTGAGTCTTTCCTTTCCCTTTCCTTGCCTTCTTTTCCTCCTTTCAACTCCCCTGTTTTTACCCTTAGAGTTAGCTGCACTCAATGCCTTTCAAGCTCTGATGTTCTCTGAGTGCCCTTGGACATTTAGTCTCAATATGAAATGGAAATATAGTCACCAAGGTACTAAAACAAGGAATGTGATAAGTATGTATACAATACGCATACACGTGAATGTAGTTTACAGCTAAAACCCCAGTACTTCTAACATCTATAAAAAATCAGAAAATTGGAATATTCATGAATAGTCATTTTATTTACTCTGGATCTGTCAACACTAATAGAATGTTAATAAACGCCTAGCATACCAACTTTTCAAAATGCTTTCACGTCTCTTAATGCAGTTTATTGTCCTGATGGCTCAGCAGGATGTAAGTGCTAGGATCAAGGCCCACGAGAACTTAAGTGCCGTGAAGGGAAGAAATGTTACCTATTTTGTTCACTGCTGTTTTCCTAGTGTCTAGTCTCTGCCACATGGTAGGCATTCAATAAATATTTATTGATTGAGTGAATGACAGAAGTTAACAGGGATGGCAGTTTTAGCTATTTATTTAGCCTACATGTAGTTTTATTTTTAAGAGGATGGCAAGATTCTATAAAGGAACAACGGACTCCCTAATATCTTTTCAGCCTTTCATTCTCCTTTAATTTCAGTCTTTAATTTGACTTAATGTTATTCCTTCAAATATCTTAATGTAATTTTTCAAAGTTATACAAGTAGTACATTCATTTTAGAAAAATCAGATACTACTAATAAAGAAAATTAACATTCCCAATGATCCCATTACCCAAAGACAATACACTTAATATGCCAATGTATATTCTTTCAGAATTTATTCTTACGCATATGCACACACGCACATCTGACACTTTCCAAAAACTCTCTGTCTTAAACTCCATGATTTAGATTGTTTTCTTTTTTCCCTAAGCTTTTTTTTTTTTTCTTTTTTGGCTCACTGCCTCTTAGAGCACCTTATCCTCCTCCTATGTCCTAAATATATTTCTTCCCCAATATTTAGGTCCTTGCTTCTATAGGATTTTTCCCTTTTCCCTCCAGAAGATTCGTCTATCCTTATTTCAACTTTAAGTGCCATGTGGATGGGTGATCTTCATATCGTCAGTCTTCCCTTCTCTCTGAGATACCAATGCTCCACAAGCCCCACACATCTAAAACCAGGTACACCCTATTCCTTCCATCAAAACCACATCACTCACTCATCCACCCCATTTCTATCAACTGTAACAGAACTCTAGGAGCCATCCTCAAAGGCATAATCTTTGGTCCCCCAACCCCACATCCAGTCACTCACCATGATTCCCATCCTTCTTCCTATTAACTCTGTCATCCACGTCTTGCCAGTGCTATCAGTGGGCTTTAGGCCCTCACATCTGCATCATTTTCTACCTGTGTCTCCTGCTTTCTGTACAACTAACACCCTCCAAGCTTACCCATTGCTGCCAGCTAACTTCCTAAAACACCATTTCCATCCTGCCCATGCTACTTTTCTATCCTGATGTCTCTTTATTACTGAAAACAATCCTTTGCTCTAGCCAGCCTAGTGTATTCATTATTCACTCAACTCCAAAACATTTTAAGTATTTATTAGGCATTTATTATACGTAAAATCCACTCATTCACTCAACACCTATTTACTGAGCAAAGATCTGTAAAGTAATGTACTGGGGACACCATGGCGAACAAGACAGACCAAGTCTCTGTCCTCATGGAATCTAGAGGCTGGTGGGTTACAGAGGGGAGACTCCAAAAGATGGTGGTCCCAGCCCAGGGCACTTCCAACCTTCCATTTAAGTGTCAAACGAGTCAAGACATCCCTGAAGGCTGAGCTTTGTGGCCCAGACTTCAAGTGGGAAAGGAGTTCAGAAGGGAGGGCTGAGCGAGGAGAGCTGATGTGGAGCACCACGTCTCTGCAGATGTGGGACTCAGCTGGGCATTGAAGGATGGGCGTCCCAGAGAAAGGGGTGCCTTCCATCCATGGGGATAGGAGGAGAGGCGCACGGGTGGGATGGAAACACCAGCAGCAAAAGCACGGGCTTATTTCGTATAAAGGTTCATTCAACACCTATTCAGCAGAGCACACGTTCTGTCCCTAAAGGCCCGGGCTCTGAGGGACATGTGAAGAGTACTCAGACCGGGCTCCTACCATAAAAGGATTTCCATCTAGCAAGGAGGATAAGGCAGGCCCATGATGATGGCACATCCCAGCAAGTGAGATGTTCCATCAGAGATTTGGAGACAACACTGAGGGAGCTCAGAAGGGGGTACACGTCTGGGTTTCTGTATCAGTTTTATAGAATCACATATTTTTAGACATCTACCTGCCTCGATTGAAAATATCTTAAAGTGTTTTCTCACTCACTTTCTCATTTTATCCCAAGGGACTTGTGAAGCAGGCAGAATAGACCGGATTGTTTTCCAGAAAAGCCAAATACAACAGAGATGTTTTAAGCGATCTACTGAAGTCAGGAACACTTATAGGTAAGAGTAGAACAAGAACACCTGCCCGTGTCGGCCCACTCCCGCCTAAGTACCTAGAGCAGAAGGCACAAGAAGTTCTATAATTGCACTGACACCCGGCAGGTGTAAGGAAGCCAAGGAGGCAGTTGGATTTAAAAGGGCAGGACTGAGGTGGCCTCTGAAGGTACTGGAGAAGGTATGTGACCCAGTGCCAGTCTTACAGTCCCACTTTTCCTTCTCAAGTGTTGCCTGTATCGTTCCCCACCCCTAGGCCTGTCCAAGCCATAACCATTCGGGGTTTACCCCGATTTTTTTCGGCCCACACTGGTTTTCCCTTCCAGTGATTTCACCCCACTCATTTCCCAGCGGAGGGGCAAGAGGGCAGGGGGTGGGATCGCGTATCCGGTTCTCTCCTGCGCACCAGTGTGCCCCGCCAGCACGCTGCTGGCCTCGGGACAGGCGGCTGAATACGGGCGAATGAATGAATTCCTGGCACCTCCACGGGCCAGCGAGGATATATCCGTCCCCAGGAGTGGGCTGGCAAGGTGTGCCCGCGCCACCCGGAGGAGCTCACCCACCGCGAGGGACCAGGGAGTGTGCGGGGGGGGGGGGGGGGGGGGGGAGGGTAAGCAAGAAGGCCCGGTGCCCAGAGCGCGCCACCCGAGGCTCCGGTCCCCCGCTGGAGGCCGGGACTAACGCTCCCACGCCTCCGCAGAAATCGTGAACTCTTTCCCCATCAGGAAAAGTGTCGGGGAAAGTGGTGGGAAACGACGCCGCCACTGCGCGAGCGTCAGGAGTGGAGGAGCCCTAGCCCCAGGCCCAATCCCTCAGGAAGAGGAGGGAGGAGCACGGGAGGAGCCATGCGCACCTAAGACCGCGGCAAGAACCCGGGCGAGAAGCCACGCGAGATCTGGGGTCGGGAAATCTCATTGCGTTGCCTAGCGACGGACAGGACGCTCGCGGGCCCCCAGGCTAACCCCAGCTGTAGCCTCAAATCTCCTACCATGGGGGAAGAAGGCGGCGGCCGCAGCTGTGGGACCACTAGGGAGCTGCAGAAGCTGAAGCAGCAGGCGATGGAGTACTACCGGGAGAACGACGTCCCGCGCAGGCTGGAAGAGCTGCTCAACTCCACCTTCTACCTCCAGCCTGCCGACGTCTACGGGCACCTGGTAGGGACCTGGGACTAACACCCTCTTCCCTCCAGCCCCTCTCCCCCCGCCCCGCGCTGCGGCAACGCCGTGCGCCTGCGCCGCAGAGTCGCGCACGCGCGCCGCCGCCACAGGCTTGAGGACCGTGGTCGTGCGCGGGGAGGCTACCCCGAAGGAAGAAGCGGTGCGGAAACCTGGGCAGGAGGAATCTCGAGAAAGTGGTGGACAGGAAGCAGTTAGAGGAAAGTGTGGTGTAGGCGCATTCGTGGCTAAGGCGACAGCTCGGGCCCGGCAGGCTTCTGAGCCGCCCTGCGCGGTTGCCAGTTCTCTTTAAACACAGACCTTAACACCGCATAGCTCAGCTTGCAGCCTGCCGCGGCCTCCGTTTGACCACGGGTGAGCTCCCTGGCGTTTGCCACAGCTTGGCCTCAGCCTACCCCGTGGCCTCATGCCCAGCCCGCTCCTCATTACTGCCGAGTCGCACTCTGATTTCAAGCGTATGTACCTTGCAGGGTGCCCTCTTCCTGGATGCCCGACCCCATCTGACCAGCTCCTACCCAAACTCCAAATTCACATCAGTCTTGCCCGCTTCACCTGGACTGATTGTCCTTGAGGGTTCCTAAATCATTTCCTGTCCGTAATGAGGCCCTCCATAGGCTTTTGAGCTCCATGGAAAGCCTTTTCCTACCACCTCCCTCGTCCCTATGCCCAGCACAAGATCAGGCATGTACCTTAGGCTTAAGCAATGAGCAGTTGAAACAAGCGTTTTCTCACTTCTAGATCCGTTAAGTACTAGCCACCTACCTTCTGGAAGGCAGTGTGGTTGGAACTGATAGGCGTTTGCACGAAGGTGAGGCAATATGACAGCAGAGTATGTAAATGCAATAAAGAAGCACAGTGTGTTTACAGGGTTCAAAACAACATCTTGTTGAGGCAGTTGGTATGGAGGATGTTCCATGACTATTTATTTTACTCAATCGTGGCCTACAAGTGAAAGCTGTATGTTGGGGGAGGGCAGTGCTGAGCTCTTTGTGCTATGTGATTTGTCGCTTAATCTTTAGGACCACTAGGGGGTAAAAATTGTGATTTCGTTTTACAAATGAGGAAACTGTGGCCCAGTGAATTTAGATGATTTTCCCAAGGGACACAGTGAGTGACAGTGACGAATCAGACCAGGTTTGTGTCCGTAGTACCTCGCGATTCCACGGAAATAGTGGACACTCAAGCACTCACGTGACACAAATGAACGAATGCGACTCTGAATTCCATTCCCTTCCCACTGTCTCTTGCTAGAGGAATTCTTGGAAGTTAACTAGTCTAACTTCTTCATTTCACAAAGACACCAAGCTCTTGTCTCACAGCTACTTGGTGCAAAAGTTAAGACTGGAGATTTGGACTCTGGTTCCTCGGTGTTAATGTTCCTCCCAGTCTACTAGGCAGCCAGGACTTCAGTTTGTATGGCTCTCTGGGAGCTTATACCTTGGTTATGGATAAAAGTCACTGATACATAAAATAACTGGAGTACTAGATAAGGTGATACATGATTGTGTGCTAGACTGAGGGACACATCACTGCATGCCTATCAAAGGAATTCAGGGTTAGGGAAGGTCCCTGTAGGCTGTAGCATCTGAGAAAATTTGGGCTTGGACTTTGAAGCAAGTTCGAGAATTGGACTGGCAAAAAGATAATGTTTTTTTGTTGTTTTTTTTTTTTTTTTTTTTTTTTTTGCTGCTGCCCTGGTTTTGGCCATCCTTATTTTCATCTAGTCTCTCCCTCTATTGAGTTCAACCCGAATCGTGCTGCCAAAGCAATGCTCCTTTAAAAAAAAAAAAAAGTTTTTTGTTTTTTTTTTAATTTTTAAGTAATCTCTACACCCAACGTGGGGCTCAAACTCACAACCCCAAGATCAAGAGTCACACACTTCACCAACTGAGCCAGCCAGGTGCCCCCAGAGCAGCGTTCCTAATCTTAAATCTGACCAACAGTCTCTTGCTCAGAAACCCCCTGTGGCTCCTTACTATTCCCTGAAGCCTAAAGTTCCTCACTTCCCTCCCCTTGGCTTATCCTGTTCCCTCTACCTGAAGTGTCTTCCCTTGACTTCTTCTCGTCTGCCAGTGGAAATACTACATATTCCCCAATGTTCAGCTCCAATGCCATTTCTTCTCTGCTTCTGTTATATACTAGAGGAATTGAAGCAATGAGGAAGATGCTTGTGGGCAATAGCAATACAATACCATTTAGTCCCTCACCATAGAATTCATGATTGAAAGAGTTTGTGATGCATCTGATCTGATTGCAGATCTGATTTAATTCTTAGCCCTGCCACTTAGTAGAACTATCATATTGATGTTCCCCAATGAACCATACCACCAGTGTGACTGGTCTTATGTAAATCTCTCCCACACTGACTTGGGACTTGGCCATGTGACTTGCTTTGGTTAATAGCACCTCACCAAGCATGATGCAGACAAAGACATGGTAAGTGCTGCCATTTTGAGGCTGTACTCCTGGAACACTCCCTCTTGGAGTAGTTATCCAGGAAGTCCAGTTACCCTGCTGGAGAGAGAGATCAGGTAGATAGGCTCACAGATGTAACACCTCCAGGATATCCTGTAAGAAAGACATGCCTGGCCAGCCCCTAGGATGTTCTAAGCATCCTGGTTGAGACCCTAGACACATGAGTTGAATCATCTTGGATGCTCTGGACCCAGTCAAGCTTCCAGATGACTGAGTCTGAATAGGAGACTCCAGGCAAGATCAGCCAAAAGAATTACCCAATTGAGCCCAGGCCAGCTTTGTAGAGTCATGGGTGAATAAATGGCTTTAGCCACTAAGTTTTGGAGTAGTCTGTTACTTAGCAGTAAATAATTAAACATTGGTCGTTTTACCCGGTATAATTTATTTCTCTGGAATTCAGTTTGCTCATCTGTGGAATGGAGATGATAGGATTTCCCTTACAGAGTTGTTTTGAGAATTTAATGACATAATGTATACAAAGTTTCCAAGGGTGTATCTGACATGTGTTTATACAAGATTTAATTTGTGGAATCCTAAATCTGCCAGGCACTGTGGTGTGACACAGTGATAAGGCACAATCACTCCCTCAAGGCACATATTAAACACTTAAGAATGTGAGTTCCTTTTCCCTCCTAACATAACATTATACGTTGTGGATGCTCCTTGCTAGTTGCATCAAATTCACTACAGTACACAATGGATAAGCTAAATAATATTTTTGTCTCCTGATTCTGTCTCAATTCATTTAGGCACCTACTTTGTAACATCCAAACCACAGTCCTTAAAATATATGGATGGCTTGAAAATGGACTTTCGCTTTAGCAGTGCTGGGGCCCCACCTGCGAGCTGGCACGTCGCTGATGCGTACTAGATGACCTGCTATGTAGGTTGAGGTCATTGGATTTCAAACCGAAAGATGAGAGGCCTGGTCTGCGGTGAATGCAGATAAAGAACCCAATACAATCTGATGATAAAGAGGTTGAGGAGAGTGTACCTTCACCTTTCCTTCTTCCTTCTCTCCCAGCTCCTACTCCTGTGTGTAGAAACACCATCTTGTATCTTTTTACTCAGGCGTTTTGAGTGGCTTTCGGCCTCAGCTTCATTCTCTTCCGCCTCTTTCTTGGATCACTTCCAAATGGCTTCTGCTTTTCCACGTCAATGAAACTGCTATTACTAGGGTTCTGACAACCCTCTTTGAACACGTGAACTGGTGGCGAAATACAGCCTCTGCAGAAGTCTTCACCACTAAAATATCAGATGCCTTGCTGAGAGGAATAAAAACTGGCCCACGGAAGTTTTCCTGTTTGCATCACAGCATTCTAGAGACCAATTGACTTTGGTATCTTGGACAGAAGGATAGGTGAGGGCCTGCTAAAGAGTGACATGGGGTCTTTAAGAAATGTATGTGAAAAAATTCCAAAGTGTGTCATGTTTGACTAACAGTCTGCTTCCCAAAAGGAGTCTCTTTGGAGAAACTAAGTAATAATTTTCAAACAACTATCCTCCTCCATTGCGTAGCTGGAATCATCTAATTAAAACAAATCTCTTTATTTCAGTGTGAATTAATTTGGCTGAGACTCCAATCCTGAGTTAGTTTTTGTTTGTTTATTTTTGTCCTCCCTTAAATTCATATGTATGTCCATATTTCACTCTGAGGCACCATCACCAAACCAGAAATGGAAGCCAACATGGCAGGTAGAAGATTATCCGCGTCTGGAATGGCCAAAGTTAGTGGGGGCCTCATATTCCTGACATAAAAATAGGGAGCGTATCACCACATTCCTCGGGCTTAGTTTTTTTCCCCAAATGCTATGCATTTGAAAGTAGACTTTGTGCCCTTCTCCCTTCCCCCATCAATAGCAGTTGACGTGTTTTCTGGAATCAGCCTGCCTAGATGTGAATCTCAGCTCAGACAGTTATTTTGAACTCGTGGGGAAAACATTTAATCTCTTTCTACTCAGCTTCCCCATGTATAGAGTGGAGATAGCAAAAATAGTACTGATCCCATAGGGTTGTTATTAGGCACAAATAATTTGGGTAAAGCAATTAAAACAGTGGCCAAAGCAATGATATATTCTTTTTTTAAAAAAACAACCAAACCTATGAAATGGGGAAGTTTATTTGATTTCTAAAATTATATTGTGGATTTATGTCATTTAAAACTGACTTTAAAGTATAAAAGACTTGTTTTCCTTTTTTAAAAGTTAAAATGATGTTTCATTTTGATTGCAAATAAATTCATGCTTTATTTAAAAAAAAGAAATAAATGTATGTGAGTTTCTGCTGAGAGTTCAAAAGAGAACAGCAATCCCTATCAAAATAACACCAGCATTCTTCACAGAGCTAGAATAAATAATCCCGAAATTTGTATGGAACCAGAAAAGACCCCAAATAGCCAAAGGACTCCTGAAAAAGAAAACCAAAGCTGGAGGCATCACAATTCCGGACTTCAGGATGTATTACAAAGCTGTAATCATCAAGACAGTATGGTACTGGCACAAAAACAGACACATAGATCAATGGAACAGAAAACCCAGAAATGGAACCAGAAACATATGGCCGACTAATCTTTGACAAAGCAGGAAAGAATATCCAATGAAATAAAGATAGTCTCTTCAGCAAATGGTGTTGGGAAAACTGGACAGTGACATGCAGAAGAATGAACCTGGACCACTTTCTAATACCATACACAACAATAAACTCAAAATGGATGAAAGACCTAAACAAAACAGGAAGCCATCAGAATCCTAGAGGAGAAAACAGGCAACAACCTCTTTGACCTTGACCACAGCAACTTCTTACTTGACATGTCTCTACAGCCAAGGGAAACAAAAACAAAAATGAACTCTTGAGACCTCATCAAGATAAAAAGCTTCTGCTCAGGGAAGGAAATAAGCAGCAAAACTAAAAGGCAACTGACAGAATGGGAGAAAATATTTGCAAATGACAGATAAAGGATTTGTATTCAAAATCTACAAAGAACTTATCAAACACACACACACACCCCCAAAACAAATAATCCAGTGAAGAAATGGGCAAAAGACATGAATAGACACTTGTCCAAAGAAGACATCCAGATGGCTAACAAACACATGAAAAAAATTCTCAACACCACTGATCATCAGGGAAATACAAATCAAAACCACAATGAGATGCTACCTCACCCCTGTCAGAATAGCTAAAATTAACAACTCAGGCAACAGATATTGGCAAGGATGCAGAGAAAGAGGAACCCTTTTGCACTGCTAGTGGGAATGCAAACTGGTGCAGCTACTCTGGAAAACAGTATGGAGTTTCCTCAAAAAATTAAAAATAGAATTACCTATGACCCAGCAATTGCAGTACTAGGTATATATCCAAAGGATACAGGCGTGCTGTTTTGAAGGGGTACATGCACCCTAATGTTTATAGCAGCATTATTGACAATAGCCAAAGTACGGAAAGAACCCAGATGTCTATCGACTAATGAATGGATAAAGAAGTGTGGTACACAATAGAATATTACTCAGCAATCAAAAGAATGAAATCTTGCCATTTGCAACAACATGGATGGAACTAGAGGGTATTGTGCTAAGGGAAGTCAGTCAGTCAGAGATAGACAAATATCACATGACTTCACTCATATGTGGAATTCAAGATACAAAACAGATGAACTTAGGGGAAGGGAAGCAAAAATAATGTAAAAACAGAGAGGGAGACGAACCACAAGAGACACTTAAATACAGAGAACACACTGAGGGTTGCTGTAGGGGTTGTGGGTGGGGGGATGGGCTAAATGGGCAAGGGGCATTAAGGAAGACACTTGTTGGTATCATCACTGGGTGTTGTATGTAAGTGATAAATCACTAAATTCTATTCCTGAAATCATTATTACACTACATATCAACTTTGGATGTAAATTTAAAAATTAATAAATAAATAGATAGATAAGTAAATATTTTTAAAAGAGAACAAATCACTCCATGTACCAAAGACTGGGCATCAGGCTAATCCAAATTTCAGTTCATGAGGCCGGGGCAGTTCCCACAGAGCTGCTAGCCTGATCCCCGCAGGACGAGGACACTGAGGGAGAAGTTTAGTAGAAACTAGAGTAAATGTGAATGACCTTTTAAAGACAAATTAGTTATGGTGTTGTCATCTTTGTTTTTTTGTGTGTGTCGAAGGCAAACTGTTTCTCTAAACTCGCAAAGCCTCCCACCATATGCAAAGTAGTGGGGAGAAACGTATTGGATGGACTGGGGCTTCCAACCCTACAAGTGGAAATATTCTGCACCATTCAAAACTTCCCCAAGGTACGAAGCAGCTTAAATGTATTCTTCACTGTGTCCTGATGCCACTGCATTTATTAGCATTTATTGTCTAAATTGTAGAAAATTCATGTTTTGAAGTTCAGCGTTTGTGAAATATACACGCACAATTTGTAGGTAGTTATGTACATAAAGCAGGAACCATGCAGTCAAACATGATGGCTTTATTATGTTTAAGTGTCATATTGTTACAGACATGACCTGCTACCCTGAAGATGATCCAAGATGGAGACGTGGGGCAAAAATAGGTTTAAAACTCTGACATTATTAAGGTGATAAGTTCTGTAAATCTACAGGGATGTTTATTCATAGTGTTTTTATATGGATTTACATAGATTCGTAGATATGTAGGCCGAACTACATAAAGACAAATTCATTTTAGTAATTTTAATAATTCATTTGAATTGCTACATATTTGTTAGAAATAATTTTACTACAGTCTCTGGGAGGAAAATAATTATGATTAAAATCTGTATCCTTTTAGTTATTTCCTGGACAGGTAGTGATAAAAATGAAGTTCAGTGTAAGGTTTTTATAAGCGTACATTAACCAGGTAATAATTTTAAATGCTCCTTGAAGTTGGGTTCCACACTGTTTCAACAGTTATAAAAATATCTCAAAGAAAATTATATATTCTCGTTTTCCCTTTGAAACTGGTGATAAAATATCATGCACATTAAAAGCTGGATACGTTCAATTTCTTCCTTTCTGCACAAGGTAGGGAAAACGTAGAACACGCTTATATTATTTTCAGAACATATGTTCAGTGGTGATCTCAACGCACTTTGAAGTCCATGAGAACGCTTTGCCCGAGCAGGCTGAGGCCGAGGAAGTGGAAAGGTCTGAGGCCGTCAGCACTGCTGTGCAGTGGGTCAACAAAACCATCATGGAGGAGCTTCGGGGCATAGCCCCCTCCAACCAGGCCGAGGTGGACCAGGTGCTCAGGTAAATCTTCCACTTGCAAATGGACGCATCCAGTACAAATGTATCTCTTTTCTTTTTCTTTCACCCGCCAATAATATGGGTCTGTTGTATCTAGAGGGTACAGTCAGCAAGTTGATTAAGAAGCATATGCTAAAGCAGCGAAATGCAGCATAAAATACCATTTTTCTTCTGAAAACCTTGTTTTTAAAGTTTTCCTGCGGGAGGCCATGTAAGGCCTTTCAGTCTCTTTCCACGCAAAGGATTCAGGATAAGTTTCAGTAGAACGTTTCTCAGGAAAAGCACGAAGAATCCAGATGATGTTCTGTCCGGCCCCCTACCTCATACGCCATCCTTGAGTGTCTCCTACCCTTTCACGTAGTCACACTGGGTGATGCTTCTAGTCTGCCCCTCAGCCACAGACAAGTCCTCCATGCTTGTCCATAGGTGGACTCTAACATGTGAAAACCCAGGAAGGGGCTGCTGGGGCTGTGTAAGTATTGTCCAACACCCAACTGAGGAAGGGTTAGCGTTACTCTTCCTTTTGGGGAGGTCCGGTGCCACAAGCCTCTTGGCCCAACAAAGGTCAACCGGATTCTGTCTCTCTCTATACTTCACCGCTTGCTTACTTATGCATAATATCACGTTTTAGTTTGCTTCAGAGTTGGATCATAACCTTTGTAAAAAAAAAAATTTTAATGGTTTTTTGGTTTTCTGTTTGTTTTTTTTCCCTCATCTGCTGTGATCATATTCTTCATTTTCTTTCCCAGTGTAGTTTTTCTCCTGCCTTCTATTCCATTCCATTTCTTTTCTCCTGGAATTTTTCTCCCCCAAACCTCCCATCTCGACTGGTTCCTCTCTATCTGCTAACAGAGAGGCCGTAGGACATCCCTTTATTTTCCCCCTACTTTCTCAATCCTGTATCTTCTTCTTTCTCGACTTGTGGGATGGAAAGTTTTGGAGTTCGTACGTGTGCGGAAATGCCAGCACTTTGCCCTGATGGCTGACAGTTTACCTGAGTATAGATCTCATTTAAAAGCAATTTCTCGGGGCCCCTGGGTGGCGTAGTCGGTTAAGCGTCCGACTTCAGCCAGGTCACGATCTCGCGGTCCGTGAGTTCGAGCCCCGCGTCGGGCTCTGGGCTGATGGCTCAGAGCCTGGAGCCTGTTTCCGATTCTGTGTCTCCCTCCCTCTCTCTCTGCCCCTCCCCCGTTCATGCTCTGTCTCTCTCTGTCCCAAAAATAAACGTTGAAAAAAAAAATTTTTTTTTTTAAAAATAAAAGCAATTTCTCTCAGCACTTTGAAGGCTCTGTCCCACCAACACCTGGATCATTAATAAGTGGAATGTAATTCTAATTCCCATGTCTTTGTTCTTTGTTGGCTTTTTTCTTTTCCTATGGAAGCTTTGAGCCTCTTCTTACCCTGGGGAAGCTGAACTTTTATAGAGGTGAACCTAAAGGGGCCTTCCCCAAGTTTTTTTTTTTTTTTTAACTGTTCACCTTAAGTTCTCCTCCCCATCAAAAAAAGGAAATGAAGTCCTGCCCATTATGCTATATATTTCACTGTCTATTCTTGACTCAATTTTCTTTTGATGGTCATTTACTCAAAAAGAAAATCCAGTAGCCCTTAATCAAATTAGATCTTCAATTTTTACCTTGAATATACAAACGACTGGGCTCACATAATTTGTTTAATGTTTATTTATTTTTTGAGAGAGTGAGAGATAGAGTGCGAGTGGGGGAGGGGCAGAGAGCAAGGCAGATGCAGAATCTGAAGCAGGCTCCAGGCTCCGAGCTGTCAGCACAGAGCCCCATGCGGGCCTCGAACTCACCAACGGTGAGATCGTGGCCCGAGCCGAAGCTGGACTCTCAACCGACTGAGCCACCCAGGCGCCCCTCAAATAATTTTTAAAACGAACACATACAACCTGCAAACATTTATTTCTAAACATTTATGTATTTCCTTCCAAAAGTAATCTCAGCTCCTCCACACAGTTTTGTTACAACACCATCATTTGGGGGCCTTGGAGAGTGAAGCTGTGATCTGCTTTTAAGTGGCTAAAAAGCAGAGCTAATTATTGACACACATTGAATGGAGGTCAGGTCAGCACTAAAACACGGCCCAAATTATGAGTGGTCTTCATTGTAAAGCCATGTTTTCTTGCCATTAAGGACATTCTTTGAAAGTAAAGTACAAGAAGAGAAGGAGAGAAGACAGCTGGAAAAGGGCCTGGAAGACCAAACAATAGCCATCCCTTCACCTCCACCTCCTCCACCCCCAGCAAGAAAAAAAGGACAAAGGCAAGGTCGGTGACTCCTGTTACAGAACCTTCCATAACCACTATGTGAGGAAGAAAGGCTGATGTTTGGACCGCCTTTCCGATCAGAGTCTGCTGCAGACCTAGGCCGGGCTCCCCACCAGGTACCATCCATCCTGCATGTGACTTCCTTGCTTGAAGCTATGATGTCGAGGATCTTAGGCGGTTTTACCCCACCCCACCCTCTGTTTTCTTTGTAAGGAAAAAATACTTCTTCCCCAGAGGTGAGCACTTACCAAAGGAAGCGTACCGGAGGGTGGCGATGCCGGATGGGGAAGGGGAAAGTGGTGTGGGGGACCTTCAACTGCCCCGCAAAATATCCATTAGCTCATCAAAAAAGCCACTCCATACTTTAAAGATTAGCAATATCCTTTGATACGGATAACCAACATTTTCTCTGTCCTGTTAATACCATATAAAGAAAAATTAGGGGAGGGGGGTAAACCTTGCTCTTTTAAGGCAAATAATCAAAGTTATCATGGCCCTTTGTTCCATGCTTTCCAACATATTGTGAACTTCAGCCCCTCCAGTGCTGCTGGTATTGTAAACAGAGTTTTATGTCTTTCCAACATGCTCCTTGAGGACATGAATCATGTCTCATTCAACTGAGCACCTCCAGCGCCTAGCATGAGGCAAACGCACAAACACCCAATAAATGTGGGTTTCCTTGAAGAAGAAAGCACCAGAACCAGGAGGGGATCAAAGAGAACATGGAGACATGGTTTCTTATTTCCTAGATTCAGATGCTGAGGCCCAGAGAGGGAAGGAGAGTCGCCCACGGCAAACAATCCTATGAAACCAATCTCTTGGGACAGGGAGATAGCCACTGCTGAATTATAGGTAGAGATCAGCACTGGGTGTTTATTTGGCGGCTGCTGTTGACTGACAGAACGTGGAACGTAAGAGAAGTAGGAGGGGACAGGAATTTGCTAAAGAGTTACTAGGTACTCTGCACTTACATAGCTTTTTCCACTTACCTTACCTACCCGAGCCAGACCGGCAGCTGGGGGTAGGGCAGAAAGGGCCCTAGCGATTTACAAAGGACGGCGTAGCACCTGATCAGGCTGGCTCACGGGGAACAAACGAGAGTCAAAGATGGGTGAGGGTGAGGGTCAATGGCTGGGTTTGGATGCCACTTCTAAAACAATGAGGTGTCTGGGATTGGCCAGAAAGGTAACCAGTTAGATACATGTGCATGAAGAGACATTCAACAAAAAGCTGGGTACCAAGGAGCTATGGCAGGTGTAGAAAACAAAGGACTTGGAATCCAAAGACTGTCCAGATCCTCTTTATTCACATTCTATTAGACATTGGGCCAATCTTTTAACCTAAGCCCTAGTTTACTTATATGTGAATGTGGGCTAACAGTATCTACCCCATAAAATTGTTGAAGGAGTTAATATTGAATGTCTTAACCTTTCTTAAGAGTGGCATAATCCATGGCTAAGGATTACTTGAACATCACACAAAAACTTCTTGGGGGTTGGGGTGGAGAGCATTTTCTGGCTAGCCTCAGTTTTCCCCCTTTCTTTATACTGGGCCTTCACATCTATAAGTAAAGCATTAAAAATAGATAGTTTTATCATAGTCAAATTTCCTAGAAAGGAATCTTTTATCACTCTTTTTCCTTCTAGGGAGGACAGATACTCTTACAGAGAAGCCTATCTTGCCTCCAGAACCTGTTGAACCTGTCCTCAGTGGCAGCATGGCCGTTGGGGCAGTGTCACTAGCTGTGGCCAAAACCAGTGCCATGCTGGACAATAACCCCCTCTACTTAAATATTGCATTACTGAAGCACCCTCAGGTTAGTATCTATTATGTGCCAAGGACCCACGAGTATCTCCATAACAATGAACCGTGTTTCTTGTTTCTCCTTGTTCTTCCCTATTTCAGGAGCAGCCGACAAAGCTAACTATACCTTTGCTAATGGTATCTCTGGTCAGCTGTGGGAAGTCATCGCCCGGGAAGTTGAATTTAATGAAAGAAGTGATTTGTATACCCCATCCTGGATTAACAGCTAAACAAGTACCTTATAGTATATCATACTGCTTTTTCTAAAAAAATATACTCCACCATCGATGAGTCTTTAGTGAGGATCGCTAAGGTTTATGACACTGAAGGAGAGAGAATTCATTATAAAATGAGAAAAAAAAAATACTTTAGGAAATCAGGGACTTGGGAAGAAAGCAAGACGTCAAAAAAAAGGGGGGGGTGGCACATTTAGGCCACCTTCAATTTCTGGTTCCTTTCAGCACTGACATGTGCCAGTGACTCCCCAAGAAGCCCCGGGTGAGTAACCTGGCAGGCCTTGATAGTGCTGGAAGGTTGTCATTTGGGGGAGTTGAGGCATCTTTATTTACTGGCCGATGCACTGTGGCAGCAGCGAGAGGAAGCTGGCATTTTCCTAGCAGCCAATTCTGTTCAGTAAGAGCTCCGGGGCCGAGCAGACTGCTTGGCACAAAAGAGAGGTTTGGTGCATGTTTACAGAATGAATGAATCCTAAGTTGCATCTTTCTACTTAGTCGTGTGCTAGCGTCTGTCTTGTTCTGCCGTGGTCTGAATGAGCCAATACGCCTCTTTAAATCTTCGTGAAATATTCTACCAGTTAGGCACTGGGAGGAACAAATGTTCATGTTCTATAGCAGATGTTTTCAGAAAAAACATGCAGGATGTTTCATCCCCTCTGGTAATACATTGAGTGATATTTTTTTATCCAAGCTAGTGAAAATCATTAAAAAAAAAATCTCAAGATAATTTCTTCATGATAAAGAATTCTTTTTTTATGAGAATAACCATTATCTCCCAATGTATTGATTGTGGAACACTAGGAATCCATCGCTGGCTCACCATCCATCAGATCATGTTCAGATGCTGGCACCAGAATCTTCCCTGCAGTTAATATCTGTTGTGCTATTGGGTACCAGAGCAGTTGGCATGCCATTCTGTATTTGTCTTCGTATGCAGATCCCACAGTCATTAGACTGTGTCGACTTTTTAAGTGACAGTGGCTTTATACTAATTCAAACACTATCATGCAGAATCCCTGGGTGACCTGTGACATGTACTGTAAAAAGGTTGGTCAAGAGACTGAAAGAGAATGAGGTCCACTTGATCCAACCAACTGAACCTGTCAATTCTGAACAATGGAGAAAGGACTGTGAGAAGAGTCTCGCTCATTTTCAACCAAATAAAAATTGAGGGCTGAAGAGTCACATTTAATCTTCTGATTTGACAGACCATATCCAATCTACTAACCAGGATACATTGTCAGGGGCCCTACAAATATTCAGTTAGAAAGAGCCAGCGTGTGGTGTAAGTTTTTATATTTAAATTTTCTAGACTGCAGTTGTGGAAGATCATGATTGTTCTACTTACAGGGTGTGGAGATGCTTCTGGAAATTCAGAAACATATTAACAAAACAATTGAAATGGTATGTGAAGAGGATCTATGGTATGGAATTGCTGACAATATATACAAATTATAGTTCATTACAGTTCATTAACTCAGTATTGTTGTTATTGATGTGTGAAATGTATTAATTTGCCTTGGGTTTCCCATAGGAGGCAAGCTTCTACATTCCCTCACTGGCTGCGGATCCAGTTTCTAATGGCCTTCAACAATCTCATCAGCTGGCTTTATGCTAAGATCACCCCTTAGGATTTGCAAAGAAAGGATTTGGCCCCTAGGATGTGCGAGGCAGTTTAGTGTAATGGTTAAGGCACAGACTCTTGTGTCTGCTTGGGATCTTGGTGTTGGGCAAACAGGAGCCTTTGGCCAGGCAGCCCTTGAGAGGGAAGCCACAGAAGCCAGACGATGACAGGCAACCATATATATGAGCCACTGGTCGTGCCTGTGCTTGTCTTGTTCACCAGTGTATGTCTCCTGCCACGCACATCACTTTGCTTCCTGAGTGTGGTATTTTTAGCAGGGGATAGAAAGTTCAGCTGACTCCATCGTGAAGAAAAGAAGTAGGATATCTGTATTTGCATATACTTGGGTGTGAACCATACTGATTCTTGACAAACATACCCGGATTTACAGAGCCTGTGAGTGCTGGGTATTAAAAAGCATCCTTTAAAGGCTGAATCCTGGATCTAGAACACTGTCAACACCCTACATTGTGGGTATTGAAAGTCACCAATTATCTTTGGAAAGTATCTTCTAATCTCAGATGACATTACACATACCAGATTCATCAGATTTAATGACCTTTGGCTGTTTCCAAAAGTCAAGTCCACCCTGCAGGACAAAGGGTTTGTACCTTAACAACATTCAAACCAATCTAAAAGCAAACCCCACAGTGGTGTTTCTCCTTAAGGGCAAGGAGGGGACTTCGTATGAGAGAATAATAACTTATTTACCTGAGTAGAAATACACGGATATGTTATCCACATACCCCATCATTAACATGCACTTGAATTCGAAAAAACGGTTTGGAGGTTATCAAAATAGGGAGGGGCTGGTAAGGTCCCTGTGTGTGTGTGTGTGTGTGTGTGTGTGTGTGTGAGTGCACACACGTGTGATTCACAGTGCGACAGGGCCCAGAACAGTGGACGGGCCACAAGACCTAATAATTGCAAGTGACTCATCTTCATCTTCTGTCCCACAGCCGCCTCCTCCAAAAACAGAGACAAAAAAAGGGCATAATGGAAACAAAAGAAGTCAAGTAAGTTCATGTATTTCCTTACCACACTTCAGTATGACACAGTTCGTTTATATCCTCTCTGCCCGTGTTCCTCTCCCAGTCACTGAGCTCCAAGACCAGGGCTGACACAAATGCAAACAACACAGTGCTCCTCCTCCAAGAGCGAGAAACCGGCAGAGCCCAGGGCTGGGAGATCTTTCCATCCTCCCTCTCTGGCCACAGGCTGTGGGCCAGCAGTTGTCTGTCCAGCCGACATCTCGGAGGGCACGGAGAATCATTTATAAGTAACAGGATTATATTTGGAACCTGATAGGTGAAATGCTGGGGAAGGGGAATTTCTGCTAAGTACATGGGAAAGGTTTTCGATCTTCATCTTACCCCTATCAAGTGAGAGAGAAACAAAAGGCACAAAAAGAGAGCCGTCTCTTTCATCGCGTCCCGCAAAGTCACCAAAGCACCATATCCAGAACCATTACGGGGGCTCAGATTTTGTCAGCGGCGTCAGACAAACAGTTCTTGTCAAGACTGGCCAGGATGGCTGCAAGAGCCTCAGGAAACCGTCTGACCTTGATCAGTCAATGACTCTGGCGATTGTGGGTGCTCTGACAGACACATCTGTTCCATGCCTAACCTTTCAACCATATAGTTAGAATAACCAATAAGAACCCCGGAGATAATGCAAATGGTCCTAGTTGCTCACCCGAATGGAAAATTAAAGATGGAAAATTAAATCCCTCCTCAAAATTGGGAGAGAGAAGAGAAATGTATGAAAAAATACACCAGAAAGTAAAGTGCTTGACAGTTGCATCTGTTGGGATGAACACAACACTCTAAAGTTGGACCTCGTAAGAGCGCTTAGGCGATGATGAACAAGCCACCCGGTATCAATGCTGTTTCCCTCGTGCCAGCAGGTTGTCCTCTGTGTTCCGAGAAGCTCAGACCAAGATCAGTCCTCCTGTGATCAGCTTTGCTACTTTTTATTTCTGTTAGAAAAAGCTTAATTGGTCGATTCTAGAGAGGCAGCCATACTAGTGGAGGCATGAACTCTGGAGCTAAACTTCCTGGATTAAAATCTGTTCCAAGTTACTTAGCTCTCTATAATATGGGATAATAATAGTACTTGCTTCATAGGTTAACGTAAGGAGTAAATGTATTTATGTAAAGCATTTAGAATGGTAGCTGGCATTTAATAAGTGATAAATAAACTCTAAATAAGTCATACTTTTGTAGTTTAGAAGACTCCAACAAAACTCCTCAGTTGATATACAGAAATTTCCCCAACTATTCCTTTGCCAAATAAAAGGCTCCTCTCGCTGACATTAAAAATGTTGGATGGTTCTTATAATTGACTAGTGTTATCATCAGAGAAATGGGATAGTTACACCTAGGTTCGTGCACACACTTGGGTTTGCTCTTGAGTTTGGCATGCACACACACACACACACACACCCTTCAGAATTACTGATTGTGCTTCAACTATGTTATAATTGGATAGTGGCAATTTATGATGAGGCATATCAGGGCTGACCTTGCAATAGAAATTCATGGCTTTCCCTGGGCTGCTCCGGGTCCCAAACATTCTTCCATCCTCAGCAACGCATTTTAGCAGAGTTCTTCACTCCTTTTTCTCATAAAACGTTTCCTGAAGGAGGGTTCCAGCCTTAATACTTATATTCTTCCAAAGGAAGACAGAACACAGGAAAGAGCGTGTTTGGAAGTAGATGGAGAAGGACAGAGTTAGGGACAGGCTGGACAGACGTTTACAGAGACCAGGTGGAAATTTACTATTTTGGTGGTTGCAGCTCAGGTCAGCCCATGTACAGTGAAAGAGCTGATATAAGAGATTACACAGGCAGACCAAAGAGACTAGTGTATTCCTGGGTCAAACTTGAAACCTTGGGCTAAGGAAATTATTCCAGATACTTTGGGCAATCGTACGCTGGAAGGTCATGCAGAGATGAGAGGAACCTGGATGTGCCGTTAGTGGAGACACAGAGACACGTCTAGAGGGCTGTATCTGGTTATAAACAATGCCTAGTTTATAACCAGGAAGCTCCAAGAATCTTACTGTGCTCAATTTACATGCATCATTTGGTTTGGTTACAGCAGCCCATCACCGGCAAGATGTCCCATCTTGGCTGTTTAACCATTAATTACGACACCATAGAGCAGCCGCTGCTCCTCATCGAAGGCATCTGTGCAAACCTGGGGCTGGACCTGGGGACCAATCTGCATCTAGCCATCAACTGTGCTGCACACGAGCTGATAGATTATGTAAGTTTCTGCTCCAGAACACTTACTTTTTGTTGGGTCCCAGTATTTTTAAATTAGAACTCAAAACAAGTGTTTCTGAACATTTTCCAAACAGATTCTGTTGTTTTTATTAATATCGTGTGAGGGGACAAACATAAATGCCAACCTGAGAAAGCCAAGTTAGCTAATGACCAGAAAATACCATAACCATATAATTAAAAAAGTTTTTTAATGTTTATTTATTTTTGAGAGAGAGAGAGACAGAGAAAGAGACAGAGAGTGAGCAGGGGAGGGGCAGAGAGAGAGAGACACACACAGAATCCCAAGCAGGTTCCAGGCTCTGAGCTGTCAGCACAGAGCCTGACGCGGGGCTCGAACTCATGAACCATGAGATCATGACCTGAGCCAAAACTGACGGAGCCACCTAGGCGCCCCTATGATCTTTAAAAATTAACAGAAAATGGCAAAATAATTACATATAGAAATCCTGTAACAAAAATTAACATGGTTGCTTACATTGCAATTATGAGAGCTGTTGAAAAATAATTTAACAAGCTGGCATGTCCTGCTGGGTTCACTCATTTCATTGGTAAGTGCTGAATTTGTCAAGCATGAAAAGTGAACCCATTGTTTAACTGTGACTTGGTAAGCCCTTCTGGACTAGTGGTTCTCAGAATTTCTGCTGTGACTCACTTTATTTTGTTTGTTTATTTTGAAAGAGAGCAGGAGTGGAAGGGAGGAGGAGAGAGAAGGAGAGAGAGAGAGAATCCCAAGCCGACTCCACACTGTCAGTGCAGAGCCCGATATGGGGCTTGAACTCATGAACCATGAGATCATGAACCCGAGCCAAAACCAAGAGTTGGACACTTAATTGACTGAGCCACCCAGGTGCCCCTGTGACTCACTTTTTAAATATAAAAATACTTGCAAGTTATTGACATTTATGGAGAATGTATTTTTATCCAATTAAGCCCATCACAGTGTTACCCACAGCCTGGGTTAGGACAGAGCTTTAGTGACGAAGCTTTACCCAGAGACCACACCACAAGCAGGCAGTTATTTTAAAAAGAACAGAAAACAGGTTCACTTTTAAAAAGCTGCAGTCCTCGCTTTCTCGGGGTTAACACGCCTGCAGTTAATGTTAAAACTTGGGAAACTAACATGTTAGGAATGCTGTTAAAAGTTGCCAGTCTGATACACATACACATACTTCTGTTCTTCAAATACACAAATGTTGAGTCTGTGTTTTACAGAACGCCCAGCATGTTCACATACACGTGTGGTGATTTGGTAATTAATGTCAAATTCAGGGGAAATGAGCAGAGAGGATTCTGCTTGAACTTGCAATTCTTGAAACTTCAAAGGAAAACTTGAACAGCGTATGAGAACCCTAAGTTTCAGCTGACTTCTAAGTCCTTTTTAGTTTTCTAAAGATGCTAAGTGCATGAAGGAATGTTTAATATAATTTCCTATTCTCCACATAATGATTGGTTCCTAGGCATACTATTACAAAAAATAATTGCATGTTTTCATCAGCAATGTATACCAAGAACTATGAATATACTGACTCGTGCTAGCTAGAATGGGGATTTTTTGCTTATATTCAGTAAAATGTATTAGCTTGATAGCAGATAATTCTTACAATGTTAGTTCAAAGCCATTAGCTTTTCTGGGGCCTCTGGGTGGCCCAGTCAGTTGAGCGTCCGACTCTTGGTTTTGTCTCATGGTTCATGGGTTCAAGCCCCTTGTTGGGCTCTGTGCTGACAGTGTGGAGCCTGCTTGGGATTTTCTCTCTCTCCCTCTCTCCCTGCCCCTCCCAACTCACATGCGTGTGCATGCATGCTCTTGTACTCTCTCTCTTTCAAAATAAATGAAAATAAACTTTTTAAAAAGTCCTTAACTTTTCTTTACTGACAAGATAGGATTTTTAATGCTTTGCAGTAAAGAACTAAAAGACCTTGCTGCTTTTTAATCTGAAAAAAAGAATAAAATCCTTGCAGTTAGGGACTTCTAATTCCAGTGGAATCCCTGCCATTAGCAGCAGTAACAAGAGGGCGTTAGCAAACCAAAATGTCATTCTGTTCCATTCTGCCTCCTCCCCAGTACCTAGATACACCCCAGGTGCCGTCCCCCCAGGTGCCGTCCCTCGACACAGACCTGGAAGTCAGTGCGATGTTTTGCAGAGAGATTACACTAGATCCTTAAGCCCTGTTTCCTCGATGACTCAGGGGCTTTCCGGACTTCAAATCAGTGGGGTTGAACTGGAACTCTACTTTCAAGACCGTACGGTTCCTGCCGGAACTTGCCGCTACCTGAAAAGGAGATGCCTTCACACGGGTCACTTGACGTTTCATAGCGGCTGTTAGTATCTCAGAATCACTCTGCTTTCAAATGTTAGGATATCCACAGTAGAGGAAACAAGCTAGTCTTTTACTGTGAGTGGAAAGACGGCGGGTTCTGGTGAGTGGGGCCCCTGTGCAGTGCTGTCCTGTTTTACAAATTTATGTCCTCGCCCATCTGTGCAAGCAGCCAGGCAGCGAGCGCCACGTCACAAACCTAAGCAAGAAATGACTCCTCTCCTTCTGTGTACTTGGTCTTTTGCGCGCCAGGCTTCATCTGAAGTCAGTGGTTAGAATCCGCAGGGCACGAAGGGGCACAGTGACTCGATTTCCCCAGGCTAATATTTAACAGACATTCAAGGTGCATAGGTTTCTAAAGGGCGTACAGCCTGAAAAGAACGTTCACAACCTTTTATGTGCGATGAGTAAATGCGAATGGGAATCCCACCTTTCACACTGGAGGAATTCACCATTTATCCCGTGCTTTGTTATTGTCCGAACACTTCTCAGGGCAGAGGGAAGTACGAAGTGATGACGGGAACGTACAAAAACGCAGCCGAGATGGTGGACCTGTACGGGGATCTGATCAGCCGGTTCCCTTCAATTATCGCCTTGATCGATCCTTTCAGGAAGGAGGTAACCGGATCCGCCTCGAATTTTATACCCACACAGAGCAAACTCATTCTTTTGGATTGGTCATTCGAAATACTGCAGTCTGGGCGGGGGCTGAGTTGTTTCAGCATATAGGAGGAAAGGCAGGCACCGAGCAAACGCATAGCAGAAACACAGTTACATAGGAGTGTTCCTCTCCACCGCATGAAACAAGCTAGCCCCGAGCACTTCAGGGTACCGTGTATCTACGAGCAACCTAAGCCAGGCCGGGCGAGCCGCTGTGCTAGCCGCTGCTTCAGCAAGTTCATCACACGCCCTTGTGAAGTGCTCCCGGCAACAGGACGCGGGCTAGGTCAAACGCTCGTAACCGAGATCCACTCGCCACACAATGCACGAAAGTCACAAAGCTGTACTTTTTTTTTCTTTTTAAATATTTGAGAGAGAGAGAGCACGAGCAAGCGAGCGAGCCAGCGTGAGCGGCAGAGGGCCAGAGAGAGAGGGAGAGACAGAATCCCAAGCAGGCTCCACGCTGTCAGCATAGAGCTTGACACGGGGCTCGATCTCACGAACCATGAGATCATGACCTGAGCCGAAATCAAGAGTCGGACGCTCAGCCGACTGAGCCACCCAGGCGCCCCACAAAGCCGTATCTTTCGTAAGGTTTCAGATAGTGAGGTTTGGGGATCCGTGCCAGCAACTGCACGTGACAAGGGTGGTCCATGTACCACAGGCCATCGCTCTCCCTAGTGCTCCAGAACTCCAAGACTTCATGGTACGAACTGAAGAACTGCTAGATATGCTGAACAGATACCCTCTCTGAGACAATGCATGATTTAAATTTGGGGAGTGAGGATGGCTGCTGCCTCTCACTTGTTGGCCCAGTGCCTCTGTCAGCCATCACTCCTGTCACCGCCTGTGCCTCATCCCGGCACTGGCAGAGCCCCGACTGCCACAGCTTGTCCCGGGGCTCTGACCTCAGCCGGTTTTAATGCGACAAACTGCCCCTGTGTCGTGTGTTCTCGTGGGACAGGCTGGAATCTGGTACCGTGGCTTAGAGGATTTTGTATACCATCCGTTAAAAAATAACAAGCACTCCATTTCATGTGATGGTCTCACCAATAAAAAATAAGGGTGTTGAGAATGAGAACCTAGGGCTCTCGCAGGGGCGTTTCCTTCAGTTGTTCGTTCACCAGATAGAACAGTGAGATCTGGCCAAGCAGTCATTACTGGTGTCATGGATAATACCGGGGGTAGGAGTAGCTTGCGTTTGAAGGACTTCATTGTGGAGCATTTAATGTGCTAAACATTTTATTTGCTAGATCTATTAGCTCAAATTTAATTAATCACTTGAAGTTTTGTTCCATGAAGCTTGTTAATTTGTGTGGCTGTGATTCAGGTATCATTCAGCCACTGCTGGTACAACAGAAAACTGTTTTGTGGCTCTCAGGAAGATCGGTAACTTTGAATATGGGCCATAAGATGCCTGTTGTTTTGTGACTATGCTTAATGCGTTATAACTATCAATTCTTAAATATTTACCCAGGACTCTGAACAGTGGGACAGCATCTATAATGCTCTTGGTTCCAGATGTTACATAATTGCAGGAACTACATCCAAAAGCATTTCTAAACTTCTAGAGAACGGTAACATCAGCATCCCCAAATCCAGTGGGCTGATCATCAAACACACCAATCAAACTACGATGTCTGACTTGGTGCAAATAACCAATCTTCTTGACAGTGAGTAAAAACATAGATCTAACAGGCTCATAATGAACTTAACTTGGTTGTAAAAGGAGCCAAAAATAGCACAGTTAGTATCAGTTTTATCAGTTTTTATCAGTTTTATCAGTTAATACAAAGCATGGCATTCATCTTGGAAGGAAAACAAATTTCCAACCCTCTGCGAGAGCTTTGATGCTGGAAGACGGAATGCAGCTAGCTTACTGAGTCACTTCAGTGTTCCGACAACAGCCCCGGTCCAGAAGGTTGACCCCTTTATCGAGGGCTACCACACAGGTGTGGCTAAGGACAATGCCTTATCAGCTTCATACCACACTACAGTGATCCCACTTGTCCATGTTGATTTTTTTATTTTTGAGAGAGAAAGTGGGTGCTTGTGTGTGAGCAAGGGCAAGGAAGAGGGAGGGAGAATCTTAAGCAGACTTCGTGCCCAGCAAGAACCCCAAAGTGGGGCTCGATCTCACAACTGTGAGATCATGACCTGAGCCAAAATCAAGAGTTGGATGCTTACTGACTAAGCCACCCAGGTGCCCCCACACTGAGGTTTTCAATTCCTCACAAGTTTCAAACTCTTTACCAACTTGAGGGCTTTGAACGTGCTGTTCCTTCAGGTTAGAATGCTTTGCCCTGTATCATTTACTCAGCTAACAACTCCTGATCCTTTACATCTCCTTTGCTTAAAGGAAACCTTTTCAGATGTATGTGCCTTTCCGGGCTTCCTCGCCCCTACCTGGTTGCTCTGAACCTTTCTCATAGCCATCTATGCTTTCTCTATATCCTACTGGCCACAGTTACTTGTTCAGTTATTTAATGTCTAGTAGCCTCCATTAGACTGTAAACTCCCGTGAGTTCACAGGAGCCTCGTTCACTTACAGTGCCTGAAACATGAGTGGGTCTCAGGAACTAGGCAGAAGGCTGGAGCAGGACTCAGGGCCAGACTGGCAGCCAGGGTCCTGGGCTGGTGCCAGAGAAGGGAATGGAATGCACGTAGTCACTGTCCTGCAGAGGGCCCAGTCGAGGGCCTAGGCAGTGCTGTCCTGTAGGAGGTAGATGGGAGGCCCCAGCCCTGGCCTTTCCTCCAGGGCCTCCCTCTCAGCAGGCAATCACTTCAGGTTGCTACTCTAGCTCCTGACTCTAAAGCACAAACACTGTCTCTGGAGGAAGAATCCTGGCTCTTTGTAGACTGGCAAATTTCAAGGGGTTCTGAGATCCTCAAATGACTGATTAAGCACCAGCGACACTGTTTGTCTCATAAGTAAACACTCAGAACGACAGTTTCCTTTGAATAATATTCTACATGATAAACTGTGGAATCCAATGAGGCATATCATCTCCCCAAATGATGCCCTTTTACTTCCTGTAGATTTTGTCTCAAAGATGCACACTTTTCTACACTGAACATGGACAAGATGGAATCATGTCCCACAGTTGTGGTCTTAGAAATGTGTCAATCTAATTTGAGCATTTCTCCCCTTTAGTGGTCATAAAGGTCTTACAACTTATGGTAGCTTAGATTTGTTGACAGGTGGCATTCATGTAGGGTTTAGCATCTGAGATACCAGAAAGGCATAAACAGATAAAACTAGGGTAACAAGTGGCACCTGGGGGGCTCAGGAATAAGTGTGTCACTCTGGATTTCAGCTCAGGTCATGATTTCACCTGAGATCAAGCCCAACATTGGGCTCCTTCTGTCCCTCCCTCTTCTCCCTTTGCCCCTCCCCCCTACATGTGCATTCTGTTTCTCAAAAAAAACAAAAAACAAAAAACAACTAGGGTAATAAAAATACAATGTTTAGATCAGAATTCTCTGCTGGTCAAATCATTGATTCTTCACAGGAAAGTTTTAAATCTCTAGCAATTTTTTAAAAAATTTTTATTTTTGAGTGAGAGAGAGAGAGAGGGAGGGAGGAACAGAGAGAAAGGGAGACAAAGCATCCGAAGCAGGCTCCAGACTCTGAGCTGTCAGCACAGAGCCTGATGTGGGGCTTGAACTCACTAACCCCGAGATCATGACCTGAGCCGAAGTCGGACGCTTAACCGACTGAGCCACCCAGGTGCCCCAAATCTCTAGCAAATTTTAAATTTTGGTTCCAGAGGCATGTATGTATATATATGTATGTATGTATATATATATATATATATATATACACACATACATATATGTATACGTATATATACATATATGTATATACGTATGTATATATATACACACATTTATTGTTTCTATACCATCTAAACCTGAAAAGAATTCCTCTGCTTACAGGTAAGAAGCACATCGCTGTCTTTGGAAGTACAGAAGCAGAGTCTTCTGATGACAGCCTTGTCGATTTGGTAAGTGCTAAAAGCTGGTCAATTGCAGAATTGCCAAAACACTGCTTTTATCTCGAATTGGTATTTCAGAGAAATGCAGTCTTTGGCGGAGAAAGTCATGTAACCTTTTATGAAAGAGACTTGCTTCCTCCCAGACAGCTGCCTTTTGTAAAGAGCTAATCTTTGAACTTTTAAAAAGAAGAAAAATTGAAGTCCTGGGAAAATGATGAGCACACTGAAATGGCTGGGGTGTGCCCTTGCCATCTCACCGCCTAAAATGAAGTGGGAAAGGCCAGAATGTTCTTAGATAAAATCAGCACGCTCACATGACTAGTAAAGCATCTGATGTTTAGTCACGCTCTTTACCTTTTGCCGCCGTCCCTTTGTAAGCGGGCCGTGTTGCCTACATAAAGATAAAATACTGACTTATGAGGAAAACCAGAACAGCACGCGGTGTCCGCTCCCCTTCTCCCTAAAGAACGGTTCGTATTTTGGCAACACGTGACTTCTCGTTTAAAATAAACTTTGTCCCCCACCCCCTTAGGCCATTGGACTCGGTGTCCGGTTTATCAAGTTGGGAGGTCTTTCTCGAGGCGAACGGGTGACTAAGTACAACCGCCTTTTTGCTATAGAGGAAGAACTTGTCCAGAAGGGAGCACTGGGTACGTGCTGCTTTCTTGCTTTGTTTTCACTTCGCCATGAATAAGCGAACAAAGATTGGGAGAGGGGGAATGGGAGGCCCTCAGCGGGAGGGCAGGGGAATCCAAAGACTATAACTAAGTGCTGACAACACTGGGGTGGCATTTACCACAATGGGCATTGTTTTCTTAATGGATTATCTATTTACCTGAATGTTTAAAACTCTCGCCCTTCCTCTCCATGAATAAGCTGCATGGTGCTTTTCAATAGAATTAATTGATTGGAATCTCCAAGCCTACCTTTTGTTATGCTCCAAATTATGGTTAAGGTCTGGCTGCACAGCCCCTGAAAGTTAAAGGCAGATGTTTTCCTGATGAGTCTTAGAAACAACTCCTTTTCCTTCAGACGAGTAGACAGCATGTTAAGTCTGTCATACGTTGGAAAGGCTACGGTCTCAGGAGAACCGAGGGAATTTATGAGGTAAACTATTTCTTTTTTATGAGGTAGAAATCTCTGCAGATTTGCTTGGATAGGAGCACCTTGTACGTACTGGCTACTTGGAGAGAAAACACCCCAGATACCCATTTTTACCCTTCATGTTACTGGGATGGCCAGAAGTAGGCACATAGCACACAGAGATATTTAAAGAGACCACGTTATCGTCTTTGTAATTCAAACAACAAAGACACCGATGGAAGCCATAATGATAAATTTGCTATGTTTAACATATGTACTGACCTTGAAAGACACCCTAAGCTTCATAGAAAATAAAAACATGGGGTGCCTGGGTGGCTCAGTCGATTAAGCGTCAAACTTCGGCTCAGGTCATGCTCTCACGGTTCGTGGGTTCGAGCCCCGTGTCGGGCTCTGTGCTGACAGCTCAGAGCCTGGAGCCTGCTTCGGATTCTGTGTCTCCCTCTCTCTCTGACCCTCCCCTGCTCATGCTCTGTCTCTCTCTCTCTCTCAAAAATAAATAAAACATTAAAAAAATTTTTTTAAAAACATAATGGAGAGACTGAGGAGTGTAAGGGCAATCAGAAATTAGTGTGTGTTGTTGGATGTGTAATATCAGGTTGGTTTTTCCAGATAGGCAAAATCATACTGCTCCTATATATGATTATTCCTACCTGGTTATTTTATGTCATCCTGCCTTTTAGAAGCCTCAGGTTCCAAAATGACCCACCACATTTCTAGCCAGACCTCCCCACAAGAGAAACAGCTGCTTCAGGGCATCAGAAAGGATCCTAGTGACCAGAGGCCCGGCCCAGCCCCTCCTCCCTCAGGGACAGTGCCAACCAAACATTCTGGAACAGATTAGCAGATTACAGACATGCCTCATTCTATTGCATTTGGCTTTACTGCACTTCTCAGATACTGCGGTTTTTTACAGAATGAAGGTTTGAGGCAACCCTGCCTCAAGCAAGTCTGTCCGCACCATTTTTCCAACAGCATTTGCTCACTTCACATCTCTCTGTCAGGTTTTAGTAATTCTGGCAAAATTTCAAACTTTTTCATTATTATACTTCTTATGATGATCTGTGATCCGGTGATTGACTTTGAGAGCTCAGATGATGGTGAGCATTTTTTAGCAATATAGTATTTTTAATTAAGGTATGTACATATTTTTAATGTGTATTTATTTTTGAGAGAAGGAATTGAGTCGGGGGTGCAGAGAGAGAGGGCGACAGAGGATCCGAAGCGGGCTTCTGCACTGACAGCAGTGAGCCCGATGCGGGGCTCAAACTCACAAACCGTGGGATCATAACCTAAGCCAAAGTCAGACACCCAACCGACTGAGCCAACCCAGGCGCCCCGTACATTTTTTTTTTTTTTAGACATAACGCTACTGCACTCTTAACCAACTATGTTATAAACATAACTTTTATATGCACTGGAAAACCAAAAAACTCACTCAACTTGCTTTTTTGTGGTGGTCCAGGACCACACGGGCAGGATCTCTGAGGTGTGCCTGTGATGAGAATTCTTGTCATTGGCCTGTGGCCAGTACAGCACATTGACAGTAGTCAATAAATGAGAAGTAGTCAATAAATGACCAAAAACTGGAAAAACAAATGTCCCCACTAAGAGAATAAGTAGGAAGTCCTGTAGAAGCTCAACCCTTAACACAGGCACTGCCCGCATGGACTGGACTGGACTGAAGTCTGCAACTGTCTATGTTGGAACAGTTAGCTGACAATGGTTTGTATTCATGTAGAGGACTGGTCTTCCCTCTAGTTCATCTTCTTCCTCTGGTCCTTTTCTGCCAAGCTTCTGCCCAAAGTCCACCATACGCCAAATGTTCCGGAAGGGTACCACACAAACTGAACAAGAATACCGCACAGCTAACATACAACCCAAGTTGGGCCCGGTTTTAAATGGTCCCAGGATCTTTTCTCACGGTGACGTGACCCCTCTGGGCGGTTCTGAAGATGACCTCCTTTACGTCACGTAACAACAGCCAACTTGGCACCACTGGGTTAACTGTAACCTTTACTGCTCTTGTTGTTTAATAGGTTTCAACGAGGAACACACATTTTTTTCCTTGCACGAGGAAGCTGAAAAGGCCACCATGGCTGGGGGGCCGCCTGAGCTCCTGGAGCCCATCTTCCCCACAGAAGTGATGGAGGGATCAGCCAAAGCGTGAGCGTCTTCTGGATGGGGCCACGGACAACCCCGACTTATGGCCACTTGAGACCCGTACAGCTGAGGTGCATCTCTGTGTTGGTTTTGCTCAAAAACGTCCCTAACTCGCGTGCTCCGTTTGACTCTTTGGATTTCACTCTTTGGTAAAATCGGTACGTAGCCCTTCGGCCTGAAATCATACCTGTAAACTGCGTCTTCCAGCCACCCATTTCCATGGGGATTCTGTCTGTATACCAGCCCTCCTGTCCATCGGGGGGCCACGACCCAGTAAAAGAGCCCAACGCTTTTGCTGTTGACTCCTCACTGAGTGCAGATTCTAATTCCGTGCCAGAAAGCACAGACGCGTTTCTGTAGTAGCCACAGCCTCACGCACAAGTATGAGACGCCATGGTCTGTGTGACCGCCAGCTTCCTCTTCCCTCCTTACCGTTAATTCCCTTTTTCCTGATTCCCTCCCCCGAATTTTCGTCTTTATTATATTACTTATATGCCTGTGCGTGTCCTTAGATCCTCTTTGGAAAAAGAAATCAGTATAAATGAACAAAACACATTAAATGAATAAATAACCTTAAGGTTCCTAACTGCCCAATTATTTATACTACAGCATCTAACAAACAGGGGACTAAAATTGATATACAGGCTGACTGAAGTGCCCTTCGTATAAGCCAGCGTCGGGGCTATAGCAGAAAAGTACCAGAAACAAATTTATTCAAACACATACCTATAGATCTAATAGTGTCCTACTGCTTTATATATAATTTAGCTTCTGTTAAAAGTTACCATTTGCTTTCCTCTAAAGCTATGAAAATTGTTATGCACTGACCTGCGGGAGAGTTGGTGAAGTTTAGATTTCCAATGTATTCTGTATGTTTTTACTGAGCACGCTGAGAAGCTTCCCTTTTGAAGAGTACCCACGGGGAAACTTAAGGGCCTTATGGTAAAGCCAAGGGCTTACGCTCAAAGCAACTACTGAAAATTGGCTCAGGGGCGGGCTCTCTCAGAGCACACGGGGCGGCGGTGGGAGAACCCTGTCGCGATCTGTGGTTGCTCCTGCCTGTCCCGGTGCTCAGCAACACGTGATGGGGTAGGAGAACCTGGCAGGGAAGTTCATTTTACAGGCAGGCAGCACATGACTGGCGTTCGACACAGCCTTCGCACATAGCCACACGCACCTGAAATACGGGGAATCACCGGACAGTCTGCCCTGGACCGTGACACAAATTATAATTAAATGAATGGAACCAGAGCAAAAATATGCAAACTAAGTCAGTAACTAAATTAAATGAACCAAAGAGGTCATTTATATCCTCAACCGGGTTAGTGCTTTCATTTGCACACAGGCACACAGCCTGTCCACCTTTTCCTAACTTGAAGCCCAGGGCCGCCAATGGAGAGGAGCATTCGAATTTCTTCATGTAATGAACACTGCTTCTACTTACATTTTCTCTCTCTCTCCCTACATACATGTCACTATATCGTAGACACAAAACACGCACTATACACGCTGTAGAAGTTATTATTTATAAAAGAGGTCAAAGAGACTAGTCCTACGTCCATTGTGAATGAATGGGGTTGGGGAATGTTAGTGCCAGGAAGAAACTTCCAAACCGATCCAATCCTTTCAACAAGGGCTGCTTGAGGATCGTTCTAAGCTCCCGGATGGTGATGGACGGTGTCCCGTCTCCACAACTTACTGCCACATACGCTGAAGTTGTTCCAGGATAGAAGTCATTAAACACACATGGGAAAATCATCCAGGGTTCTGTGACACAGACCATCATTTACCTGACGTACAATCTAAAGATGGTCTAGAAAGAGAATGGATGGTCGTGTTTGCCTGTCCTACTCCATTTTTCCAACAAACGTGTTATTGTGTGTTAACAAAGAGGCTGAGGAAAGAGGAATTCCTGGTGAGTAGCCCGAGCCACGTCACCCGTCCTGCTCACTCGGGCAAAACAAGGCTGGCCGGGTACAGCCCTGCGGGGTCCTGCCAGTCAGTGTTTCCACGGGACCGCCCAGCTGCTGAGACCACGGTGCGAGGACTTTGAGACCAGCCCAGGCACAAGAGGGTGTTAGAATTTTAACTACATTCTTCTTCTTTGGGGAAAGAAGGGAGACACCTTCTTTAATAGCAAGAGCACAAAGTATGTCTATCCCTTTGCCTCACGCGGGCAATAAAAACGCACCAGTACTAGTCCAAAACTCTGTAGCAGGTGAGCCATAGTTCCTGTTCCAAAACAGAAGAAATCATTTTTTAGAGAAAACAAAACTTTAAAGTTGGCAGTCCCTTCCAACTTTAAAATGGTATAAAGATCATCTATTAATTTGCGGGTGTGTGCAAATGGCTAAGAATGACCTTGAAGACACACACCCCGGTCTTCCTGTGTCCTCCTGTCCTGGACTAACAGCTTGTTGACAACGGCACCCCAGCAGGGACGAACCTCCTCACAACTGATGCGAAAGGGGCAATACTGGAGGCAGAACAAGAGGAGTTAAATCCTACATCAAACTCCTCGAGATCAAATTAACTTTCAACGCTTTGTGATCACGATGAAGGAAAGAAAGTGGCTCGGACAAGACAAGAACACTTGCAAAGCCCGGTTGCTAATCGATGTCTGGCCCGGGAAGCGCATCTCACCAAACAGGTCACCTCCCTACCCTGGAAATGAGAGGGGTTGCGTAAGTGCGTCACCCCCTTGATGTGTGTGATGACTAGGGAATGACAAGTGTACGTGTCTTTATGTTCCTAAATGTGTGTAAAACACATGCCGGCAGCCTCATGACAGACACAGGAAGGAGAGCACGAAGAAGCACGGAGCAAAATTCCTCAAAGAAACCATCTTGCGGACGATTAAAAATCGCTGATGTCATCCAACGCGTCTGCAATTCTCTTGCTCAAGAATGACAAGTTTGGGGACATAACCCCAAAATCTCAATAACCACAACTGACCTTTAATGGGAAACTGTCAGTGCTTTTTAATAAGTGTGGTGAGGAGACTTCAAATCACAGCACAACAGAACTTGTGTTAAGTGTTAACGCAGTTTGTAGTCAGTGGATCATACAGAATAGTATTCAGTTAGGAACGTTATAGCCGAAAAACATTACATTTTAATTCCCCGTGAGTAAACCAATAAGTAACTGGAAAATCATCACTGGAAGAACATGGAAACAGTCAAGCATAACAAACCTACAGAAGGAGAATTATCTCCAAATTTAGGAAGTACATTTATTTACCTGCCCACCCACCTCTTCAAGCCTATGCTTAGCACACGTGCAAAAATAAAATACAACTACTGCAATTATTACTATCATTTTCTTCTGCCCTTAGGTGAGAAACACCTGACAGCTACATGCTGAGCCGCGCTAACAAAACTAAACCGTTCACGTTCTTTAATAGTAAAATTACCATTACTGAATCATTGTCATAAAAAATGCATTCAAGTACCTTACCACTTATTTTAAATAAACACCAATTTTGAAACAATCAACTTTGAAAAGCTGTATAAGTTTTTTTTTTTTTAAAATCCCTGATTACATTTCTATTTATTCACCGTGGTAGACTGAAACACTGTATTTTTAGAGACTAACTACCACTTAATTTCTTTAAAAAAACACACGCACACATACAACAAACCTGCATAATGTGGAACAGCAGTGAAGGAGGAAAAAATGTGCTTGTCACTTATCTTGACTGTACACAAGAATCGCGATAAACCACGGCACTGGTGCCACGTTCGTACGTGAGAAAACAGTTAACTCCTAGCACGGAGCACACTGTTTACCAAGACAATACTCTATTAAGTCCAAGGCTGGGACTCTCCCCTCCATTCTTCATTCAGGCCACCAGAGCATTCCCACCGACGTCCTTGGGAGGCTCTGAACACGGTGAAGTACACACGGCTTTTCCGTTCCGTAGCTGACAGTGTGTGCAAGGAGCACGGACCATGGGAGTACTGGCTTGGCAGCTGCAGCTCCTGAATTTTATGCTTTACCTCGGGATAGGCTACAAAGTGATCTGTATGCCACGTGCCTAACAATCTCCATGCTACTGCAGTTTCTCTAGCAAAAGAAGATCAGCCCCCAAACAGAAGCTTCTCTGGGGACTTTTTAAATCCTCTTCAGTTGGTCAGTTCTGGTTCTCCATTTATCCATAGAGCCGCGAACTTTCAGTATTACGTTTGTTCAGTGGTTTGCACGTTAGCTAAAAAGACAAACGCCTGAATTTTTTGTAACCTTCTAGAAGAAGTCACACTTAATACACTAATTTGAAAAACAAAAACGAAACAGCTTATCCCTATACAGAAAAATAAAACCTACATAGGATGTGTATTTTGCTAAACAACTTACTTATGTTTATAGGTAAATTACTTACAAAAGTGACACCAGAATAGAACCTGTACCGTGAGTCCAGTGACAAGAACAGAATATCGCAGCCCCCTTGCCAATACGCCGGAACTGATCACTACTCGGCGAAGAGGGCTGGTACACGAGTCGGCTTTCGCATCAGCAGTGAGAGCTGCCTGCGTCTCTCGTGTTTTCCATGCTGTCTTCTTTGTATTCTGGTTTCATTTTGCCTTCGTCATCCTTGCGTGGAGTTAAATCTTTTTCAGTGAGCTGGTCTTTGGTTTGGGGTTCGTGTGTGGAAACAGGATCTAAAACTACAACAGGTCCAGCTTGTTGCTCTTTGCCAAAGCACTGGCTCCTGCATCCGGCGTTACTGGGAGGCCTGGAGGAAGAACATTTACACAAAACAAAACAAAACAAAAAAGCAGAGAGAGAGAAAATATTTGGCTTCCATATTCCTGGATTCAGACCAACCAACCAAAAAAAAAAAAAAAAAACCCAAATGCTCTAAGTCTAATTAGCATGCACAAAGTGGTCTTTGAGGTGCCAGCCATTAAAATAAAAAGGAGCTATTAGATGACATATTAGGAGCAGGAGGCCAGGAGAAAGAAGGCGGAAAAAGTCAGAGCAATTAACTACGGAAGTGTTAAAAAGCCAAATTCACCTACCTGCTTAATTACACACTCTTCTCAAGAAGTGCAAAGCTCTTGGGTGCCTGGCGCAGGCCGTCCCACTGCGCCCAGACTCCTGTCCCACCTTCTCTTAGCCAGAAGGAGCCAGTGACACCCCCCACCCCTGCCACCCATCCTGTCCCTGGGAACAACTAGCTGCAGATCAGCTCTGAGGAGACCACCCCGCTGAGCGAAGGAAGCCAACCCCATCCCGGATGGGCAGCTGAGAGACGTGCCTGCCACTGCCATTAGTGACCAGAAGAAATCTGGCGAGACCTGGGGAGGGGCGAGGGAGGAACAAGGGCCGATGGAAGAATCCAGAGGATAAGCTAAAATCCTAAGTGACCATCAACTTTTTCCCTAAAGGAGAACCCTGTTTCTGGCGAAATTTCTTAATGAATTTCAGAGGTGGCTTCCTTCCCCACAGAAGCTTCCTCTCTTCCCTTCTATTCTAAGGCACGAAGCTACTGCTTCTCAAGCTGTGTGAGTGACAATCTCCTTGTGAAAACAGGGACGTCTTCTGTGTCTTTTCCTGCCACGTGTCAGGAAGGCGGGACAGGGGCCCTTCAGACTTCACTGGCCTTCGTGGCAAAGGCTACGATGCGAAGCTCGAACCAGCACACCCCTGTCCTGCCTCTGGTGAGTCCACTGCTCGACCAGCCCTTCATGGGAGTTGGTGCCGCTACAACTCCCTGAGCCCTGGAGCCATCCAGACACTCCCTCACCCCCTACGACTCCTCGCCGGTGGAACTCACCACAGTCACGATGCAATGAGTGCTGTGTAACGCGTCTGTCTCTTTAATTAAGAGGGAGGCGTGCACAAAACTGGGACCCTCGGCTTCGTTCACCTCCACCCGGCACCTAGCGTGGGCCCACGGGTGGCATGAATAAACGAGTGAATACTAACGAGATGTGAGGGGCTCAGAAGCCCACGCTCTGGCGTGGCCAGGTCTGGAGGTCTCTCTCGCGCAAGAAAGCATCAGAACAAATGCCTGACTACTGAGAAAAGGCAGCCTGTCTGCTCCGGCCACAGGTACCACGACCTGAAACCCGACGACCGCGGTCTTCCCGCCTTCTGCCGGTACTGTGAAATCTGTCCTGATGCTTGAAAACCGCTCCGTCTGGCCTTTCGGTTACACTGCATGACTTGGCCACCATCGACAGTGACTAACACACGACTCGGTCTTCTGTGGCAGTGGCGAGCGCACAGATGACCGGGAGACAGAGGAGAGCCACGCCGCGGTGAGGACAGATCCCTTTGTTTTGGCCTCAGTTTGACAACGCCTTGTCATCAGAAAATGCCAGGACACCTTCCATCAACCTGGACCACAGATCCGCCTCTTAGGACATCTGCTGCTGTGCTTCGGGAATCAACAGGGGATACAGTTCCCCCAGCGGTACTCGGTTTGACCTTCTCTGACCCAGACAACGCCTGAAAGACTGTGTGCACTAGGGCACGGTCACGGGAGCAGAACCACTGCGAGAGACCTACGAGATTCACGATTGGAATGAGGCTTCAGGCAAGGGAGAGAGCGAGGCTGTCTGGGTAAGTCTGTGGCCTCTGTGTCCGACGCTGGACCTGAATGAAGTCAGCGGTTCTGGCAGCTGAAAAGGAACATGGGTGAAAATTGACAAGAGACTGAGGACAAACCGCAGCTCTGTCTCTTTCGCAGTCTCCAAACCCCACGACGTAGACGACCTGCAGGAACCACACACGGACCTGGTCCAAAAGGTGGAAAAGCTGGAGGAGGAGCTGGGGGCCGCTGGGAAAACTGTGGGCCAAATGCCACCACGTGCTAACTAGGGGACACTGCGCATGGACCGTCACGGCGTCTGCCCTCCGCGGACCTTCAGAGCCTTCAAAACAGAACAGAAATGACACCGGTGTCACTTCTGCCTTCTAAAGCTCACGCGAATTTGTCTTGTGGCCCACGCTAACCTGGAAACAAACGGGCACGGGAATCCTAGGAAATGAAGCTCCAGCCTGGCTCAGCTGTTTTGGCCCCAAAGCCACAACAGTCCGCAGGCCGGTCACCGGTCTGGCTCTGCCATGTTGGGTCTGAGCCCACTGCTACGTGAGCCAGCCGGTCTGCTCGAGGCATGAAGCTTCGCCTCCTCCTAAGTGAGCAGCTTCCGTCAACCCGTACTGACCTTCGGCACTTTCGGAGAACTACCGTGGATGTTTTCACGCCCGTGTGTGTCTGCAGGTGAAGGGGTGATGAACACACCCTAAAGAAAGCTTCTCGCATCGGCTGGAGGTGAAAACTTCCAGGAAATGCTCTCAGGCTTCCACAAGAGCAACAAGGGGATGTCGACTCAATTGAAAACTCAGAAACCTTGCGTGGTCGGGATGAAATTGGCCCGGAATTGTCTTAGTGCCTCAACTACAGATTGATTCATTATTAAGTCACCCGTAGGCTACAGCGAGAGAACTCCGTTGGTTATCACCGTGGGCAGTTTCTCTGAATGCACGCACTGAGAGTCCGAGTAACTGATTTCTCACGGATAGTGACCACTGACTGGGAATCCCAATGGGTTCAGGCCAAAAGGGGCTACGGCAGGCAATCATCGAGTCCAACTGGTCCTTTAACAGATGAGAACAATGAGTTTTGGAGGAGAGAACCTGGCCTACAATCACATGGTTCATCAACGGCAGAGGCAGTGCAAGAATCAGGAGCTCTCTCCTTTCCTGCTTCTTCCACGGTGCCATGCCACTTACCAAAGGTGTCTTCTCTCAGAAACTGGACAATAACGCCACAGGCTAATTTTGGCACGTTTACTGATTTCTTTCTCTCTGAATCCCTGTTTTCAGATGCCTCTTTCCGAGTCCATCCCTTCAAACTATCCTTTGCCTCCTTTCCCTGTGTGACTGGTACCTCCTCCGGGTTTGAACACATTAGGTCTATTCCAGGTTCCCATGGGGCGCTTCCCAGGACCCCTTCTGGAACGATGGACCTTCTGCTGCAGCCTCATTGTGGCTCCATCCCCATCATGGGAAGGGCCAGAGTGTCATCAGTGACCGTGCCAAGAAACCAGGCTCTTGCTCTAGGCGGCCACAATTGCAAGTTCTAGCAAGTCAAAGCTCCTCCCCTAAGATAGGGGCATCTGGGTGGCTCAGTCAGTTAAGCCTCTGACTCTTGATTTGGGTTCAGGTCATGATCTCACGGTCATAAGATCAAGCTCCACGTGGAGCTCTGTGTTGAGCGTGGAACCTGCTTGGGGTTCTCTCTCTGTCTCTCTCTGTCCCTCTCACAGGCACATGCACACACACTCGCGCGCTCTCTCAAAATAAGTAAATAAACGTTAAAAAAAAAAAAAAAAGCTTCTCCCCGAAGGGAAAAGGCTCACGGGCTCAAAGGCAACAATCCGATAGGAATTGCAGTATACTATTATTCTGCTCACGTTGTCTGCTTTAATTCTTCATCCAAGGGCAAGGACCACAAAAAAGGAAGTAAAACTAAGTACTCGTGAAAAGTATGGCAGCCTTTCTCCTGTATGCTACAAAATCGCCAAATGTAAAACTTCCATTTTATGGGTGCTCTAAAGTAAGACTAAAATCCTGTGGCGTTCAGGCTGAAAGGCATCACTGACGTGAACTAGTCCAACCTTTTCATTTGTTCGACGAGGACACCAAAGAATAGTGCGTTAAGTGATTTGTTCAAGGGCGCGTAACTTGTTACTAGCAGACACAGGATTAAAATCCTAGAATCTGGATTTCCTGGCCAGTATTCTTTTTCTTACCGCGACATACTGGTAGTCATTTATGATCCATTCAAAATATTTTCACGGGTCATTTTAGATGGTTTGCTCAAGAGCTATTTCAAGACAAAAAGAAAAACTGAAAAGCAAAATAAAAGCTCAGAGACAATGTAGCAATCTGTGCCGCTCCACGGAGCCGATGCCGGAGTGCACACAGCTCGGGTGCCCTTTTAGAAAGCAGCTACTGTTCCCCAGCTACAAGAGAGCCAGAATGTGGGGCCCGGGCATGTGGGGGCCACTTGCTAGTCAGAGGAAAAGACCTGACTCCAAACCACACTGGTACCACAAAAACCTCAACGACTGTAAACAGCGTTGCCAAAACTGAACTTTCATAAAGGGACTCGGTGATTTCTCAGACTGTGTTACAAGAGACAAAGGAACAGCATTCTAATTTTCAAAAAGCACATCATTGTTTGCATTCAATGAAATTCCTTTCAAAAATCAACTTTCCACGTTCCAATTATATTCAACAACATTCTAGCTAACATTTCGGCTGCAATTCAAATTAACTAATGCCCCAAAGAGCCCTAATAGATGTGGTTCTGAGCTCAATTGAATACAATCAAAGCTCACGAAATGAAGGGGGAAATGCTTATTTCATGCAAATTCTGCATATCACTCAAGCTTAATTTTACTGATAATATAAAGGTGGGACATTTTGAACATTACAGTGAATGAAACTTTTAAGCGGTGAGAGTTATTTTATAAAATGCTACCTCTGAAAAGCTGATTGCCAAACAGTATAAAAATGGTTGGAGGCATAAATGCCAAGTTCATTTCTATTTCACTTCGGAGGTAACTATCTTTCAAATCGCAACAGCTGGACTATTTAACACAATCTGGTGAATCAAAGTCTAGTTCTTCTCTGGTCTCCCGGTGGGACGTCTGCATTAGTCCGTGGCAGCCGTCCAAAAAATGACGCACAGCCGGACGGTCTGAACGCTGCTGCGTTTACAATGAAAATGAATAAAGCTGCAATCGTATTTACCACCTCCAAGGACAGAAGACGGAAAGATTTAAATTTGTCTTTCTAAAGTAGTTTCCTGGGAAAACTCCAAAGAGGAAGTCTGCTTTCTATTTTCCCGTGTGTAAAAATAAGAAGTCTCACTTTGTTTCCGGAGCCCTATATACAGTTACTACAACAGTGAGCGGGAGCGGCTTTACAGGAGAGGTGGTTTTTAGTGTTTCTCTCAGATACCCTATTTGTTGGGGGATTGTAACACGCTTGTCCCAAATCTCCCCAAACGGTTTCAAACAGAAAGTGAGGCTGTCTGTCATTAGTACCAGTTTGAACACTTTCAACTGTAATGAAGGTAGAACAAAGCTGAATTCTTTCAGCTTTGTGTACTTTTCGAAACTCCATTTAGGCTCAAAGAATAGTTTTTCGATTTGGGTGGCCTGCTACCTGATGCAAAAGTAGATATAATTTTAAATTCTGAAAACAAAATTGATAAACAACGAAACAGCACCTTGGGTTTGAAAAGCTGACATCAGCTTCTGGATTGCTGATTTGCCCTAACCATCAACCACAATTCCTTCTTACAGCAGAAGTAACAATGGCTGGGTGGGCAAAGACGTCCTTGTCCACACGGAGCCGTATTTTCTTCAGTGGAGTAAAGGCAGCACAGGCATATGGGGGCTCGGGTTCCATCCCAGACCGTGGGGCGCGCTACGAAGTCCTGGCCCGCTTCTTTTAATCCTAACGTGGGCTGGACCGTGGACATTCACAGATCCCGAAATGCCCTGGGCCCAGGGAGGCTCAGGAAACTGGGCCATTCTCACCAGCAAAATGAACACTGAGAAAGCATGAACCCAACATTGATTTCAGCTCAGGCAAAGATCCTGAAATGCGTGTGCTACTCTTTTGGGCTACTTTTTGAGCTTTTCGTAATTTTCCACAACTTTAAGTCACCATGAAAAATCCATTTTTGATCCCAGCTATTAACAGGGAATGTTATTTAAAAGAAGTATCTTATTTAAGGAACATAAAGTCTTCTATAAAATTCACCATATATACCACTGGCTCCTCAAAAAAGCCAGCCTGCATAAAATGCTTGCATTTTTCTAGGGGTGCAGAACAGTATTTTTAATTTTTCAAATACTTTTCCTTAAATTTACCAAGTTATATACGTTGAACTCTCTTTTAAGATGGGAAGTCACAGTGCTACTTTTCATAGCTCTGTGACAAGGTATATTTCAAAGGAAATGTGTCTATCAGGTTTTAGAAGTTAAGTCAATGTATTCTTAGGTCTGAAATCGCATTTAACTTTTAGCTGGCTACTTCTATTTGAAGAAATCAAATACCACCCCCCCCCCACTGCCATCCATAAATAAAAGGAAACACAAAGGCTGCAGAGACTACTGAAAGATACTTTAAAACAAAAACAAAAACAAAAACAAAAAAACTGCAAAGCACCAAAGGCAATTTGGTTCTCTATGCAGAAATGATACATTTTATGCAAAGTCTCTTAAAATCACAGGTGTTTGCAACTGGAGGCAAATGTTAGGAGGCAATTAATTCTCTGGGAGAACTGAGAAGGGCTCAGGGGCATTTTAAGAGTCATGCTGAGATTTACTGGACAGAATTTTAACGCTAGATGTATTAACAGCCTGAACGATTAACCTGGAAGAAGCTGTTGTCTGTACGGCAAGTCAGAGCACTTGTAAGACAATGCTGACAGGCGGCCCTCTGGGCCGGTCCACAGGGCAACTCCTTGGGGCGGGGGGGTGGGGAGGAAAAGAAGACAAGAACGCCAAGTGAGGGGATCTCCAACTTCCAGTACATCCAGTTGTTCTGCTAATTTTGTTGTTGAGACTTAATTATCCATGTACGGGCACACAAGGAGGACCTTTGTAGTCGTGCCTTGCCGAGCAGAGCCACTTCCTGCGGTGTGAGTACACAATTCGACGGCACTAAGATTACAGTTGAGGGCACAGCAAATCCTTCCATTGTGTAAGCGCATCGGATGAAGCAGTAACTTCCAGGCAGTTCATTCTGCTGGCCAGTGGTGTCTGCTCAGAAGCGAATGTTTACTAAGAACGGAGAAGGGGCCCCCATTCTTCTCCCCACCCCACCCCACCCCACGGCGCGCGCACACATACGCACGTTCGCACACGCACACGTACACAAAAGAAGAGAAAGGAGAGGAGGCAATGATGGCGAAGGGTGAAGGGGCAGGAAGGAAACCCACCCTTTCCCACCACAGGGTCTGGAAGAACTTCTCTATTTTCCATTTGAACAAAATGTTGACCCAAGCCTCTCTCAAGGAATAGTTATGTGACCTGCCGAATGAATTTCCAGCTGAGATCAATATTTGAGACAAGAGCTTCATGCAAGGTTCCCTAAAAGGAAGAATCTCAATTTCTATTTGGTAACAGATTTCAGAAGCTCAGATTTTCCAGCTCCGATCCAAAAGGGCAGCGTCTTTCAACTTCATTTTTCTACATTAGTTTTACACTGGAAATAATGACATAAAACTGAAGAGACCAGTTAGAGGTCAAATGATGATAAAATCAATTTTACTTTTAATGTATAACCTGAAAGGCAATTAGATTTTTTTTCTTTCATGGAAATGTTTGACTGATCGCACTAACCAAGAGACATCTAAAATTTTATCTTTTATCATCTACCCTTTGCTATTTAGTTAATGGCTCAAACAAGATGAACTCTTACAAAAATAAATCTGTGTGGGGACAAAAGACACATGTATTTAGAGACACTGCAGATCTAGAAATTAAATGCAAATTACAATAAAAATGGTTTCACTGGCAACGGGCATTTTTCTGCTGAAATTGAACTCCGGTCACTGCCTCACGGGTTTTTGTTTTTGAAATCCGTGTAGGGCACAGCGTGGCCTGTTTTGACCTCCCAAACAAAAAAGCCAAGCTAGCGGCCTTGTCTGGTGGTTGGAAAGTAGAAGAGCTTGATAAAGCTTGGACTTTTGGGGGGAGATTGGGGTTTGAAAAGAAGCATGATGAGTAGAGAAGCTTTAACTGCAAGTCTCTGGCGATTGTGGTTCTCACAGGATCTTTGAGAATGAGGGCCGAGAGATGAAGACCCAGCTACGAAATCGCTGCGAAGCACACCAATCACAATGGAACCTGAGTTCACTTTCACATGGGTTCTCCCCCTTGAAACAAGGTTTTGTAGAAGTAACTACATGAGATGAGAACGCACCTTTGAGGTTGACCGCCTTGTTTGGTTGGAACTGTCAGGACATTCACCTTCGTGAAAGTGATTAATAGGAAAAGTGAACACGGATGAATAAAAGCTCAGTACAGATGGGCAGGACCACCAGTAGACGAGACTCTCCAGAGACAGAAACAAGATGGCAAGAACACAAGAGCTCATGTTGGGCCTCTGCCTGGCTGTGATGCGAAACTCTTTTCTGAGCTCTGCCCAGCTCTTTGTCCCTACTGAAGGCCCACTTGTCCTGCCTCTCTTTACAAGACAGATGTCCTAAAAACACGATGTCCAATGGACACTTCAGCACAAACTCAAAGGCGCTAACCAGTTATTGACCAAAGATGGAGGTGTCTCAAAAAGGTACAGCATAAACTGAATTACATTTATTTTGGGCTACAGAATGTATGTTTTTGAAACAACTGGATTCAGAGTGATTCATCTTTGTATTACCATATTATCATTTAGTAAAACACCTTTCTAAACCAATGATTAGAGTCAGATTACTTTCAAGAGTTTTGACTCCCTGGGAATAAACTATTCTTCAAAATGTCTGAAAATGTAAAAAAATAATTTTAAAAAAAGTATAAATGAAACTGATGCCAAAAACTAAAGCAGCTTGGGCTGGTTTTGTGATATGGTACTTTGCAAAATTTGTGAAGCTTGCCTCTTTACTGGACATTTGACACAAAAAACATTAAAAGGATTTCTTTTTAACTACTCTTTAAGTCTCTGTGCTTATTCGGCTTGGCTCCCTTTTTCAGAATTATTTTACTGGCTAACACTTTCTTCCCCTGGGAAGAGGTACTGTAATTGATTAGGTTAGCCTTAGGAAGGGGTCGGGAAAGAGACGAACTACCAAGGAGTGTGTCAGGTCAAAGTGGCAGGATGTGAGTGTCACCGGGTCAATGGGGTGATTTAACTGCAGAATCACTGCTTCCGATAGAACACAATCTTATAGTCATTTTCTTCCCTCCATTCTTCAAGCTCGTCATACACTCAACACAGTAGGCTATAGTTCAAAAGCACGGGCTCTGGAGTTGGATACGAAACAGGTCCAAATGAAATCTGACCCGACTCTTGATTAGGAACAGAATTTGGGGCTAAGTGTTTGCCTCAACGAGCCTCAGTTTTGTCATCTGTAAAATGGAGATAGGTCCAATCTGTACATTCGGAAGAATTTAAAAAAAAACACATGGAAGTATATGGCTTCACAGTCAGTGAAATACAGTAATCACAGCAAAACCTCACGGAAGCAAAATTCCAAAGTCCAGAACCTCCAAAGTGGAACCGGGGGCCATGACCCATTGCCTCATCTGTAATCAACATATATATCCTGCCTGTAGCAATTAAAGTACTTCTCCTCTTGGACAGATATTATTATAATGTGAATATATGCATTAACATATAATACATGTTATGAAGAATAACAAATATTAACTAAAAAAAAAAAAAGAGAAAAAAATATACAATGGAATGTTGTAGCCTTTTACCCCCAAAATGTTTTCCCAACTTACCTCACCTGCATCAAGAGCATTAGACTCCTGCTTTCTTTGATAATGGAGCTAACATGTTTCAGGGCCTTCACACAGGATTAAAATGGAAGATGACTTCACCCATATCCAGGTACGCTGTGTCACATTAAAAATGTATACCTGTGCAGGGTGCCTGGGGAGGGCTCATTCGGTTAAGCTCAGGTCTGACTTTGGCTCGGGTCATGATCTCACAGTCTGTGAGTTTGAGCCCCGCGTCGGGCTCTGTGCTGACAGCTCGGAGCCTGGAGCCTGCTTTGGATTCTGTGTCTCCCTCTCTCCCTGCTCCTCCCCTGCTCATGCTCTGTCTCTCTCAAAAATGAATAAACATTTAAAAAAATTAAAAATATATATACGTATATATACATCTGCAATTGTGGCAAACTGATGACTATTTCAAAAAATGAATCCAGCTTCAAAAGCCAGAGTCATTTCGAAACAGACACTGACCATACAATGGAGATTAAAATAGTCCTTGCCCACGTGAAGTGCTAGCACTAATTCTCTTTTAGGACCAGCTATCCAATTTATCTCCTGTGTGATCATGTATCTCCAACCCAGGCAGGTCTGAAAGCATCTGGAACAACAGCCATAGGGTTCAAGTGAGTATGCTGATCCCCAAGAGTACTTCTCTGAAGGATAACTATCATTTAGATTTGGATTTGTAAATTCTGGTAAGGTAGTTTAAAAATTATTTTACAATCCTGGGTTTGTATGTTTTACCATAAATCTATACCGAGGGACACGTTGCAGGCAGAAAATACATGCTTCCCTCTTGTTCCTTATCTTAACTGTGAACATCTTTGCTAAGCAACCACATTTGTGAGGATTTAGGAAAACTAGAGCTTTTGGGGAGCTCTGGAGAGGGCCTAATCTACTTGTCTCAATCTTAGATGAGAAAACACACAACAAAAAGAAAACAAAACAGGTTGCGTGACCTCCCCAAGGAAACCTGGCCCAGTCAATAACGCAGGTGTCCAGTGTCTAAGCTCTGAACTCAACTCTGGCCCGTGATTCTGCAGCAATGGTCCAACATTACAATTTTAACGTAAGAAAAGAATTCACTGAGGTATTTTTCATACATCATGCAAGTCACATGACAACCCTACAAGGTGGGTGTTGTTACCCTCACTCTACACATGCGGAAACAGGATCACGGGCTCAATATCTTGTCTAAGGTCCTAAAGACCACAAATGGCAAACCCAGTCGAGCTCCAGTTCCGGCAATGAACTGACGCTCCTTGCCACCCGGTGCACACATGGAAAGGCACAGGCTTAGAAAACCGAGCGCACCGCGTTTCCCTGCTACACCCCTCCCCAGTCTCGAGGCTTCTCCAGGCGAAAATACAAACCATCCTCATCTTTCTGACCCTGTGAAACACTCAGCCTCTTCCCGGGTATTGTAGCTGCCTGGAAGTAATAAAACAGTTATCTTTGAAAAAAATCTATAATTTGGAATTTTCCCTATCTTATATTGACCATCCCACCCATAGATCAGCTTGAATCAATGAGTCTTACTATACATTTGACATGGTCAGATTACTCTGTCAAAAGAAAAGAGCATGAAAGCAAAAATCAGGTTTGTTGGCTGGTTGCGTATTTATGTATGTATGCATTCCTTATTTATTTGTTTTGCTTGGCCCCTCTTTACCCCTCATAGCATAAAGGGATATTTATTTATGCTATCATTATTCCTGCCTGAATTAGAAGTAATCAGAATTGGGGTGCCTGGGTGGCTCAGTCGGTTAAGCGTCCGACTTCAGCTCAGGTCATGATCTCACCGTTCGTGGGTTCAAGCCCCACGTCGGGCTCTGTGCTGACAGCTCAGAGCCTGGAGCCTGCTTCCGATTCTGTGTCCCCCTCTCTCTCTGCTCCTTCCCCACTCGCACTCTCTCTCTCTCTCAAAAATAAACATTAAAAAAAATTTTTTTAAAGAATCAGAATTAATGAAATTCAAATTTGCTGTTAGATTCAAGATATTATTACCAGACAGTATATACTTATTAGAAATAATTAACAGGACACAAATATTTCTAAAGCTATTATTAAAATAGAAATAATCAGGCTTCTCTAAGTCTTGATTACCTTTTCCTTTCTTTTTCTTCTTTTTTCTTAAAAATAATAACCCTTGCTCTGCTTAGGCTGGTGACAAGAATGTTAATTTTAATTAATCCTTGCAATTAAGTATTAAAGCTATCCCTTGCCATCCCATAAGGCCCTAGGAAATAAATCCATACATTTCTGGCACTATAATTTACCGGACTGGAGTTACTCAATTATTTGGAATACACATATATGTTGATTTTAGGAATTTATTGAAAGAAAAAAAAAAACTTTCCAGGAATAGCTTGGTGTTACAATTTTCTGATCAAGTGAGGGTCTTACACAGAAAACACCTTTGTTTCTATTCTTTTAAAACCCTTCTTAGTAGGTTTTCAATCCTTCCTGTCCACCTTAGGCCACAGAAGTGAGCATAGCTGAATCTTTCTTTTATAACTGGGTATGCTGTTGTCTCTGATAACTTGATCTTGTGTAGGTACAAAGACGCAGAAGTTCTACAAAATTGAGCTGACTGGAAATGACCCCTGAGCATTTAAAAAAAAATGTTAAAAAAGACAAGAAGTCAACCATAGAGAAACAAAAATCTCTAATATTTAGCCTGTGTGCTTGTGGGGCTGCTGAGGAAGAGGGGGATTGCTGGTTAAGTGAGTATCCTCATTAATTGATATTCTGCTGTTCTAGTAATACTAAAAATGGACTCATTTGTTCATTTGTCCAACAAGTATATACAGAATTTCCAGAATTCTCCCAGGTGTTTGAGATATACCAGTGGACAGACCAAACAAACAAACAAACAAACAAAAACCAAAAAAACCAAACCAAAAAACTCCTACCCTCATGGAGCTGACCTTCTAGCAGGGGAAGAATGGAGTATGGTGAGGCGAATCAGAGTTTAGAGGAACAGGAGGTACAGTTTTGAACGGGGTGGTCAGGGTAGGCCTTATTGAAAAGATGACATTAGGGCAAAGAAATGATGGAGATGAGACAGCATGGCAGGTAGCCACGGGGGCAGGACATATAAGGCAGAGGGGACAGCAAAAGCAAAGGGCTAGGGGGAAGAGATACCCAGCCAGAGAGGTCAAAGGAGAGGGAGGGCGGGGGGGGGGGGGGTCAGGGTGGTAGGGACTGGGTGTGTGTGTAGGGGTGAGAGCGAGAGAAAGAGAAAACGTATGTATTAGAGGATAGTGTGATCGTTTTCCTCCCTTGACCTTGATTCCCCGTCAAGAATAGAAAAAGCCATTAGGCTGAAACACCACGGTAGTTTGGCCACAGATCAAAATAAAAATGCAATTATTAGAGTAGAGACAGTTTTGGATTTCACTTTTGGATTGCTGATCCGATTTTCAAGTGCTTTGACAATGTGGGTCTATGAGATGAGACAATGTGGTTTGCCTCTACCTTATGGTTGGGATAACAGAGCAAACTTATTAGTCGAAGCCAGACAGACAATAACCCCTCTCATTCCTGGCAGCCAGACCAGTTTCCGGGAATCCTGATAGATCACATGAGCTTTTGCTTTTAAAGCTTACACGCAACTGCATTAAGTTAAACTTCTTTCGCTCATTAAAAAAAAAAAACAAACAAACCTAGGTTTAAACATAAATGAAGTGTGCCTGTCTGCGAAGTGAATAATTACCATGTACATGCGCAAAATCGTCAGATTCATTTGGATAGCCTAATTATACTTAAGACACAGATTTTTCATAAAGGCGCTCTTCCTTGCTAAATGACTGTCAATACGAAAATACATGGCATTGGTTATTTCAGCTGAAGAATGTCAAGAACTGAATAATCAAGCATTAGGTTACAAAGTTTAAAAGTTAATACAGCCGCACAGAGTATTTGTATTAGTGCTTTAAGTAGCTAAATTAAATTGAAATGTGTCTCTTAAGCAGTCATTGAACAAGCAAGATGAGAAATAAATTGAGCTTCACTTAGGCCTTTATGGCATCTAACAACTGTGTCTGTCAACACACGGATCCTTTTCACTGTCAATTCAACACACATTTTGCAGACCTTGGGCCTGCAATTATTTCATTTCCTTTCTTGGAAATGTAATTTCCACTTACTTTTGGAGAATAAAAGACAGACAAAAGGAGGAAGGAGTTGCAGTATTTTCTGATTAAGATTATCTGTATAAAATGGTAAAGGGAAAAAAAAAAATCTATACGCGCACGCTGAAGCACATCTCAGCAACTAACCTGTCTCGGCCAAATTGCTTTTGTGTCTGGGTATTGGTTCAAATGCAGCCAGACTGTTGATGTCAAATTAGGTGTTGAACAAATTTAATAGGAAAGATGAAGAATGAATATAGATCATCTTTTTGTTGGAATAGTTCAAATGACCCCAGTCAAAAGAAAGGAAACACACGACCGCAGGAGAAAGTGTGCTTTTAATTAAACACAATGAAATGAGATAAAACTGTAAATCGGCAAAGAAGTCCATTCATTCCAAAAGAGGGGGGGAGAAAAGTTAATCGTGCCCGGCGAGAGCAACACAAGAGTGGAAGAAAATACGAGTTGGCAAAAATAGACCTAAATTGAATTTCCACTTCGTTTGTCCAGGCTTCACCTTTTACACCAGGACAGGTACAGCTACAGAAAAGGGTTCTTTCTCTCCTGATGGAACAGGAAATCCGAGGTTTCAATTAACCATGATTACAATATTCGGCTGACCTGATCTGTCTCACCTCTTCCTTTTCTTCAAGTGGCAAACCAGCTGACCGTCTGGCAAGAGAACTACAGCAAAGCTAGAGGAATTCCGAGAAGAGCTTGCCTTTGCTGTAAGACAAACCGCCCCTCCACGGGATCCGTCCGCAGCACACTGAACAGCGGGATTTACTCTTTGGCAGGGTGCCACTTTCAGAGCAAGTCTGCAGAGATCACTCTTTACATAGGATCTCTTCACTCTCGAGAGGGAACCATATTTAAGGCACACCGTTGACTGAGGACCAGAAAATAAGGTTCTAAAAATGTCCCCTTCAAAGTACACGTGAAGAGGATATCTACTACCTCCTGGAAAATCTAGCATCTTCCTCGACGGCTCAGAAATCATCAAGAGGGATGATCCGAGCATTTAATCCTGGAAGGATGATTAAGCTCCTCGTGACACCGAATAATTCGTCAATTCTCTGTGCAGAAGAAGAACCGGGTTGCCAAACCAGTTGAGGGGAAGGGATTCTCTCGACACGTATCTGCTCTGGATCAGAATAAGACCTCTGAGCTAGGAGCCTAGAATCACAAGTTGGCTCATCAAACGGAGGAAGGAGAGTAGTTACTGGCTAACTCAACCCAAATCTCTCTGAAGGGGAATAAAGCAAAGTAACACACAGTTAAGTCATCACAGATTCTTCTACACACTTACTTAGTAAAGAGCATCATTACTTACTGAAATGTGACCTTGGAACTTGTACATCCTTCCAATTTACACGAGCCTTCACCTGGCTCAGGTGTTGGGGGGGACGGACTGTTGAATTCTGCCTCCAGAGTTTTCTTGTTCAAGGCTGTTTTTGTTACACTGGATACAGAACCCAACACTGGCATGGATTTGGACTCTGAGGTGGCTAATATCCCGGTTGGACCTTAAAACCAAACACATACCTCAAGTTTAATAATTCTGTGCAATGCTTATTAATATGGCACTGAAAAACAGATTAGCCGAAAATCCCTCAGGAAGCGAGAGGCCGAGTTTTGTTTCAAATTTCGAGAGCATGCCGCAAAATGTTCCTATTAGGAATTTGCTCTGCTTTCGTGGTACTACTGCTTTTCAGGGCACCAGGACCACGCTGAGAAATTATGTCCAGGCCTTTAAGAAAGCACAAAACCCCAGGCCAGGGTTCCCTCACTGACCAGAGTCCTTATTAATACCGGAATTGTGAAAACTCTTTTCTTCTCAGAGCATGGCTTTCTGACAGCCCTACTTGAACCATTTGGCCTCTCAAGAGTTAATTCTTCCCCAAACTCAGCTCTGCGTTTCAAACAGCAAATGGAACAATGTCAAAGGCTCTTTTTAAAAGGCTCATGGAGGCTTCTTAAGCATTAAACGGCTTTTATGAACATTTTTCATTTTAATGTGATTGAGAAGTAAGTGGATTTATTTCCTGTTAAAACACAGACACAGGATTCTAAAAATTAGGTGGCAAAGAGGTTGGCTGTTTACCTCTCGGATTCTTCTGCTCTTTGGGACAGGATCAAATGACTACAACAGTGCTTGTTCCTGAAATTACTGGCGTACCAATCCAAAACTCCCGGGCACCGGAGCAAAGTTCTCTCATTGTCTGTTTTCTACTCTCAGTTAGAAAGATACTATCCTAGCCAGCTTTTTTCAAAGCAAGGTTCTAATATGTCTTTCTTGAAACCTCAGAAGAAATCTTTGTAAGACAAGAAGATTTATGTAATAAGTCATAAATGTACACACAAAATTAGAACTTCTAAAAATTAGGCTAGAGGACAACCTGCAAGGTGTCACTGAAAAGAGGGCAAAACTTGGGAGGGGTCCCATCTTCCCGAAGCCATGTCGGATCATCTCCTAAAAGGGTAAGTGCTAGCAGGGACCATCCAAAACGCTAGCTGGTTTCTGGTCATTAATATTAGGCTCCGGAATTTCATGCTCACATTTACATACGAATGAGTCTCAGGTATTCCAACAGTATAACCTATCAACTCCAAAAATGAAGTTCTGATTTGAAAAAAACCCCTAAAGAGTGGCTGCGAGACTGTTCCGCCATCCCGCTGCTGTACCTCTGATGGCCTCGCTCCTTGTGGGAGACATAGACCCCCTCTGGTCTAAGGGAAAGCCTCAGTTCCCAAAGCACTGGGTGTCTGTCTTCCTCATTTATTTCCACGATACCATCTGGGCAGACAAGCTTGTCACGTTACCGAATATCCTGATTCAAGCTGTGACAAGCCCCCAGGTGCACGGGGATGTGCAAGTGAAGACAGAAGAGTGGGAAGATCAAGAAAGATCCCCAAAATAAAAACACGAAGGTGAATTCGAGATTGGCTTCTGAGCCGCTCTGTTCTGCCCTTGGGTAGTTGCTGACTACAACGCTAGACAGCTTTAAACAGTCCGTCCTCGTAGGAAAGCAAGATCTGCTTCTGAATACCCCGATGCCTGCTGCTGCTTCTGCAAGTGAAGCCAGCTACAAACGATGGAGCGTGGGTGAGCTGGGCCACAGCTCCTGTTTTTTCTTACATATGGAAAAGAAATAAAGAAAAATACAGAACGTTTAACATCATTATTACGGCATCCTGCTTAAGCTGCCCAATGTTTTCCAAGAGGCACTTGCTGCCCTTTGAAACGTCAGCTTGGCAGGCCACGAGTCTTCAAAGTATCAGTTCGGTCTGATAAAAGAAACTCTAAAGAAAAAGGGGCGTCACTGGTCCCTGAGGGAGAGACCAACTATCCTGGGGTCTGAGGTCTGCGAAGCTCTGGCCGCCCCTGCCGCTCCCATGATGCTTCCTCTCTCCACTCTGGGACCTCACATTAGCTTTCCCATAAGCCTTTGTGTACAGAAGGAAAGCTTCTCAAAAGATTCACACGTACCTGAAGCCATAGACCTATCAAATTCATCTCTGTAATGTGCTCCCACCATGCAGCACGCAGCAGACAGCTGTGCTAAGTTTAGCTTCTCGTTCCCTCTCTACAATCCCCTCCCGGATTTTCACTTTGTCATTCCACGACCCTTACACAGAGATGTACTTGGTAAATACCTCTTCCAATTTGATGCTAGAAAAACATCGGCACCATTTAAAAAAGAAAAAGGATGAGTTCTTTTCTAGGTGATAGAGTTTGGAGGTTTGTTTCCTCTTCCCACTGGCCCTTTTGTTTTTGCTTTGGCTACTAGGGAGCTCAAAAGAAATTTTCTGCTCATTTACAAGTCTCTCTCCTCGATAGGATTCCTCTCCACTCTGCCAATTACAGAGTTCTTGTTTTTCTATCCAAATACTGATGATTCCATTGACTATATGCCTTATTACAACATTCCTCAAATGATACATTGAATATTTATATATTCATGGAATAAAATAAGTAAAATGAAAGATTCTCACACGCCTATACAATGTGTTCCTACCTTTCTTTGTCCAGTCTTTGAAATATTCAAATTCCCATAGTGACTAAAATGAAAATGTTTGTCTCTCCCATTGAAAACTAACTTTGAAATAGTGCTGCACATTTGACTAAGTTCGTGAGTGAAGTAGGAATGCTTCCATGGGAACAAAATACAAAATGTAAATGACTGAAAACAAAAATTGGATCCACAAAGTCCTAAAAAATCATGATGGCTATTTGGAATACTTCAAGGATGAAATGTCAGAAGAAGTGATTGTCAGAAAAATGAATAACGATTCATGCTGGAGGCTGGCAAATGCTTATAAAGCAATTCTAAGAAAAAAAAAATCTCTTACAGCATCCTTTAATTTTCCTGAGAGGGGGTTTTTCTGGGCAGGGGGGGAGGGGGAGCAGGGAGAGAATTCTTGCAGGATATTAACAGCAGAATTTCCAGACCAAACTAAAAACTGAACGGCTGAATTTTTTTTTTTTTTTAAGAGGAAAACAGATCTAATCTTTTTATAAGAAAGGTTTGGCTGGTATGTTATGCTGCTTCCAGTTCAAGGAACAAATTTACTAAATTGTTTGAGTAAAATCCCTACGTGGAAACTAGACCTTGATTATCAAAAACCCCAATCCTTCCTATTCTAGCAACTTAAACTTGGTGAACATGACTCAGTGCAGATTTAAACTGTCACAATGGACCAAATAGAGTTGACTGAATGGAGTCTAAAAGGTTCAGCCCATTAGCCACGGTGGCTGGTTAATGCTACTTTGGGGTAGTTTTTCAAAGCCAGCCTCCTGGCCACAAGGGAAAAACCTCATACAGGTTTCTGCTAATTCCCGTGACCAAGCTGATGGAAAAAACCGGAAGACACACACAGTTAGCCTTGAGGTCTCGCACGTGCATACCGTGACGCAAACGCAGCCTGTGAGCTCCAGGCTCGCTCAGATGGTCGTTTCTAGTTGGTGACAGAGCCGAAATGCGTCGTCCACCCGGTTCGCGGGCAGAGGCAGCAAACAGAACGGATCTGAAGGCTAAAGATGATGCTTGTGCATTTGTAACTGATGCGCCGTGACTACTCTTATTACTGACTATCCTGCGCTGTCTCTGGGCCACGCGAGCTACTCGGCACTCCTCGTGTACTGACTGACGAACTTGATGCTTAGAATAACACGATGGGGTGGCGCTTGTAGTACCCTCATTTCACAGATGAGGAAACCGAGGCACAGAGAAGTTGAGCAATTTACCGGCCAGCCGCTCGCCAACAGCAGAGCGAGGACTCCTTCCCGCTACACTGTTGCCAAAGCCCATCCTGAATATCTTCATACCGGGGTATCTTGCGTGAAGCAAGCCCGATCTCTAAAACCCTGATTACCTACAAACAGACAATGTACACACACACCAAAAAGCGAAAACACACCAGTTCTTATGGGATATCCATAAGTACCTTTGCCCATCCGATACTTCTCACTCACATTAAAAACAAATTCAATAATTATAAAAAGAGCATTTCGTGTTACAAAGAGGCTTAAAGGAGAATGTTTCCGAGAGGAAGGGTAGAGCTGCGGAGAATTCAAACCAGCTTACTACTGCTATCTGCTTCTGCTGTCACCTTTCTGCGACGCAAAATCCTCTCTAACTCAGTCTCACTGTTTTCAGTGGCAAGGGATTTTAAGCTTCTTGAACTAGTGGATTTGTTAAGTGTCCCCTAAAGTGAAAAAACAAAAACAAAAACAAAAACAAAAAGGTTAATGGCTTCATAACAATATACAGAAGAATACAAAAATCAAACCAGCAAAACATTACCAGAAATTGAATGGAATTAGGAAACGGAATGAATTTGTTGTATACACGTATATTCTTTTTCTCGTGTGTGTATCTTCGACGACACACGGTGTTGGATCGTTTAAGAAGATGCTACTGAGGATGTAAGATGTCAGCTTTCACATCAAAAGAACAGGACGAGATGGGCTAACTAGGAACTCGGCGGGGGGAGGTGCCCGCACATCGATGAGTAAGAGGCGGGTATGTGTTGATCCGTCGTGTGGAGAGAGAAGCACATATTGAACTCACCTGAGAAGGTTTTCTTGATACAGCAGCCACGAGCTACTGAACCCGAATCCTTGCGGCCCTGAAAAAGTGTGGCTGAGTCTTCAGAATGACCCTGGCTCCACAAGTGGTGGCAATGGTGTCGTGGCCGCCAGAGGAGGCACGTGGTGCTCTCCCGTGGCCTAGAGCCAAAGAAGCACTGCCCTGAGACACCTTGACTTCATTGTGAAAGAGGAGAGGTTATAATGACACAGGGAAGCAAGGAAGGGCCCCGCATCGCCATCCCACATTCCTAACAGAGGAGGCAGCGGAGACGTCACTCAGGGCCCAGAAGACGCCGAAGGAGACAAGAGATGCCGCGAAGCTGTGTGCCTGCTGAAATTGGTTCTGACTTCCAAGGCAGCAGAGAAAGACCCAGGAGGTGGTTCCCTGCCCCGGCTCCTCTGGGAAGCGTGCTACGGAGGGAGGACTATGGCTTTCTATGTCCCGTTCCCAGTCACGTGTTTGCACAGAACACTGGGTGACATAATTCACACCTCGTGTGTAAGGATTCAGCACCGCACCCTTACCGGGGGCCCGTTTCCTTTCGGAAGAAATGCCCTTCCTTAGCTGGGCCACGTGCTTGGCGGGAAAAAAAAGCCAGGAGGATCCACAATCTTTGTGTCGGAACAGATCAGAACCTCAGGTCTGGCATAGCTCGCCAGGGCCGGTGGCAGCTTTTGCCCACCAAGGCCACCAACGGGGCTGGCCTTTGTCACCTCAGCCTTCATTCTGCTCCTGCCCCCTTCCAACTTCCTGAAGGATTCTAAGAATTCTACTGGCTAAAAACGGTTAACTCATGTTTCTTCTTTGGCCTATAAAACAAAAAAAGTAGCTTGTAAAATCAGGTAGGTACAAATCTCACATGATACAGGTTATTATGTTTTGTTTAGAAAGGTTTCTCCCCTAACTGGGTAAAGGCATTGAAAAAGCAGCCTGATGGGGCTGGGGGGGGGGGGGGGGAGTGACTTACAAGATGAGGAGATGTTACTCTTTCGCTATCAGCTGCCCAGCTAAGAGTAATGTGTAAAATACACATGTAAAATAAGGCTTACACTGTAATCAAGCATATGATACCTCCCCCCTCCCCAAGAAGTACGTGCTTTTCCTTTATTGCAAAAATTCACCTAGAAATATACTCAAAGGAAAATCATGGTACATGGAACCCTGTAACAGCTTATTTTATAATTTAAAAAATTAGATGATGTGGTTTGTTTATTTCACAGCTAACAATGCAGAACCGCACCTACTCGCGGAAGAGTTAAATAGTAAAATAGGATCAATACCGACAAGGTAAAGAAAATAGAACAAAAGGCAACTAAGATAAACTTGGAAAAAAAAAACATATTAGAAAAACTATTCCCAAATCATGCATTTACAAGTTTTAAAAACTTACCAGCTGTACATTTGTAAATAGATTATTTGAAAAATATAGGGCCATTAGTACTAAAATAACTCATGAAACTGTTACATCGTTTGAATGTCAAGAACAGTCTTTAATTTTCCCAGAGGCTGGAGTTAATTCAAGAAAAAGATATGTGTTGGGGCGCCTGGGTGGCTCAGTCGGTTAAGCATCCGACTTCAGCCCAGGTCATGATCTCACAGTCCGTGAGTTCGAGCCCCACATCGGGCTCTGTGCCGACAGCTCGGAGCCTAGAGCCTGCTTCAGATTCTGTGTCTCCCTCTCTCTCTGCCCCTCCCCTGCTCATGCTGGCTCTGTCTCAAAAATAAATAAAAATATTTAAAAAATTTAAAAAAAAAGAAAAAGAAAAAGATATGTGACTGTGTACATATATGCACACATACACCCTGCAAGGATATCTTTTAAGGAAGAATTTCTCTCACAATATTCTCTCTTTTTTATTTGGATAACAGCATTAATCCCCCAAATTCTGTGGTGAGCTACCCTCTCATCACACCTGATACTGAAAGGTTCTGTTTTCCAAGTTCTAATCTTTGAATCTCAAAACTTTTTTCTCCATCCACTGACTGATGTGACTGACTCAGCTAGTATGGGAGTGAACTTGAAATATGCAGACACTTGGGGAGAAAAGAAAGATGTCTACATGATTCTCAACTGGAATGACCAAGGAGCTCAGCTAATAAAGTACCAAGATTGTCTAAATTATCTATTTATGTTATCATCATAAAGTCTGAGAATCAGAAATTAACTTAGAAACCATATGGTACACAGAATTCCTTCCACTTTACAGAAAAGAGAATTCAAACTCAGTGAGCCTCGGGGTTGGGGCCAGGCCCCACAGTAAGTCAGTGATAGGGCTGGACTTGAACGCAGGTCTTCTGATTCCCAAGCCAGCGTTCAATCCTAGTCCCCATGTTGGTCAAACGTTCATGACACTGACTTATCTAAGTGTTGGTTGGCAAAATCAACTATCCAATAATTCCTGGGTACCCTGAAAAACTGAAAAGTGCCTGGGAAAAACCTGAAAGAGAATTTCTTAGAAGTTTTTTTTGTTTAGGGGCACCTGGGTGGCTCAGCTGGTTGAGTGTCCGACTCTTGATTTTGGCTCAGGTCATGATCTCACAGTTTGTGAGTTCAAGCCCCACGTCTGGCTCTGAGCTGGCAGTGCGGAGCTTGCTTGGGATTCTCTGTCTCCCTCTCTTTCTGCCCCTCCCCTGCTTGCTTTCTCTCTCTCAAAAGTCAATAAACATTAAAAAAGTTGTTTTTGTTTGATTTAGAGACAACTGAACTTGAAAGAGACTTTTAGATCAATCTGTATGGATTTATTCTTCAGACATCGCTGTGTCCACTGAGAGTGACATTCACATGACTGGGGTGACTTGACAGGCTTCCAAAACCTCCAAAAAACCTTGTGTGACTAGGAGAAGTAAACCATAGATTTTTCTTTTTAATCTACAACTTTTAAAAGTTCAGTGTCAACGGGCTTGGAGAAATAAGTTCAGTCCACACTGAGACTGTAGCAATTGACTTGGGAAGTGTCCACATGCAAACAGAGTGAGATTTTCCAAATGCCAAACCAGACATGTGTTTCCTACTCATGTGCTTTCAGCAAAAGGCCAAATCTCTTAAGGACATTTAAGGACATCTCTTATGATGTCCCTCCAACTCAGGTCACATCTGATTTCAGCAAAAACACCAGTTTATTCCTGGCTTCTGTTCTACAGAACTGAACGTGGCGTTCCTTGGTTTCTTGGTCTCTCGTAACAGGTACTGGCTCTCGCTGCAGTGCCAGTGGGCACGCTTTCCATGCTCTTTCCACGTTTGCTTCGCACGTGCCACAACCGTGAGGCAGGGTCACGTGTGCTGCTGGGTCTGTGCTGCTGGGTACTAACTCTGATAACCCCAATAGCCTACGCACCAGCAAGAAGCACCAATAAAGCCCTACCTGAAGGGGGCTTGCTTTCTCTCTCTCTTACAAGAAGCTGTAAGCTTTCTCGGTCCCAAGTGACAAGGGGTTATAAATCCTCCGTCAAAGGGAACCTCCATGGGGGTAACTGGAGAGTTGCCATTTGGCAAAGAAGAGTAAGGGAGAAACGTGAGTTCCACTTTTTAAAAACAATTAATGCAAAGAAAGAGCATTGCCAGGGGGCGCCTGGGTGGCTCAGCCGGTTAAGCATCCCCAGACTTCAGCTCAGGTCATGATCTCAGGGTCTGTGAGTTTGAGCCCCACATTGGGCTCTGTGCTGATGGCTCAGAGCCTGGAGCCTGCTTCAGATTCTGTGTCTCCCTCTCTCTCTCTCTCTGCCCCTCCCCACTCATACTCTGTCTCTCTCTCTCTCTCTCTCTCAAAAATAAATAAACATTAAAAAAAAGAAAAAAAGAAAGAAAGAAAGAACACGCCAGAATTAACAGCTATTAGTGGCACATTAACGCCAGATCCAGTAGAGAAATCTAATAATCCATCCAGAGCATGAAGGATGGGGTCATTTGCAGAAAAGAAAGAGGTTTTGACAATTTTTATAATTTGTAAATTATTTCCCAAAAACCTATTCTGCAAACTTCTCTCCTTGAAGTGGCACAAAATGTATAGTGAACATGATCTTTAAGAGCGACGCTATAATTCAGTAAACTTGCTACTATCTAGCATTATCAGGAGTGGGATATCTTAGCTCATCAAATATCATCTGTATCTTAGACAGATGTCTGATGTTTTCAAATAAACCTGATTTTTAAATAGTCAACCTCAGTGCAGTTTACTCTTTCACTGATGGTCAGAACTCTATCCTAGGGCATCTTCATGAACAGGAATTAGCATTCTAATGCAGAGACAACAAAAGGGCCTAGCGTAGGGAGTTCTCGCTGGATAACAAGATTTTCTCAATAAAGAATCCGTTGGATAATAACCACGCTACTTTTTCAATGGGTTTAACACTTCATTCCGTAGGTGGAACACCACTGTGAGGGAGGCTATACCTCTCTTCAGTACTAACGCCACTCACCTAAAAGTAAAGCAGACTAATTAAGCCATTCTGAGTTAAGTCTGCTGTTTCATGCTTGATGAAAATAATTTTGTTTACCACAATTATGTGGATGTCTCCATGCAATGCGTAATTAGCACAGTAACAACACACACGGGAATATTAGTTCTGTACCCCCGCCCCCACGTTTGTTGACTTACTGTGCATAATAACTGGGATTGAGACTGTAACAGGATCTGAGAATAGAGCCCTTAGTATCTGGTAACATTTTCGGAGTGAGGCGTTCCTCTCTGACAGCAAGTGCCTGACAGGGCAGCGCTCTTGTGTTCTGCTGGCAAAAGCTCATATGCTTTGGAAAGAAGAAAACTGGCTGGAGATGGGCATTAGGCCTGTTCTCCAACGGACGGGAGTTGCTTATAGAAAATGAAGTTGGTAGCATAAAGAAAGGGACTTTTATTCCATTCTGCAATTTATCACCAGAAAATTTTTTAAACTGTGAGGAAAAGCAGACTGCGACCCTGATCGTAGCATATGTGGATATTTGGGTAGGAGCTCAGATTTACATTTTGGCACCAAAGGTTCCACATTCAGGCCCTCAAATCAAGCACTATCCACGCAAGAGTCTCTACTGTGTTTCCATTATGACCCAGCATGCCCTGGTCCTTAGATCTGGTCGCTTCATCTTGAAGCTGTCAAGCAAGGACTGGAGGGCAAGAACAGGAAATAATGATTCTGGTGCAAGTGCAACCATTCTTCTAGAACAGAAACAGCAGAGTAGTGACACATAACAGACATTAACATGCCCGATGGAGACGTCCACAGAGCAATCAAGCGAGCTATCAGAAAGAACTGAGGGTTATGGCAAATGAAAATGAAACGCCTCACAACCAATTATTCAGAGAAATAGATTACAAAACTATTCTCCTTTCATTGTCCCATGAACTAAAAATAATAAAACCAAAGGTCTATTCTTACCAGTATTCCTTTTAGCTCATTCACTGCACTCTCAGAGCCTTTTGAAGATTCTGGCTACAATTTTAAAAAGAAAGCACAATTAGTAATTCAGTTTTAAAAGTCTAAACCGAGATTTTTACGGGGCAAAGTGTTGGCAACTTATATGGACTACTGGGGTTTTTTTGTTGTTTTTTTTTAAGTGAGGTCTATGTCTTACGGTTAGGAAAAAAGATTAGACATGTTAGTGTTCCCAAGTGGCAGTTAAACAGACAGTTAGGAGAAACAGTCAAGGCATAAGGACTCGAGCTAGCATCTTCTAAATGCCATTTTGTTACTTCCGTGTCGTCACCACACAGAGAAAAGATTTCGACTCCAAAGATTCAATTTCAAAGCATTCAGAACTTTTTACACGGAACTGTTCTCCACTCGCGTCGCCGGGCCTCTAACAGCGAGCGACGACCAGGAAGGCAGCAGCACAGAGCAGGAAGCAAGCGACAGGGCAGAAACCTCTCTCAGCTCCGACAGCTCCAGGCAGAGGCCGCGGAGCCTGCTGCGGGGATCTCAGGACGGAGCCAAGGGCAGGGGTCGGCCAAGAACCGGGCTTCACGGGAGAACGTTAGCATCACCGGCTACCGAAGCGGTTAGAAAGCTCAGAGGGCTTCTCTTCTGGCCACACCGTGAACACAGCGATTTGAAATGCAGTTCTGGGTAATGTCTGCCCGCCCCTCACTCCCTCACAGTCTCCGTGGATCCCTCCACTAATTCACCGGAGGGAAAATCTAGCACGAGGTTTTCAAAGAAAGACCCGTGATCTCCTCCCCTGTCCCACTTCCTTCCACAGGGGACGGAGATGAAGAGAAAGCCTGCGGGGGACTCCCTGGCCTCTGGTTCCTGGAAAAGAGGCAAAGCTAAGTTCTCTCGCATCAAGAAATGGGAAGTGATTAACAGCGACCTATAACCCTTTCCTCTCACAAGTTATTGAAAGAATAAGATCCTGCTCCAATTTTTTAAAAGTGGACAGTGAGAGGGAAAGAGGGAATGGGAGGGAGAGGTAGAAAGGGGTGGGGGGTGGGAAGGGAGGGAGAGAGAGGTTTGCTGCTCATGTACAGATTAGACCAAGACATTCAACTTTCGCAGCCTGCGCTTTCTGGGAAACACGCATGCCACCAGCGCCAGTCCTAAGTGCCAGTCAAAAGCTCTAAGACACTAATTATAACCACAACGGTATCAACAACAAACGTCAAGGAATTTAGAAAAGATGCAGTTAAATTAGTATTCTTAAGGCAGGCTTGACTTCTGCAGGTAAACTGTTCGGGCGATTACGGCTGAACAAGCGCCCGGGGCTATGTGCCACTCGGGCGCCCTGGGCGAAGGCAGGAGCCTCGGCGAGCCTGGCTGGCAAGCACTCTCATAGCTCGTGACCTTGCAGGAAAGCACCGAGGCCCTGGGGGTGAGGGTGGGGGTGGGGGTGTCTGGAGGCACATGCAGTGGCTTGTTTCCAGGGTTACTGACCAGGTCATTCAGCACTACATCTACGTGATTTAAGGATTACCGGCGGAAAACCCAGTCGTCCACTGATCCTTGAGCAGTTGTTCTCCAGTTTGAACTGACATTAACTAATGTGTAACTGTTGGAAGAGGCAGGGCAGGAAAGAAGAAGGACAAAGTGATACTCTGAGAATGAAGGGACATCCGCAACAGTGACGGCTTAGGATTTAACACGTTCTCGACGTTTTTCTCTCTAAACTAATTTTGTTTCTTTAGCATGCCGTGTTTTCCTCTAGTCCGTTTGGTTTAGCTTATTCTTTTCAAGACAGTTGTGACTTGAAAGTCTTAAATAGGACTTCGTTTCAAAGATTCCACTTAGAGCCCCCATTTTCAAGTGGTTCCACGCTTCGGTCCGTGTGAGCCCGACAACAGTCCCGTGGGTCGGAGAGGGCCGGGGCTCCGCCCGTTCCGGGGAGAGTTGGGTCTGGAAAGCAGGGGAGCGGGCCCGGCCCCACCTCCAGCAACAGGACGCTCCACACACCAGACACCAGCGCTCAACACTCGTGCCAGACTGTCTACACCCTAACCCTTACCTGGAGAACTGCTCCCGGAGCACGGCACAGACCGGCACTCCACGCGGCTGGCCAAAGCTTCCATTTCACTGGACGGGAATCTACTCTCCCAGTGGGGTATTTTGCCCTCTTTCCATCCCCCTTTCTGTGGACAGCCCCGGGCACAACAACTCCCGCCTTGCCTGGCTACCTCGCCTGCCTGTGACCAAGTGGCAACTACTAAGGCCAGCAGAATTTGCACCCAACAGTCGTGCTCCTTGGGGACACTGAAGCAGGTGAACGGGGGCATCCGTGAGAGTCAGAAAGAGCCTTAAAGTTCGGTTTAAAAGAAGAAGGAGGACCAACCTGATGATGCTTTTTTACAGGAAGGAAACGAAAAAACATTTCTCAAGACAAACACCAAAAACTCTGTTCTTAGGTCTGTTTAAATGGGACTCAGCTACAAAGAGACAGAGGCACTGAGCTAGATTCTAGGTGCTTCCGTAGACCTTGGCGCTCACTGTGGTCTAGTTTGGAAGACGGCTGGTGATAGATACACACAAAATTTTTTCCTCAAACTGTCCTGGAACAGGTTTGTAAAATTAGTAAAAACAATCCGATGAACCTCACCGTTTTTCAGAAGTCGGCTTAGGTCTGTTCTGACATCATCATGTGAGGCCACCTGCCCACCCAGCCCTCCTCCACTTCACACTCAAACAGAAGCCTCAGGAAGGCAAGGATTTTTGTCTCCTTTGTTGACTGCTTTATCTCCAGTGCCTAACCAGTACCTGGCACAGAGCAGATACTCAATAAATACTTGTTGAATTACACAAAAGAACCAGGAATTAAAGAAAAGAAAGGGTGTAATAATTATTTGTTTGGCATAACCGTTCAGATCAAGCAGAGGAGGGCACCCTGCTTAAGTAATCTCTACAACCAGTGTGGAGCTCGAACTCACAACCCTGAGATCAACAGTCACTTGCTCTACTGACTGAGCCAGCCAGGTGCCCCCACTTTCTCTCTACAGGGATTTAGGTCAACGGTGGCTCAGAGTTCTCCTGAAATGTGTTTGTAGAAAAGTAAAGGCTTTTACGACACGTCAGTCTCATCCTAAGATTTCACAGTCAGTCCTGATGCAGCTTTCATCAAACTTGGAACTTGTACACTTGCGAAAGGAAACATCACGGGAGGGGAAGAATTAGTCATTCCGTACCTTTGCCTTCGGTCTAGCTGTCTGATTCACTGGCCTAAGATGAACTCCCTTTTTAATTCTATCCATCATCTCTTCGACGGCTTGCCTCTTCAGATCCGTGACTTCTTCGGCTGTCAAAGAACACACATGTAAATCATCTTATGTTACAGGAAAACAGCTACTTGCTATTTTGGTGACTTAGGAAACCTGCACGTTGTAATTAACCACAGTGTTTTTTCAGACCAAATCACAAAACATCGCATAACAATTTACAGAGGTTAGCAGCTACCAGGTAGCCACACTTTTTTTTTTAATTAAAAAAAAAATCCTATAATAAAAGATCTGTTTTTCAAAAATACAGTTCTAAAATCTGAGGTCTAATTTGTAGCCTGGAAGTCAATATTGGCTCATCTCTGTTAAATAAGTGAACAGAATTTGGTTCCATTTGTCAGCATAATGATAGACTTACATTTCTCCAGCTTTGTACCCCAAATAATCATTCATCTTTGCCTCCGTGATGTTTTTAGAACTTATAACATCCTACGTCAAAGGAATCAGCCCAAAGAAGGAATAACTATCAAAAAGCCCATTTGAAAATAAAAGATAAAAGAGATCTGTTAACTTGCCACAGTCAGAAGATGAATAGCAAATAGGTGAAATCTATTTTTAAATTGCCATCTTTTATTTAGGAATCACAACGGAAGGAAACATTCACACAACCCTTTTTGAAGTCTTTTAAAACTGTCAATGTTAAAAGAAAACACACCCAGAAGTGATTGCAATTAAGTAATTAAATTTGATTTAAAAAATTTCAACTGTCTATTGTCTAACCTTTGCACGATTTTGCTACAAAAACAATGAAGCTGCTGAAATATGCATCAATTAGATGAATATAGCTGAGGTGGGCTTAACGCTATTGATTAGAATAATGAAATCTGTCTCTTGCACAACAGCTTGACCAAAGAAGGCACTGAATCACGTTTGGAACATTTATCGCCATTAATGCCATTCTAGATCTTGTGTTTACACCCGCCTCATTCACTGCAACCGATATATTTAAGTTTAAATACCTCATAAAGACCTTCCACTTGGGCTCTCTGGAACACTCCACAGTGTGGGGCATATGGTAGGCACTCAGCAGGTATCTACCTGCTGAATGACTTATTCAAGTTTTGGCTTTACATGGCTATTAATATTTTTGCTATTTGAGCAGGAATAACCAAATCCCAAAGGACAACTTGTAAATGGAGGCCATCATAACAATGACCCCAAGCCAATGGACAGGAGTGTTGGGCTTTGCACTAATGAGGCCTACGTTATGGCTTCTTTTCCTGCCACGTGGCCTTCACGCTAACACAGAGTAGCTATTCCTCGTACGTCGTGCCTAGGGGAGCAACTAGATGAATCCAGAAGGTTCTACCATCCTCACCTCAGCAGCACCTCAGTGACAGGATCACTGCTCTATTCATCAAACAACCTAGGTCTTCTGGTACAGTCCTGACTTCAGATAGGGTCCTATCATCTCCACAGGCCACTGAAATGCTGGGAATGAAAAGTTCTCAATACCCAAATAGCATTTGTCAGATCCAGATGGCAAGGAAGCACCCTTCACCAGGCAACATGGGAAACATGGCAACAAAGTCAATAAATGAAAGAAGGCAAGACTGTGGGTTGATCAACTGTATGCCTTTAAGTAGCATTTTCTTGGGCAGCTTCTGCTGACGGCTCCCCAATCAACAAGGGGACAGATAAGAATATTACTCGGGATAGAGATTTACTCCTTCATTCATTCATTCACTCACTCACTCATTCGGTATCTGAATACCCATTATGCACCATGCGGTGCTTTGACTGACCCTATTCAAAGTCAGGGGAGACACAAACCCAGGTCTGCCATTCGAGCACCTGGTATGGGTATGGAAGTTATTCCTTGGAATTTTTTTTTTAATCCTTAAAAAAAACCATTTGATTTTCAGAAAGCCTGCCATTTGGAGTGAGCCTTAAGAAGAGCTGCATGGCAACAGGAACACTGCCGACAAACAGATTAGCACTCTGTAAGGAATGACTGAAACCCAATTAAATGCACCATACAAAAACTAATTAAGGCAGACAGATGGAGAATTATGGTCAACACCATTCAAATCTGCTGCAGCATCTAACATAACAGGAATTTAAAGTAGTTTCTTATTTTTGCTTGCCAGAATCATAGTGATAATTCAGAGAAGTACCACTATCTGTATTGTGTACAGATTATAAACCGGGCTTTAATTTCTTAGTCTTTTTCAAAGGTAAAGGCTTAATTGGTCTTAAGAAAAAGAAATCGCTCTTATCAGATCCCCTACGCGGGCACAATACAAGGGCAACGCTAGGTTAGCTACACAAGCTTTCTCTCTCACCGACCCTGTTTTTGAACTAGCAAAAAGCAATCTATACGAACTTCTCAACTATTAAGCAGTTCTAATAAATCTGCAAGAATCACCTACAGAGAGCTCATGGCATGTTTTGTAATTCTTTCTGCGATCCCGCAGTTGGTAATTGTCTCACAAAAGCATGTAATCAGAAGGACAATAGAAATATGCAGGATGCTGGAGATTAAAGAAAAGGGACCAATGAAGACAACAGGTCTAATGTCACCGAACTGCCACAGGAAAATCAAATCAAATGTTCTTTGAGTTAGTGCTTCAAGGTCAGTCTTGGATCAGAAAGCTACATGTAATTAATTGAGGCTTAAAGTTTAAGACCCACTTGAAAAATAAGTTCGTTCCTCAAAGAAAAGACCCACAGACAAAACCATCACCTTGTTGCTCAATAAAACCTTTTGTTATTACTTACAAGAAAGGAAAATGATTTTTTTTTAATTCCACAGGATTACTTTTCTCTTTCACTAACATTTTCTAAAAGGCATTTAAAAACAATCTTATGCCACCACGATGGACAAAATTTCTAAACAACGCATCATGGTTGAATGAGTTTGAATGTGATGTAAGGTCATAAAGTTAAGGATATTCCCTTAACTACAGTGATTACAAGAGCCTCCCGAATGAGGACTACTACCCCTCAAAGGGTAGCTGGAACCTTGTCCTTTTTTTTGTTTTTGTTTTTTTAAGCTAACATTTTGAGTACTTTCTATATGCTCGGTACTACTCTAAACACTTTACATGTTAGGAGACTCGTTAATTCTCACAAGCACCCTATGAAATAGGAACTACGATTTTTTCCATTCAGTAGGTTAGCAAACTGAGGTAAGACAATACCAACATATTAATGACCTAAATATATGACAAAACAGCAAGCATACCTCTGAAATCTCAGAACTTGTTCAATAAATGCATTCTTATCAAAATTAGAGTTATTAACTTCAAAGTTTGTTATTTCTTATATTTGACCTAAAAACTACTTCTAGAATATTCCACAGACCTTCCCCTACAATCAAGCTTTTTTTTTTAACGTTTATTTTTGAGACAGAGAGAGACAGAGCATGAATGGGGGAGGGTCAGAGAGAGGGAGACACAGAATCTGAAACAGGCTCCAGGTTCTGAGCCGTCAGCACAGAGCCTGATGCGGGGCTCGAACTCACGGACCGCGAGATCATGACCTGAGCCAAACTCAGCCGCTTAACCAACTGAGCCACCCAGGCGCCCCTACAATCAAGCTTTTTTTTTTTTAATTTTTTTTTTTAACATTTTTTAATTTTATTTTTGAGACAGAGAGAGACAGAGCATGAATGGGGGAGGGGCAGAGAGAGAGGGAGACACAGAATCGGAAGCAGGCTCCAGGCTCTGGGCCATAAGCCCAGAGCCTGACGCGGGGCTCGAACTCACGGACCGCAAGATCGTGACCTGAGCTGAAGTCGGACGCTCAACCGACTGAGCCACCCAGGCGCCCCTACAATCAAGCTTTTTAAGAGCCATTGGTAATAATAGTTTCTTCATTCATCAGCTCTGAGAAGCATATCAAGTGGCTAGTGAAAGCCACCATAAGATGCTAACAAAAGATAATACTGTTAGTAAGACTGGTCTCTACTTATAAATGCAAACCCCAAGGTGTTACAGACGACCCCAATGTCTGATGCTCTGTACTTACTCATCATGCATTTAATCACTGTTGATTTATTCATTTAACAACTAGCTTTTAGTTTGAACTACTAACAAGACACTATAAATAAATACCTTGCCAGACAGAGAGAAGCTCCAACCACGTGTGGCTGCGGTCCATATCACTTAAGGCAGTATAGTTTTAGGGTGGCTTCAGTTTAAAATCTCATGAGCGACTTCTGGATCAGGAACGTGATATCCCAGGTTAATAATCCAATAGCTCAAGAATGAGGGAGAGACTACTGCCCCATTTCATGAATTGTAAATGAAATATCACTTTCATTTCAAGGAAAACTGTATGGTTTCTGAGACTGGGGGTTAAGAAGCTCAGAACTTTTGTTTTGTTTTGTTTTAACTTTAAGGGTGCTGTGGGGGTTGACAAGCTAATAATGTAATTTACTTAGACGGGGAAATCATTTTATGCTGACTGCCCTGCCAACCCTCTAAGACTTACCAACTGTCCCAAAACAAGATTGAAATACAGCTTTCATTTGTAATGGTGCTGCGAGGTTCCGGCTAGGAAAGATAGGGTGGGGTCTAAACCTGGATTCATTGAAGATGCATATAAGCTGTGGGAGACCTACAGACAGGAGTAAGCCCTCAAAGAGCTTGCAATCTCTTCAGGAGGAGAGATGTAGAAATAACGCAAACACCACAGCGGAGGCTGGGGGATGGGACATTACAAAATCCGAAGCAAAAAGCTATAGCAACACAGAGCAATGAGCCAACACTCATAAATAAGGGTGGCTCAGTCGGTTAAGCGGCCACTTCAGCTCAGGTTACAATCTCACAGTTGAGGGATTTGAGCCCCACATAGGGATGTGTGCTGACAGCTCTGAGCCTGGAGCCTGCTTCAGATTCTGTGTCTCCCTCTCTCTCTGCCCCTCCCCCACTCACGCTCTGTCTCTCTCTCTCAGAACTAAATAAACATTAAAAAAAAATAAGTGGCAGTGGAGGAAGAGCCTGGAACCTGCACGGGAGAGGCAGAACGAGAACCCCTTGCCAGAGAAAACTCTGAGTAGACTAAAGGCAGCAGGCAATGCTGGAATGAGGAAAGACAGAGCAAGCGCATAGGGGGCCTCGAGGTAATGGTCCAGTCATAAGGAGGAGCAGATGTAGACAAATGAGGCTGAGGTAACAGCAGAGAACCATCGATAAGCAGCCTATAGGGTCTGGACTCTATTCTGACGCAGTGAGAAGCGTAGCACTGTCACAGAACGTGGGACAACGGATCTGAGAATGTCACCCTGCCAGTGGCAGGAAAGCGGCTGGCCTGGATCAATGAACCTGGGGGGCAGGAAAAGGGGGCCAAGAAGTCTGTACCAGCCTGGGCTCGAACCGGGCAAATCCACCACGCTTTGCAACCAACAGCTGCCGAGCAAACGTGCTGAGCTTTGTGTGGGTTCTACTGGTCTCCGCTGCTCTCCGTGTGGCTGCGCACCCCTGCCCGCAGCCCTGTGAGCCGATGACTCTACTCCTGGCCGCCCAGTGCCTCTGCTCGATGGGCAAGCTCTTCTTCCTCCACCCCCGTCTCTTCATGTGATCTTCCACTTCTCCCTCTCCAGTGAGCCAGAGTCCTGGGAATCGCACCTCTCAGAGTCGCTCCTGGATCTGCCACTTCTTTGTGTCTCTACTGCAACCACCCTCCCCTCATCTGAGCCAGCCGGCATCTGAGTGACGGACAGCCTCTCCTCATCCCCTCATTCCTCTGCGGTCTGCTCTCTGTCCTCTTGCATCCCCTCATTCCTCTGCGGTCTGCTCTCTGTCCTCTTGCTGCCGACAGCGGGATGTCTTTACCAAGACCCATCTCATCATGTCACACCCCTACTTAAAACTACTGCCCTTAGAATACATTCTGAAACCTTGACCACAGCCTCCACAATCTGGCTCACAGCTCCTCTCTCGCACCCCATGTTCCAGAAATACCAACCTTTGTACAGTTTCCTGATAGGCCAAGCTCCCTCCCCTCTTTGGACCTTGAATCTGTTGCCCCTCCACGTGAACTTTTATTCTAAATACCCTCACCCTGACTTCCTCAATCCAAACTGCCCAGCAGAGGCATGGCTTCCTGAAACCGGCAGCCCGCCTCCATCCTTTCTTAGAAACCTCTGCTCTTCCTCCAAGTGATCGCCCTTGTTTACTTCCTGTCTCCCCCACTCAATGTAACTTCTGTGTTTCTGTCTCCAGTACACAGCACGGCACCAGTAGACAGCAGGTGCCTGATCAAGGTTCAGCTCACTTGCTATCAACTCTAAAAACCCCTCCCCAAACCCCTTACCTGGAATCACTCCCTCTCTTTCCTTAACACATCAGCCTGTAAACTGCCCCATCCTGTAAAGACACATCCCAGCAGAATGCACGTTACAGGGACGTGATCTAGACAATGAGCTGCTTAAAGGCAGTGACATCTTGTTCCTTCTTCAGCTGTTAAGTTCACATTTCTCCCCAAACTGCTCACGGGCAAAGAACTCAAAAAGGATATATGTTGCTGAAAAACTGGGCTAAAACCACTGAAAGCAAACCAAACGGGGTGAGAATTACTTGTTTCTGGTTGAGCTGCTTTTTCTTTCTTAGCACTACTGCCGCTGGGATGGGATCGCTTCCGGATCATGGACATGAGGGATCTTTGGGAGAAAGAAGAAGAATAACAGGAGGTTACTGGGTGCTTGATGATCCAAGAAATAAAATGTACTGATTCAAAATAATCAGTAAAAATCCAATTCTTCTCAAGGTACGTAAATGCCAGAATTTAGAAGCCTATTTACCACTTTTAGTAAGTTATTAAACTTTTCATCACTTTAGGGAAGAGAAAGATGTCTCATTCCTTTCTGCATGAAACCATCTAATTATTCAAAGCAAATTAATGACTCAAAGAAGGGGGCCACTATAATTACCAATATGACGCAAAGTAAAACAAATACAGAAAACAGTGTCAATATCCATACCCCAAGTTCAGAAACAGCCATCTATGTAATACATTTGAGGGAAAGGGAAGGCTGAAAGAATTAGGGGATGCTCTCAGTAAATATCTATTTGTGAAATATGGGCATAAAAACCTCTGAATCTGAATGACACAGACCAGATACTTAAGGGATAAAATACATTTAGACCACAGTCTCTCTGGCCCATGTTTTTTTTGTTTTTGTTTTTTAATTTTTTTTTTTCAACGTTTATTTATTTTTGGGACAGAGAGAGACAGAGCATGAACGGGGGAGGGGCAGAGAGAGAGGGAGACACAGAATCGGAAACAGGCTCCAGGCTCTGAGCCATCAGCCCAGAGCCCGACGCGGGGCTCGAACTCACAGACCGCGAGATCGTGACCTGGCTGAAGTCGGACGCTTAACCGACTGCGCCACCCAGGCGCCCCTCTGGCCCATGTTTTTAACATCTGTACAAAATCCAAATCATGACAAATTTGACATTAAAATTTTAAGATCTCCATGTAATAAAAGATACCATAAAGAATAAAAAAGAAACTCTACAGATCAATGAGAAAAAGCAGGCAATCCTACAGAAAAAATCGACAGAAGCCTTGAAACTCCATAAATGAAGAGGTCCTAACTTCCCAAACACATACAGAAAAAGTGCTTGACTTCATTAGTGACTAGGAAAACACAAATGAAACCCACACCGGTTTAGTTACACTGTCACCAAATGGGCAAGAAACGCTAAGTCTGATAATATCAAGCGTTGGTAGGTTTGTGGAATAACAGGAAGTCTCAAACTGAAGACAGTGTAGTAACTGACAATACCACTTCGGAAAACTGGCATCATCCTGTGGAGCTGAAGATACACACATTCTAGGAGCCAGCGATTCCACTTCCGTGGATCTTACAGAAATGCAAGCCCTTGTACACCAGGATGCACGTACGAGAACGTTCATGTAGAATTTCCATAATTTCCTTGAACTGGTAATAACGCAAATGTCTATAAGCACCATAATGGATAAGCACACGGAGACATTCATAAAATGGATTATGTATCCATGAATATGGATGAAGTTCAGCTACACAAGATAACACGGATGAATCTTGCAAAATAACGTAGAGTAAAAAGAACGAGACTCAAATGCAGACAGAAAAATTCTAATCATATAGTCAGGGAAAAAAACCCATATGTATATTTATAGGAGCTTAGGGATATATATGTAGGCAAGAAATTTTTTTTCTTTCAAAAACGGATAAAAGGATAAGACTGTAGGCCAGTGTTTTTCTATTTCTTGATTTGGATGGTGAACACATGGGCGTTCGCTTTATATTACTTTTAAACTGTAAATACGTTGGTGCACACTTCTATATATGTTATCATTCCCCCTCAAAATAGTTTACCAAAAAAACCAAATGGACCGAGAATTCTTGAATTCCTTCAACTACATTATCAATGTCCTCTGTGTGATAAACTGGATTGGACACAATAGTCCTGAGGAGGCCAAGCTGGGAAGGCACAGTGTTGCCTCTAGGAAAAGGGATGCCTGGGCACACACAGCAATACTTGGCTGAGGACAGAACAACTCAGTGTTTCCTAATGACCGTAACTTTTCAGATGTTTCTATTTCTTACTTCTGCCTTTAGATTTATTATTAATCCTCAAACTGCCTTTTATGAAAACTCCCAAACACACTGAACAGTCTCTCGCAAAGCACGGTCAAAAGAAAGCACTACGTTCTGCTTTACCCTGTGAGGCTTTCAGAACTTACCAACTGGAAAAAATCAGTCAGTGGACTTTTGACTTCATTTAGTTTGTCTTCTTTGGACTCACGGTGGCCCCAAATGGAATTAAATTATTTTCACAAGGAGTTAGAAATCCTTATTTACCCAGAACTTTAAAACAAGCATATTTTATTCCAAAAGTTGGGAGAAATGAAATAATGCAAACTTTTTTTGCTCATTTTTCCCATTTTGTGACTGAGGGCAAGGGATATTCGATGTCTAAGGGTCAACATTCCACGGCAGAGCGGGGCTTGGAGAGGGTTGTCCCCAGGTGGGGGCCTCCCCTTACTCTCTCACAACACTCTGTAATGAACCCATTTCTGGTTCTGAAATTTTCAGTGTTGAATTATCATACGTAAAGATTACAAAGCAGGAAGTTATTTGTACTGTTCGAAATATCTGTGTATATTTACATAAATGAAGTAAAGCACCTAAGTAGATGAGAGAAAGCATTAACTTTAACTATTCCGAATTGAAGTATAGTTGGGAGACTTATATGGTACCCAGAGAAGCATCATCCGTAATATTAAAAAAGAGCCCTCTGTCAAGACGGGGCTTAGGTTACAGATAAAGTAGGTCTCCCAGGCCAGATGAGAACACCAGGACAAGGCATTTGGGACCAATAATCCAAACCTCTGGCTAAAACTGCCCCATTTCACAGCCAGTTCAACTGAATGCATAAAAGCTTCAAGCAAGAGCTCCCAAACACTGAATGGTTCAGTGGAAGGCATCGACCTTGAAATTCTTTAATAAGTGTTTCTCATGCCCACTGTGATAGTTAATTTTGAGTCAGTCTGATTGGGTCATGAGGTATTCAGATATGGGGTCAAACATTATTCTGGGTGTTTCTGTGAGGGTTTTTGGATAAGACTAACATTTAGATTGGAAGCCTGAGTAAAGCAAACTGCTGTCAGTAATGTGGGTGGGCATCAGTTGAAGGCCTCAATAGAACAAAAGGGTGACCACTGCCCAAGTAAGACAGAATTCCTTCTGCCCTCTGGCCTTGAAATTAGGATGTCTGCTGTTTCCTGCTTCCAGACTCAGACTGAAACACTGCCTCTTCCTAGGTCTGGAGGCTGACTGACCTTCAGACTGAAACCACAGCCTAGGCTCTCCTTGTTGGCTCTCTTTCCAACCCACCCCGGGACTTGTCATAGTCCATAATCATGTGAACCAATTCCTTGGAATAAATCTTTTATGTGAATGTATATGATGTATACACATACATGTACATAGGTATATACACACACCCCTACAGGTTCTGTTTCTCTGGAGAATGCCGACTAATACACCAATACACCCAACTCTTCCCCGTGAGCCATGCCTGCCCAGGACCTCTCCTGCGTTCACTACTGCCTATAAAACATGACCAACGTATGCCTTCTTCCTCACTTTCCTCTCTCCCACCTGTCCCCTGGGTCAAAGGAGCAGGCCCTAGTCTTTTTTTTTTTTTCTGCTTTCATTTATATCCATGATCTATGTCGGGGTAAAACAAATGGCTGAGGAACAAAGTTAGAAAACCTTGATTTGTGGATTCAAAGTCCAGTGAAACTCAATACAAATGCAAATATATTTCTTTGACAAGAAAGTACTCCTTACAAAAAAAAAAATTTCTTTCTACTGAGAAATTACATCTTACACTACTTAAGTTCATCTTATAATAAAAATCATTCATGTTATTCAATGGAAATTTTCTTTAAAGGGCCTTATAAAAAAGAGCTCATGCTTTAGACATACATAGTCTGAATCCTACATTCATTTCTCAGTATAACTATAAAGTGCTCTTTGGGAAAATACTCTATTTAGGTTACACTTTACTTTTAATTCCAAGGGCTTCAAGATTTGTTAGACTAAAAATTAAAGGCCAACGGCAAGACTATAATCACTTTCTTCACAATTCTCCCTCCTCGTAGACAGAAGGCACCTTTCTTATCGGCTCAAAATTCTACACCTTAGAGAAAGATCAAAGTGATGAATTTCCTATTTTAAATGTCAAATTCAGAATATCTCCAACAGATTTAGCTACCCAGGGCAGAAAAGAATTTAAAATACCTGAAATTCTTTCAATTGACTCTCGGACCGATCACATGTAAAAATTATTTTGCCTTGACTACTTCAATGGCTTAAAGTAGATTATGTCATCCTCTACTCAGTAAGGAAAACTAATGAGAATCTTCTTAAAAGGCAAAGTCCCATTTTCATAGTCATGTGGGAGGAAAATGCTATACTTTCTATTCAGACGGAGCAGCAAAGGTGCAAAGCGTGAATAAATGGCCTCTCCGGGTGAAAGGATTAAACAAAACACATGAGTTAATGAAAGGTAAAAAAAAAAAAAAAAACAAAAAAAACAAAAAACAAAAAACAAACAAAAAAAAACCGCTAGCAAAATTTTAAATTCCGTTTGTTCCAGAATAAATTATACAGAAGCAGCTAGCATCGTGACATGAGGAGGTAAGCTGTCACCAGGGCAAACAGGTTGTCTGACGTAATGCGGGGTGTCAGAATGAAGCACCAGCCGTAAAGGAGGCGATATCTGACTCTAGGGTCTATTGTGCTTAATTCAGGCACTCGGGACCATCAAGTCAGCTCAGGCTTCAGAAAAAGTGAATTCTTGTCTGCACAGATGATTCTCTATCACAAGAACGTAAACGTAATATCTTCTTCTTATGGAACGTTCTTCTCTCGGCATTATTAAAGGTTTAAATGTGAGGTTAGGGATAAAACATAATGAGCACTTTTAGCTTAATTACTAGTCTGTGACAATTACTACGGATAAATTTTTGTTTCATTTAGTACTTTGATTTTTAAAGTAAATGAATAAACCGGAGCTTTTCAAATTCAGATCAGGATGCGAAAAGGGAAAAACACCCGAGAAAGGCTCAAAATTTCTTGGTCTTCCGCTTAACGGAAATCCCAGCATCGTGGAGTGAAATTTTACAACTGAAGCATCCGACTTTTTACACAAATGTCTTGGCTCCTGGGTTTGGGACATCCACGTGGAATCGGAACATCCCGGGCAGGAGAACAGGGTAGGCCACAGGAATGTCTCTGCCCTTTCTATATAGATTACAAGACGGGAGTGATACATCGGCCTTTGCAAAAATCTGCTGAGAGAAGTACCAGCTGATAAGTTTCAGTGTTTCTGAGTTTTTACTACCCACTCCTCCAATGAGGCAAAGACAGCAGTTTGCTTGTTTGTGAAGAAGGGCTACCGCTCACATCAACTTCAGGTTCTCAGACAAGGCAGGGCATTGATGCCAAGAGGTCCTCCCGCAGGCGCTTACCGGATGGGGTTGGGAGGAGGAGGGGGAAGCGGCGGTGGAGGCGGCGGCGGCGGAGGTACCGAATTCTCGGACTGGTTCACCCGCTTCTGGAGCTCATCAACTGCACAGAGAGCAAGCGTTCAGAAAAGAGCCGAAACGGGCAACTTAACACAACACCTTTTCCCCACAGAGATGAAAACACACGGCCTCTCTCAAAATCAAGTTCCTTCTATTCGGGCAAAGTTAGAAATCTCAGTAGGAAACTGCAGAACGTCTTAACATGTTTATGCTCCAGGCTGCCCCCGCTAATGCGAGAGAGGCCTTACATAGGTTACAAGAAAACATGACTGTCTTGTGGCTACAAATACAACTATGGGAAAGAAAAATAAACTCAGGACAATGCTGGATGGGCGGGGAGTAAGGACCGAGTAGGCTGAAGAAATATTTGTTAAAACGGAATGCCACTCAAACACTAAGAAATTGTTAATACTGGACTTTTAAAATGTATAGACCGGGCATTAATTTTAAAGATGGCATTCAGTATGAATTTGAATAGCACCCTTTCCCCCACCACTTAATGTCCTTCAAAAATTGCAAATCCTCGAGTTCTTGATTTTAGCCAGACTCAGACTCTCAAAGGTCTGTTAACTTCAGAAACTGTTTGCAAAAAGCGAAGGAGCATTCTGGAAATACAATTTATCCCTTCGATGCATTCACGTCATGAACGAAACAGGTATTTAAGCGCCAACAGTGTGAAAGGGTCCATGCTTGGTGCTGTGCAAAGACACAGATTCTGAGTTCAAGAAGCTCGAGTTCAATGTGTACCACAGATGCGAATACCTCTAACGTGGGCTCTGATAGGCTCTAGGCACTGAATACTGTTTGGACTCAGGAATGGCTCTCTCTGTCCCCAGCCAGTCCTCTCTCCGTGAATGACTGCACCCCCAGTGATCTGCCTATTTGTTTCTACATATATAACCAAGCTGGTTTTGGCCACAGGCTGCCTGGGTATTCATTTAAAAAGAATGGAATACTTCTTAATTTTAGATCGAATTAAAAAGATAAATTGTGGTTCATTTTCATTGTGGGTTAGAAAGCACTGAATCCTTTTTAAAGGGAAAAAAAAGCCTACATGGTTCTTCCATACAGATTTCAAAATTCTAGTATAAAATTAACCGAAAAGCTGAAGTGAATATTGAAGCTGTTATAAAAGGGAATGGCCTGCCTCCTTAAATCACCTACCTTCCGACAGAAACTTATTACTTATCCCTGTGGAATAATCCAATTCACACATTCCTGTCAAGCCTTCTTAGAACTGACTGAATAAATCCTTTGATTTAAATATCCCCTGGTGTTTTAAAAGTTTTTCCACTTAATATACATATTGTTGCCCATTTTATTGTTGGCTGTGATACTGAAAGTATTAGTTCATGGGTATAATTAGACACCAAACACGAGGGCTGTATGAACCTTTAAAGTTGAATTCTTCTTAGAAACGCGCCCTAAAATGAACAACGTACGAACTCCACGAACACTCCTATCTGAAGCCCTGAGAAATGCTGAAATGTTGGTCTTCTCATATTAGCGGTATCTTTTGTCTCTTAATTCTGTATGTGAAGCTCACGAACACGGAGTCCAAAAAAGAGGCCTAAGGGCTCGCGGATCATTGGAGAACAGTGGCCATTCGACTCAACTGCAGTCACTTGCGTATTCAAGCACTGGGCAAGGGTTCTGGACTAGCTACCGGCCCGGCCTGGGGCTGGGCGTGGGGAATTCACAGACTGTTAAGACGCGGGAGCCCACTTGATGCTTTTACCGGAATGCTTTAAATCTCTGGCTTTCTCCTCAGAATTTTGGTATTTCAATTCCAATTCCTTTTTATCTTCTTCCAGAAGCCCCAGCTGCTGTTTAAGGTTGCGTATCTCTCTGTGGAGAGCTCCGTTTTCTAGCTGTTCCTCTAAGTCTTTCACCTGGAATTTATAAACAGAACTTTACAGTCTTTCCTTTGTCAAGCAAAAATGAAGGGGAAAAACATCATTGTTTCCCTTTACTTTCCAATTCATGGCAAAGAGATTCCAATCCATCCTAAAAACCACCCAAATCCTAGAGTACAGTCAATACTTGAAATACCAGCTACGTGAGTCGATATAAATTTATTGGAGACTTAATATCCCAGATAATTAAATGTGTAAACATGGCTCAAAAAGGTAAAATAATACCTATGAAATTCATTTAAAACAGATTATTACTTTCATACCCATTTTCAAGAGAACATTAAAGTAGCATGAAAAAGAACCCTTGGGGGACAATTAGGTAACAAGTATCAAAAACCTTTAAAAAAAAAAAAAAGGAAGAAAGAGGGGTGCCTGGGTGGTTCAGCTGGTTAAGCGACCGACTCTTGAATTTGGCTCAGGTCATGATTCCCAGGCTGTGGGATCGAGTTCCCAGGCTTAAGATTCTTTCTGTCTGGGGGCGCCTGGGTGGCTCAGTCAGTTGAGCATCTGACTTTGGCTCAGGTCACGATCTCACAGCTCGTGAGTTCGAGCCCCGCGTCGGGCTCTGCTGACAGCTCAGAGCCTGGAGTCTGCTTCGGGTTCTGTGTCTCCCTCTCTCTCTCTCTCTCTCTCTCTGCCCCTAACCCACTCACATTCTGTCTCTGTCTCTCTCAAAAATAAATATTAAAAAAAATTTAAGATTTTTTTCTCTCTGCCCCTCCTCCCATTCATGCATGCTCGCTCTCTCTCTCTCTAAAATAAGAAAGAAAAGAGAAGAAAGAAAGACCAGTTGATTCAGAAATACTACTTTTAAAATTTGCCTTAAAGAAATAGTAAGTTGGGGTGCCTGGGTGGCTCAATTCGTTATGTGTTTGACTCTTGAGATCGGCCCAGGTCACGATCTTGCAGTTTGTGAGATTGAGCCCTGCGTCAGGATCTGTGCTGCTAGTACAGAATCTACCTGGGATTCTCTCTCTCTCCTTCTCTCTCTTCCCCTCACCCACTCGCTCATGCAGGCTCTCTTTTCCTCTCTCTCTCAAAATAAATAAACTTTACAAAAATCTTAAAAAAAAAAAAAAGAAATAGTAAGATACGTATTCAAGTATGTTCACTACAGTGTTCTTAGTAACAGGGAAGAATTGAAAATAAATATCCACCAATATTATCGATTTAAGGAATCATAGCGTGTTCACTAAATGAGGTCCTATATACAACCATTTAAAATCACACAGCTCACTACACACTGACACAGGATGATACGTTACCAGCTGGAAAAAAAAAATCAGATTGTAGAACAGTATGCATGGTATTATTCCATTTAAACTACCTTCATAAAATTCTCTATTTGCATAAAGCTTGGATAGGTACCAAAATATGGAATTCTTGGGTAATCTTCATTTCTTCTTTAACTTGTACCGCATTTTAAAAGTTTGTTCATTAGATGAAGTATGTGTTGTTCTCATCATCGTGAAAACAACACAGCGTTGAAAAGATTGCTGGGAAGTCTGCAGGGGATCCCACAGACAGGGGAGAGCTATTTAAGACCACACGCATGAAAGACCACCCAGAGGAAGTATATATTCTAACGTAACCGCCTTACAAGTCCTGATTGCTACAGCTGCATTCACAATGTGCTCAAATTTAGTATCACCTATTCTCTCTTCCTACCCCGACAAGGTAGAGATACAGTGGCTGAATCCCACACCTCACGTCAATTCGGTGGGCTCTAGGCCCATGTTATTTACTAAATGCGCTAACTACAACTAGTAAGACTTTTCAAAACTGAGACAATTCCAACACGAGCTGAATGAACATAACCCTTCTTTTATCCTCCCTCTCTTTATGTGAAATGGTAATTCCTGCATGTGGGGACCAAAAGAAAAAAAGAAAAAAATTCTCTCCTCCCCGCTCTATTCCCTAGCTCTCCTCCCAGGGGCAACCGCTGCCACTCTCCACTCATCTGGAGGTTCTACGCATACACCAACATTCCTCACTGAGGGGGAAAAAAAAAATCAACTCTGCCTCATGACCAACTTTGTAAAAACTCCAGAAACTTCCGAGGATTAAACGTCAATATTATCGCTGAGAGAGACTTTGACAGGTGATGATAAAACGGCAGCCAACAACCTTTTCTTCACAAACGAGGTACGCTGTGAGTAGTATAAATATTGATGTAATTTTTCTTAAGTGGTTTCTTTAACTTCACAGTCTTTGTTCCACCTCTTCGCCTGCCCACCCCTCCCGCCTCCTCTCTCTCACCTACCGGGATGACGATCTTTTCTGCCTGGCGCAGGAAGGTGGGCTGTGTCTGCTGGAATCGCTCCACTCGAACAAAATGAAATAACCACTTGGGAAGTCTTTAAACATATATATTTGTGCGAGTTTTACAAAATCGGAAATTTTCTCTAAGCAAACAATTACTACTAACATGGACGCTCCCTCCCTCTTTGAACAAAACGCATGCCTTCCAATGAGCTCTCCGAGACAAACACACTTCTCGCGGTGTATGCGGTCTCCAGAAACACAATCAACTCGCAGATGTCCCAACCGTGCTTTCTGGGCCTTAACCAAGCTCTTTTCGAGTGCTCTCTCTTTCCCTCGTTTCTTCAGTCCTTTGGACAGTTTAAAGATCATTATGAAGTCTGGGATAGTGTGCTCTACATCTTCAATTGGGCACTAAATTAACTTCATTTGCTGGTGACATTTTTCTAAAAAACGAGAAGACTGGAAAGACTCACTAATGCCAAGGAGGGAACTCTATCTAGGTGACCGCATTGAGCCCTCTCTTGCAGGTTGGTGTGTATCCAGACTCCAGAAGAAAATCTGTTACCTTTTTCTGATGCTGAATTCTCTCTTCTTCAAGTTGCTGGACAAGTTTTGCATTTTCTTCTAAAGCTTTCAACAGCTGCTGGTCGGGGGCAGAGCTCTGCAGCAGAAGATGGCTCTGTCTCTTGAGCTTGTTCTGTTCGATGAACATCTGTAAAAGGGAAGGACAAAAAGATATATGTGCCAATCAATCTCGAGTATCTCCCCAACCGAAACCAGAGCAACAGGAAAGCACATGGAGCTTCTGTTAAAAAATTAAAGGCGGGACGCCTGGGTGGCTCAGTCGGCTGACCATCTGACTCTTAAGTTTTGGCTCAGGTCATGATCCCGTGGTTTTCGAGATCGAGCCCCACGTCAGGCTCTGCACTGACAGGGTGGAGCCTGCTTAGGGTTCTCTCTCCTTCTCTCTCTGCCCCTCCCCCACTTGTGTTTTTTCTCTCTCTCTCTCTCTCTTTCTCAAAAATAAATAAATAAACATTTTTTAAAAAGTTAAAGACGATTGCTGAATGGTACAGTATCATAATTCTAGAAGTAATGACCCCTATGATTTCAACCATAACTTTGATGCTGTCTTCAAGGACTTTCACCCTTGCCCCAATTAGGCATATATGCAATAAATGAGTCTTATTTTATACCTCAGTTTTTCATTGTTTTATTGTTTTAAAATACATTAATACTTAATAGTCTTGACTAATAGTTATCAAGAACTTATCTTATACCAAGTACTCTACTAAATATTTTATACGTGTTATTTTAATCCTTACATAAATCCTATGAGTTAAATACTTCTTCCTTGAATAGCTAAAGTTTACTAACACTATGTGATAGATGCGGTGTTGATTTCACACGTATCACATCATCTAATCCCTAGAACAACACTGTCAAGTAGATGCTATTAGTATCTCATTTTTACTAATAAGGTAACTGAAGTCAGAGAGGTTAAGCAACTTTCCCAAAAACACATGAAAGTGGCAAAACCAGGATTTAAGCTAAGATCTGTCTGATTCCGAGGCCTAAGCTCTCAACCACCTGGCTAATCTCCTTCCTCTGATATTTACTAAACCTAATGTTTTGTTTTCAACCAATTAGCTTTTCCCCAGTGATAAAAGTAGTTAAGTTAGGGGGGTCAAGAAGAAATGGGAAAAGGTACATTAATGTTTACTGGCCACTTTACTAAGCAACTTACATACATTATTCATCTAGTCTTCACAAGGTTACATTTTTGAATACGACATTATTCTCTATGAACCTGTTGCTTCTTTTCCTTAATATCCCTCCACACGTTAGCCACCAGGTGATTCTACACATGAGATGTTTCATAAACTCTGAAATCAGGCCCATGTTATTATAGTAGAGATTCAGAGCTTCAGATTCTTTTTTTTTTTAATTTTTTTAATGTTTTATTTACTTTTGAGACAGTGAGAGACACAGCATGAACAGGGGAGGGGCAGAGAGAGGGAGACACAGAATCCGAAACAGGCTCCAGGCTCTGAGCTGTCAGCACAGAGCCCGACGCGGGGCTCGAACTCACAGACTGCGAGATCATGACCTGAGCCGAAGTCGGCCGCTTAACCGACTGAGCCACCCAGGCGCCCCCAGAGTTTGAGATTCTTAAAGGCATTTGAAAGTAAAACTGGCATTCGCCTTCCACCAGACAGCTCATTCCTGTGTAAGAATGGAATGTGCCGAGGAGGCGTGAGGGAATGGGCGTGTGTACACACGCATAGGTGCTGCGCACCAGGACGGTGAGGTCAGAGGCATCGCCGTGCTAGGGAAGAGCCATCCAGGTTTGGCATCTGAAACCAGCAGTATAATCGAAATGAGCTATTCTGAGTTACAGAATTACACTAATGTTTTAAGGCATTTTTCCCCTCTTAAAACATTATTATTATTATTATTATCATTATTAATGTTTTAAGGCATCTTCCCCTCTTAAAACTTTTTACTATTATTATAGTAATGTTTAAGGCATCTTCCACCCTTAAAACATTATTATTATTATTATTATTATTATTATTATTGCTATTATTACTATTACAGTAATGTTTTAAGCCATTTTTCCCCTCTTAAAACTTAACTTGATTGGGGTCCCTTGCCGGTGTCTTAGCAAATACCTTAGAGAGGAAACAGGAAGGCCTGAAAATAGCAGCCAGAGTCACTGAGTTCTCTGGCTTTCCGGCAAGTGAGGGCTTTTCCCAAGAGTGCTTGGTGGCCAGGAGCAGAAAGAGAGGCAGCAGTTGGTGTGGGCGACCAGGACAGAGCCGGTGAATTCAGCAGACGAACAGTGCCGGGCACAGGCCACTGTCATCAGTCAAGGCACGGCTGTGTCCCTCTCACTGCACTGCTTCTCTGAGCTCCCGTCCTCTCTTGGGGGAAAGACACAGCTCTCCTTCCCTACACAGCACTCAGGAAAACTTGTTCAAATTTACATGATCAAAAATAATCTCAACTTGGTTCTTTTGAAAAGAAAAGGTGAAGATTATGTCTTGGGGATGTTAATAATGTGAATTTCTTTCTCAAAACCCTGTAACAATCCCCAAATAGTAAAAGCATACGATGAAAAGAACATACAGAAAATAAATTCCCCTAGGTAACGATGGGAACGTGAAAAGACTTAGTCTGACTTTTTCTAGACTTTAAGACACTAACATGAAATATTCTACACAATGCCTTCTAACGATGTGTTTGAAGGAAATTGAGTGACCAAACGCCTATGACTTTGGCTTTTAACTATGATAAGAACTTGACAGCTAGGGTTAGGGAGGTTAGTCTCTTATCACACAAACATAGATTCCAGAATTTTGGAGGAATTTCATAAATTTTTTCAAAGAATTAAAAAGAGAAGAAACGCTTGTGTCATTAATATATAATTCATTCTTTCCAGAAGAATATTAAATATCACCTGAGTTGTCTGGGAGAAGAACAGAACCGATTACACAACAGTCCCCTAGTATATCCAGACTACACTTGGAATGAGGCACCCATGCTTTCCAATAAGGAAAACTACACTGACTAGCAAGAAACACTATATTCAAAAAGTACAGGAAAATCTTTCATTAAAAACTAAAATTACATCGGAGCACTTGGGTGGCTTAGTCAGTTAAGTGTCCGACTCTTGATTTCAGTTCAGGCCATGATCTCATAGTTTGTAAGATCAAGCCCCACATCAAGCTCTGTGCTGATAACATGGCGCCTGCTGGAGATTCTCTCCCTCCCTCTCTCTCTGCCCCTCCCCTGATCACCCGCATGTACTCTCTCTCTAAGTAAATAAATAAACTTTAAAAAAAGAAAAAATACTGTTTCTATTCAAAAAATGATGGGGCGCCTGGGTGGCGCAGTCGGTTAAGCGTCCGACTTCAGCCAGGTCACGATCTCGCGGTCCGGGAGTTCGAGCCCCGCGTCAGGCTCTAAGCTGATGGCTCAGAGCCTGGAGCCTGTTTCCGATTCTGTGTCTCCCTCTCTCTCTGCCCCTCCCCCGTTCATGCTCTGTCTCTCTCTGTCCCAAAAATAAATTAAAAAAAAAAATGAAATTACATTGAAGAAAACACAAAAACTTAACACAGGAAGACAACTGGCTGTTTCTTCCTTATTGAGGGAGGGTCCTGTTTTTGTTTCGTTTTTCTATGTGGCCTTTTTTTTCACCCATTTTTTCCATCCCCTCATGCTCCCCTCCCCTCTGGCAACCACCAATCTGTTCTCTGTATTTATGGGTCTGTTTCTGCTTTTGTGTTGGTTTTGTTTAGATTCCACACGTAGGTGAAATCCTATGTGTCTTTCTCTGACTTACTTCACTTAACCTAATACCCTCTAGATCCATCCATGCTGTCACAAATGGCAAGATCTCCTTCTTCTTTATGGCTGAGTAATATTCCCATGTGTGTACGTGCATGTGCATTTTTTTAAAAAGAAATTCTGGTTGTGACCCACTAACTTGCATGCTTATTTATTTTATTTTTGAGAGGGGGGGGGTGCGGCACAGAGAGGTAGGGACACAGAATCCAAAGCAGGCTCCAGACTCTGAGCTGTCAGCACAGAGCTCAACGCAGGCCTCAAACCCACGCACCGTGAGATCATGACCTGAGCTCAAGTCGGACACTTAATTCACTGAGCCACCCGGGTGCCCCCACATGCACTTTTTTTTAATGGACAGGTAGAAGTAGGAGTGTGGAGAAAACTCCCCATTTTTTTACTCTACACATTTTAGAACTGTTTGTATTTTTTACAAGGTATATGCATTCCTTTTGTGGTTAAAAACATGAAGTAAGTTAACTATTGAATTCTAAGGCTCCAGACCTTAAGCTCCAGAAGGGCAGGGGTCATAGCTGCTTCCTTCGCCATTATAGTCCCCCCACCCCCCCATGAGCGCAGACACTGGCTTCTGAAGATGTTTGCTAAATGCACTAAAAACCAAAATGCAAAAGAGTCACTTCTCTTGTTAAATCAAGTCATGCACCGTTGAGCAGTAGTTTTCTGTGGAAAAGCTGAGAATCTGTCAACCGTGCAAAGGGGAAGGTATATGGCTTCCAATCTGACCATATTTTGAAAAAAAAACCAGTTTTCTTCTCGCTATTGTGCACGTCGAATGTAGATACTATAAAAAAACATCGAGCACCACTGCAAGTACTGAGGGCACCAGTAAGTGCCCTTGCTCTCCCTCCTCCCACCTCCGTCTCCTCGTGCCGGGGTCACAGGTCAGCGTCGCGTTTCCGCCCATCACTACCAGGTGAAGGGCAGGGTCCACCACCCATTTTCATATTCTTAGCGGAATCCTGCTTCTCCCGTCTATCTTCTCTGCTGCTGCGTGGCCTTCAAGTTTTCTTCGAGCTGCTTTGTATTCTAATATTGTTCCACGAACAACAGATGTAAAAGTGAAAATGTCTCTCAAAATCAGACGCTGGCATTCGGGTCGAAAACAAGGCAGCCTTTTCAGTTTTACGGTGGAGGCGTCTTCACATCATCCCTACTCTCGCTCCCCCTCGGCTGTTTATCTGGTGCCATTATTTACATCGCTGTAGCTTTTCCGAAGGGCTCTGACACACTTCAATTCTTTTCTCTTTCTTCCAAGTAACAAGAGAACAATTTTTACTCACCTTTCATTAAACTCTCTGAATAAAATGAATCATAATATTTCAAATTGACGTCTCGGACGAAACCTTTTACAGAGTTCATTGCTAGCACAGCTACATTCGAGTGCAGAAAGACTCCTGCACAAAACCATAATCTGATTTTCAAATGTCATTCCCATAACCCCACGCTTTGTCTTCCTTCTATACCTTGGTTACTTCTACCTATGAATGTTTTACATTTCCTTAGCTACTTTCTCGCACAACCTACAGGGCACAGGCAGACTCAAACTGCTTCTAGGTAGATGGAAATCTCGGGCAGACCAGCGCCATATCACAAACTGTTAGAGTTCAGCCAACTGGTGCCTCATCGTTTCCCTGTAAACCAGCCCCAGGGCCATGAAAAACCCAGTGACAACAGGTCAACGAAGGGTGGTCGGAACATGAGAAGCTCAAAGCTTGTCTCTGACACGAGAGGAAAACCATTATTCTGGCGAAAGGCCGAGATAATGGGTATACAGCGTGGCAGTGTTCCACAGCAAGTGGAAGAATCAGCTTATGTAAGGAGATCACCGTCTAGGAGGTGAAGAGAAATACTAACACCATGATACTGTTGTTTGGGTGGTATTGGAGATGGACCCTGGATTCTTAGGGCTTTTTGAAATATACAGGATCCCGTACTCAAGCTGACTTCTCATCGTAAGTTACAGGCATCCCCAAATAGAATTTCTGTCCCTTGTACAGCATGTTACAGTACAAAATCCTGTACCAGGATTGAAGAATCCTGCCATGTGATTTTGAAATCACTTGGCTGAGCCACTAGCAAGCATCACCCATTTTACAGACAGTGAAAGTGAAGCCCCAAGAAGGCTAATACTCTTAAGTCATACGACGAGTGACTGACTGACGTGGCCAAAATTTGAACCCAGATCTACTGACACCACGATCAGGGACCTTGATGCTATTTCATAGCCGCCTCCCTTATTTTAAGTGATAAGTTCTGGGGTGCCTGGCTGGGTCGGTTGGTAGAGCATGCAACTCTTGATCTCTAGATTGTGAGTTTGAGCCCTCATGTTGTGTGTACCGATTACTTAAAAAAATATATTAAAAAATCTTTAGAAACAAAGGGGTGAGTTCTTATTCAATTTCAAAACCTATTCTGGGGGCGCCTGGGTGGCTCAGTCGGTTAAGCGGCCGACTTCAGCTCAGGTCACGGTCTCGCGGTCTGTGAGTTCAAGCCCCGCATCGGGCTCTGGGCTGATGGCTCAGAGCCTGGAGCCTGCTTCCGATTCTGTGTTTCCCTCTCTATCTGCCCCTCCCCCGTTCATGCTCTGTCTCTCTCTGTCTCAAAAATAAATAAATGTTAAAAAAAAAAACAAAAAAAAAAAACCTATTTTGATATGTCATCTCCAAAGTTCTTTAAGAAACAAACATTTAAGGGGCGCCTGGGTGGCGCAGTCGGTTAAGCGTCCGACTTCAGCCAGGTCACGATCTCGCGGTCCGTGAGTTCGAGCCCCGCGTCGGGCTCTGGGCTGATGGCTCGGAGCCTGGAGCCTGTTTCCGATTCTGTGTCTCCCTCTCTCTCTGCCCCTCCCCCGTTCATGCTCTGTCTCTCTCTGTCCCAAAAATAAATAAACATTGAAAAAAAAATTAAAAAAAAAGAAACAAACATTTAAAACTAGGTCTCTGGAGGGGTGCCTGGTTGGCTGAGTCAGTTGAGGTTCTGACTTCGGCTCAGGTCATGATCTCGTGGTTTGTGGGTTCTCTGTGCCCCATGTCGGGCTCGGTGCTGACAGCTCAGAGCCCGGAGCCTGCTTTGGATTCTGTGTCTCCCTCTCTCTCTGCCCCTCCCCTGCTCATGCCCTGTCTCTCTCTCTCTCTCAAAAATAAATAAATGCTTAAAACAATTTTTTAAAAAACGAAAGAACTAGGTCTCTGGATACTTACCTCTTGTGCAAATGACTCCGCCTTCTTTCGAAGGTCCTTCTCCAGTTGCAAGTTAACCTGCATCTCTTCATACTCTTCTACCGCCAGCATGGACACTGAGGAGAGGAGGAAAAGAAATGGACAAGACACAACACAGACTATCAGGAAGATGGGTGAAAAGCGGTGCTGAAGAGCTTCTTTGCATCGGCACGCAAGCACCCTCATCCATTGCTGCTTGGAATATAAACTGATCAAACCTTTTTGGAGGACAACTCGGCGATGTGAATCAAAAATCCAAAACTATTCACGCCCTCTGACTCGACACTTGCACGTTTAGGAAGGTACCGATTCCCCCGAGAGAGCAAATCATGAACACGTCCAGAGGTTAAGCTGCGAGAATGCTCTCGGCATCGCCATAGACAACAGTGAAATCATCCAGATGGTTTCATGGGGGATGACCAGTAGAGTATATAATTTACAAGAAATATGATTCTGCCATCGAAATGACATTGTAGAAGCATATTTCTTGAACCAAAGGACATTCGTGTTATTTTTTTTAAATGAGCTTACTTCCCTTTTTAAAAAGCTACAGATCAACGAGGCCTTTCCCAGAAGACGAAACGTGAGAGGCCAGTGAACGCGTGGAAAGATACTCATCTTCATTAGTAATCAGAGAAATGGAAAGTAAAACCACAGGCACCTTTTTATACTCACAAGGAGGGAACTGGCAAAAATCAAGGAGAGTTACACCAAGTCTGGAGAGGATGAAGAACATGGGAACAAACGCACTGCTAACCAGAATGTAAACCTACTTAGTAAGTCCTCTGGAGTCACGCAGTGGGACAGAGGATAAACTTGTATTTCACGTGGATCTTAGTGAAATGCTTGGATATGTGCGCCAGGAGACGCCTGTGAGAATTTTCATGACCGTCTGACTTGGAATAGCAAAAAACTGGGAAAAAACCTCAAACATCCACCAACAGGATACTGGGTCAATGAATTTTGGTATAGACATAGAATGGCATATTGTGCAGCAGTGAAAATCAACACACCACACCAATGGCCTTCAGCAGGGATAGACCCCACAAACCCAGAAAGTTGCAGAAGCACACACGTGAAGGGATACCATTAATATAAAGTTCAAAAATATGCAAAATTAAACGTGCTGTCTAGAGATATCTACATAGTTGGTAGAACTTATTATAAAGAAAAGAAATGATAAAAATCCAAGGGGTACAAATGGAGACTGATGTTCAGGGTGCTTGTAAAGTACCAGTGGGTAAAGAGATTATTTCTTTGCTGATACTTTCTTCATCTTCCATAAATGTTATAAACACATTTAGCAAACAATTTAACAGAGAGAGAGCTTTCTTTAGATTGGAAGAATATACACAATGTTAATAGCGCTTATCTCTGAACTGTAAACCTTGAAATTTTTTCCCTTTTCCTATTCCTACATGAATCTATACTTTCCACCAAAAAAGTATATTACCTGAATAAAAAGGAAAAAATATATATATGTGTGTATAATATATATAAATATATATAACATAAAAAATATATATACATATGTATACGTATGTATACGTATGTATACGTATACATGTGTATACATATATGTACACACATATACATATGCATATATGTTGTTTTTAAGTATCTTCCATGTTTATAAAGAGAAACAGGCTCAGATCCATTCAGGCCCAGAGTCAGAGCTCTGAATTAAAGAATCAATGCAGGACAGACATCTTCAAAGGCAAGGTCCTGTCAAATAAGAGCAACGTGAAAGCTTTGCTACTTTTTGACATTTTGCAGCCTGTGTTGCTAAATAATGATATAGACAGGCCAGAGGGAGTGATGGCGGTGTTAGAAATTAGGCACAACATAGGTAGATATCACACTAGTCTCTCAATCTGCCTCTGGAGAGGTACTTTCAAGCCCGAGCTGAGTCATATCAATACAATCTTTAAAAAGGCTCTCTTAATGGCTCCTTTCACACAACGTTCCACCAGGACACTTCAGTCCTAACTGACTAAGGACGGGTTTGCCGTGTAATGACATAGAATTTCAAACTCTGTACGCCGTAAATCTACTGCCTTCTCAGAGGAAAGACTAAAAGTCTTACTCAAGTAAAGCAATAGAAGTGGTGGTCTGTGATGTGAATTATAGGTCCCTGAGAGCTAAATAATTTTCAAACCTATTTAAAAAAAGAAATTTCAGGAAGAAAACAGACGGCGGTGAGTATCAGAAGCCCCGGCAAGATAATTGACTCTCTTTTCTATGTCCAGAGCACCATAATACAAAGTGAATTTGCACACATCCTGGCCCTCTTTACTTGGATTCTGAAAGAAATTAGGTTGGTCCTAGTCATGCATTTACATAATCTCTCTCTCTTCCTAGATACAGGGTTCTCTGAAGGCAAGGACCCATGTGATTAACCTTCTTAGAACCCCCTGCTTCTAGCACAGTACGTCAAGACCATTACTATCTTCCTAAATGTGGAGACAGCCGAGCAAATGTCACAGTCTATCACATCTCCCACACTTAACTACGAGGTCCTTCATTTATTCAAAAACCTCAATTCGTGACACAAAGGTGGAGAACCACCACCAATCACAACAGGGAAGGCTGGAAGATTTCCTTTCAGTGTTGTAGCTTCTGAACTAGAAATGAGAGTGAATGGGCGGGGGGGGGGGGGAGGGGAGGGGGGGGACAAAAAGCTCAGAACTGTGTCTACAGAACTCCACTTCAGCATCACTCTCTTGTCCTAAACCAGGGGACATTAAAAAACTGTCCCCGTGAGACTTGACGCTGTGTTTCATTAGCAAGGATTCTGTTTTCTTTAATGGTAGCCTTTGGAGAAATTTCCTTCTCACCATGGGACCAGGTCTGCTTCTCCTGATCAAGAGGTTCATTTTTATGTGATTCGGATACATATCATGAACCTCTCATCATGCTGACAGCCGGACAGCTCAGAGCCAGATTTCAGGCACACAGGCAGGAATGTGCACGACTTCAGAGCAAGCATGTAATCTGTGTATCAATATTTCATTTTACTTTCACCTTGCCCCATTTTCTACATCCTCTCAATTTAAAACTGTATCATATCGGGGCCCCTGAGTGGCTCAGTCAGTTAAGCATCCAACTTCAGCTCAGGTCACGATCTTGCAGTTTGTGGGTTTGAGCCCCGTGTCGGGCTCTGTGCTGACAGCTCAGAGCCTGGAACCTGCTTCAGATTCTGTGTCTCCCTCTCTCTCTGCCCCTCCTCCCCTGCTCTATCTTTCTCTCAAAAATCAACAAACATTAAACAAATTTTAATAAACAAAATCATATCATGTTGCATGTATCTATGTAGATATCCTCATCTCTTTCAGATTAAAAATAACCTACAAAATACATAAATACTAGGGGAGAGCCAATATGGCCATGGTCCCAGGATACCTAGAGACAGAATAGTATTTGGGTTTAAAGTGGGTTGTAATTTCCTCAAGCAAAAGCACTTCCTAGAAGTCCCAAGACTCTAAGGTGGGTGATAAAACAACGGAAAAGAGAGAGACTCATTGCTAGAAATCGGGAAAAAAACACTATTCTTGCTACAAGATATTCTTGCTACAAGAACCTTTAGGCACAAGTATAAAACAACACAAAATGTATGTAAACCAAATAAATTACATATGTATCGGAGAAAAAAGACTGGAAACACGTACCTCTATTGCATTTTTCTAAGACTCTTCTCTGTTCGAGAACTTCTGAATTCAAAACATCTTTTTCTTGTTTAACTTTATTTACCTAAAATTGTGAGATTGCGGGGGAAGGAAACACCCAACATTGTAAAACATGACATATGGCGATGTGCAACACTCAAACTGCTGTCCAACATTCAACACAAAGCTACAATTTAAAGCAGTCATTGGCTTTACCGTGCTGGGCTTTTATTAAGGTCCTTCTTAAAGCCTCAAAGGTAGCTATTTAAGTTAAGATATACATTTGGTAGAGAACTTATTTACAAATTCCAAATGGCACTGGTCCCTAACAATGTAAATGGCTCATATTTTAAAATGCAAAAATCCAACCAGAAAGCACCCAGAAAATAGAGGAATCATTTGGTCTGAGATCCAATACTCAATTTTGGTATTCATTTCAAACTCTGATGACATTTGGCTTAAGTAAAACGTACATTAATTTTTTTAAGTAAAAAAACACCTTAAACCTTGATGACTTTGGGCTTGAGTAAAACACACATGAAAATCTTCCCCCAAAACACATTTCTGAGGTAATTTTGACATCGGTCAATAGGAAAGAATATCATATAGGACCAATTAAAACAAAAAAGAATGTGAAGTTACATGTATCAAAGAGGATAAATCTCAAATGCGCCATATTGAATTTTAAAAAGCAGGTACATTTACATCATTTAAAAACCCTCAAAATACTATTTATTATAGCAAAAGATGTAAATACATGCACTGGAATGATAAACAAGTTTAGAATAATGACTGTTTAGGGAAACAGGGCAGGGAGGGTAGGGATTGCAGTCAGGAAGAAATCCACTGGGATTTTCAAGACTACGTATTAAGCCAGGTAGTAGGGATATGGATATTCGTTATTTTGTTTTTGATACTTTCCACATGTCTGAAATAGTCATAACAAAAATAACTTCCGAAAGGGCTTCCGGTAACACTTCTAAGTGGGAGGGGGCAGGATTATCAGTAAATAATCATAATTAAGGAACAGAGTACATCAAAATGTGTGTCTCTCTCCTATGGTTACAGTTAAGAAACACACTAAGACCGTGGTCCTGGAAAAGGACTGAATCAATCAGCATGCCAGAGCCTGTGAACTGGTTGCTTTTAGTATTAGATTTTGGATTTTGGTTTGAATTAGTAACTGGTGTAAGATCTCCAACAGGAATCCCACTTCTAAAATATCATCACCCTTCTTCTCTCTCATTAGGATGTCTTGCCACAGTAAGGAAACCGGAGCGAGGCTGAAACTGGTGGCCACTGCTTCCCAACATGTCTCCCATGATGGCCCTTCAGAAAACGGTCAGATATGTTGTGCAAACTTAGGTAACTGGATGAGGCTGCCCACTGCAGGGATCGAGGCCTTGGCATTACCTGCAAGCCACCGGAGGGATAGCTAGGTGCTGGAGTGTGTGGGTTTGGAAGCTTGGGCTGCAGAATCTGGGAGCCACTCACTGACACAAGCTAAATCAAGACTGCAGTTCCTCGAAGCGTCGTGCAGAGAAAGGCAATTATGTGCTCCTGTCCCTCAAGACCATTCACACGGAAAAATAAGAAGATTCTCCAAACACCCACTTGAACCCATTCTACCGCCTATCACGTGTGCTTATGTTGGAGGCACACAAGGACAGCCCAACTCGGCCAACCAGCTGAAGGAGAAGCAACACACTTCTTCACCAGCAGCAATAAAGTGGAGGACTTAAACTGCAGGTGCCATTCTTACAAATCTGTCTCACACGGCGAAAGACGGGGGGGCAAAGGGAGAGCTTCATTGCTATTTTGGTGCTTTATTTACTGAGCTAAGTAGTGAGGATACGAATGTTCACGATCTTCTTGTCTACGGTGTTTTGTATGTTTGAAACAGGGGGTAGAAGAGAAGATTAAGATTAGTACACGGTTCTCGTGTCACAAATGAACTCCCAAAGGCAATTTTTTAACTTAGCCGGTCTCCAATGCCCTGAAAACACCAAAAGGCTTGCCCTTCAGGCCTAAGATACGTACTTCTTCAATTACTTCTACAAGTTTGCTCTTGAGATTTTCCAATTCGATGGCTAATATCTTCTTCTCTTCCTGAACAGATACAATTTGATCTCGAAGTTCTGCGTTTTCAAAGCAAAAATAAAGGGGGAAACAAGATCAATGAACTTCTTCTTAAAAGAAGAAATCAATCTTGTCAAAAGAATTGAAAATGCCAGTGCACGTGTAGCTTATGGTCAAGGTTATTTAACAATTAAAACAAAAATGAAGAAGCAGAGAACAATGGAAATCTCATTCTGTGCCCCCATACACAGCCACAGTTATTAATAATTTTATATCTCATGATCTCACCATGTCCTTAAATATACTAGATCATGTTTTCTTTACATTCTATCAAACACATATTTTAGAAAGCTACCTGGCCTTTGAGAAGTAAATTTTTTTAAGATTTCAGGGAAACAAATTAAGGCCCTGTACTAATTTCCTCTTTATTTTAAAATGGCCATAGGCTCTCGTCACAATACAATAGAATAAACAATTGGGCAGCTGATAATTTGCAGATTTTCATTTGCAGAAAAAAATCCTGACCTGCTGCCGGTGGATAGCCCTCAAATACTATTTGAAGTGACTCAAAATACAACCTCTTTGAAAAAGGGTTAATTCTAGTAATTTTCTCTCCAGAGTTTTTGGTGCATGGTCTTAAGTTATTTCATATTTCTGATTATTGGGATTTAACGAAGACTGGATTACCAAGATGGAAATATCAGCAACTGTAAGTGAAAATGTTTTTGGTGGGGCGCCTGGGTGGTGCAGTCGGTTAAGCGTCCGACTTCAGCCAGGTCACGATCTCGCGGTCCGTGAGTTCGAGCCCCGCATCGGGCTCTGGGCTGATGGCTCGGAGCCTGGAGCCTGCTTCCGATTCTGTGTCTCCCTCTCTCTCTGCCCCTCCCCCATTCATGCTCTGTCTCTCTCTGTCCCCAAAATAAATAAACGTTGAAAAAAAAATTAAAAAAAAAAAAAAAAAGAAAATGTTTTTGGTATTAGATGAAAGTTATTTCCACCACTCAAATGTTAAAAAATATATATACACAGCTTAGCACCAAGTACTTAAATTGATACCCAGGCCTACAGTTTTGTGACTTGGTTTTTAACTGCATTTAATTTCTTACCCTTCTCCAAGAACAATAAAAAAAAAAAAAAACCTTCTCTGGGGTTATTTACAAATGGAATCAAACTTTTACATGAACCCAGGTTGAAGGAGTTCTCAGACACTTATTTCAAAATCACGGTCTCCACTGGGTGGCTAATCCTGAAGGAAGAACAAGAGACCAGATCATCCAAGACCTAACAGAAGGGAAAACTAGGAACAAAAGAAAATCCTAGACATTTCTTCTCCTTCTCCAACCATATCAATATTATTATGTCTTAGATTAAGGGGGTGGAGGGTCAGGTAAGGATGGCTTTCTTCTTACTTTTTCCTTCATACTTGCAACTGAAGTTTTATCTGCCCGAGAAACTAACGAGTATTGCTTTTGACATGCGCCGAAGGCTAAAATGCCCCAGAAGCCACTGAGCCCCAGACGGCCTTCCTATATCATTAACATAAACAACGTGTACATATAATTATGTGTGTATATAATCATGGATAAAATTAAGGCATATTTTTAAAATTTTATTTTAGAGAGAATGTACGTGAGTGCGGGAGAGGGACACGGGGAGAGAGAATCTTAAGCAGGTTCTATGCTCGGGCTCAGTGCAGAGCCTGATGCGGGGCTTGATCTCACAACCCTGGGATTGTGACTTGAGCCAAAGTCAAGAATTGGACGCTTAAGTGACTGAGCCACCCAGGTGGCCCCATTCTTTCTTTCACTTAACAAAAATATCTTAACTAGAGTCCATGTTTTTAAGCAGTTTTACAGACTAGCTGTTTCTATCAAGACAGTACTTTCAAAAGCGCCTAATCCCAAACAAGAAAGTCGTAACACACCAATGTCACGTCCTGTCGTGATTCTCAAACCAGGCTACTCCCGGGAACATTTAAATCAGAAATGTCTTGAAGCAGAACCCAAGTTCTAAAGTTCTCCAGTGATTCCAATGTACAACCAGGGCTGAGAAACATTATCAAAAATATGCTCGGTGACTGAGCCAAGAATACCACCTTTGATCTGCTTCTGACACTGGATGGAGACGCAAGTCTCCGCGGCACCCTCTGGATCTGTGCTGGCATCTTCGTCATCGATGTTGATCTCTTCAGTTATTACATCTGGTCCCAGCTTGGCCATGTACAACATGCTGATTCTTTTCAATGTTTTATTTTCTTTATTTAGCTGAGGCAAAATATAAAAACAGTTATTTTAACAGCAGTCAAATGAGTGTCTTGGATTTTTAAACAATAGACAGATTAAGTGTATTTCTGTCTTCCATATTCATCAACATTCACAGCGTGAACTAACAATTAGAAGATTCATTAAGTAAGGTTTTATTTACACTTTTTTAATATTAAACTTATTAAAGTAAGGCCTGATGCCTGGATGACTGCCAGCAGCCTGGGAAAATCCTAGCTATAACTGATAATATAAGAGAACTTAAAATAAAACATCAGCATAGACTTTGTTACGTTAAGTAAGACCTGATGCCTGGATTACAGCCAGCAGCACGGGAAAATGCTAGTTATAACAGATGATATAAGAAGAATTAAGATAAAATACTGGTCTGGATTAAATTGAATTTCAATTTATTTCAATTTAATTAAGGCATTTTGTTTCAAAAAAATGTTTTCTTTGCTGCTATGCATGCCCTGTAAATGTTTGTTAGCTCAGCCCTCTCTCTTCTCTGGACACTGCTACACTCTTCTTCATTGTTCGGCAGGATTGCTACGGGAACAACCATGTTCCCCCAGAGCACGCCCTATCCCTTTGGCCACAGCTAATCAGTCCACAGATTAGGCACACGAGGCCAAGCTTGGTCAGATGGATCCGTTCTCCAGAAATCTGGAGGCTGGAACACGGAGAGGAGTTTCCTTCCACACGTCTGCATGTACAGAAACTATTGGCACCCACATTCCAACTCTGAATTGAGGAATAGAGGAAGGGAGTCCATAGCAAAGCCAAAAACGGAGCTGATGTGTAGAGACAGGCAGAGGAAAATAATGCAGATGGGTTTCCCACAGGGCTCCAGTCCATTCCTGAAATACTCTCCTAGCTCATAGATTCTGTGGGATTCTCCAATATCCCTCACTAACAAATTCCTACTTTTCTTAAGCCAGTTCAAGACGTGTTTCCATCTAGAGTTCTAATAATACACAATGGAAGAAAGCACAAGATATGTTTCTACTATCTCTATAAAAAGTTCCAATTCACAGCAAAGAAAAGAAATCCTAATTCATTAATGTATTTGTTACTCCTTTTGCAGAAATTCATTGCTTTTTAGTTTCAGTTGCTCAATTATCATTGCCTTCTTTGGTTCACGTTTATGTCCATATGAATATTAGTACAAAGCACACACAAAGAGTAAACTTGGAGGAGGGGAGGCGCCCGGGTGGCTCAGTCAGTTAAGCCTCCTACTTCGGCTCCAGTCAGATCTCAGGATTCGTGAGTTTGAGCACGGCATGGGGCACGTCGGATCCTCTGTCTCCCTCTGTCTCTCCCCCCCACTTGCATGTGCGAGCACGCTCTCTCTCTCAAAAATAAACATTAAAAAGAAAAAAAAAAAAAAAAGACTAAACTTGGGTCCAAAGTCCACAGAAGGAAAATACGGTTTTCTCATGTTTTCTCTTCTCAAGACTGCAAAATAAAAGGTCTTCTCTGAACACACGAACATTTAGAGATGAAACCATGTTTCTTTCACTAAGGGCCAATGACCAACACGACAAGTTGTGAATTTCGTAACTGACACTGGAAATTAATACAGAGACCTAGTTCAATGCAAAGCCAACTCCCCTTCTCCACTAATCACCTTATGTCAGAGTAAGCTGTGCTGGTACTTACTTGTCAGGCTTTGGCCCTTCATTTGTGGTAATTAGGACTCCTCAGGGAAAAGCCCAGACCATTGCAACCTGGGAGATCCGATTCTCACCCCAATAACATTGAATCTAAATGTATCTTAAGTAGCCTGGTCTGGAGCACAAGAGGCTTCCCTGACCTCTCTGGGGAGTCAGGAAGAAGCAATTCGTCAGAAATGGCTATGAACCCTTCTGCAGATTCTCCCTGGGAAGCCCAGTGAGTTCTATTCAGAGAATCTGACACTGCCCTTTTCTTCCCTGTCCCCAGCCCACAGTTCGGGCTTCTAGCTCCCCAAGATACATTACAGGATGAAGAACTAGATGGGAGCCCGTCCTCCCTCTCGGCCTCTCTCTCATCGGATGAGACATTCAAGTGAAGACTGCTGTGGGTTCTCTGAACCATGAATGCTACAGAGTAGACCTATGCTGTGCTCAAGGATCATGGTCAATTCCCGGACAACACCATCTTTTCTGAACGTTAGGAGGAAATAACAATTTAAGGAAAAGGTAAAAAAAACCCTCAAGCCTTCATTTGTAATTCTGCCTCCTACCACTTGAACTAATGGTTTCCAGCTCTGCACATTAACATCTCTAGAGAGCTTTTAAAAACTCTCACTGCACAGGCTTGCAACAGACCCAAACCTCTGGGAGTGGAACCCAGCACAGTACTTTCTCTGAGTCCTCGGGTGACTCTAACGTACGTCAATACTAAGAATCTTTGATACGGAGAAAGGCAATGTGTTATTATACATTTCTATAAAATCAGCAGAGTCAAGAATCCTGCTCTGTAATCAAATGTTTCTGCCTCTAGAATAACCTCATCTTTCAGGGTGACAGTTTCCTCATCAGCGAACTAAGGAGAAAAATAGCTTCTACTCCATAATGTGAAGATTGAAGGAGATATTACATATAAAGTATTTAACACAGTGACTGACATGCAGTAAAAATTCAGTGTTCGCTACTCATTCTTACAAAAGAAGTTCAGTTTGTGCATCTGATTTTTCTTTGGAAATAGTCTATCAGCTCGTTTTCTTCAACCAAGACATACATCCATGATCCATGCAATTTTTTCTTCCTCCAGGATACTCACGAAAGCACAAAAATGCTAATTTTTGCCATCTGGTGCTTAATACGTCAGCTCCAGGGCCACCATCACAATAATAATAACCTGATAGTTAACAGTCCTACCCTCAAAAGAGTTTAATGCCTCTCTCTATCAAGTCAGGCACTAAAATCCACCAGCCCTCGGCTGGCCGTAATACTCTATTTAACAAAGTTACTAACTCAAGAAGAAAGCCGCACACTGGGTGCCTGGCTGGCTCACTAGGTAAAGCATGGACTCTTGATCTCAGGCTCATGAGTTCAAACAGCACATTGGGCATGGAGCCTAGTCACAAAAAAATAGAAAAAAACAAAAAAGCCATCTAGAAAATTTCAGAAGTCTTCTCTGAAACATCACTGTCATGTTTCGGAAGAAGAAACGTTAAGATTTATGTACACAAAGATCTCATGACCGTGCTAACTGGGTATTTTTGGAAACTCTGAATTCACAAATTTTGGCTATGCAATTTCACCGAAGTTATTATTCATCAAGTTATATATGTTAACGGCATGCTAACTGTTTTTTGGAACCATTCTAAGTCACAAAGCAAAACTAAATCTTTTATAACCCTACAGTAACAGAATCCTCCACTACATTCAAATTTAAGTAGTTTTCATATTGGGTGCAGCATAATGAATATTTAAAGATACAAAATAAGCAAGTTAAACAGATTTGGACCATATGGTTTAAATAACTGGTCCACATTTATCAGGTTAACCTACACATTTTAGCAAAGTACCCACCCTTGCTTTTAAGAACATTATGCAAATTGCACCTTAAGAACTAAACATTCCATTTGTCATTAATTTGAAAGCAAAGATTCAGGAAAACAAGAATAAATTTGCAGAAACTTAGCTGCTTTAAAAATGGAGCCTACCTTCAAAAATGACAATTGGGATATCTAAATCAGGATGTGTGGTTTATTGATCATACATATAGAGAAGCTTCCAAACTTTGCATTCAAAGCTGTAGGATCTTCCAGATCCAATGAGCACATCTATAGGTTTTGTTGACTTGTGTTTTTATTCCAAGTCCCATGAGGTCACATTGTATCCTCAAAAACAAACCGTATGTCCATTTTCAAAAGACTTCATAAAGAACAGAGGATAAACGGCAGAGGGAAGGGTCCCATGGTCAAGACTAAATTACAAAACTGACCTTTGAGATTAGCAACACAGTGGTTCATAACCACGGATGACCATAACAGTCACATGGCAGCTTTCTCAGCCCACACATGGCCACCAGTGGGTGTAGGGTATTGTTAAGAAATCAACACTGGTCTACCCTGACACTTAAGACAACCATAGCTCAGAGAGGTGCATTCTCTTGCTCAAAGTCACCTGTTAGTTAAAAACAGAAAGGCAGGAATCAAATCTTTCTTTAAAGGGACCTATACAGGGGCACCTGGGTGGCTCAGGGGGTTAACTGACCAACTCCTGATTTCGGCTCAGGTCACAATCCCGCAGTTTGTGGGTTCGAGCCCTGAGTCGGGTTCCACGTCGACAGTGAGGAGCCTGCTTGGGTTTCTCTCTCTCTCCCTCTCTCTGCCCCTCCCCTGCTCATGTTCTCTCTTCCTCTCTCTCAAAATAAATAAATAAGCTTAAAAAAATAAAAACAAAACAAAACAAAAGGGCCTGTACAGACCCATGAGTAAAGTGCATCACAAAAAAAAGTCCTCTCCATTCTCCCTTCAGTCCTCACTCTAGTCTATCCTGTCATTTAAGAGGAGACTACAGCAGTCCAGGAACCAGAACTAACCTGCCCAAAGTCAGTCACATATGCCCAAAATGACATAAGTGGGAATGAAACCTGTATATACCGCCTCCCAAACTGCTGCTCTCCGTGAAGTCTGCCCATCCTGAGAGTCAGTCAAGCCTTTTCGTTCCACGTGTCCTATTGGCAACAGGAATACTTAGGCACTTATGAATAGCGAGAGGAAACACAGAGACCATCCTCAGCCACTGCAAATTCGGAGCAGCTAGTGCGCTCCGACTACATTTCTCTACTCGTTCCAAAAGAAGACCCTCAGGACTTGAGAAGAGAATTCGCAGTTTCATGGACCAGTGAACATTTAGCGACGTGTAGCACGGATGCAGCGGGGGGAGAGCGCTCACATCATCATCGTTTTGAAAGTGAAGGCCCGCGCTGCTACGTATTCTTCAGACACAAATAACAGAAGGGAAGTTGCATGCACATCATTTATATTCTGAGGCTCTGGCTGCATTATCTTGTGAATCCCAACGTAGTGTCATCACGCAAACAATTAAGCAAACACCTCTAGCAAGCACACTGCTAATGCATACAAATTAAATAGAGACATATACAGACGGACTGATGGACTGATTTGCAGAATTTCAGTCACATCCAAAGACACACTTTGGAGGCACCTGATGGGGAAGAGGGGAGAGACACACAACCGGCAATTACTAATGATATTTGGCTAAAAATTGCTGTCATCCATTTCCTGATGAAGTGGTCCAGATGCATTTTACTCAACCCAAAATACGTAAGACGGAGATAAAAACGTTCTTTAATAATAATGTACTTCTGATGAGACAGAATATAGAAAATTACACTCTTGGTAAATTCATCAGCGAGAAGCAATCAGCAGAGCACTGGAGGTCACCTTTAGCATATGCCCTCACTCTGCTTTCACAAATAATCACCTGAAATATAAGGCTGGAGGCTGACTTTTTCATGTACATCAAACACGAAACACTCACTGATCCTTTACGTCCCACCAGGTTAGTTTTAAACTTGGTTAACATTTTCACCCAGTGCACAGACATCTAGGAAGTCCAGCTGGAAGAACTCCTCTGGGGCCATTTTTCACAGGCAAAAAAGCACACATGCTGAAATACATATAAAGAAATGCCCCCTGTTGCAATCAAAATAACCTAGGCAGTAAGATATTTCCATAAGCCGCTTCCAGGAGTCTGAGAACTTATAACACTGTCCTCATCGTCAGAGTGGAGACAACGGATTAGAAAACCAGAGGGGCAGAAAAGGGCAGAGGCCACTCTTCAGAAAAGCACGCTGAAATTAAAAAGCTCAAGTAGAATTCCCTTCTTTAAAGAGTCTCACCTTTGTTGCCAAAGCTTCGGCGCTTTCTCGACAGGTCTTCTCTATTTCAAGATGGTTCTGCATAAAATTGACTTCCTCTATAACCATGTGAGAAACTAGGAATGAGGGGAAAAAAGTCTCAGCATTCAGAGATTAGTCAGTGATTCCAGAAGCCCACACATTTCGTCCCATGACTCAGAATACTTCAATTCTTCAGCTAGCCAGACCTTCAGTTCTCATGGAAAAAAAAAAAAGTGTTGAAGAGGCTGTCCTGATTAAATCTTAGCTAATATATGAATGTGGAAGGGAAAAAAAGAACACAAGGAAGAGGCTTTTACTGCCAGTGCACACATTTTAGGAAAGCTAGTTAGGATGTTTTTTTAAGTGTCTGCTTCCCATGTACCTGTGCACGCAGCCAGACACGTCCACGAATTTGGACGACAGAGTCTCTCCTAAATAAAAAGTGGCACACGTGATTTCCTTTGCGTAACAGGACAGAACACGTGGATCTAATAAGGAAAGCTAGCAAAAGAGACATTTTTTAAAAATAAACCTCCAATTGATCTCTTTAACTGGAGTAACGCATGTGGCAGCTTAGCGATGGTCAGTACTATAACAGCAGTCTTTATCAGGGACAAAGTGGTTACTTTTACTAAACTCCAAGGCAGAAGAGCAGAGCAACAAGGTTTATGCACCATAGGACGATGAAATCAGATGCTGCTTGCATCACAGACTGCTAGGAGATTCGGAAGAAAACAGAATTTTATTTGGTACTTTACCAATGCCTGAAAAATAGTTACTTTGAGGGTTTTTTTCTAAATAGCTGCTCTATATAAATGGAGATAGATCTACAGGTACAATGTTGAGAACTTGAATCGTACTCGAAAGACCAAGGGACATGCCAATTCCTCTCGCCCATGTTTCTAGTTACAAGAAAATGCTCAGAATCTTAAACTTAACTGTAGAGGTGTATACTCATTGACATTTGTTTGGCTTAAGAAAGAAAAATTAAGTCTACCCAAATGTGAAACCCAACAAAGTTAGGCAAAAAGCACTGGGCTCACATAACACAAAGAGAGATTACTTTTGCTTCATTTAAGCTTAATTAACCTGCAATTATGATTAAACTCGGGGGGGAAAAATTTCTCTCCAAATTAAATACAAAAATGTATTACTTCCTAAGTCCGTCCAAAGTTCTTATTATGTTAATATTCAGATTCATAAAGCAGGACTAAATGGCCAGAAACATCTCTAACCTTGACATTTTTTCAGGGGTAATAATAATCTGCAGCAAATGCAGGCCAACCAAAAACCACTTAACTAATTAGTAGTTGCAGTCACCGAGAAAAACATGAATCAACACTGTTATTACAAGTGGCACATTTGAGTGGCATCTAATTATGACTTGATGAGCACGATACTTGCATTATCAACATTACTACTGCATCCCATCAGGGCCTAAAAGCTGCTGATGGCATTGACTTCGAGAAACTCCCACTCAATGGTACGGCAGCACCCAACAATCGGCTTGGCAGGGGCCCCCCTCACTAAATGACACGTTAAGCGTAATTACTGGTAGACATTGTAAATAAACAGGATTGGAAGTGAAAATTGTACCAAGTGCATAAGACACAATCTGACACATTGGAAGTGGCAGCCTTAATTGAGAGTTTCTTTGACTGCTCAAGATCATTTCAACTGCATTTCTCAGAGGACAGTGATTATAACTGTGGAGACAGACGGCATAATGGTATCAGCACTGCTGACAGAGCAGTGAATTAAATTGTATCTGCTGTTGTGTGAAAGCCTTGATGAGAGGTACAGATGCCTTAGTGGTCTTATCATTATAACACAATGGTCATGTTGTCATCAACCTTTCTGGCTCCAATTGAAAAGAAATGATTGTGTGTTGAGGCTCTGCGCACCCCCCCCTCCCCACCCCCCCCTCCTATTCTATCTCTTGTTCTGAATAGAACCAATTTTCAGAGAGCTATGAAATCACGCAATAGGTCCTAAAATGCAGCTGCTTGGCATACAAACGGGTCCCCATTAAACTGGAATCACACACAATATGTGTTTATGCCAGAAGAACAAATAGAAGCTGAACACAGGCCAAGTTTATTCACACACACAAAGCCCATGTAGCTCTTCATCAATATAATTGCCTTTTATATTGTAGTTTAAATAATAGGCTCTATTATTTCCTTAAAATCCTAATATTCTTGGCATTTTATCACTGTGTTTACAAGGTAGGTTCTTCAAAAATGTGAAGGAAAGAGAAAAGAAACCTACACAATTTTTACAACATCAAATATTACTTTGAATTTTTTAGCCTTAACTACTTGACTTCTTCTCCCACAATCTGGTATTTCCATGATCATAACAAAAACATAAACACTCTGCATGTTTCATAGGAATTTGACTTTTTATTCAACAACATTCTTGCTCATGGAAGAGTGAGAAAAATCATTCCACCATAGCCAGGTTTAAGCCTAGCAAAAAGAAAAAAAAAAACTTATTTTCTGAACATTTTGTAAAAATCTGCCCTGTAATTTAACTTGATAAACTTACATAGGTAGCACTAGCCCACATTTTCTCCAATTCTCATACAGTAGACTCCATCAGGTAGGTGTGTTTTTTTTTTTTAATCTCTTCCTCTAAGAGGGAACAGTAGAAATCAGAAATAGTGCTTTGATTTCTAGTTTAAAAAATTATCCCTATGCTAAATAGGTAGCAAAGAAACGTACTTATCAACTTTCCAGATTCAAAAGAGAACATACTTTGAAGGGCAATTATATCTTTAAAAAGCATGACCTCATTTCTAAAACCAAAAGTCAGGTTACGTGACACAAAACAGATATTTCTGTAATACATCATTTCATTTGCACCTTCCAAAGGACAAAAGTTTTAAAAACCTTTGGGTGTTCATTCAGTGATTTGCCTTACGGTGCTGAACGCAGGCTTGTCTCGTAATATCCACAGACCATGACCACAACCCCTAAAAGTGTCTATAATTTCGATGACATGAAGGTTTTAAAAAAGAAGAAAGCCGAATCCAGGTATTTTGGAAATACATACTGAAATATTTACAAATAAAATGAGATGATGGCTAGAATTCGTTTCAACATAATCTGAGGTTGGTGAGAGCAGAGGTATGGATGCAGAGATGAAATTAACTTGGCCATCAGCTGGTTAACTGTCGAAGCTGTATACTGCATAAATGGGGTTTCGTTATACTATTTTCTCACTTTTGCATAAGCTTGATACTTTCCATAGTAACACTTGTTTTTAATGACTCTGAGAAGTAAGAAGCATAACCTAAAAGTACGTTGACTGTTGCGTCTAGCAGTCAAGCTGAATTAGCCAAGTTTGTTTCTTCTCTTCGTGACCCCAAAGCACATGTACATACGTGCCATCATAGAATGCATCACACCGTAGGGCAACTGGGCTTTTCTTTCTTTGTCACTTGCTTTCGTCTTTTTTTTTTAAGGTTTATTTTTATTTTTTGAGAGAGAGAGAGAGAGAGAGAGAGAGAGAGAGACAGACAGAGAGAGACAGAGCACGAGCAGGGGAGGAGCAGAGAGAGAGGGAGACACAGAATCCGAAACAGGCTCCAGGCTCTGAGCTGTCAGCACAAAGCCCGACGCGGGGCTCAAACTCACAAACTGCCAAGATCATGACCTGAGCCGAAGCCGGACGCTCAACAGACTGAGCCACCCAGGTGCCCCTGCTTTTGTCTTTTATTAACCGTGAGCATGAAAGCAGGAATTTTTCTTTGCTCACGTGGGACTCCCTTGCACCTAGCATGATGCTAGGTATCAACTAGGTTACCAGGTTTGTGTTTGTCTCAACGACTGAGAAAACAGATCAGGCCTACGTTCATCTGTGAACACCCTTTTACAAGAACGTTCTCTCTAGAACAGAACTGCTCAGGACACAACCAACATCACCATTTATCGGGCCAACTACGTGTCCAGCCTGTTCCACACCCTTTACATGTGTTCTGTCGTGAATTCTCACAACAGTCTGAGGAGGCACGTACTATCGCAAGTTTTGTATTTGAGAACACTGAAGCCCAAAAAGTCAAGTAACAGATGTCAAATTACAGAGTTCTAACCGGTCAGGCCCAGCCAAACCAATTTCTAGGCGACTCCCATTTCTCCATGTCTCTTTCTAACTTGTTGTATTCAAAGGTGATACCACCAGGGGCGCCTGGGTGGCTCAGTCCAGTTAAGTGTCCAACTTCGGCTCAGGTCATGATCTCACGGTTCGTGGGTTGGAGCTCCCCATCAGGCTCTGTGCTGACAGTTCAGAGCCTGGAGCTTGCTTCGGATTCTGTGTCTTCCTCTCTCTCTGCCCCTCCCCTACTCAACGTGTCTCTCTCTCTCTCTCTCTCTCTCTCTCTCTCTCAAAACTAAACATTAAAATTAAAAAACTTTGGGGGGGGTGGTGCCTGGGTGGCTCGGTCGGTTGAGCATCCGACTTTGGCTTAGGTTACAATCTCACAGTTCAGGGATTTGAGCCCCACATAGGGCTCTGTGCCGACAGCTCAGAGCCTGGAGCCTGCTTCGGATTCTGTGTCTTCCTCTCTCCCTGCCCCTCCCCTGCTCAGGCTTTGTCTCTCTCTCACTCGAGAATAAATAAACTTAAAAAAAAAAATTAACAAAGGGGACGCCACCAATGGTGCCACCCTGAGCAAAACTCCTCTCCATCCAGCCAACTGTCAGCAATACTCGGATGCAGGGTGTCTCCCAAGCAGATGTGATGAACGTACCACAAGTTCTCCTGCAACATCAGGTTACCTGCAAGGTCTTCACATAGTGTGCAAACAGTGACGAAAGCCGGCAGGTGTGCAGGAAAACGGGTGTGCCCTAACACAGAGCAAAGGCTCTCAGGTTCTGGCTGGAGGGCATCAAAGACCTTACTTACTTCTCCTCGCACAGGAATCTGCCTTCGTAGGGAACATGGCTTTGCTAGGCAGTGATGCTCCTCGTGCAGGAAGACAGGAGGAAGGCTCAGGAAGAGCTGCACGGAAATCTGGGCGAAACCTGCTAGAAAGAGCACGCTGAGCCGGGACGGTAGAGCCCTCCTGTGGAACAGAGCTCCTCCTAAACCTGGTTCAGCTGCTCTCTTCCTGCACTTGGAGAACGAGGTTTAGCCGGTAAACGTTATAGGCAGGCAGATTTCCGCTTAGCACCCAAAGAAACTTTCCCTGGGAGCTGTCCAAATGTCAAGATCAGTGTCCGAAAATGAAATCGTGAACTAACTCCTGTCCTCTTAACACTGAAGGGCACTCTGGCCGGGGCAGTGAATGAGATGCTGGCAGCAGCAGCTAATATTTACTGAGTCCTTGAACTCTAACGCCAGGCAATGCATTCAGCACTTTTTACATGAAGTATCTCATTTATTCCTTGAACAGCCTGTGAGGCAGGATCATTTATCCCAATCTTACGAATGCGGAAATCGTTCAGGGCTAGGGGGATTGACACCAAAGGGCGCTTTTTACGGGTGGTAACTGAGGCATTCCCTTCCAAACCTGAGCTTCCACCCTCGGTTCAAAGGTCATCGACCACAGTCGTAATGTTTTAACAAATATTCAAAGTTTTCTTCATCCCCATTGCCTGTTCTTTTGAGACGAGTCAAGAGTCAGCACTGTGTTTTCCTGTCATCCAAGCTTTAAGGTTGAGCTGACTCAGAAAAGTGAAAAATTAAATGAAGACAGCAATAAAGATTGTTGTACTAACCTTTCAATTGATTCTTTCAGGCTTTGAGCTGCTCGTAGGGAAAAGTGTGAATTTTTAAAACTATCAAAGGTATTTAGAGAAAAGAGACAAAGAGGGAAAAAGAAGTAGATGAGAGCAGTTTGCGTGTTACTCTAAAGGTAGGCTGATTTGGGGGGAAGCCCCTTCCACGTGTGCATCACACAAGAGGCAAAATGCCTACTACCTACCCCATCAAAGCATTTTATGGTAAGTCCAACCATAAGAACTTGAATTATTCCTGCTACACACAGCATGCCAATCCACTATCAAGAGTTGGTTCGAGAACATGAATTGGTAACCATGCCCATGGCATAACCCTTTCGGTGTGACTTGGTGTCAGAACATCCCATTAATTCTGCATCAGGGAAGAAGAAAGTCCTACACCCATTGCAATTCACACATTCACAAATAAGACATATTTCTGTCATAGCGTACTGGCCTCCAAAGATAGGTAACAGCAACAATATTCCCCTGAGATTTGGTTACAGCCAGACCCTTGAAATAAACTGGCTATTGAAATTAACGATAATGCTGCATTATTATGGCTGTTTAACCTTCAGCAGAAAAAACTGTTTTGTTGTGTAGTTACCCAGTCAACATTTTATGATACAATCAAACAGGCTAATGCAGCACCTGCAGAAAGATGGGAAAGATCTCGCTTCCAAGGGAGAGGGTCACTTTTCCTGCTAAGGTCTGGTCCTCTTCCCATGACGTATTTCTTTCTGCTCCTTCTGAGTGTGACCAGATATATTCTATCTTAGGGGATAAGGTAATAACAGATTTGGATAAGGGCGCCTGAGTGACTCAGTCGGTTAAGCATCCGACTTCAGCCCAGGTCATGATCTCGAGGGTTGTGGGTTTGAGCCCTGCGTCGGGCTCTGTGCCGACAGCTCAGAGCCTGGCTCCTGCTTCAGGTTCTGTGTCTCCCCCTCACTCTGTCCCTCCCCTGCTCACACTCTGTGTCTGTCTCTCAATAATAAATAAATGTTAAAAAAATTTTTTTTAAATAACAGATTTGGATCACATACAAAAATAAGACCATAGCAGAAATTTAGATTATTACAGCTTTTATGGGCATGACTTTCCCTGGTGAGACGGGGCCATTTCAAACATGCAAACTCTCAAAAAAAATGTGTAAGTTCTGTGAACTAGAATTCCTTTTCTATGAATTAAGGTAAGAGACAAATCAGACCACTCTAAAGATGTGTAAGAATACTTGACATGGCATTATTTAGGATATCTAAAACTCCAAAAGAATCCATCATCTACCATTGAAAAAAAAGGTTTAAATAAATTATGGTACGATCATATAAGAGAATAAGATGGACAGCAATTAAAACAAATACTAACACAAATTAATACAAAAACAAATTAAGACAAATATACATCTCTACTGACACGCAAAAAATACACCGTTTCCTGAAAAGAGCAGGCTGCAAAACTAAATGCAAAGCATGGCTTTGCTTTTTGTGGACACACATATTGCCTACAGACAAAAGACCAAGAAAGAAAGACTATAAAACACTAACGCTTGCCTTTTCTCAGAGTCAAGATAACAAGTCATTTTTGTTCTCCTTCGACTGCTCTACATAGTAGAATTTTTTCGTAACAAGGGCAAACTGTCTTTTATAATAACATACTCATGAAACAATAATGCTCATTGCATTTGTTTGAAAATTACAGTAATGCCAGGACATTGTGGGGGGTGGGGGGCAAATGGGAGGACAATTCTTGCTTTCTTGGATACTCAATGCAGCGGCAACTAAACACAGGGGCCGTGCCTACCCACACAATCCCAAAACACAGTTGGGGTGTGTTTACAATAATTCCAATGAAAGGCTTACATACTTTTCTGAAATTCCTCCAGTTTTTTAACAGCTTCATCTCGTTCTTGCCTAATTTTGTCGCACTGAAATGAGAAAGCACGGAAACGTTAAATTTTTACCATAAGCTTGCCTGATTTTGTCGCACTGAAATGAGAAAACACGGAAACGTTAAATTTTTATCATAAGCTTGGGAAGGCAAAAAAGAGCAAACTTACAAACGGTAACAATTTCATGAGAAGAAAACGAAAATTTAAAACCTTTCAGAAGCATTCATGGTCACATGGTACTTATTCTACTCAATCGCATGGTCTTTGTACCATTTGTATCTGGCCACTTTCCTTGGACCTTCGAAGATAATGAGTCATCCTCCTGCTCGTTATCTCCTCGGGAACGGACCCATTTAACATCCTTGAGTTCAAATCACTCTTTTAAGAGAATATATGTGCCTCTTTTTAAGTGGGTATTTGGCTAATACAGTGAACACCCCCCACATCTGCAGCTCAGATTCCCTGAAACTGGACAGGAACGATCTCTCCAGAACTATTCAGAACACCTGCGCACAACCGGAAGTGACGACACTTGAACACAAACTGCGGCCCTGTGGCCCTGGAAACCTTCACTCAGGGAAAAAGATATCCTTGCATCCTCAGAATTCTACAGAGAAGGTAGCAAATTAAAATAAGAGAAGACAAAATAGTCCACAATAAGCATGTGTCATTGACAAACTATTTTTTAGGGGTTTTTTTGGTGGGGTTTTTTTTGTTTTGGTTTTTATTTTTTTTTTTTAATTTTTTTTTCAACTTTTTATTTTATTTTTGGGACAGAGAGAGAGAGAGAGAGAGAGAGCATGAATGGGGGAGGGGCAGAGAGAGAGGGAGACACAGAATCGGAAGCCGGCTCCAGGCTCTGAGCCATCAGCCCAGAGCCTGACGCGGGGCTCGAACTCACAAACCGCGAGATCGTGACCTGGCTGAAGTCGGACGCTTAACCGACTGCGCCACCCAGGCGCCCCTTGTTTTGGTTTTTAGAGAAAGAGAGTGAGTACAAGCCGGGGGGAGGGGCAGAGGGAGGGGGAGAGAGAGAGAGAGAGAGAGTGGGGCTTGATCCCACGACCCTGGGATCGTGAACTGAGCCGAAATCAAGAGACTTAACGCTCAACCAACTGTGCCACTCAGGTGCCCCAACAGATTTTTAGTTTTAAAAGGTGGGAGGACTCACTGAAAAGACTAGGAGGAGTAAGACCTTAAAAGGCAAAAATAACTTTTAAAGCTTGAGGACCTTCCAGTGTGTCTGGTATGGAAACAAGCATCCCTTAGTTTTACAAGCCCTGAAGGTATTAACGCTATAAAAGCCTCACGTTCATTATGAGGACTGATGCGACTTACCCGTGAGTTTCACAAACCGGGTTAAGTATATAACACATTTCAGAAAGATTTTCATCGTAGGTGTCTAAAACTTTAAAAAGTTATTTTTCACTATTAGAGTGAGAATTAATTTCTGAATTTTCTGGGACTACTCTAATACCATTACCAGAGGGTCATGTGAATAAAGCACAACTTTAAATTCTATTTGAATCCTACCGTGCCAGATAAACATATTGGGATTTCATGCCTTTGGATATTTTCCATTTCAATTGACAATGGTTAAAACGTCATGATGCCACTGATAATCTGGAAAACCCAAACAAAGACAGTGAGATAGTCTCATCCATCAGACTGGCAAAAACGGAAAAAGTTTGCTCTCGGGAGTTAGAAAACCCTCACACGCTACTGGTGGGAGTGCCAACTGGCATCACAAACTACCAAAACTGAAAATGCACGTACCCTGTGGCTCAGCAATTCCACTTTTTCTTTAAAGACTTTATTTGCAAGTAATCTCTACACCCAACGTGGGGCTCGAACGCACAACCCCGAGGTCAAGAGTCGCATGCTCTTCCGACTGAGCCAGCCAGGCGCCCCTGAAATTCCACTTCTAGATTCTGTTACTGGAATCTCTAGTACAAGCTGATCTGTACATACATGTGCGACATTTGTAATAACAATAAATCATGGTATTTTCACATAACACACTAGATACCAGTGACAGTGAATGCACGTAAGCTCTGTGTCAACATATACTGCATAATGGCGAATAAAAGGACTCGGTGCACAAAAGAAAAAAAAAAAAAAGGACTTGATGCACATATACCAAAGTATACCTTAAGCGAATAAAATCACTTTATATACTATGCTATAGCATACTATAAATGTACATTTCACAATACATATGGCATATATAAAACATATAAAAACACATAATAAAAGGACACGTACACAACTTATCATGGCAGCTGGCTCTTAAAACAAGGAGGGGAAGGGGCCCAGGGCAGAGCGACACGGGCAACCTTTGATTTTACCTGCAGCATTCTTTTTTAGTTAAAAAAAAAAAAACAACCATTTAATTCCGTGAGGGCCATATTTGTTACATCAATCTCTGCCCTTTTCTGTGCTTTTAAAATATTTTTCTTAGTTAAAAAAAATTAAGACATAAACAGTTCAGCCTTCCCCTTTAACGTCTCAGGAACTGAAACTTAAAAAAAAAAAACCAAAACCAAAAAACCTATGTCCATTCATTTGGGGAAAATCCATTCTGGCAAGAGTACACGGAAGAGGCACTGGTGCTAACTCAGCAAGGCTGTTTACTAAATCCTGACTTACACCCTCCCGAAGAGGGATCAGCCCAGACCATTTCCTTGAGGAGAAGGCATATTCTTTCATTAAGGTCTTCTTGAGGAATTTCTCCTCTGTGGGAGGGAAAGTAATGCCATCTAATTGAGTTTCAAGTTACAACTTAACAGATAAACTGCATTCATTCATTCATTCATTCATTCATTCATTTTGGTGTTTACAATTCTAAACACTAGAGTTCTGGATTCTCAAATAAGCTTTGTTAGATCTTTCCCCAAAGGGATGGAACGCTTAGCTAGCCAGCTGTTTCAGGAATGTTCTTCTTGTTTTCTAGAATGAGGCTTCTGTTTCTGTGGAACTACCCCGCCACCCTGCCAGTCGGCACACCCACCTCCAACAACTCACAGTTTAGTCTAAATGAGCATAAGTGAAACATAATTTCTGACTAGACTTACATGCCTGAGTTATGATTGCCAAGTGAAATAGATCTGATGCTTTCTTTCGAGTTAACTTCATGTTTCTTAATCTGACATTTCTGAAAGGTATAACATGCCCTGTGAAAAACCGTCTTCATCTAAGATTTGGCGCTTGGGCGTGCTGTCCCTGACTTAATACCACTTGGATTCTTCTATATCCCTCTCCAAGCTCCACCTGAAAGAATCAAGGTGAATTTAATTCTTCCCTAAATCAAAAACCAGGGTTGGGGCGCCTGGGTGGCTCAGTCGGTTAAGCAGCCGACTTCGGCTCAGGTCATGATCTCACGGTCCATGAGTTCGAGCCCCGCGTCGGGCTCTGTGCTGACAGCTCAGAGCCTGGAGCCTGTTTCGGATTCTGGGTCTCCCTCTCTCTGACCCTCCCCCGTTCATGCTCTGTCTCTCTCCGTCTCAAAAATAAATAAACGTTTAAAAAAAAATCAAAAACCAGGGTTTTCACTGAGATATGAACATTAAACACGATAGCATTCTGCCTACTGGGATTTGAAAAAGACCACCGACAGACATCACACACAAACCACCCGTGCAGGTACCATTTACTGGTCATGAACCACACATGACAATTTTAGGTGGGCTTATACCCTTTCCCCAGAAGTAAAGCTTTATTTATGCCCATGCTCTCCGCTCACAAGGCCCAGGTAGACAGGCTTTCGTTAATAACAGGTCTCAGTATCACAGTCTTACTCTAACGTGCCAGGAACCAGTTTCTACCATCCGGCCATATGTTTTTAACACGACCCGTACAGGCATCACCAGAGGATTCAGAAGCGTCTCCCAAGCCCAGCTGTATTCTAGCAGGGGTCTTCGTGTGGCTTTGCTTTCTATTTTCTGCAACCGCATTATGATAGAACTGGCAGCCACAGAATTTACCATCTGCTATGGATACTGAAAGGGGTGTGTGTTGCGGGGGAGGGGGAATGAATCTACACATGCGGCAAATGCAGCTGACTTACTCCAAACCAGAGCTGAACAAAATATGAAGGACGCGCCCCTTTACTTAAGCAGAAATCCAAATATCCACTTATTTTATCATTTTAGGTGAACCCCCAAAAATACCTTGTAACCTTTCTCTCATTCTACCCACAGAGGGAAGTTAGCAAGGATTCTGGGCCTTTTTGGGAGAACGTTGCGTCTTTATGTCCTGCAGAAGCCCCTCACCCACCCTACCCCTTCCTCTACCCTGCCCACACAGCTGCAGCATGTGTAGAAACTGTTTCTTTTTGTGTGAGAATTGCTCATGGAGACTTTGCAATAGCAACAGATGTTCCTGGGCCCACGTCACTTCATTATGATGCCCAACGACTCTCTGTATAGCCGGCGGCTGGGGTAGAACCCAGCAGCACGAGGGCTGACTGTGTTAAGCTAGCCGGATGACATGAGGTCGATTCTAGAGTCTCTATATTGGCTCTTTATGAAGTGGTGAATTAGCCAGAGGTTGGCCTTGCTGGTTTTGAATATTAGAGGCCCTGGCCTCAATGTGCGAAGGCCTGGCTCTGTTCCACGAACGTTCCTTGAGCCTCGTCCAGGCAGATACCTGGCTCCTGAAACAAAACCAGCATTTCAAAGCACTTGGCAGAATGATGCGCAGAGGTAAGTCTCTCCAGGGTGAACTGGCAATCCCTCCCTCCTCCCACCAAAACGGGCACCTCCCTTCCTTCTCCCTCACACATCAACTGTTTATACAACAGTATCTGCTTCACGGGGCTCAGCAGAAATACAGAGAACTGTGGTAGACACCAAGCTTTCTTTACGTGTTGCTGTGTGTATATTTGAGGCAAGAAAGTCCCAATATTCTGAATTGTGTCTAACTTCCACTCACATAAACATTCATGTTTATCTCCACGGTACACAAATGCAGTGCAGGGTTGCCAGCCTAGACAGAAAGGCACGTCTGGGACCCAAGAAGGGCACACACACACTGCACGCACACAACATCAACAAAGTAGACAATCCACACAAGACAACTGCCTTAGTTGACTGAATGAGACTTCTAAGCAGGTGTCTCCTGTAATCACCGAATGCCTCCATTTCCTTCCTCCAAGCACTGAACAAATTACTCCTACAGCACCCACACGTGCCAGGCACTGTGTTAAGCACGGGGCGGGGAATACGGGGGGCCGGGGGGGGGGGGGCACGTAACAGCACGCTCTCACGAAACCTGCAACCTACCCAGAAAGAAGCAATTCATAAAAACACTTGCTAGAATGAGACCAACGCTGTACAAGGGGAACACATGGCAGAGGCTATAACACCTGATCTGAGAAGGAGGCGGCCCTCCACCGTTTTTACTTATTTTTCTTGAAGTTCACTCCTTTTATGCCCAGTTACAACACTTAAAAGTTGAAGCACGCACGGCAGCAGAACGGTGCCTATTTGCCTGTTTTGGGATCTCTGGTGATGAACTGGGATAATGGTGGGGAGAGTCTTCCACCTGGGGAAGCTGGGCTAGAACGTGCCTGGGCTTCTCCTTAAAGAACACAGTAACTGAACTCATTCTCCCTCACATGGGATTCCCCTCACCCTCCTTCTCTTTTGGTGGCATTCTTTCTTCCAATTCAAAGTTCTTTCCCTCCAATTTTCACAGGCAATAAAGCAGTAGCTGCCCCCTGAAGCTGTCTTACAGCATTCTCCAAATTCTAGGTATTGTGTGTTCGATGGAAACACATGTCCTCAGAACAGAGATCCTTGCTCTTTGTTTCTGGATAGATTGCTGTTAATAAGAGACTCATTTTCACTTTCAAACTGCTAAGTAATTACTTTTTCTCTGGCACAACCACTTGCCACTCTGTTCTAAAGAAACTGCATGTATGTGGATGTATTATGCATGAACAGTTAGCATAATGGATGCGTATCTCGCTCTTTAAAGTGGCTTCTTTACTGATTTTTTTTTAATAAAATACTTTGGGACCTTCACCTCTGAAATTTACACAAGAGAAAGAAATGCTAACAATAGAAAACGGGAGCCAAGATGCAAACAGTATCATATATCTGGCTTCTTGAAACGTAAGTCTTGGAAAGTGTCTGTCTCATTCCCTTTCATTCATTGTTCCTGGCAAGCTGACAGAGCCGCCTGATGCACTGTGACAGTAGCTCATCCAAACGGCTTCTAATCAGCCACTTAAACATTTATTCATTTCAAAACTCAATCTCAAGACACAATATTAAATATAAATACTTACTGTTTAAAGGCAGACATTCTTCTATTATACAGATTTCCTTCTTTTTACGTGCGCGCACACACACACACACACACACACATACCCGCCACCTTGAGAAATGTGAAAGCTATTCCATTAAAAGCTCAGTGAGGCTTCGCCGCCCCCCCCATATAGGAAAAAACCCCAAACAATTATGACAAAGATCCTGAATGAGTCATAAGGAGAATGCCCTTCGACTGTGGAAGCATTAGAAGAATGACTAACGTGGTGCCTGCTTCCCGAGCAAACGACCACATTTTATTTGACTGATCTCACAATACATCATCTTCTATTTGTCCATACCTCAAAAAAACAGATTTGGAAGGGTCGTGGACTTCCACGTGACAGGCTTTCTTGCTCTTTAACATACTGTTGACAATGTCGTTTAGCAACTAGGCCAAAAAATTAGAGAAAGTAGCACCCTTTCCATAAAGGCACGTTTGGGACCCTTTTTACACTTTAACCCAACCCCATACAGCTTACTTGTACGCTCTAGAATATTTTGATAATAGTTTTGGTTGAGAAAATGTGATCAGTACATAAGAAATACACACAGATATTTTGCTATAAAGAAGTAAACAATTCTGCTTGGCAGAAAGTTGGAGAAGCCTTTGAAAAAAATAAGGGACACGTGAGCCAAGCATTAAGAGCTAGTAAGAGTTTGTCACAAGGATGAGGGGAGGATCGTTACCTTTTCGTCCTTTTCCCATCCCACCCCCAGGCCCCAGGCACTCACAGCACAGTTTATCCAAGTTATTCGTCCACTTCCTGTGTCCCTCATTCGAGTTGTTTCACTCGAGAGTGGGACCTTCGTGTATTTTTTCTTTATATACTCCAGGACTCAGAAGGCATTCAACAAAAAGTCTTCCCTCTCAAACAGATTTTGATTCCATCCTCACAGACAATGAGAAAAACCACAAAATGAGCAACATTCCATTTTTCTTAAATAAGGACACCTGCGAAGGAAAAGCTCCTCGAAAGACTGGCCCACCCCTCCAGGTCTCTCCTCTTACCCTTGGCACACCTGTGCCAGAATCTACATGCACACACACTCACGCACGTGAGTCTTCTGACATTACGATTCACTCGCTATTTAACTTTGTTTTTAAAAACTGAAACTGTACTTAAAAATACAGACCTATCGATGGCCGAGATAAACGATCCAGAAAAGTATGGAGTCTGATAACTGGCAGTGGAAGATTCATGAGCTAACAACAAAGAACTACAAATAAAACCAAGACCTTGGTGGAGAAAGTCAATCAGCTCCCGTGAGCTTACCTGCTTCAAAAAGAACGTTTGTGGTCAGAAGACCCACAGAGGAATCTAGACTCTGTCAAGCTCTCAGGGTCTGTTCTCTGCACTGGAGCTGACACAGAGCTGTCTGGAGTATTGGACGAGGAAGACAAGTGAGTGTGCATGGCCCATAGTAGCTTCTCAACAAACACAGCCGCTTAAGCAACTGCCGACTCTGAAGAGACATGACGTCTCTTGGAGGAGACTCCAAACAGAGCATAAAAATATCTTACCCCCAAAAAATCACACCCATTGTCTCTTCTCATTGATAAGGTTCGTGACCTAGCAACAAAGACAGACTGGATGTGGACACGAAGAAGGGAGAAACAACTTGCAATGTGTTTCTTTTGGTCCCTTCCACTTGTGCAAAATTCCCCCGGGTCAAATTAAATATGGCAAAAGGAGTTTTACTTTAATTTCCTCTCCTTGACTAATTTTAAACTCTGCTCTGGGTCTGCTCGGTAAGGATGGCCATGTGTATTTGCGGATAGGGATGGGACAAAGCTCACTCAGGCAGGCACAGGAAAGTGCTTTGCCAGAGAAAATGGTGTTCTCCATTTACCACCGCCAGAACTAACGCTGCTTTTACTCATTCTGTGCTGCATAAAAGGCTTTTATTATATGCTTCCCTCCTTTGTAATACAGCCCCCCTTTTTTGGAAAAAAAAAATTTCAATAATAAACCTGTTAGCCTTTTACCAGAAGATGAACAGAACGCGATGAACTTAAAACCACTCTGTGTTGTTTTACCCACAACCACAGCGTTCCATACTGCTTCCATTTTTTTCTTCCTGTTTCTGTTAATAGTTATTTTTAAAGTATTAGAACAGAAGAAGGTCAGTAATGCATACAGATGTTACAAAAGTATCGGGCCACACTCTGTGTAGAGAAACATGGAAATAGTTAATGGGTGGGGGCGTCTGGGTGGCTCGGTCACTCCGGCTCAGATCTTGATCTCACAGTTCGTGAGTTCGAGCCCCACATCGGGCTCTGTGCTGACAGCTCAGAGCCTGGAGCCTGCTTCGGATTCTGTGTCTTCCTCTCTCTCTGCCCCTCCCCCACTCACACACTGCCTCCCTCTCTCTCTGTCTCTCCCTCTCTCAAAAATAAACATTGAAAAAAATTGTTTAATAAAAACAAAGAAATAGTTAAAGGGCAAAAGTAATTTATAATCCTTCTTTTACCAAATGAATATTACCTATAATTCCACTTGGGCAACAGATGGTTCACTTGAAGCCTCACTACAGAAGGTGGCTCTCCGTGAAATAACCATCACCTCCACCACCAATAGATGTTTATAGAACATCTACTATTTTGGGGGCAATGCTAGGTCTACATGTAAGCAACAATTAAAGGAGGAGAAGAAAAAAAAACTTATTCTTCTGCCTCTTATGTTATTCATTTTCTTCTATATTCTTCCTTCTCTGTCCCATGAAGACACTCGTTTGCTTTCTCTCCTCGGATCTTCTAGGTTAAGTCAAAGAGTTCTCCTGAATGAACCCTTCCAATGTGTCTTGTTCTTCCCCTCCTGGGCCAGGAATGCCAACAGAAGAGGCTCAACTGATAAAACAGGCTCGACTGATAACTTCTTGGCTCTTTCTCCCGCAGCTGGAAGATGGTTGGGTCTCTTGGGGAAAGATGCTCAAGCCACGTGGCCTAAGCAGCAGCCACTGGCTCCACCCCCAAATCACGGGGCTTCAGGGAACCAGGATCTAAGCACAAGCTCCCCACCTGTCGGCATCCTCAGGACATCTGCGAGTTTTGGTGGTTATTGTGTTGGAATTAGGAATCTTGTCGAACTGTTTTTCTGGAACTTTCTTACCACATGAGAGATTCATGCACCAACCACTTTCTGTCACAGAGATTTTCATCACCCCCAACTACCGTTCCCTAAATCACCCGACAGAAGGAAGAGAGGAAACTCAAGATGTCACAGGACATCAAGGATTTATTTACAAATGAGCAAAGGAGCCTTAAAAGTAGGTGAAAAATAATGATCTAAAAATCCGCTTTTATATGAACTAGAGTTCATACTATTAATATACCACCAATCATACAGGTAGCAAATTAATATGAGTGAAAATTTTAAATACGATTAAGAACCCAATAAATACCCTCAAATAGGCCACAAGTTTACAAACATTTGCCAATTGTCATTACTTACCTTATTCTCAAATGTTAAAGACAAGGTCTCATGATTTACAGCCATGATGACCATCTTCTTCAATAACCACAAACAACATGTTTTATGAATTTTCCACCACAGACATGTTTTGAAATATTCATTCTGTCAAACAAAGTAATTTCTAAGCATAAATTTTGTTTCTATCTAAAAACAACAGGGGTGCCTGGGTGGCTCAGTTGGTTAAGCATCCGACTTCGGCTCAGATCATGATCTTGCAGTTCATGAGTTCGAGCCCTGCGTTGGGCTCTGTGCTGACAGCTCAGAGCCTGGAGTCTGCTTCAGATTCTGTGTTTCCCTCTTTCTCTGCCCCTCCCCGACTTGTGCCCAGTCTCCCCCCCCAAAAAAATAAACACTTAAAAAAATGTTAATAAAAAATAAAAATAATGGACAGTTCTGCCCTCTCCTGCTTTTCATTTTAATTCAGCACTCTCCTTTTTTTTTTTTTAATGCAGACCTCTCTTTTGTCCCCTCCTTAAATTTACAGGGTGAGAAAAAAAGATATATAAATAAATATTCATAAATCTTAAATGGACCTGTGCAGAGACATATAGGTAAGTAGTTTATAAAGGTAAGTAGAATTCAATTATTTAAGTTTCAAAATAAAACTGCCAGAGCCCCTGAAAATATTCACCAGGCACCACCATCTTCTTAGCGAGTGATTTTCAACTTCCGGTATATTATTCACATTCTGAGAGGAAACAAGCATCAAAAAGGTTTATGAAAGATGGGCTAAACGACCAACGACTAATGCCAAAGAGTTCCCTCCAGAATCTACCGCGTCTGAGCCCCAAAGATAAATGCCTCCCTTTCAATTCCATCACTAGATCCCAAATCTGGTTGTTAGGAAAAAGTACAGTTCTCGGGGGCCCGGGATGCTTGGCCTGGTGCCTTGCGGCACATTTAGCCGTGTACTTAATCGCCCAGAGCAGTGCCCACTGTGGCATGCTGCTAGTCTTTACCATCTGGAGCCTGGAGTTGATATTAGCTTGAACCACACATGCAGGAGAAAAGAAAAAAGAAAAAAAAAAACTCTCATTCGCATTTAACTGAAATTGGTGGCAGAACAATGCGCCATGCCGTCTAGGCTTTTACACACGGAAGAAAGGAGAGAAAGGGTAGAGTACAAACCTTCTCCTTTGTTTTCTGGTTCTCGGCTCGGAGGTCTTCATATTCGCCTATGGCTAAAAGGAGAAAAAAGGAAAGCAGCATTATAACACTATCAGAAGTTTACTGTAGGAAACCCCTGGATCCAATTAGCCTCTGTGGTCTGTGTACTAGGTTGGGGGTGGGGCAGAGAAGAGGCCGCAGAAGAGTCTCTGAAGACCATGGGGGAGGGGAAGGGGGAAAAAAAAGTTACAGAGAGGGAGGGAGGCAAACCATAAGAGACTCTTAAAAACTGAGACAAACTGAGGGTTGGTGGGGGGTGGGAGGGAGGGGAAAGTGGGTGATGGGCATTGAGGAGGGCACCTGTTGGCATGAGCACTGGGTGTCGTATGGAAACCAATCTGACAATCAATTTCATATTTAAAAAAAAAAAAAGAGAGAGAGAGAGAGAGACCACAGCAGGTGTGAGCCCACCAGGCCAACTTTCGGCTCTCCCCAGGTCACAGAAAGACCCAGGAGCCATAAGTGACCTAGGACAAATCACTTCTCTTTGATGCTCAGCATTTGGGCCTGTGAGAGGAGACAGGTGGGTCCTCCGTGAAGTTCCTTCCAGCACTGTTAGTCTGTGGGGCTGTGATCAGAGGTTTCTTTTTAAAATCAGCCTCCAGAAAATAAAGTAGGCTTACACATTCGGTTCAGTGTCACACATCTGCTTTATTCACAAAGCACAAGATTTATGCCATGAGCATAAAACTAAGAACAACTATTTTCAGGCACTGCAAAGGTCATTGATTAGCAAGACATGACCAGGTATCAGCCAGATTCATTTCACTACGTTGGAAAAATATGTGAACGGTTGGGAAATATTTCCAACTATGTGAGAAAACAGCAGCCTATTATTGAAAATCCTCTACTGCCAGGAAAATAAAGTAGCCTGAACCTCCACATCCACCTTCTGGCCAAAGCACCATTCTTAGATATCCTCACGGTTGAGAATACAAGGTTCACAGCTCATGATGGGAGGAAAGAGCATGACCCGCGATTAAGGATGGAATGAAATGTACAAGGTGGGCCTAACAGAGCCGGTACCTGTTCCCAGACCAGCACCCTGACTGGCGCCACAGAGCCAGGGCATGCCCAGATTGCATTTTTGTACTTTTACTTTAAAAACATTTTCAGCGGGGTGTGTCTACAAAAAGGTCAGTTGTTTGTTTGTTTGTTTGTTTGTTTGTTTTTTAAAGGACAGAGTTTCCTATTTCCATGAATAACCCAAAGATAGAAAAAAATAATCAGACATCAGTGGCTTCAAGAACATCCCAGATAATTTGGTCATTAAATCCAGGAGTGTAGGATTCTAACCACTGGAGCAGAGAACACCTCAAAAAACATACAATTCACATGGTGAAGTATATCCTCCATCAGTGATCCAAAGGGTTTAGAATAGCTAAGGCAATCACAGGACCACAACCTTAACACCCAACGAAATGAACAAATATTTATGGGATTACACCACCAATGCCCAGAAGTTTTAGCGGCACTCTGTGATGCTCTAAATAAGAATTAACGGACAATTTTATTGAAGCCGAGAACAATCTTTGAGAATTAGCCCATAAAATAGCTGAATAGATACATGTAAAGATAACAGCCCTTTTTATAAAGAATTACATTTTCAACAGAAAAGACTAGAGTGACCACAGAATGAAGTCCTATGCACACCAGCTCCTCCTCAGCCTCCACCACACAAAACCCAACCAATGGGTATAAACTAAATTTGTCCTCAGTTATGAAAAATCAACAAAATGACCCCCTCCTTTTTTAACAGAAAGCAACAAAACTAAGAGAGCCTAAAAAGATGCACTTATGCATTGGGTAGTCTATGGTTGTGGTCCCAAATCTTATTACTGTATCTAATATTCTTTCAAAAACTAAATATATTTTACTGAGAGATTTTCGTTTACTTGACATTTAAAAGTATGTGCAGATGAAGTAGAAAAATCAAAACTGATTTACCACTCTTTTCTTGATGACCTACATTATAGACGTACAAACAAACAATAAAAGGCTTATAAAACCATGATCTCATACTGACATTAAGAATTTTTTTCTATTTCAAACATTAGATAACAGCTTTGAAGCTTTTAAAAAATACCGATACTACTCTTCCATTTTCTGACCAATAGAATCCAGATGAAACACCGCTGACTCCCAACTACCCTTCATCTATCATGACTTAATGGAAACCACAGAAAATATGCTTTCTTGTGACCATGTGCAACTTACAAAAATAAAGCCAGGTAAAGGGAATGCAGAGGAAAAGTATAGGAAGAATTCAACCACTTGGCAATGGGAAGGGGGCTCCTGGGAGATAGGGTAACGGAGAGAAAAACATTTACTTATATTTTTATTTCTTTGAAGATAAAAAACCAACCTCACTGCCCTAAATAAGATTTACATACATACACACACAAACCCCATAGCGAATACACATGTAACCAACCCTAACCTCAGCGAAACTGGCAAAAATTGAAGTGACCTATATTATTCAGCTACTTCTTCTCTGGCAATGCTAAAGGGTCACAGAGAAAGCCTTCTCTTTGTTTCAGAACTGGCTCACTGGGAATTTTTGAAGTGAGTCACACAGCTCAAGTGATTTGATGATACAGATTCTCCAAAGCTTGAAGTAACCCGGTACAAAAGTAGATATTAACTTGACCAATGCTCTGCCATCTGAAAGACATCCACAGCTTAGGAAGACTTCATCTCTTGGGTTTACAGGTACAGTTTATTTCACTGTACTATTAGGTCATATAACAGTAATTAAAAAGTGCAGCCAAGGGACACTGGTCTATTTGGTGACTCTCTCTGAATCTCAGATTCCTCATCTGAAGAATAAGAATAATTATCATACATCTTTCTTATAGTGTTGTGATTAGGAGTTAAGGTAAGATGTAAGAGTACCTTAGGTATATTACGTGTTCATTACATGTTAGCCATGGTTATTCTTAGGGATACAGCAAAGTATATCAAATCCTGCAACCCCCACCCTCCACCAAATAAAAGGAGGAGAAAGGGAAATAACAATCAATGGTACTGTGTTGTAGTTATAAAAAAAAAAAAAAAGGGGGAAGTTGGCAAAGTGGCGGAAGCACGTCTGGGAGCTGCACTTTTCAATCCTGGCTGCACATTAGGATCACCTGTGGAGCTTTTAAATCATACAGATGCCTAGCCCCCTCTCTGCCCACCCCAACCCAAGATTCTAATTTAACTAGTTTAGGGTGGACCTTGGGCACCATATTTGTTTTAGAAAGTGAGCACCCCAGGTGATTCTAATGTGCAGCCAGGGAGGGGAATCGTTACATAAGAGTACAGAATGGAAGAAAAAGGGGGATGTGGAGGAAACAAGGAGAATCTCAGGCAGAGCACGTGTTTCAAGAATCATGCTGGTTTTCTATTTCCCAACTCCCTAATACCAAGAAAGGGAGTTTTCTCTCCAAGCTGCAAATCATGATATAGCCAGCCCAGAAAGCTGATAAAAAGACTTAGCTGTTTCAGAGGCATGACACTTAAAGTTCGTAACTACAGGCTAGGATGGATAACAATCATGGTTTGCCTGGGACTTTCCCACTTTAGACTGAAGAGCCCTGTGTCCCTGGAAACCTCTCAGTTCCAGGCAGATTAATCACCCCATCTCAGGTATAAGCACCAGAACAGTCCTTCCAACCAATACCTTCTAGGCCTGTAGTGTCAAATACGGAGTCGCTAGCTACATGTGGCTGCTTACATGTAAATTAATTAAAATTAAATAAAACTTAAAATTCAGTCCTTCAGTTACACTAGCGGTATTTCAAGTGCTCAACCGTTACACGTGGCCAGTGGCTATCACACTGGACAGGAGGCACAGAACATTTCCATCCCAGCAGGAAGTTCTACTAGACAGTATTATTCTGGCCATCTCTGTCCAGATACCCTATAAGCACCTCACACTCTGTATGTTAGAAAGTGAACTCATCAAACTCCCTTTTCACCAAAACTTCCTCCTTCCTGTATGCATGATGTCCTAGATGGGATCATGTACCTGGTCTTCAAGCTAGTACCTCAGAATCATCCTTGATTCCTCTCATTCTTCCACCTTCCAACAGATCATCAAAATGCTCCCATCGCCTAAAAAGTCTCTCCAATCTGTCCTTCCTCTAAAGTATCTCTCCCCTGATTCTAGTCCTCAATAATGGTAAAACCCTCTAGCTTTCCTCTATCCAGTTCATTCTTCACAAAGTAGATAGTTAGCATAGGAACAAAGCAACCTGGTTTACATCATTCTTGGGTTTAAAAGCACCCAATGACATTAGCTTTACAACCTGGGACACCAATTCCCACTCGTGCCATTCAGTCTTAGAGACCACCACTCAATCCATCACACCCCAAGTCCCAATGCCTCCCTGACCCCTCGAAGATCTTTCATACCCAGATGCCTTTATAAACAGGTTTCCTTTGCCTGCAAGGTCTTCTCCTCCTTATCTTCCCAACGTGCTCCTTGACAACGCAATTCAACTGTCATTTCCTGTAAGAAACTCTCCCTACATACCTAAGACGAAAATCAACATGTGTATTTATAATATACTACCAGAATACACTGTTCATGTATCTCTACTAGAGCATCTATGTATAACGTTATAAATTATCTGAACATAAGCCTGTTTTCTTGTCTTCTCTCCCATTCGATTCATTGCTATAGACCTCACACCCAACAGAATATGAAGCAGAGTTGGTACCTATGTTGACTGAAAGGCTGGTTCATAAAAGTCTGGGATGTGGAGCAATTAAGTCAAATACCAACGTCCCCATCTTTTTTAAATGTTTACTTATTTATTTGAGAGAGAGTGAGAGAGAGAGAGAGAGAGAGAGAGAGAGAGAGAGAGAGAGAGCGCACGCACATGAGCGGGGGAAGGGCAGAGAGAGACAGAGGGAGTCAGCAGATCCAAAGCGGGCTCTGTGCTGACAGCAGAGAGCCCAATGCGGGCCTCAAAGTCACGAACTGCAAGATCGTGACCCAAGCCAAAGTCAGACACTTAACCAACTGAGCCATCCAGGTGCCCCTAACGTCCCCATTTTAAAAATGAAGATACACCGGGCACCTGGGTGGCTCAGCTGGTTAAACATTTGACAATTGATTTAGGCTCAGGTCATGATCTCACTGTTCATGAGTTCCAGCATGGAGCTTGCTTGGGATCCTCTCTCTCTCTCTCTCTCTCTCTCTCTCTCTCAATAAATAAACTTAAAAAAATAAAAATAAATAAAAATGAAGATACAAATGCACGGAGAAGTCAAATCCTGCAGTAAGAAATATTGGAGGCAGGACCAGTCTACTGATTTCCAAAGTCGTTCATGTAAAAATCATTACTGAGCATTACTGCGTGCGATGTGTTAAAACACCAGACCAGAAATAATCCTCTAGGGTGAGGACTGTGTCTTATGCATACAGATGCCCACATCCAGCACAATGCCTGACATACAGCAGGCACTTGATAAATGTGTGTTAAATTAAGGAAGAAGGAAGAATGGATCCAGTTCTTCACATGAACAACTTGTGAAAAAGCACATACTACCCTCCCCATATTAAAAGGGTCTCTTACATCACATGTTACAACAAGATACTTAATAAAAGTGAAGCTTTAAATAGCCATCAAATATACCCAGAAAAACACTGCCTCATAAGATCTTTTAATGCAGATTCTCATCCATTAAGTCTGCATCTCTGAGACTCATGGAGCCTTGAAACACCTCTTACTAATGGGGAACGAGGACATGAGTCGTAAGAGATAATGTTCAATTAGGACATTATTCCCTCCTGCACACATGCCAATGGGTCCTCTCCTAGAGCCAGAGTAGAAAGAGAAGTCATTTATACCTCCCTTATTAATTAAAGCATTAGAACAGTCAGAGAAAACACTGCTGGAAAACCTGATCAAAAAACAAAGATGACAGATTTCACATCTGAAAAGAAATTATGGCAAACCCGAAACGTATGCATTACTTGGTAGAACACACGGTTCAGTGTTAATGAATTAATGATGCTTAAGAAGTACTCTCAACGAACTATAGTAATGACTTCAAATTAACCAAGAGAAAGAGAGGAAACTGAGCATGTTTAAAATACATGCATAAGTCTGGTCTCCAGTCTGGCACGGAGCTTTGATGTCAATACTCCTGTCCTCCCAACAACAGAAAACCTCAACACACCAAAAGTCAACGACTCTTCTTAGGTCCATCAGAGAACGGAGATCACAGGGCAAACTGCTCTTCCAAAAATTAGAGAGATGGGCAAGATACAGACAATCACAACTTACGGGAGCAGAAGCTGAGGTTCAGAACCTCATCACCAAAGAGCGCCAAGACAGGAAAACCTAAGCAGTGGTTGGCAAATTGCTGAAGGCTCACTTCTCACAAGTTTGAGAGCTAAAAACTCCAGTGGGTAGGCCACTCTTAGGAGGGCCCCAACCTTTTGTGAGTTTTACACCCAGGAGGGCTACCAAGTCCTCACAGTAAACCTCAGAGGAAATTTCCCTACTACTTTAGGCGGGGGAAGGGAGAAGGCGCCATGTTGAAATGTGCCCAGAGCCTTAGCAAGGCCTGCCCTTAGGAAAAATCATTTCATCAGAGCCTAAGAGACTTGGAGGAAGATAAGAGCCAACTCCAGCCCCCTCTGGCATGCCTGTCTTACCTAAGGAGAAAAAAACAAAACTGAGAAGCACAAGTGAAAGTCGCAGCCCAAGGGGACAGGTGCACCGAGACCCTGAGACCTTATCACAGGACCATCGGAGGCTTCCCCTCCCCCATACCCTACCCCGTGAATATTTAGAGCAGAGTTGTTCCTAAGTGCCAAAACTTGGAAGCAACGACCATGCTTACCCACAGGTGAATGGATAAACAAACTATGGTACATCCATACAAGTATTATTTGGTGATAAAAAGAAATATCAAGTCACAAAAAGACACAGGGGAACCACCATAGGTGCATATTGCCCAGTGAAAGAAGTCAATATAAAAAGGCCACGGACTATATGATTCCAGCTCTATGACATTCTGAGGAAAGCAAAACTATGGAGCCAGTAAAAAGATCAGGGGTTCTGCCAAGAGTTCAGGGGTAAGGAGGGAGTGATGACCAAGTAGACCAGAGGGAATATTTGGAGGAGTGATACTTCTGTATGATAACGTGATGGTGGGTATATGTCATACATCTGTCCAAACCCATAGGACATATAACATAAAGAATTAACCCCCATATAAACTATGGACTCCAGTGAATAATACCGGGTCAATACAGCTCATCAATTCTAAGAAATGCACCACACTAACTCAAAATGATAGTAACAGAAAAAACTGGGGGTGAGGGAAGGTGAGGGGCTATGTGGAAATTCTCTGTACTTTCTGCTAAGGTTTTCTGTAAACCTAATATATATACGTATGTGTGTATACATACAGCCTATATATATATATATATATATATATATATATATATATATATATCACAATCATACTCTGATTTGTGCCATACAGGATTCGAGATAGAATCAAGTCACTGAAAGGATCCTAATATATTACTGTTTGTTGTGCCATATAAAAATTCCAGAACTCATGCTTTAATACTTAAAATATTTAATATTCAGCATGGTAAGCAGACAAGAATGAAAGCCATGTTCCTCCTGGATTTTAAAGCCAAACGTTGTTGTAAAACAGAATAAAATCTACAGGACAACAAAGTTTAAAATATACCTACTTTTTGGGATCCACTTTTGAAAATTTTTCCCACAGCTGTACTTATAGATACAGGTGTACAAGGATGTAAGCAGCATCTTTATTTTAATAAACTTTAATTTTGTAAACTTTAGATTTACAACAAAATTGTAAAGAGAGTACAGAGAGCTCCCATATGCCCCACACCCAGTTTCTCCTATTATTAACATCTTACATTAGTATTGCACATTGATTACCGCCATCGGACCAATACTGACACATTATGAAGGAAAGTCCATACTTCAACTATATTTCCTTAGTTTTTACCTAATGTTCTGTTTTTCTTCCAGGATTCCATTCAGGTACCCTGTTATGTTTAGTTGTCATGTCTCCTTAGACACCTCTTGGCTGTGACAGTTTCATATACTTATCTATAAATATTTCTATATGTAATCATCTAGATCTAGATTGGGCAAAACATGAATCCATACTGATGTCTAGTATCTATTGCCCAAAGCATTATTTTTAATAGCAAAGACACAGAAACACAGAGATGTCCATCGAGAGGACATTAACTACATTGGGGGAAATCTGGAGAGTGCAACACTATCCAAATCAATTTTTAAAGATTCAATTCTATATGTACTGATAGGAATTCCATAATACATATTAAGTGATTAACTACATATGTGTGTTCATGTGCACAGTTTTTGAGAGGAAACAACAAAAAGTTAACAGTGCAACTCTGAGGAATGGGAAGGGGGTGAGAGCGTGTGTGACCAATGGGACGGCACTGCCCTCAAAGAGGAACACAATGTTAGGTATCACAGTGGTCTGCGGCCTCCAAAGGATCACAGCACATTAAATGATGTAGAGTATGGGGCGCCTGGGTGGCTCAGTCAGTTGAGCGTCTGACTTCGGCTCAGGTCATGATCTCGCGGTCTGTGAGTTCGAGCCCCACATCGGGCTCTGTGCTGACAGCTCGGAGCCTGGGGTGTGCTTTGGATTCTGTGTCTCCCTCTCTCTCTGCTCCTCCCCTGCTCACACTCTTTCTCCCCAGAATAAACAAAGATTAAAAAAAATTAAAAAAAAGATGTACAGTATATCCACGGTATTAAAATTTCATGGGGAGAAGAACAGTTGGGGGGAAAATGTCTAAAAAGACTCCTTAGGAGAGTAGAATGAAATAAAGATTAAGAAACAATGAATCAGAGGGAAGAGTTCATTGTACTTTTCATGCTATATGCTTATTTTTTCCTATATAGGCAGATGTTTATTTTTAATTCAATTTAAAACAAAAGTAAGATTGAACGACCCAGCAGACATCTTACATGAATGATGAAATTCTGACTGCAAGACGTAATTCTTCAGCCCGTGATGAGCGTCCATCTCATGGAGGGTTGCCCATTTGGTGCCTCTGAGATGGTAGTTCACAAACTTTAGGAGGAAACTGCATTTTTAGGGTTTACAGCCAACACCGAATGTCCCCCAAAGTCTAAAATACTTACTATCTGGCCATTTACACAAAAAGTCCGCTGACCTCGGATCCACAGTATGTTCGCTTAAAAACTTTTTTGGGGTGCATTCATACAGTGGAATACTATTCAGCAATGCAAATAAATGAACTGCAACCACACACGATGCTGATAAATCCCACACGTAATGAGCGAAAGAAGACACAGCAAATAATGCATCCTGTATGATTCCATTTAGCTAATCTTCAGAGACTGGCAGAACTTACCTTTGGAGACACAAATAGCATCGGGGAAAGGCAGGTGAGAAGGATTGGGAGGTTATGAAGGGGTTTCTGGAAATGTTCTGATTTAAGTGTTGTTAGAAGCACTTCTTTTTTTTTTTTTCAATAACTCATTGAGATGCTCATTCCTATTTCGTGCACTTTTCTCAATCTAGGTTATATTTTGTTGTGAAAGCCAAACATCCTAAGTGTCGATTTTACAAAAAACATACCCAGATGAAGAAAAATAAATTTACCAGGCCTCTTTTCATCAATAAGTAAGAAAGTGCGTACGTACCCCCATTATTCAGAGACCGGTGGCCCCCCGGACCACACTTGTAAAAATAGTGACGTGAAGCCAAGTTTGCACTTGGTACCATGGCAACCGTTTAATCCCAAACTGCTTTCTACTGACTGACTTTGTGTGTATCCAAGACCGACAATGCTTCAGCTTTTCCTGACTGATACAGTCACGGCAGTAGGCAATCCTTTGGGCCCCTTTTGTCGAAATAATGCTCTAGCTACTTTGTGGCCTAGAAGTCAAGGCAACGCTGGGAGCCTCTTTAATGACTAACTCAGCTCTAAGACTAAGCCTGGCTAAATTCCCATCGGAACCTTAAGCACTATCGCTATAGTCTTGGAGAAAATGATAGCTAACTCTAAAGATGAAACGTTACCTTGCTTTAAAGCCCATTATCTTCCTTTCCGATAGTGTTTTCAGTTTGCTTGGCATGGTTGTGGTCTCACATCGTAACATCATTAACTGTTGGGTATGATCACACCCTTCAAAACTTCCTCACCAGGTTCCAAGTGACATGGCATTACTACCCTGACCGGTGTAGTGGACGTCTGTTGTGTCTGCCCAACTTGCAACCCGCCCCCCTTTCTGGTAGTGGTACACCATTCTTGTTTGGACAACCACTCCGATCCACTGGCCTTTGTGGGGGCTGCCAATCAAGGTGCCCTGCCCTGCCCTGCCCTGCCCTGCCCAAAGGACTTAAACCCGTGACCCAAACTCTGCCAACTAGACACTCTTCCTGGAATTCATATGCCTACCACCATCTCTAGGCTAGGAACTCCTCACCAGCAGGGACAAGGTTTTATTCATCTCTCCAACTCTGATGCCTAGCACAGTGCCTGGCTATGAATATTCAATGCGCGTGGGACGAATAAATTACGGAGGAAATCATGTACCTTACACAAATGCTGAGCTAAGTCGATCATTTCCCAGCAGAATTCGGGAGGGAGAGCAAATCGTACGATGTTTTGTAAGGGAAATGTCCACTTTAGGAGCTAAGAAATATGCATCGGAAATAGTATCCCAAGTTGCCATTTGTCAGTGCATTAAAGATGTCAATCAGTCCAATAAAATAAAGCTCCAGAAAGGACAAAAAGAGAATTACCTCATTACCTCAACATCTGCTTGAACATAAGCAATCACACACTGGCTAATTTTTTTCAAGGGACATAATATAACTTTCTAGAAAGACATAATATAGCTAATTATACCATTCACTAGAAGGGAACATACAATGTTTTGAAGTAATTCAGAAGTGGGTGTGATTTATAAGACATAGAGCCGAGGGAATGGTAAGTATAAATTAGAGATTGTTCGTATTATGACAGACTCCGTCATTACATTTCACAACTTTTGTCAAAAGCAACCTTATTCACCACACCACCGCAGGCTTCACATTAGGGAAGGCTGGGTCAGTTCTGCCATTCAGAGTAGATAGGAATCTTCTTTCTGAACATACTCCCGAGGAACAGGTTCAAATTTTTGACCAAAAACTCACTAACGAAGAAATGAGATGAGGAAGCCAATAACCTTGTAAAAAGATTGCAAACCTCACTAAGAACCTCACTTAATTTTTCTAACGGTGCCATGTTTGTTCATCAGACTGGCGAAAATGAAGAAACTCATCGGACTGTCACAATTAGTAAAGACCGAGGTTGGTCAATGGTGACAAGTGGGGGGGGGGGGGGATGGACACTGCGGGGGGGGGGGGCAGGTGAACTGGTACAACCATTTTTGGGGGCACCTTGATGACGCCCAGCAAAACTTTATGTCTACCACGGGGCACCTGGGTGGCTCAGTCAGTTGAGCATCCGACTTTGGCTCAGGTCATGATCTCACAGCTCTTGGGTTCGAGCCCCACATCGGGCTCTGTGCTGACAGCTCAGGGCCTGGAGCCTGCTTCACATTCTGTGCGTCCCTCTCTCTCTCTGCCCCTCCCCAACTCACAATCCGTCTCCCTCGCTCTCAAAAATAAATAAACATTAAAAAACAAAAACTTTACTTGCCCTCTGATCCAACAATTCCATTTCTAAGAATCTATCCTACAAAAACAATGTGTAATTGCACACATCTGTGTGGTTATTTGATTCATAACTGTCTACTAGACAGTAAACCTGGTGGAGAGCAAGGAATGGCTGTTTGGTTCACTATCTACACCGAGGGCCTCCCACTTGGGCCTCATTCATGGTAGGTACTTGGTAAGTATTTGTTAAAGGAATACATGAATATGTTTACACAGGGTTGAAAAAGGAAACTAGAGTGTTCATCGGTAATGGTTTTTCTTGTCCGCATTAAATAGGAGTAGTGGAATTATTCACCATGTTAACAGGGATTAAAAATATATTGTCTATTTCCAACAATAAATAACACATACCATCAGCTTACAAGATTAATGATCTTAGGGGCAAGAGCCCAAACACCTAGTTGCCTGTTCATCTACCTCAAACTCCCATCTTCCCAATTAATTCCATGGGTCAAACAGCAGTTAAATGCCCTTGAAATAAGTCCTTTGTTATCACAGTCTATGATCCTATGACAAATAAATGCTCTGGTGTTGAGATGGAAAATGCTCTGGTGTTGAGATGAAAAAAATCCCAACACCCATGTAACCGGACTCCATCCTAAAAAAAAAAAAAAAAAGTGCACCTTTTAAGACACACAAATTCCAAAGCCTAACTGTTCTGCCTTTGATACGCCCATCATCAAGGAAATACATCCTCTAAAAATACCAAACCATAGATTTGTTTTCCAATATCTGAAAAGAGCCAAAAACTTAAGAATCCTCCCTTTTTCTCGGCTCTCAAATCCAACACAGAGATAGGGAATGTACTCCCAAATCAAATATAAACAACTTGTGGATTTTCCGCATTGTTAATCTACCCTTGAAATTATACTCAGAATAAAAAGGAGTGAAGTTTTTTTATTGCATCATTATTTGAAAACCAACCATCCATCAAGAGCTCTGATATCCAACCGACAGATATTACCAATGATGAAAGCTCCAACTGTCTAGAATCCCAAGTACTATGTTACTGGGGGAAGAGCGCTATTAGAAATAAAATACTAACAGAATCCAGCCCCTCAACTAAGCCACTTGAGAAATGTCAGATAAGGGCATTTCACCCATCCACTGGATTCACCGATGCTTGTGACTTTATGAACTAAGGCTAATTTAGGATGAGAGTCGAAGGTACTGGGAAAGGCCATTAACGTTTATCCAACGGTTTCTAGACGCTAGATACAACAAAGGAAATGGGTTCTGTCCATTTCAGTGAGGTAATAATTTCCCCAAGATCACAGGATTGGTAAACAATCGTGCTGAGATTTGTTTCCAGGAATGTGAATTCCAGAGGGGTCCACACACCTTTGCGAATGGTATGTCTGTGGTTTCAAAAGAGCAACAGGTGCACAGAACTGGGCAGGGCCCAATAAAATCATCTGGTTTAGCCCATGCCTTTAGTCAGGTAAGGCATTATCACCGCAAGACCCATGGAAGGGAAGAGCCTTGTCAAGTTGAGCCAACAGAAGTGAAAGAGTTGAGAGTGAACAGCAGGATTAGCCCCAGAGCAGGCCCCCTTCCACTATGTGGCCATGTCACCAAGTGATTCAGAAAAGCACAAGTTCCTACACGTTTTTACTTCCTAAATCTGTGCGGTTCCTCGCTTTCTTGACCCACATTCTCGGGCCACCTTCGGGCCGGATAATAACAGTAATTGTAAACGTAAAGAGTGTTGAACTCACACTTGATCGCTAATTTGGCTTTGTGGCCAAGTGCAGTAAGAGGTGAAAATTATTGATTAGAACACTTCTTTACCAGGAGGTAATCCCCAGGGGAAGTGTGGAAATGCATGCACAGGGCCTGGCTCTCCTGACCAGAGCCAAGTCTGAATTCGGGAAGCCCAACACAGGCAGGGTGTTGGCTCACTGACTAATAAACTGCTAAAAATGGTAAGTGGTCAAACACATCGGGGCCTGGAATTGTGGCTGGGGAAGGAAAGAGGAACTAGCCCGAAGGGGGCTGAAAAGCAGGGAAGGCTGCGTAGCGGCAGCGCGGCAGGCCTCCCAGCGCCAATGTGCAAGGGTGGGGCCGAGGCTGGGGAGCGCGGCCCGCGGAGCTGCCCAAACCGCCTCCTCCCGAGACGTCCGGCCCAGCCGCTTCTCCCGCGTGTGAGGTGGTGCCGCGTCCGCCCCAAATCTCGGCCCCTTCCCCCCACCCCAGAGGGCCGGGGAGGGCTGCCCGCACTGCCGGGCCCGACAAGCGCTCTTGACCCTCGGCCCCGGGCTCTCCTTAGGCGCGCGGGGCGCGGAGGACGCTCCCGCACGGGTGATGGGGCTACGGGTGAGAGCGCGGCAGCCGCAACACCGCCCACCCAGCCTGCCGCAGCCGCGACCCGGCGCCCGGGAGCCGTCCCCGCCCACGGGCCGCGGCTGCCCGCACCTGGCGGCCGCGCGCCCGCCTACCTTGCTCCTTCAGGCTGGTGATGAGCTGCAGCTGCTTCTCCTCGTCCGAGCTGTTCATTTTGGCAGGTGGGGCCGGGAATAAAGGAAAGGAGGGAGAGGCGAGGGGTGCAGCGGGGGGGAGGGGGAGGAAAAGCAAGATGCCGGTGGCGTGCGGCTGCACTACCCGGAAGTTGGGTCTGCTCCCGCTCCTCCTCCTCCTGGCGCGGAGCGCGCGAGTGAGATCATCCCCACGCACCTACTCGGCGGCCGCCGCGGTTGCACCTGCGGGCGGGCGGTGGGGCGGGGTGGGGAGGGCCGGGCAAGAGGTGGGGCGGCGGAGGGAGCGGCGGCCGCCCGGGGCCCCAGCCGGTGCCAAGCCTTCGGCGGCCGCTGCGCCTCGCCTTTCCCCCCCGCGGAGGTCGGCGCCGCAGGATGCGCAGTCGGCGGGGCGTGGGACCCGCGGGTGTGCCCTGCGGCTCGCTCCTGCACCCCTCCTCCAGCCCCGATCCCCCGGACACGGCAGGGGGACAAACCGGCCTTGGGGCTGCGGCGTCCCTGGAGACAGCACTTTGAACGCTACCGCGGGCCGCCCCCCGCGAGCCACCAAGGGAGAGCGGGATGTGGTGGGCAGTAAAACAACCCAGGCCTCAACTCCGTTCTCATCCAGTAGAGTCTGGGGGCGGTGTGGGAAATCGGGTGCCCGCAGGGGCAAGCTCAGTGTGCACGTTTTGCACCTTGAAAAACAGGCAGGGACTGAAACCGGCCCGGTAAGGGAACGCCTCCGGAGTAAAGGACGTAGTAGTCACTTGACGGTGACCACGGCCCAAGCGGCTTCCTCCAGCTGCTCGGGGGTTTGGGAAGTGGTCAGAACGTGGGCCCTGCAGCACGTGGATCGCGAGGCCTCGCGGAGCATCTGCTCTGCGGTGGCAGGACCTTGCGCTTAAGGAGGCCGACACTGCGGTCAGAATGGCGGAGGCCACGCAGAGCTGGCAGAGTGAAGCCAGGCATTTGTCCCACGTCACTGCCCTCTGCACTGTTTAAACCCGGCTCTGGCTTAGACCTTGGCCAGAAGGGGTGTGGCAGGCCTGTCACATTTCAGAATGGCCCTCCCCAAACCCCAGTTGCTGGTTAGTCTTTGGTCAAAGTCTTCTGACCTCTTTGAACCTCATCTGCAGAATGGGAATGATACCAATACCTACTCTCCAAGAAAATACAAAGCAAATCTAGAATTTGACCTACACTAGGTGTTCTTTTTTTTTCTGTTTTAAAATTAAGTTTACAGGTCAGGAGAAAGGGGTTGGGGTGCTCATTTTAAGCTAAAAGAGGCACAGTTCTTTTACATTCATCATTAAGCATCCAAAATAAATCCAAAATGAATTAGACTGCACATCTGGTTTTTCTCACCAACTCACAACTCACTGTGCTCAAACCAGCACAGTGCTTCTGCTCAATACTCACCTGCAAATGTCCCACTCTATTTACCAAGGGATCTCTCTGTGATAGGTGGGGGAGGGGGAGGGGAGCTACTGTTAACTGGTATCTGTCTGATACTTCTACTAAAGTCTAACTCAAACTCTGAAAAAAATGATAGCTCTGTTTTCTCTTCTTCTAAAAAGCTGATATAGCATTTTAGGATGGGTAATTTAGTGGTGGAATGATCTAAGAGGGCAGCACAGTATTTTTAAATGAGAGTGAATTGGAACTTTGAAAACTTACAGATAATTTTGGTATGGCGTCTTATTATTCAATCCTTTCCCTAGGTTTTCATGAGATAGTTGAAAACATTTGCAGATCAACTGTCATGAAAATCCGCAAGAGATTAACCAAAGGGCCTTTGCCCTGAGATTACCTGAGGTTATGTCTTAAATCTTCAAAATCTAAAGTCCCAAGGGGGTCCCTGGGTGGCTCAGTCAGTTAAGCGTTCAACTTTGGCTCAGGTCATATCAATACGGTTTGTGAGTTCCAGCCCCTTGTCGGGCTCTGTGCTGACACCTCAGAGCCTAGAGCCTGCTTTGGATTCTGTAACTCCCTCCCTCCCTCTCTGCCCCTCCCTCCTTCCCCCCCCCACCTCTGTCTCTCTCTCTCTCTCTCTCTCTCTCTCTCTCTCTCTCACTGGAGAATAAATAAACTTAAAAAAAATTTTTTTTGGAAAGTCCCAGGAAACATGAGACAATTCAGATTCAACTACAAGAGCATATGAATGATATGTGCTGCCACCAGGTATTTTGTATAGAGAAATCATTTCTTTCCAGAAAAAATATCAAGAGATTTGAGCAACAAATCATGGCCACCTGGCTTTTGTAAAGCACCAGGAAACCCGGTAAACCTGATCAGTCACCCTGAGTGCTGGACAATGCCCAGAGGCCTCCTCCAAAACTAATCAAAAATATTCAACCAAGTATCAGCATTGTGCCTATTAAATATTTGAGTTAGTTCACAAAGTTCCATTATTTTAATGGCTGATATAATAATCTACTCCAATTATACAGTAATTAGGTATCACTTTTGGAGTTTAAGAATGAGTTGATTAATTATCAAATCTATAATCAAATTGAGTGCTTTGGTCCCAAGCTGAATCTGAAGCCCCTTGAAATCAATCCTGTTTACCTTCCTTGGAATTAAAATAGCCTCCTGAAATACAATATGGTATTATCTTCAGGGCATGGAATGAATTATTAGGATGGCTATTAGAGTCAATTATTGGGATTCAGATCTCCCATTACACTATGGTTTATTTATATGATATGAATATTGATGGAAAGGATAGAAGTGATATAATTAGTTTTTGTTCTGTTTAATAATGCACATAGGGATTTGTGTTGCAGGCATCACAATGGAATTATTAACCTCCATATAACATATAATTAAAAGCCTTTTAAAAATGAGCGTCCGACTTCGACTCAGGTCATGATCTCACGACTTGTGAGTTGGAGCCCCGTATTGGGCTCTGTGCCGACAGCTCAGAGCCTGGAGTGTCTTCAGATTCTGTGTCTTTCTCTCTCTCTCTGCCCCTCCCCCACTCATGCTCTGTCTCTCTCTGTCTCTCAAAAATAAATAAACTTAAAAAAAAATTTGTTTTAATATGAATTGGAAGGGTAGGTACCAAACTCAGGATAATGGCTGCCTCTAGGAGTAGAAAATAGAGGAACAAGCCCAGGGGTGAGGAGTGGAGTGTGAGACAGCAGTAGTCAAAAGGATTTTCTCTTTAATGCTTATTTGCATTTTCAGGAAATTAAAGTAAGTTCACATTATTTATGTAGCCTTTTGAAGTATATAGATATAGATTTGTATATAGTATATGTAAGTATATAGATATAGAGCTATAAATACATTAAAAATATAACATGAAAAATGGTTCATTTTCTTTGACGTACTAACTCCATTTTAGGTATCTATCTTAAAAGTCTTTATGTATAGAGCTACTTATTATAATATTAATCATGATCTAAAGCTGATAACATTGGTGTGCTCAGTCGGTTAAGGGTTGGACTTCAGCTCAGGTCATGATCTCGTGGTTTGTGAGTTCGAGCCTCATGTTGGGGCTCTGTGCTGACAGTTCAGAGCCTGAAACCTGCTTTGGATTCTGTGTCTTTGTCTCTCTCTGCCCCTCCCCTGCTCGTGCTCTGTCTGTCTGTCTCTCTCTCTCTCAAAAATAAATAAACATTAAAAAAAATTAAAACTGATACTATTGCATATTATTTCATGACAAAAAGAAATAAAGTATTAATACATGCTATAACATAAATAAGCTTTGAAAACATTATGCTAAGTGAAAAAAGCCTGTAAGAAAACACCAGATACTATGATCCCATCTATACAGAATGCAGAAGAGGCAAAAGCATAGAGAGAGAAATTGATCAGTGGTTGTTGAGGACTGGGTGGCATTGAGGACTGGGAAAATGGGAAGTGACTGCTTAATAGGTATGGAGTTTCTTGTTAGGATGATAACATTTTTCTAAAGTTAATTGTAATGTTTGCACAACTCTATGGATACATTCAAAATTCTTAGAATTGCATACTTTAAATGTATACTTTGCATGGAAGAATTTCATGGTATGCGAATTACATCTCAAAAGCTGTTATAAAAAAAGATTTTCAGAGGAAGTAATGGTTTACTTCAATACACTACTTACATGACTAGTAAATTTATAAGTTTCTTATATAAGTATCTTTCATTTTTTTAAAGCTTACTACATATAATAGTTTGTTCCAATTTTTACTGAACATTATTTCATATACATTTTATCTTGGACCAACATAAGCTACACCGTTATTCAGTGCCATTCCATTATGTTAACGAACAATGAACCATTCTCAGGTTTTTAGATATTTGAGTTGTTACTAATTTCTGTCTCTTTATAAATAGTGCAGCAGGAATACAAGGGCAATGCTAAGGCATATCATAGTCAAACTGTTGAAAAGTAAATATAACACTCAGGTCTTAAAAGCAGCCAAAGAAAAGTACATATTACATTCAGGAGAACAACAATAAAAGTGATGACAGACTTCTTATTGTTTAATGTTGTAATCATTAAAGGATTACAACAATATTCAACACTCAACAATGTAAAGTTCACAGTATCCAGCATCTAAAAATTACAGTAAGCAAAGAAGCAGAAAAATATGATTCATAAGACGTCTGTGAACAGAAAGTCTCATAAATAACAGAGATGATGGAATTAGCAGACAAGGACCTTATAAGCAATATTTTAAGTCTTATAAATATGTTTAAGATATATCAAAGATCTAAAGGGAAACATAAACAAGATGAGGAGGAAAACAGGAATTATAAAAAAAAATATTCTAATGGAACCACAAAAGATAAATACAATATCAGAAATGAAAAAAGCTCTATGCACATCAGATAGGATTTACTGCAAATTAGATAATACAGAAGAAAAAGATCAATGATTTTGAAACGAGCATTGGAAACAATCCAATATAAAACACACAGAATGAAAAAAAGATCTTTTTGAAAAATTAAACAAGCATCACAGACCTGAAATACAATATCAAGCAGTTGAACACACATGAAATTAATGGCCCACAGGGAGATGAAATAATGGTATATGAAAAATGTTTTTAAGTCACAAAATAATGACTACAAAGATCCCGAATTTGCTGGAAGATCAATTTACAGGTTCAAGTTCAGTGGTTAATTCCATATAGGAATACCCAAAATGATGAACAACAAAGTTCCATCAGAAACTGTGGAGACCCAAGGCAATGGGATGGCATATTTAAGGCCCTAAAAGTAGTAAAACTGTCAATCAAGAATTCCATATTCAGCAAGACTGTCCTTTAAAAATGAGAGAGAAATTAATTCCCAAAGAAAGAAAAGTTCAGGGAAATCATTACCACCAGACCTGTCTGACAAGGAATGCTAAAGGGAGTCCTTCAGGTTTAAATGAAAAGGCACTAGAGAGTAATTCAAATCTATATGAAGAAATAAACATCTCTGGTAAAGGTAAATATATGGGCAAATACAAAAGCCATTATTATTATATTCTTGGTTGTAACTTCACTTTTTATTTTTTACATTATTTAAAAGACATGCATTAAAAATAATTATAAATCTGTGTCATCACATGTTGTATAAAGTGTAATTTCTGACAATAACATAATAGGGACAGAGCTATATAGGAGCAGAGTTTTTTTTAAAGCTATTGAAGTTAAGGTTGCATTCATTCAGATTAGAATATTATAAATTTAGGATGTGAAATATAATCCCCATAGTAACCACCAAGAAAATATCAATAGAATATATACAAAAGGAAATCATAATGGTGATCACACACACACAGAAACCCTAAACACAAAACAAGGCAGTCATGTAGGAAATGAGAGGCAAAAATGGTATAAGGCATATAAATAACAATTAGCAAAATGAAAGAAGTCATTTATCAGTAATTACTTTAAATGTAAATGTATTCAACTGTTGAATCAAAAGACAGAGATTGGCAAAATACAAATACAAGAAAAAAAATCCAACTATATGCTGTCTACAAGAGACTCACTTTAGATCCAAGGACACACATAGGGTGAAAGTAAAATGATGGGAAAAATATACTCCATGCAAATAGTAACCAAAAGAAAGCTGAGGTGGTTATATTCATATCAGACAAAACAGACTTTAAATCATAAACTACTACTAGAGACAAAGGAGGAGATTGTATTTTCACAAAGGGTCAGTTCATCAAGAATATGTAACAACTGTAAACATATATGCAGCAAACAACAGACTCCCAAAATATATGAAGCAAACATTTACAGAATTAATGGGAGGGGCGCCTGGGTGGCGCAGTCGGTTAAGCGTCCGACTTCAGCCAGGTCACAATCTCGTGGTCTGCGAGTTTGAGCCCCGCGTCAGGCTCTGGGCTGATGGCTCAGAGCCTGGAGCCTGTTTCCGATTCTGTGTCTCCCTCTCTCTGCCCCTCCCCCGTTCATGCTCTGTCTCTCTCTGTCCCCAAAATAAATAAACTTTGAAAAAAAAAAAAAAAAAATTAAAAAAAAAAAAAGAATTAATGGGAGAAACTGACAGTTCAACTATAATAGTTGGAGGCTACAATACTTCATTTTCAATAATGAACGTAAAATCTAGATAGAAGATTAATAAGGATAGAGAGGGCTTAAACTATCAACCAAACAGATATAACAGACATATATAGAACACTCCAGCCAACAAAAGCATAATTCATATTCTTCTCAAGTACACATGGAACATTTTCCAGGATAGATATTATGTTAAGCCACAAATTTAGTCTCCATAAATTTTATTGAAATCATAAAAATCATACAAAGTATCTTCTTCAACCACAATGGAATGATATTAGAAATCAATAATAGAAGGAAATCAGGAAACTTCACATCGATATTAAACCACACCCTCTTTAACAACCAAAGGTTCAAAGAAGAAATCATAAGGGAAATCAGAAAATACCTAGAGAGGATTAGAAACAAAAATATAACACACCAAAACTTACGAAATCCAGTGAAAGTAGTGCTCAGAGGGAAATTTATAGCTATAAATAGCTAACACTGCACCTTGAGAAAACAGAAAAGTAAGAGCAAAATAAGCCCAAAGTTAGTAGAAGTAAGGAAATAATGATGAGAGATAAATAAAATAATAGACAAGAGAAAAACAATAGGAGAATCAACAAAATGAAAAGTTATTTCTTTGAAAATAACAACATTGACAAACCTTTAGCTGGAGTAACAAAATAGAGAGGCAATGCAAATAACTGAAATCAAAAATAAAAATGGAGACATTACTACCAACAATAAATACAACAATAAAAACGATTATGAGAAAATAATATGAAGAATTATACACCAGGTTAGAAAACATAGATGAAATGGACAAATTCCTAGAAACACACAAATTACCTAAACTGACTCAAGAAGAAATAAGACACTCAACAAACTCATAACAAGAGACTGAATCAGTAATTTAAAACCTTACAACAAAGGGAGCTTAGGTGGCTCAGTAGGTTAATCGGCTGACTTTGGCTCAGGTCATGATCTCACAGTTTGTGAGTTTGAGCCCCACATCGGGCTTGCTGTTGTCAGCACAGAGCCTGGAACCTGCTTTAGGTTCTCTGTCTTCCTCTCTCTCTGCCTCTCCCCTGCTTGTGTGCTCTCTCTCTCTGAAAAATAAAAACATTTAAAAAAAATTTTTTTAAAAACCTTACAACAAAGAAAATTCCAGGACCAGATGCTTTCACTGCTGAATTCTGCCAAACATTTTGAGAACAATTAACACCAATCCTTCTCAAACTCTTTCAAAAAATAGAAAAGGAGGGAATACTCTCTAACTTATTCTATGGGGCCAGCACTACTTGATATCAAAGCCAGATAAAGACATCACAAGAAAAGAAAATTATAGGTTAATAACCCTTATGAATATGGATACAAAAGTCCACAACAAAGTACTAGCAAACCTAATCCAAGAGCACATTACAGGGATTATACGACATGACCAAATGGTTCAACATAAGAAAAAAATCAATGTAATATATCACATAAATACAACAATAGCAACAATATTAAAAAAAACCCACAAGAAAGCTAATAGAATTAATAAATTCATTCAGCAAATTTGCAAAATACAGTATCAATGTGCAACAGTTGTGTTTCTGTATACCAGCAATGAACAACCTGAAAGAAAAATTAAGAAAGCAATTCCATTTATAAGATAATTTTTTTAAGATTTTATTTTTAAGTAATCTCTACACCCAACGTGGGGGTTGAACTTACAACCCTGAAATCAAGAGCCGCAAGGTCTACAAACTGAGCCAGCCAGGTGCCCCCTCCCACTTATAATAGCATCTTAAAAATTAAATACTTAATAACTGTAACCAAAGAAGTGAAAGATTTGTATGCTGAAAAACTACAAACACTGCTAAAAGAAAATAAAGAAAACCTAAATAATAGAAAGATATCCCATGTTCATGGATAGGAAGACTTAACATTGTTAAGACATCAGTAATTTCCCAAAGCAATCTACAGATTCAGTACAATTCCAGCATCCTTTTTTTGTAGCAAGGGATACACTGATCCTCAAATTCATACATACATGACTAGGAAGGAGCCCCTAATAGATCAAACAATCTTGAAAAATAAAAATAAAATTAGAGGATTGAAACCTTCCAACTTCAAAACTTACTACAAAGCTATAGTAAATAAATTAAATAATAGTAAATATAATAAACAGTAAATAAATATAGTAAATATAATAAATAATAAGTAAATATAGTAATATAGTAAATAAAACATAAATAATGACAAACATATCAACCAATGGACTAGAAAAGAGAGCCCCAAATAAATCCTCACATATATGGTCAATTGATTTCAACAGGTATGTCAAGAACCCTCAATGGGGAAAGGATAGTCTTTTCAATAAATTGTGCTAAGGAAACTGGATCCACATACAAAAGAATGATGTTAGGTCCTTATTTTGCAATATATAAAAATTAACTCAAAATGGATCAAATACCAAAGTACAAGAGCTAACTGTATTACCAATATATGACATTATCTCACTAAAGGGGATGGAGGGAAAAAGAACTGACCTAAGTACTTTGGATAACAGTAATTTTACTGGCTACTGTAAGGCTAAAGATAAAATGAACTGTATACAAACACTAACCTAGTTGACAAATGTGCCTCCCATTGGGGTCTGGGTTAGTAATTCTGAAACTACTCAACACGTAGACTAGGGTTAAATAAATAAGTAAACTGTAGATAATGGCAGATTGGTTTCTCACTGTCAGAGAAAGAACTTATAGTCAATTCTGCTTACACCATGATACATGTGTTCTTAAAAATCATTGCACTACAAAATTGCACAATAAAAACCATACATCCTTTGGGGTAAAAATGAGGTTGGGGCACATTCAAAAACTGTCAGTAATACATTTTTTTAAAAGATAGGAACCTAACAAAAACGATAGCATAGTTTTACACTATTGTAGCTAATGTTAAATGATTAGCTACAATAACAAGAGACACGTATATGCAGCTTATGAGTTACTGTGAGTGAGACAATAGTTATCTGAAATCCCCTTTAAATGGACAAGTTTAAAACTATATATGGCTGGGTGCAGCTCACTGTCCTTGATTTGGTGAGTGGCCCTGAACATCACAGCTCTTTCACAGTCTAAAATCCTTGCCATGTTTTTCTGACACTGAGATGTAGGTCTTTAGAGGAAAGCATTTACAATAGATACCTGTTTCGTCACAATTAGAATTTTGCTCCATAGCGTTCTTCTTCAATTAACTTCTCTATCACTGTTAGAAATTCTTTTGCTGCTTTCTCACCTGTACTTGTCTTTCTCAGCTGGACTCTTTGCAGACAGCTGATGGCTTTGAAACTTGTAGTGGTGTTTAAAAGCATGAAACCAGCCACTACCAGCACTTTTTAAAAGGAACCATGTCTAAAGGATTTGGTGATTTCCACTTAAGATCTTTGTAAATAATGCTTTCTCTCTGATTATGAGAGTAGATTATCCTGAATTTTTCTGTTTGGCCTTCAGTTCATACACTCAACAATCTTTCCATTTCTTCCAATTCTTTAGGCTTTGTTCTTATTGACTTCACAGTACTTAAAGTTGTTCCATCAGGGAAGTTTCTTCTATTTTAAGAACATTGCCTTAGATAATCCTCAATATGGATTCCTTTATGCCTGTTGCTTGTGAGACATCACATGTTCTCGTTTCCTTTAAAACACTTCAGTATTTCTAGCTTCTCCCCAATACTTAAAGATTTCTTTTTCCATTCATTGCTTGGTGTTTTTGAATGAGAACACTTAGATGTGTTTGTGAAATACATGATTGAATGAATGAATTAATGAATGAATGAATTACAAATTCAAAAGAGTAGCAAAACATAACCTGGTCAGATAATACATGCAATGAGTTAAGGTAGCTGTAGATATTTGAGGTGCGTGTGTGTGTTTTACATAGTCCAACATGGCTTGATTCAGCTGGGCGCAGTTTTCTCTGTTCATCTACTCTTCCTTGGGGATAAAAATCTTGCAAAGGAAAATGTGAAATGCACATCATGCTCAAACTCTTCCTATTTGAAAGACAAGCATTATATCAGAATTGACTATAGCAATAAGCAAGAGAGGAAGACTAGGATGACCCTGTTGAGGGGCACCTGGTTGGCTCAGTCGGTTCAGCGTTGGACTCTCCGTTTCAGCTCAGGTCATGATCTCAAGGTTTCATGGGTTCAAGCCCCATGTCGGGCTCTGCGCTGACAGTGTAGAGCCTGCTTGGGCTTCTCTCTCTCTCTCCCTTTCTCTCTGCCCCTCCCCTGCTCACGCTGTCTCTGTCTCTCAAAATAAATAAATAAACTTAAAAAATTTTAGAATCAACTTGTTGATGCTGGAATACAATCAGAGATACCAATAAATTCATGTCTGTTTTAACATCTATAAGGTAATTAGGTATATATACATATAGGTATATACATCTATAGGTTATACCTATAGATGGGTTAATCTACATAACGTATTTCCTATCTTTGTCCACCGAGAAGGCCTTAGAAGGCCTAACATGACATCCCAGTTATCAATGACAGCCAACACCTGGATCTTGGTTTCTAAATACCAATCTGGAAGGAAAGCAATCAGAGTTCCTTGGGGGAAATGGCAGGTTCTAAGGCTGAAAAAGAAAGAATACAATATGAGCCTCGGGCATCATATAGTGCCAGGAGAAGGAAAGAAGAAAAGAAAGGGAGTGTGTCAAAAGGACTCTGGAATCAGCATGAAAGGGCCTTCAGTGGCTACAGCTGAAGCAGTTTGAGCAACCAGACAAGTAACAATAGCATGGGATTCTAACTCAAAGAATAAATAAATATCCATGACTCCATACCAACATAAATAAATGATTGAATACATTAGTGGGGAAGAAGGAAAAAAGGCTTCTGTTTAGAACTTGAATTATTATGTGTAAATTTCCCCCTCTAAGAGGTGAAATTTAATTCTCCTTACCTTAAGTGTGCACTGGACTTAGTGGGTTTCATCTAAAGGAAAGAAGATAGAAAAGGAAAAAAATAGTGACTGCAGTGGAAAAACCTAGTAGATAGCACTTTAACCAAGTACTCAAGGATGATCAAGGTTAACATCAACAGTGATAAGTCATGCTGATATCTTTTTCTAGTGATAGGATGCAGTGAGAAAGGTACTTCACATCTGTGGTATTTTTTGTGAAACCCATAAAATTCCAGTCTAATAATAAGAAAACATGAGAAACACAAATTGAGGAACATTTTATTTATTTTATTTTTAATTTATTTTTTCGTTCATTCATTCATACAAAATACCTGCTCAGCACTTTTTATACCTGTTGAGATTATGGAAACCATGGAAAGATAGACTGTCACAGATTAGAGAGGATTAAGCCATAAAATAATGCAGTATCCTGGACTGGATCCTGTTACAGAAAAAAAGCATTAGTGGAAAAGCTGGTAAAATCCAAATAAAGCCTGTAGTTTGATTAAGGGTATTGTGTCAGTGTTAATCTGTTATTTTTGACAAATGTCGTGTGGTGATGTACCCAGCAGGCTATGGATATATGGGAAGGATATATAGGAACCCTCAGGATACTCTACTGTCCTTACAACTTCTCTGTAAATCTACAGTTGTTCCAGAATAAGAAGTTAAAAATCAGTTGGCATTCACCATATTAACATATTCAAAATAAAATCCTCCATGATCATCTCAAATACATTCAGAAAAATAGCATTCAAGACTATTCAATATTAATGGCATGATGCAACTTCAGCAACCAGAAATAGAAGGGAACTTTCCTCAGTCTGATAAAAGGTACAGAAATCCTGTATCTAACATGTAATGACAAAGAGCAAAATATTTTTCCTCCTCAAGATTACATGTCTGCTCTCACCACTTTTATCAAACCTCATCCTTGGGGCACCTGGGTGGCTGTCGGTTAAGCAACCGACTTTGGCTCAGGTCATGATCTCACGGCTCATGAGTTTGAGCCTCACGTCAGCCTCTGTGCTGACAGCTCAGCACCTGGAATCTGCTTCGGATTCTGTGTCTCCCTCTTTCTCTATGCCCCTCCCTCCCTCTCCCTCTCCCTTTCTCTCTCTCAAAAATAAATAAACATTAAAAAAAAAAAAACCCAGAAAACCTCATCCTAGCCAGTGCGATCAGGAAAAAAATAAATAAAATGCATACAATCTAGGAAAAAAAGAAGTTAAACTGTCTTTATTCACAAATGATATGATTATAGAGGTTCCCGGGTGGCTCAGTCAGTTAAGTGTCCAACTATTGATTTCATCTCAGGTCATGATCTCACAGTTTTGTGAGTTCAAGCCCCGCATTGGTCTCTGTGCTGACAGTGCAGAGCCTGCTTGGGATTCCCTCTCTCCCCTTCTCTCTCTGCCCCTCCCTCACTCGTGCTGTCTCTGCCTCTCAAAATAAATAAACTTAAAAAAAAAAATGACATGATTATATACATAGAAAAACTGAAGGGATTGTCATAAAAGCTATTAAAACTAATCAACGGGCTTACCAAAGTCACAAGATAGGGAGCAATATATAAAATCAATTGTATGTCTATCTAATAGCAACTAACAACTAGGACCTGAAAGTTTCAATGATTTCATTTGCAATAACATTCAAAATAACAAATAATTTATTAATAGCTTTAACCACACCCCCAAAAATGTTCAAGATCTATGCACTGAAAAGTAAAAAAAAAAAAATTTGAGACATCAAACACATAAGTAAATAGACATACCCTGCTTAGGAACTGGAAGATTTTTTTTCTTTTTTTAAGAGCGAAAGCATGCTTGCAAATGGGGGAGGGGCAGAGAGAGAGGGGGAGAGAGAATCCCAAGCAGGGTCCACACTGTCAGCCCAGAGCCGGATGCAGGGCATGAACTCATGAACCGTGAGATCATGACCTGAGCCGAAGTTGTATGCTTAACTGAGTCACCCAGGCATCCCAGGAACTGGAAGATTTAATATGACTAAAATGCCAAATGCATCTATAGACAATATAATTTGAATAAAAATTCCAGCAGGTTTTTTTTGTTAGAAAATGAAAATCAATTCTAAAATATATGGCAATGCAAAGGACCTAGAATAACCAAAGATATCTTGAAACAAAACAGAAAATCAGTTAGGAAACACTGGACTTGAACTACATTGTAGACACAATGTACAGAACATTCCATCCAACAGCAGCAGAATACAAATTCTTCTCAAGTGCACCTGGAACATTCTTCATGATAGGTAATATGTTAGCCACAAAACAAGTCTTAACAAATTTAAGATTGAAATCATATCAAGTATCTTTTCCAACCACAATGGTAGCCATTTTGAAATATGCCCAGAGAATTCTACTATCCTTAATTAGGCTTGTCTTCAAGAGAAACTATTCTACAAAAACCTAAACTAATGAGATTTTACCACAGCCTAACTGATCAGGAGAATGCAAATACCCAACTGTAGACTTCTACAGTCTCCCACAATGAAAAGGAAAAATACCCAACACCAGCTCCTTCTAGCTTCCAATGTGTAGTAAAGGAAATACCCAACCCCAGCTCCTTATAGCTTTCTTGTCTCTCCAGAGGGACTGAGAAGTAATTTTTAAAGTTTGTTTGTTTGTTTGTTTGTTTGTTTGTTTAGAGTGCACACACAGGAGGGCCAGAGAGATGGGGAGAGAGACAGAATTCTATGCAGGCTCTGCACAGTTACTGTGTCAGCACAGTGCCCAACGTGGGGCTCAAATTCACAAACCACGAGATCATGACCTGAGCCAAAATCAAGAGTGAGACGCTTAACCAACTGAGCCACCCAGGCACCCCAGGGCTGAGAAGTAATTTTAAGATCACACCCCAGGGGTACAGGCTGACCACAAGACAGAAATCTAATCACAGGACTAGGGAATGCTTCCTTTTCCCTTTAGGCTTTACCACCACATCCATAGGGTTTCTATAAAAACAGAAGTATAATGGAAAGAACTTCACATCTCAGACTTTATTTAAGAAGAAGTCTTTGGGGAAATCTAAAGACATAGAGGAGACAAAAACAAGGACGCCAGAGGAAAATTGAGCCTCTGACATCCACACCTATAGGAAATGGTAAACACAGCCTAACTCCTAGCCAGATAAACATAAAACCTTACAGTAAAGTCCTATTTACCTCAGTTCTTTTTACCCTATAGATCTTGACTAGGTTTAAATAAAACATTACTAAGCAAACTAAAGGACAAAAAGCACAGCATGAAGACAGTAAGCATCAGAACCAGACTTAAACACAGCAGAATGTTGGAAATTTCAGAATGGAAATTTAAAATAACTATGGTTAGTATGCTAAGGGATCTAATGAAAAAAGTAGAACATGTAAGAAAGATAGAAACTGTAAAAATCAAAAAGAAGTGCTAGAAATCAAAAATATCATAACAAATAAAGAATGCCTGTAATGGGCTCATGAACAAACTGGGTATGAATGAGGAAAGAATCAATGAGCTTGAAGATACATCAATAGAAATTTCTTAAACTGAAATGCAAAGGGGAAAGTTTGAGAGAATAAAAAGGAACACTATATCCAAAAAATATGGCCACAATTACAAGAGGTGTCACTTACATGTCATTGAAATACAAGAAGAGAAAAACACAATATAAAAATATTTGAAGTAATCATGACTGAGAATTTTCCAGAATTAATGACAGACACCAAATTGTGGATAAGGACAGATTACCAAACAGAATAAATACCAATATGTCTATAATTAGGAATATCACATCAAAAAAGTCAAGGAAAAAATGGCCAAGAGGCACATGCAATCAGCGTGAACTAACTACTGAAGATCAGGTTTCCATGATGGGACTGTAAAAGGGGCACAGTCCAGTGAAAGAGAGGAGAACCATACAATCACCACACGTACAAACAAACTCTAATAGTAAACACCATAAATAAGGGCATGGCAGTAACTCTTGCAGTATATAATTAACATTATGAATAAGACTAAGTAGATCTATGTGCCGAGGTAACGTAAATATCCCCATCAACTCAATCAAACCCAAATAATGACTCTAGAATAACTTATCTGCGTAAATAAAAGCTCTTATTGTTTTCATATTCTGACAACTAACTAATCAACACTCATTCATAAAGAGTACGTAACTATGATTAAATATAAATTCCAGACAGGAAAGATTCATTTTACAACTTTCCTAGTTGATTAGCCACATCAGCACCATCGTGTTACCTACCCCCTTCTCTGAGACAGACTTCATCAATCTAGAAAATGAAGGCAGACCACTGATTGGAGGGCAAACCTGAAAAGGATTAAACACTTAGCATGGCATTCTCAAACACTGTAATTACAGTGCAATTAACCATACTGCATATTAAATGTGCAACTCTGAAATGTGTTCAGACTCCCCAATTATAACTAGTTATTCTTCAAAGAATTTTGCCGCCCACATTGAATTTTCTCTAGTGCTTCTTTGTTATAATTCAGGTGTGACAGTCGCTAATATATCTAAAAGGACAGTTAATAAAAAGTAGTTATTCTTTACTGTAAACCCAAGGCATGCATGCCAGCTAATACCCAGCCATTACCACTAATAATCATGTTTCAGACAGGCGGATCTATTATACAATTGGACTCTGCCCTCTTGAAAACATATTTAGTGGTCAGCTGTGAAGAGGGCATAAATTTGAGGCAAAAGTAAAAGCTGAGGTAGAAGTCTAGAAACTTGCATATGTTTCTTATTTTCCCAAATTAGCAAGTCACTTAACCTCTCTAAATCTCAATTTCCTCATCTGCCAGTTGAAGTTTATGTCTGCCCTGGGTTTTGGTGAAGACCAAAAGGTTCAACCAATAGGAGAGCTCTTTAAAAAAAGTTGATCATATCTAAGTTGCTACTCTATTATGGGCTCAGGTTGTATTCTAAAAGAATGGTCAATGGAAAGGGACAGATAAAGATGTATACAGTTATAATTCAGGCCAGGGATGATATTCAAAATATTTAGCCACAGCCCGAATTAATCAGAAAGGAATCAGCTTTAAGCAATGGGTATAACCTGTAGAATGCAGACCAGTTTTAGATTCTCTTAGATTAAAGACAGAGAATTTTGAAAATAGTGTAGAAAAGGTATAAAAATACTGATTTGGAGTGAAGATATACATCCATCCCAAAGTTTATAGCAGCATTATCAACAATAGACAAATTATGGAAAGAGCCCAAATGTCCATCGACTGATGAATGGATAAAGAAGATGTGGTGTGTGTGTGTGTGTGTGTGTGTGTGTGTGTGTGTGTAATGGAAAATTACAACCATAATTTTTTACATAATTTTTTTTATGGTTTTTTTTACAACCATAAAAAAAAGAATGAAACCTTGCCATTTGTAATGATGTGGATGGGACTAGAGACGATTATGCTAAGCAAAAGAAATCAGTCAGAGAAAGAAAAATACCATATGATTTCACTCATATGTGGAATTTAAGAAACAAGACAAATGAATATAGGGGAAAAAAGAGAGATGAAAATAAGGTAGAAAGTGACAATTTGTTGGGGAGGGGGAAACCAATGGCATTTTAACCTAGCTTTATGTTAATGGCAGTAGAATTTCTAGAGTATAGCAAATAGTGGTCACCCGTGAAATTTTTTGATTATTTTTCTTCTCTGATGGAGACAGTAGGGTAATAGGGAATATGTCTTAATCATCTCTCTATTCCCATGAGCACAAAATATGCTACAGGAATTTAGTAAATGTTTGTTGAATGAATAAATGAACAAACGAATGAACAGAAGAGGAATGAACAGACATTCCTGCTCTATTCTTCAATGGCCAGATAGGTCCAGAATACTGTGTTCTAGGTGCCACGATTTATAGGGATACAGGAGAGGGTCTACAGTTAAGGAAATGAGGGACCATTAAGGCAGGTACTAAAGATTTCATGATATTATATATCTTAAATATTTTCAGTATAAAAATATAACATCAAAATATATGGGACACAGCTAAAGTAGTACTAAGAAAGACATTTATACTGCTAAATGCTTACCTTAGGAAAAAGATCTCAAATCAATTAAGTAACTACCTCAAGAAACCATAAAAAGAAGAGCAAGATAAATTCAAAGCAAGCTGAAGGAAGGAAATAATTACATAAGAAGCAGAAATAAATGAAATTGAAAACAGGAAAACAATAGAGAATATCAATTAAAAAAAGGTGCTGCATTAAAAAAATCAGTAAGATTGATAACCTTCTAACAACGACTGAGAAAGATAAAAAGAGAGAAGACATAAATCACCATTATTAGGAATGAAACAGAGGATATTACTACAGCCATTAAAAATATAATATGGAGTTGGGGCGCCTGGGTGGCTCAGTCGGTTAAGCATCCGACTTCAGCTCAGGTCATGATCTCACGGTTTATGAGTTCGAGACCTGGATCGGGCTCTGTGCTGACAGCTCAGAGCCTGGAGCCTGCTTCAGATTCTGTGTCTCCCTCTCCCTCTGCCCCTCCCCTGCTCATTCTCTGAGTCTCTCTGTCTTTCAATAATAAAGAAACGTTAAAAAATTTTAAAAACGTATATAATATGGAGTTAACCAATAGGATAAAGAAAAAGTCAAAGGTAATTAGAAATACTTTGATTAAATAGAAATGAAAATACAATATAATAATATATGCGAAGTAGCAAAAGCAATGCTCAGAGTGAAATTTACAGCTATCAATGCCTACATTAGAAAAAGATCTCAGGGGTACGTGGGTGGCTCTGTTGGTTAAGTGTCTGACTATTGATCTCGGCTCAAGTCTTGATCTCGGGGTTGTAAGTTCAAGCCCCTTCTTGGGCTCCACAATGTGGAGGCTACTTCATAAAAAAATATCTCAGGGCACCTGGATGGCTCAGTCAAGCGTCCAACTTTGGCTCAGGTCATGATCTCATGGTCCATGAATTCCACCCCCACATTGGGCTCGGTGCTGACAGCTCAGAGCCTGGGGCCTGTTTCAGATTCTGTGTCTCCCTCTCTGTCTCTGCCCTTCCCCCACTCACGTTCTCTCTGTCTCTGAGAAATGAATAAACCTTAAAAAAAAAATTTTTAATATCTCAAATCAAAATCTTATTGTACATCTCAATGAACTACAAAAAGAACAGCAAATGGAACCCAGAACTAGCAAATAGAAGGAAATAGTAAAAATTATAGCAGACAAAAACAAATGATTAGAAAAATAGAAACAAAAAAAAAGTTAATTCTTTGAAAAGATCAACAAAACTGACAAAGTTTAGCTGGAAGAACTAAGGAAAGACAACTCTATTACTAACACCAGAAACTAAAGTGGAGACATTATTACTGAACTTACAGAAATAAAAAGGATTATACAATGAACATTGTATGCCAAAAAATTAGGTAACCAGGATAAAATGGACAAATTCTTAGAACACAAACTACCAAAACTAACTTAAGAAGAAATAGAAAATCTGAATAAACCTCAATCAATCAATAATTAAAAAATCATCCAGGGGCGCCTGGGTGGCGCAGTCGGTTAAGCGTCCGACTTCAGCCAGGTCACGATCTCGTGGTCCGTGAGTTCGAGCCCCGCGTCAGGCTCTGGGCTGATGGCTCAGAGCCTGGAGCCTGTTTCCGATTCTGTGTCTCCCTCACTCTCTGCCCCTCCCCCGTTCATGCTCTGTCTCTCTCTGTCCCAAAAATAAATAAACGTTGAAAACAAAAATTTAAAAAAAATAATAAAAATAAAAATAAAAAATCATCCAATAAATAAATGCCCAGGAGTATATAACTTCACTGGTATATTCTATCAAACTTTTAAAGGTGAATTAACATCCATTTTTCTCAAACTCTTAAAAGAAATAGGAGAATAATGACTATCTCCTGACCCATTCCATGAGGCCAGCAGTACCTTGATACCAAGCCCTACAAAGACATCACAGGAAAACTATAAACCAATATCCATCATGAATACAGAAGCAAAAATTCTCAACAAATTACTAGGATACCAAATTCAGCAGCACATTAAAGGAATTATGCATCATGATGTAATGAGATTTATCCCAGGAATGCAAGTGTGGCTCAACACGACAACCCATCAATGTAAGACACGATATTAATAGAATAAAGGGGGAAAAACAACCCTAATCATCTTAATAGGCATAGAAAAGACATCTGACAAAATCCAACATTGTTTCATGATAAAAACATTCAATACACTAGGAATAGAATAAAAGTTCCTTAAAAGGTTAGAAGACATTTATGGAAAAAATCACAACTAACATCATACTCAATAGTAAAACACTGAAATCTTTCCCTTAAGAATACAACAAAGATGACAGCTCTCACTACTTCCATTCAATATTGCACTGGAAGTCCTAGCCAAAGTAATTAAGCAAGAAAAATAAATAAAAGACATCTAAATTAGAAATTAGAAAAGAAGAAATAAAATTATCTATTCCCAGTTGACATGGTCATATATATAGAAAGCCCTTAGGGATCCACAAAAACCTACTAGAGCTAATAAATTCAGCAAACTTTTGTAATACAGATTCAGTTCTGTTGTATTTCTATACACTAGCAATAAACAGTTGAAAAAGAAATACAGAAAACAATTCCTTTTATAATAGCATTAGAAAGAATGAAATATTTAGGTATAAATTTAACCAAGGAGACATAAGACTTACACACTAAAAATGACAAAACATTGCTCAAAGAATTTAAAGAAGACCCAAGTAAATAGAAAAACTCCCATGTACATGGATTAGAAGATTCAATATTGTTAGATGGTAATATTTCCCAAATATGTCTACATATTCTATTCAACCCCTATCAAAATCTCAAATACCTTTTTTTTGCAGAAATAGATAAGCCTATCCTAAAATTCATATTAAATTGTAAGCGATCCTGAATAGCGAAAACAATCTTGAAAAAGAAAAATTAGAAAACTCACACTTCCCAACTTCCTATAAAGCTAAAGTAATATAGTAATCAGTAATCAGAACAGTAATCAGTATGGCACTGGCATAAGGATAAACATACAGATCAATAAAATAAAAATAAGATCCCAGAAATAAAACCATGCATCTATAGTCAACTGATTTTCAAAAGGTGCCAAGACCATCCAGTGAAGAAAGAAAACTCTCTTCAACAAATGGTGCTGGGAAAATTGGATAGCCACAAGCAAAAGAATGAAGTTGGACCCTTAACTCATACTATATACAAAAATTAACCGAAATGGATCAAATACCTAGGTTATAGAGCTAAAACTCTTAAAAAGAAAACATTGGAAATGATTTCTTAGATATGATGTCAAAAGCATACACAACAAAAGAAAAAATAGATAAACAGAACTTCATCAACATTAAAATATTTTGTGCTTTGAAGGACACTTTCAAGAAAGTGAAAAGACAACTCACAAAATGGAGGAAGAATTTTTATAAATCATATGTCCGATAAGGGTCTAGTACCTAGACTATATACAACTTTTACAACTAAACAACAAAAAGACAAAAAAAGACAATTTTAATATATTATATATAATATATATGTGATTAATCCATTTTAAAATTTATTTAAAAATATTTTAAAATATATATACACATCTATATGTATACATACATATATTAATCTAAAATTATATATATACATATATATTAATCTAAAAGGTAATATTGTAACTTTGGTTTGTAACTCTGCGTTCTGTTTTCTACATGATTTAAGAGACTAATTCATTAAAAAATTATTATTTTGCTTTTGGACATACAATGTATAAAGATATAATTTTGTGATATCAGTCATTGAAAGGCGGTGGGGATGAGCTACACAGGAGTCGAGTTTTTATATGTTATTGAAGTTAAGCTGGTATCAATTCAAATTGTTACTTTAGGATGTTAAATGTAAGTCCCATGGTAACTACAAAGAGTATAGCTATGGAATGTATATGAAAGAAAGTGAAAAGAGGAAAACACTTTACTATTAAAAACTCAGCTTGGGGCGCCTGGGTGGCTCAGTCGGTTAAGCATCTGACTTCAGCTCAGGTCACGATCTCGCGGTCCGAGAGTTCAAGCCCCGCATCGGGCTCTGGGCTGATGGCTCAGAGCCTGGAGCCTGCTTCCGATTCTGTGTCTCCCTCTCTCTCTGCCCCTCCCCCGTTCATGCTCTGTCTCTCTGTGTCCCAAAAATAAATAAACGTTAAAAAAAATTAAAAAAAAAAACTCAGCTAAACACAGAAGAAGACACTAACACAGGAAATGAGAGACAAAAAAGCTGTAAGGCATATGGACAGTAAACAGCAAAGTGAGAGAAGTCAATAATTATTTTAAGTGTAAGTGGATAAAACTGTCCAATCAAAAGTCTATGCACTAATAATGAACAATCTTTAAAGAAAATTAAGAAAATAATTCCATTTACAATAGCATCAAAAAGGATAAAATACTTAGGAATGAACTTAACCAAGGAGGTGAAAGACTTGTACAATAAAAACTACAAAACACTGCAGAAAGAAATTAAATAAGGTATAAATCAACTGAACGCTATTCCATGTTCATGGATTAGAAGACTTACTATTGTTAAGATTTCATTACTACTCTTATTGAAATCCCATTTTTTTTACAGAAATAGAAAAAATCCATCCTAAAATTACCTGGCATCTCAAGGGACCATGAATACCACCTTGAAAAAGAGGAATAAAACTAGAGGACTCACACTTCTTGGTTTCAAAACTTACCACAGAGCTACAGTAATCAGAAATATGGTACTGGTATAAAGACAGACATATAGACCAATGGAATATACTAGAGAACCCAAAAATAAACACTTGCATATGTGGAAAAATTATTTTTGACAATGGAGCCAATATTATTCCATGGAAAAAGGACAGCTTTTTCAACAAATGGTGCTAGGACAACAGGATATCTACTTGCACAAGAACAAGGTTGAACCCTTATCTAACATAATATACAAATTATCTCAAAATGGATGAAAGACCTAAATGTAAGACCTGCAACTATAAAACTCTTAGAAGAACACATAGGGCACAAGCTTCATATCATTGGATTTGGCAATGATTTCTAGCATATGATACCAAAGGAACACGCAAGAAAAGTAAAAATAGACAAAGTAGAATTATGCAAATCAGACACTTTTGTGCATCAAAAGACACTATCAATAAAGTGAAAAGGCAACCCACAGAATGGGAGAAAACATGTGTAAATCATATGTCTGATAAAGGATTAATATCTAGAATATATAGAAAACTTCTAAAAACTCAAAGACAACAACAACAAAAAAACCCTAATTTTAATGGGAAAGGATTTGGGGAATGTGGGTGGCTCAGTCAGTTGAGCATCTGACTCTTAATTTCAGTTCAGGTCATGCTCTCACGGTTCATGGGTTCAAGTCCCATGTCAAACTCCACACTGACAATGCGGAGCCTTGGAATTCTCTCTCTTTCCCTCTCTCTTTCTGCCCTTTCCCTGCTCACTCACTTGCTCAATATAAATAAATTAAATAAAAAAATAAATAAATACCTTTTTTTTTTTAATGGGAAAGGATTTGAATAGGCATTTCACCAAAGGAGATAAGCAAATAGCTGAGAAGTACAAGAAAAGAAGCCCAACATCACTATTAGGGATATGCAAATCAAAACCACAATAAAATATCACCTCGCACCCATAAGGATGGCTGCTTAAAAAAAAAAAAGTGTTGGTGAGGTGGGGGATAAATTGGAAATTTGTGTACTGTTCCTGATCATGTAAAATGGTGTAGCTGCTGTGGAAAACAGTATGGTGGTCCCTAAAAAAGAGAGACAGAGAGAGAATTACCATAATATCCAACAAATCCACTTCTGAGTATACCCAAAAGAATTGAAAGCAGCATCTTTCTGCAATATTTGTATTTCAGAATGCTGTTCTTAGCAGCATTATTCACAATAACTAAAAGGCAGAAGCAAACCAAGTATTCACCAACCGATGCATGGGTTAACTAAATGTGGTGTACATATACAATGGAATTCTTCAACCTGAAAAAGGAAGAAAATCCTGACCAAGCTACAATATGGATGAACCTTGGGTACATGATGCTAATTGAAAGAAGCCAGTCACAAAAAGGTAAATACCATATGGTTCCACTTGTCTGAGGTACCTAGGTGATCAAATTCATAGAGACAGAAAGTGGAATAGTGCCTGCCACGGACTGGAGGAGGAAGGAATGGGGAGTTGTTGTTTAATGGGTACAGAGTTTCAATTTTATAAGATAAAAAGAGTTCTGGGGATAGTGCTGATGGTTGCACAACAATATGAATGTCTTTAATACCACTGAACTGCACCCTGGAAAATTAAGATGGAAAAAAATTATTAAGATGATACATTTTATGTGTATTTTTACAGAATTAACAAACACCCCCCCAAATAAAAATAATAATGACAATGCTAAATGTTGGCAAGGATGCAGAAAAACCAGATCACCCATACATTGCTGGTGGAAATGCAAAATGGTACAGTGACTCTGGAAAACAGTGTGGCAGTTTCTTATAACACTAAACATGCAATTGTCATAGAGCACAACAATTATACTCTTGAGGATTTTTATCCCAGAGAAATGAAAACTTATGTTTCCACAGACACCTGCATACAAATGTTCACAGCAGCCATATTCATATCAGCTGCAAGCTGGAAACCATCCACACATCCTTGGACAAGTGAATGATTAAATACACTGTTGGTACATCCATACCATGGAACACTGTTCAGCAATGGAAACAAACCCTTGACACACACAACTTGGGTGAATCTGCAGGGAATTATGCTAAGTGAAAAAAAAAAGCAAATCCTAAAAGGATACATATGTATGATTCCATTTGTGTAACACCCTTGAAATGAAAAAGTTATAGAGGGGCGCCTGGGTGGCGCAGTCGGTTAAGCGTCGACTTCAGCCAGGTCACGATCTCACGGTCCGTGAATTCGAGCCCCGCGCCGGGCTCTGGGCTGATGGCTCAGAGCCTGGAGCCTGTTTCCGATTCTGTGTCTCCCTCTCTCTCTGACCCTCCCCCGTTCATGCTCTGTCTTTCTCTGTCCCAAAAATAAATAAACGTTGAAAAAGTTATAGAAATGGAGAATAGATTAATGGTTGCAAGGGGTTGGTGGTTGGGGGAGGAGGGATGTGGCTATGAAAGGGCAACAGAAAAGGTCCTTGTGCAGGAACCATCCTACATCTTGACTGTACGGATGGCAATATCCTGGTTGTGATATTATGCTATAGTTTTGCAAGACAGTACCACTGTGGGAAACTGGGTAAAGGAGACCTGGGATCTCTCAGTATAATTTTTTGCAACTGCACATGAGTCTACATTTATCACTAAATAAAAAGTATAATTAAAAGTATATAGTTATTGTTTTAATTTCTGTTTCTTCTTTTTAATTTTTTTTAACGTTTATTCATTTTTGAGAGACAGAGGGAAACAGTACAAGCGGGGGTGGGGCAGAGAGAGAGGGAGACACAGAATCTGAAGCAGGATCCAGGCTCTGTGCTGACAGTGCGGAGCCGCTGGCCATTCTCTTTCTCTATCCCTCCTCCACTCACGCAGGTGCTCTAAACAAACAAACAAACAAACATTTAAAAAACAAAATGTTAGTCACGTTAACATGTAGGGGTTTTGTATTATTTTTCGTGAAGAAAATTTTTAAATTTCAGTTTTAATTTTTTTTAATGTTTATTTTAATTTGAGAGAGAAAGAGAGAGCATGAGCAGGGGAGGGGCACAGAGGGAGGAGAGAAAGAATCCCAAGCAGGCTCTGTGCTGTCAGTGCAGAGCCCAACTCGGGGCTTGAACTCACCAACAATGAGATCATGACCTGAGCCAAAATCAAGGGTCAGACGCTTAACCGACTGAACCACGCAGGCGCCACTCAGTTTTAATTTCTAATAGAGTAAATGTTAATAAATATAACACACTTAGAGAAAAGCTTGGGGTCCTTAATAATTTTTAAAATGGGGTCCTTGGATCGAACAGTGTAAGAACTGCTCTTCTGCCCTTGGCCAACAGATTTAGAATTCCTTCCCCATTCCTGGCAAGGCATGAATGGCTGCATTTAACTTGGAACCTAAGCGACTTTGAAGAGTTAAGATACAGAGAGCAAGCGACGTGCAAAGTCTTTCCAACTTTGTTTATCGATAGAGCAGCTGCCTACAGTAAGTCAACCAAGGCACCATGCCAGAAGCATATACTATACACAGGAACCTCACCTTGAGTAGATAACAAAGAATACAAAAGATAATAAATTTCCACGAGAGAATACTATTTTCATGAGAACAATACTGCCTTGAAGTTAATTTCTTAGCCTAACAGGTCTTTCAGTAATTCATGTAAGGGAAAGCTTGTGGTATTTTAAACGGTCTCTGGTATGAGAAGTAAGAGAAAAGGAACCTTAGAAATGGTGGCAACTCTAACAAAAACATAATGTGGTGCAATGCTTTGAACAGAACATCTCTGCATGGATAATTCTGGTTCAGACCTTGGCTTTTAATTTTAAAAAAAGAAGAAGGAGAAGGAGAAGGAGGAGGAGGAGGAGGAGGAAGAGGAAGAGAAGAAGAAGAAGAAGAAGAAGAAGAAGAAGAAGAAGAAGAAGAAGAAGAAGAAGAAGGAGAAAGAATGAATGAATGCTGCACTAACATAGGAATCCAATTTGGAAGAAATGACAACCCATTTTTATGCAAAATGGTCAAGGTCTACTGGCAGTGAGCTCAAGCCCCACGTTGGATGTAGAGATTTCCTAAACAAATAAACTTCTAAAAAGTAAAAATTAAATTTAAAAAAGTAATAAAATAGCACTCTTTAATGTCTGCATAGTGTTTCTCTTAACTGAACTGTAGGTAAAGTATTTCATGGTTTGTTTTTTTTTTTCAGGTTTAAATGATCGCCAAACACTATTAGCTTTTATATTGCTCCTAACTTCAGGAAAGGGTCAGATAGGTACTAATGACGAATGTCAGCTCTCCCTCTAGAAGAATTCTTTCCCTTTCCCCTCTCAGTCACCGTGGCCCCATCAAATTATCTGTGTAACGTTTCTCACTGGCCTATCTCTTAACTAAACTTTGTGTTCTCAAAAAAATCAGCTGATTAAAAATGAATCAACTTCTTGAATATCTTTTGTTGAATACCTGCTAAGTTACAAGCACACCACAGCATCTCATTTAATGCTCAGAACCAACCTAAAGAGTGAGGGGGGAAATAAACCATATGACATTTCTGCTATGAATAAAACTGTATGATTTACAGGTAAAAATGAGAACATTCATGCTACAGTAAAAGCAAAACAAACTCCACAATTTTCTTGACCATAAATTTTAAGTGTCATTAGTAAAAAAAAAAACCTCATCACACTAAAGACCCTGAATGCTGTGTCCCCTGCTCAACTGACCCAGAATTCCCACTGGGAATCCTCTCACAAGTCAGAAGAAATTGAACATGAGAGAAATCACTTACATTTGGAGGTTTGTATCAGAGATTTCATCCCAAATTCTAGCCTAGGTACTGGGCTATCATGGACAGAGCCAGGCTTTGGGTCAGAAAGCCTTACTTCAGGGGAGCCTGGGCAGCTCAGTCAGTTAAGTGTCCGACTTCAGCTCAGGTCATGATCTCATGGTTCATGAGTTCAAGCCCCGTGTCGGACTCTGTGCTGGCAGCTCAGAGCCTGGAGCCTGCTTCGGATCCTGTGTCTCCCTCTCTCTCTGCTCCTCTGTCTCTCAAAATAAATAAACATTAAAAATTTTTTTATAAAAGTAAGCCCTACTTCAAATGTCAGCAATGTCACTTATTAGCTTACCCTCCCCCCAGTCACAATCACCTTCTTATAAAATGGAGATAATAATAGCACTCAATTTACGTTTGTTGTAAGGATTAAATGAGACATTGTAAGATGCTATAACCAAGCAGGTATTGAACAAATGATATCTATTCTTATATCCTCTTGTGTAACTCATAAGTATCTATGGGAAAAAGAATGTAAGATTGACAGACTTTAAGTTAAGCACCTGGGGAATTCACTAGCTAATACCACCCATAGAGAAAGATAACTTAGTGAACACCAGGAGGGAAGCTGTCACTAACATGGTATCAATTCTTCTGCGATTCAAGGATTTAAAACTTTTACTGACTCAGAGCACCTGAGTGGCTCAGTCGGTTAAGTGTCCGACTTTGGCTCAGGTCATAATCTCACAGCTTGTGAGTTCGAGCCCTGCGTCAGGCTCTGCGATTACAGCTCGGAGCTGGAGCCTGCTTTGGATTCTGTCTCCCTCTCTCTCTGCCCCTCCCCCACTCATGCTGTCTCTGTCTCTCAAAAATAAATAAACATTAAAAAAAAAAAAAAACCTTGGGGCGCCTGGGTGGCTTGGTCGGTTAATCGTCCGACTTCAGCTCAGGTCATGATCTCACGGTCCGTGAGTTCGAGCCCCGTGTCGGGCTCTGTGCTGACACCTCAGAGCCTGGAGCCTGTTTCAGATTTTGTGTCTCCCTCTCTCTCTGCTCCTCCCCTGTTCATGCTCTGTCTCTCTCTGTCTCAAAAATAAATAAACGGGGGCGCCTGGGTGGCGCAGTCGGTTAAGCGTCCGACTTCAGCCAGGTCACGATCTCGCGGTCCGTGAGTTCGAGCCCCGCGTCAGGCTCTGGGCTGATGGCTCGGAGCCTGGAGCCTGTTTCCGATTCTGTGTCTCCCTCTCTCTCTCTGCCCCTCCCCCGTTCATGCTCTGTCTCTCTCTGTCCCAAAAATAAAAATAAAAAACGTTGAAAAAAAAAAATTAAAAATAAATAAATAAATAAATAAACGTTAAAAAAAAATAAAAAAAAAAAACTTACTCATACTCTATTGTTGTCTCTAACCCACTGTTGTCTACTCTGTACAACACCCACCCTTTCTACTCTGCTCTATAATGTTGTGGCTAGATGGCTGTAAACTCCATGTTTCTATTAGCTTCTACTACTAGGAGGTATTGGCAGGAGAGCAGAAGCAGAAGGAGAGAGGAAAGCTCTCTGTCTCTCTCTTGCTATCAGTCTCTCCCTGATTCTGACAACTTTACAAGTGGCTCTTTCCTTTGGCAATCCTAACTCCTACACCAAGGGCCCTACTCCATATTATTCTGTGGTCCCACCAGCTGCAACAGGCTCCTTCTGGAAACTCCTGGATTCTATTAATACCACCAGTTCCATAGAGTGGAAACTGCTAACTACCAATATCAGGTTATCTCAGTGGACACCGCTGCTTTCCCAGCCACCCAGTATGTGTGTAACCAATCTCCTATATTAAATCCCTCTGTTGAAATTAATATAGAGAGCTATCTGTAAAAGTCCCAAACCCTCAGTGTGGCTTCAAGATCCGGCATGATCTGATCCCTACCTACCTCCCAAGCCTCATCTAGTGACCCTCGGTCCCTGACTCTCCCAAGTGTTTTTACTTCCTCCAATATTCCAATCTCCATCTTGCTTCCTTGTCTTTATACATGGTCCCCTCTACCTGAAATTTTCTTCCTTACACCAGTCACCTGGGCAATTTTTATTCACCCATTAGGTCTCGGCTTAAATGTCACTTTCTCAAAGAGGTCTTTTTTGAGATCCCCAAATCAAGTTCTATTTCACATTCTCACAGCACTCATGCTTTTCCTTCAGAACACTCATCACAATTGTATTCATATAATCTCTTGTGTGCTTATTTGCTCCATATTTGTCTTGCCTTACTCAACTTTTCAGGACACGAGAACAGAGACCAGGTCTGTTCTCTGCTCTGTCCTTAGCGTGTGCATAAAACAAAATAAATGCTCCATAAGTATTTGTCAAATAATAATAAACACCCTTTACTTACTCTTAGAAAGTGGTAAGCAAAACACTTTCACGCCATTATTCCTTTGATCTTTACAAAAGCTTTGTGAAGTAAATCAGGCAGTTATGAGAAAGGGATAAACTCCAGTTTCCAGAAGATAGAAGCCGACTGGGAGCTCATTCAGCCTGCAAAGACCTAAATCTGACCCTACTGGGGTAAACAGGGCTGTGGTATATTCCCAAGTGAAATCAACATAGAAGCCTCTGGTACAAGTTTGAACACAAGAGAGGGGAAGGGAGAGGAGAGGAGTGGGTGGGAGGGAAGGGGTAGGGAGGAGAGAAGAGGGAAGGAAGAAAGCGAGTGTGAGCAAGGAAGGAAGAAAAGAAAGGAGGCTCGTGAATGCTGAGAATCTAAAAGTGGTAGCAACTGCCTGTTGCCTACTCCTCTTTTGTTCTACCTCAGGTCCCAGGAGAAAAACTCACGAATGGATGAGTTTGCAGCTGGTGATGGATGGTGCAATATTTTTATATATTTATTTACTTTTTTTCAGAAACAGAGAGATAGCCAGCAGGGGAGGGACAGAGAGAGAGGGAGACAGAGAATCCCAGGCAGGCTCCACGCTGTCAGCACAGAGCCAATGGAGGCTCAAACTGACGAACTGTGAGATCATGACCTGAGCTGAAATCAAGAGTCGGAGCTTAACTGAGTGGGCCACCAGGCGCCCTGGATGGTGCAGTTATTGACTATGACCCTTCCTAGACCATGGCCGAGCTGCTGAGCACCTCCTATGGCCCTTTGTGGCAAAAGCCAGAAAGAGGACCCAGCCCAGAGGTACTGCTGGGCCAGGATGCCTGGAACGACAACCACACAGCCCTGGACTTAGTCCCTGTGTCCAGCCTTTCACAACAGAAAGGATCTTTAAAACAGAGCTCTTCTCCAGGTTCTTCTCTCCCAGCATCCTTATATCAAAACCATCGGCTTATCTTTCATTGTCCCATTTCCTTCTAAGATCCAGTCAGAACAGTGGGAATCTAATTATTATTTCTTCAACTGCTTCATTTTTTAGCAAGGGTGCAAGATACAAGGGCAATATACAAAAATCAAATGTATTTCTACATACTAGCAATAAGTCATCAGAAATTGAAATTTTAAACATACCATTTACAATAGTTATCAAAAAATATGAAAAGCTTTAGGGATACATCTGGAAAAAGACGAAAAAGACTTGTAAACTGAAAACTGCTAAATATTGCCAAGAGAAAGAATTAAATAAACAGAGAGGTCAAGTGACTCAATATTAAGATGTCATTTCTCTGTATTTTGATCTTTAGGTTCAACATAATCTCGGTCAAAATCTCAGTATGTTTTTGTTGCAGAAATTGACAAGCTGATTCTAAAATTCATATGGAAATGCAAAGGTCTAGAATAATCAAAAGAAAAACAAAGTTGGAGGACTAATACTACTTTGTCCCAATACTTATAAAGCTACAGTAATTAAAACAGCATGGTATTGGCATAAAGACAGACAAACTAACCAATGGAACAGAATAGAGTCCAGAAATAAACCCACACACATACTGACAATAGATGTTTGACAAAGGCAATGCAGAGAACAAAGGATACACTTTTTCAATGAATGGTGCTGGCACATTGGCCATCCATATGTCCCAGCACCACCAAAGAAATAAAAATAAAAATAAAAGAACTTAGATCCGTATACACCATATACAAAAATTAACTCAAAGTGCATCATAGACCTAAATATAAAACCTAAACCAATAAGAATCCTAGAGAAAACATAAGAGAAAATCTTTGTGACCTTGGGTGAGACAAAGATTTCTTAGATATGACATCAAAAGCACAACCCACTAAAACAAACAAACAAACTGGACTTCATCAAAATTTAGAACCTTCGCTCTTCAAAATACACCATTAAGAGGATGAAAACAGAAGCCACAGACTGGGGGAAAGTACTTGCAACCACCTACCTGATAAAGGACTTGTATCTAGAATGTACAAAGGCCCCTCAAAACTCAACTAGAAAACAACCCAATTTTTTTTAATGGGCAAAAGATCTGGAAAGACACTTTACCGAAGAAAATACTCAGATGTCAACCAGGCAGATGAAAATGTATTCAACACCAGTAGATGAAATGCAAATTAAAACCACAATGAGCCAGCACTACACGCCTATCAGAATGACTAAAATTAGTAAGACTAAACGATACCCGATGTTTGTAAAAATATGAGGAAGTGAAATGCTCATGAACTGCTGGTGGTGATATAAAATGCAGTTTCTTGAGAAGTTAAACAAACACCTACCATTTTGTACGGACTGAATGTTTGTATCCCCCTAAAATTCGTATGCTGAAGCCCTAATCCCCAGTGTGATTGTATTTGGAGATGAGGCCTTTGAAAGGTAATTAGGTTTAGATTAGGTCATGAGGGTGGGCTCCTTATAATGGGATTAGTGCCCATTATAAGAAGATGAAGAGAGACAGATGTATCTATGCACATGCACCAAAGAAAGGCCATATGAGCACACAGTGCTCATGAAGAGAAGGCAGCGGTCGACAAGTCAGGAGGAATAACCTCACCAAGAACCTAGTCTACCAGCACGTTGATCTTGGACTTGCCAGCCTCCAGAACTGTGAGAGACTAAATGTCCATTGCTTAAGCCACCCAATCTATGATATTTTGTTATAGCAGCCCAAGCTGACTTAACTTGGTTTGATCATTTGATCTGCCATTCTACCCCTAGATATTTGCCCAAGGAAATATATAGCCATACCAAGTCTTGTACACAAATGTTCTGAACAGTTTTGCTTGTAACAGCCAAAAATTATCAAACAACCCAACTGTCCCCCAGCAGACAAACAATAATAAATAGATTGTGATATAGCCATATATTGGACTACTACTCAATAGTAAAATGAAACAAATTGTTCATATAAACAACTACTTGGATGAATCTCAAGATCATTAATTATACTGGGTGAAAGAAGCAGACAAAAAAAGTGCACACACTGTATTCTTCTATGTATAAAACTATAGAAAATGCAGTCTAATCTATGGTGCAGAAAGCATACTGATGGTTACTTGGGGGAAGAGGGCCAAGTGAGATGGACAATTACATAGGAGTATGAGTCAATTTGGGGGGGTGAAGAATATGTTCACTATCTTGGATGTAGAGATGGTCTCACAGATATATACATGTCTAAACTTATCAAATTATACACTTTTAACATATGCAGCACATTGTACATCAATTATAGCCTCAGTAAAATTGTTTTTTAAGTTAGTTATTGGAAAAACAAAATAAAAATAAGAAGTATAAAATACAAACTTAATTCTTTTTTTATTTGATTCAAGTGCACAAATTTACTGTCAAAGTGTTACAAAGTTCCAAAATGATTAATCTCATTTCTGAACATACCTCTTCACAGATAGCTCTAGCTCTAGTCCATGGGCCACAATTTGAGTATTGCTGCTATAGAAATTTACCTACCCAGGCTGACATTTGCTTTCTTTTTTCTCTGTATCTTTAAGATGATCTGCAAATGAAATAGGAACTTGAATTTATTGCAGGTAAAAGTAGACAGTCATAAAATAGATAAATGAGCAGGCAGGACCAAACTAATAGAGAAGTGAACAACAGGAGTGGCTTGTCCTCCCCAGGACAAAGGATGAAGATCCCACCTTTTATTTTTTTTTCCTTTTTATTGTGTCTCTTCTGACTACCAAGAAATAGTCTTAAATGTTGAGTCAATTCACTTTACTGTACCTAACCTGTCACTTTCTCTTCAATGTCCAGACTTACCTATCACTTACCAAAATACTCAATAACTGATATAAATGCTTAGTATGTGCACATATTTATTCAACAGACATTTACTGAACTCTTCCTTTGAGAAAAAGTTAATATGCTAGGCACCCATGAGGACTCCAAAGATAGATTCTGCCTTCGGCTCACATCTAGAAAGAGCAATTCTAAGACATTTACACCAACAACTGTCATACCAGGTAAAAACTGAGAAACGGCACCACAGACATACAGGGCACATGTTATACAAGCCCAAAAGAAGAAGAAATGGTTCCTTACAGGAGGAGGATCAAGGAAGGCTTCCGGAAATTGGGCTCATTTGAGCTGATTTTTGCTCAGAGCCCTACGTGGAGAACTGGGGCTCCAAAGAGGGATTGGGGCCTTACAAATCCATCAGGAAGACAGGGCATGATTGTCCTGCCGAATACATACTGATACAAGTACAACACATACTGCACTATCCAATATGGTAGTCGCTAGCCACATGTGATGTGCACCTGAAATGTAGGTAGGCCGAATTTAGATGAGCTTTAAGTGTAAAAGCCACAATAGATTTTGAAGACTTAGTATTTAAAAAAAGATTATAAAGTATTTCATTACTAAATTTTATATTGATTGCATGATGAAATAGTAATATTTTTCATTTTATTGGGTTAAATTCACTAAATTTTAGAAATTATGTTCACCTAGGGTTTTTGTCTTATTTTTTAAAATGTTGCTGGTAGAAAATTTTAAGTTATATGTGTGGCTCCCATGTGTGGCTCCCATTGTATTTCTACTGCACAACACTCTGCCAAAGGCTTAGAAGCCTAGAAGTTACAGATAGGAAGTGTTACAAGAATTCAGAAAGGAATGACCAATAGCATGTGATCTTCAGAAGATCCTGAGGCCCTCTGAGTAAGAAATGTTAGGTCTCTGTCAAAGAGTTCCATACCCTCTTCTCCTCCTTTTGATGCTGGTATTCCCGCTGGCATCTCAGAAATCTCTTAGATCCAACCTAGATCCCTGAGCTTTTTATTAATATTACTGATGCCTCAATCTCAAATGTCTCGAACTAAACTCACTGTTCTGCTCCCAGACCCATTTCAATGAACACGGGCATTAAGGAGCCATGAAACTAGAACATCTCTGTGGGCAGAGTTCCTGCCCACTCACTAGAAACGCACTTTCACATCCCACTGCCTTCCCAACCAAACCTCCTTTCTCCTCTTCCCCCCACTATTGCCCAAAGTCCCACACAACTGCCAGTGATCCAAACTGAACCCTCCTGGTTGCTCTTTGGGCTAAATCAGTTAGCCTTACAATGAGCCTCTGAGACAGGTTTTCTGAAGCTGAAATATACAAACTGGTACCTCCCTCTTTTGTTAAAAGGTCTCTTTCAGTAGGTCCGCTGGTTACTTTTCTTATTCATTTACACCTCTGGCAAAGCTCACTTCTCTGCTAATGTTAGCACATGCTTCGCACCTTACTTAAGCAAGATGGTCCAATGGAAAGTGTCCATCAAACGGCTCCCCACATAACCTATAAGAAAGGGACAATTAGGAATAACACAGAAAAGGCTACACACACGATTACATGTCTAATAAAAGGACCTAGAGAGGGTTTGCTTACTTTTGAAAAACATACAAGCTTGTCATTTCCCCTTATTTTTCCTGGAAGTGTATCACCTCAACTGCTGTAGCAGTCATTCATTCATTCATGTTTCCACTAATTCAACAAATATTTGTAGAATACCTACAATGCTGCAATGAACAGGAAAGATGAAGCCCCTTGTCTCCCTTGTGGGGAGAGAGAGAGAGAGAGAGAGAAAGAGACAAAAGAACAACAAAGAAACAGTGGCAAGTGATATTGACACCTAAGTCTCAAGGACAAGGAACAAAACGGGTGAAGACAGAGGGAAAATATTTCAAAGAGAGTGAGTAGTGAGTACAGAGGCCCTAAGATAGGAACAAGCTTACGATATTTACCCTACACTACTTTACTGCCATGTTTCAACAATTTTCTGAAAATTCAACTTAATTGTTTAAGGCCTGGATGCTACAAGCAATACTTATCACACACAGTACCTACAATACTAAGCAACAGTGGTACACACGGGAAACCTGGGACTTAGGAGAATCACTACTTCAGAAATGCTGGGTGGCTCAGTCTACCGACCATCCAACTCTTGGTTTTGGCTCAGGTCATGATCCCACGGTTGTAGGATCAAGCCCACATCAGGCTCTGTGCTGAGCATGGAACCTGCTTAAGACTCTCTCCCTCCCTCCCTCTCTCTCTCTCTCTCTCTCTGCCCCTCTCCCACACTCATGCTTACTCTCTCTCTCTCTCTCTCTCTCTCTCTCTCTCTCTCTCTCAAAAAAAATTAAATTAAAAGGGCACCTGGGTGGCTTCAGTCAGTTGAGCATCCAACTCTTGATTTCAGCTCAGGTCTTGATCTCACAGTTCATGAGTTCGAGCCCCGCGTTGGGCTCTGGGCTGACAGTGTGGGGCCTGCTTGGGATTCTTTCTCTTTTCTCTCTCTCTCTCTCTCTCTCTCTCTCTCTCTCTCTCTCTCCCCTCCCCCACTTGCTCTCTCTCCAAATAAATAAATAAATCTTTTTTTTTTTTTTAATTTTTTTTTTCAATGTTTATTTATTTTGGGACAGAGAGAGACAGAGCATGAACGGGGGAGGGGCAGAGAGAGAGGGAGACACAGAATCGGAAGCAGGCTCCGGGCTCTGAGCCATCAGCCCAGAGCCCGACGCGGGGCTCGAACTCACGGACCGCGAGATCGTGACCTGGCTGAAGTCGGACGCCCAACCGACTGCGCCACCCAGGCGCCCCAATAAATAAATAAATCTTAAAAAAGAATCATTACTTCATCCATTCAACTCATACTTATGGAGCGCTTGCCTAATAACTGACACTATTCTTACTCAGATTACAACCACAAATAAGACAGAAGACACCAAATAAGCAGTTACAAATCCATGGAATTAATATTACAAAAGGAGTTGAAACCGAGTACCTCCAGGTACCCTCAGCACCCAGACAGCAGGACCTGACTCAGGTTTGGAGAGTGAGGGAAGACTTCCCTGAAGCGTTTTTCAGCAAAGATATCATGACAAGAAGGAGTGAAATCAGTGAGGAAACGGTTGGGAGAGGAAACAAAAGAGCATTCCGGGCGAAAGGAACATCATAGCATAGGCCCGAGGTGAGAAAGGGCAGGGAACGGAGGCACGTCCAGCTATGGCGCACAGTAGCAGAAGAGGAAGAGGGGAATGGGGCTGGGGATGGCAGCATGCACTGGGTTTTTAAGGCCTTATCAGATGTTAAAATTTATCCTGAAAACAACCAGAGCTGTGGAAGAACTTTAAGGAGGGGACCATTTAGGATGTGCAGCAATCCAGGGGGACAGTGATGATCTGAACTAAGATAATGGCAGGGAAGATGGAAAGATGGACTGAAACGATATGGAGGAGCTACAATTAGCGGTACCTGGGAACATGTGACATATGAGAAGTGAGTGGAGATGGGGATCAGAGAAGAGCCTCAGGTTTTTGGCGTGAACAATCAGGTGGACCGTACTGCCATTTCCTGAGACAAGAAGCACAAGATGAGAGTAAGCTTCTAGGGACAAAGGAAGTTAAGTTAGAAATATGTAGAGTCTGGAGTACCTTTGAGGCCTCCAAATGAAGCTAAAGGGGTCGGCTGGGCTCTTGGGTTTGGAGCCTGAGAGAAAGGCCTGATGTGGCAGCACTAGAAATGGAGATCCACTTAAGAGACATCAGGGATGCCCGGGTGGCTCAGTCAGTTGGGCGTCCAGCTCTTGATTGTGGCTCAGGTCATGATCTCACGGTTCATGACGTCAAGCCCCACGTGGGCTCTGTGCTGACAGCTCGGAGCCCGGAGCCTGCTTCAGATTCTGTGTCTCCTTCTCTCTCTTCCCCTCCCCTACTCTCGTGCATGTGCACACTCTCTCCTTCTCTCTCTCAAAAGAAATAAACATTTAAAAAGCGGGGGCTGGGGAACTCAGTTGGTTAAGCTACCGGCTCTTGGTTTGGGCTCAGGTCATGATCTCATGGTTTGTGAGTTTGAGCCCCACCCCACATCAGGCTCTGCAGCAGGCAGCATGGAGCCTGGTTGGGATTCTCTCTCTCCCTCTCCCTCTGCCCCTTCCCTAGTCACACTGTTTCTATCTACCTCTCTCAAATAAATAAACTTTAGGGGCACCTGGGTAGCCCAGTCAGTTGGACAGCCAACTTTGGCTCAGGTCATGATCTCATGATCCGTGGGTTTGAGCCCCATGTCAGGCTCTGTGCTGACAGCTCAGAGCCTGGAGCCTACTTTGGATTCTGTGTCTCCCTCTCTCTTTGCCCCTCCCCTGCTTGTGCTCTGTCTCTCTCTCTCATCAAAAATAAATAAACATTGGGGCGCCTGGGTGGCGCAGTCGGTTAAGCGTCCGACTTCAGCCAGGTCACGATCTCGCGGTCCGAGAGTTCGAGCCCCGCATCGGGCTCTGAGCTGATGGCTCAGAGCCTGGAGCCTGCTTCCGATTCTGTACCTCCCTCTCTCTCTGCCCCTCCCCCGTTCATGCTGTGTCTCTCTCTGTCTCAAAAATAAATAAAACGTTAAAAAAAAATTTAAAAAAAAAATAAACATTAAAAGAATTTTTTTAATTAAAAAAATAAAATTAATAATAATAATAAAGAGACAGCAATTCATTAGAATGTGGATTCAAATCAACTATAAAAAGGTATCCTTGGGAAAATCATAGAAATTTAGAAAGTGTCAGATGACATTAAGTAATTACACTATTCATTCTGCTAAAATAAATAAAATAAATATGGCGTGGTGGCTATAACTTTCGAAAGCCCTTATGAAGTGCATACTGAAGTATTCACAAGGGAAATAACAAGATTTGCAAAATGTCAGTAACTATTGCAGCTGAGTGATGGGGTCCACAGGCATTAAACTATTATTTCTACTTCTGTTTATGTTTGAAACCAGCTGTAATATTTTTTGATGAAGTCATCTACCTATAGAGGCAACAGTGAGAAGGGGATAAAATTTCTCTGGGACGAGAAGAAGTGGGAAGAAAAAGAAAAATGAGGTGAGTGGAGGCTAGCACTGTGAGAAGTCTCATTATTTAAGGAAAATTGCAGGAAGACGAGTCACTGAAGAGACTTGGAGACGCTCCCGAAGAGGAGGAAAAAACCCAATGAGGGCACGTAAGAAGGCAGAAGTGACCAGTGGTGTTGATGGTATGGAGAACTGAAGTAGAAACAAGCAACAGGACTCACGGCAGGGTGGACCTTGGGTCGTTCAGTCGGTTGAGCGTCCCACTCTTGGTTTCAGCTTAGGTCATGATCTTGTGGTCTGTGAGTTCAAGCCCCACTTTGGGCTTCATGCTTCCCGTGTAGAGCCTGCTTGGGATTCTCTCTCTCTCTCTCTCTCTCTCTCTCTCTGCCTCTCACTCACTCATGCTCTCTCTCTCATTGTCTCAAAATAAATAAATAAATAAATAAATAAATAAATAAATAAATAAACAAACAAACAAAAATTTTAAAGACTCACAGGAATGTAAATAAACAAACTTAAAAAAATTAAAACAAAATATTCACGGCATGTAACAACCAGACGGTACCGTGACTCTTACTCTTAGTAAGTCGGTCCAGTACGGTGGTGGACACCAACCTGGGATTTCAGAGAACTGAAGAATGAATTCAACATAAGGAAATGGGCAACAGGGTACAACCCACTCTCGAGTGGCCATAGCCCTGAAGGGCAAGAGAAAAGGTTTGTAGCCAAAAGCCTGTGGGACTGGAAAAGGGATTTTGGTTAAGATGGTTAAGATTTTGGTTAAGATGAGCCTGATTAAAAGAAAGAAGGGGTGGCCTCAGTCACTCATTAATCATGAACTCGGGCAGGTCACATTTATCAAATGGGATAATAATTAGAACAACCCTTCAGGAGTCCAATAAAACAACATATTTGAAGTCCTTTGGTAAAGTGTCAAGTGTTATATACATTCCTGTTATTAACTAGGCAAAGGATTACTATTACATTAAAATTTTTTTTAATGTTTATTTATTTTTGAGAGAGAGAGAGACAGCAGAAGAGGGAGACACAGAATCTGAAGCAGGCTCCAGCCTCTGAGCTGTCAGCACAGAGCCAGACATGGCGTTCGAACTTTCGAACCTCGAGATCATGACCTGAGTTGAAGTCAGATGCTCAACCGACTGAGCCACCCAGGCGCCCTGGGATTACTATTGATTACTATTACATTTATAAAATCCAAATAACCTTAGCCTTATGTTTATTTCCTCTCCATAACCAGAGGACATTGTATCTTCACTAGTGTGGAGGAAAAGATAGAGATCAGAGCAAAACAGCTAGGGAGGATAATCAGAAGATATACCTGCCATTTTTCTGTTGTGCACGGATGAGGTTAGTGATTTATTCTGCAAGGCAGATGAATCAGCAACTGTTTTTTATTAATGGTAAACAGGAAAAATATTTAAAACCTAGCAATATGTAGCCAACAGATTGTGCATATTACAAAGGCAAATGTAATAATAAAGGAAGTAGAGTTCTATAAAAATTAAATAATGAAAATGGTATTCAGAAAGCCATTAGCAAGGAACTCTGATGCTAGGAAAAGTAGCACTTTCAATGTAAGCACAGACCTTTGCTTTTAAAATCCTTAATGAAGAGAAGTCCAAAAAATACTACTAAAAGCTATGAGAAAGTCTTGAAAATCAGACTGTCAAAAAAAAAAAACCACACACACACACACACACACACACACACACACACAAACCCCCCACACACAAATACAGGCAGTGTTGATGTCCATAATGGACCCTGAAGTCAATACCATGCGTGTTCATTAAATGGCTGCAAACCAGCACTAAGTGGGTATATAAGGTCCATTTTGTGTGTTTATTCTGGTGTGTGGGGTTTTTTTTCTTGTTTAAATGAAAAGCCCATTGCCAGCACTAAAAAATTTCAAAATTTCAGATTCTAGTTTAAAATTACAGCCAGTGGAATGGAAAACAGTATGGAGGTTGCTCAAAAAATTAAAAATAGAATTACCCTATGACACAGCAATTGTACCAGGTAGTTATCCAAGGGATACAGGTGTGCTGTTTCAAAGGGGCACATGCACCCCAATGTTTATAGCAGTGCTATCAACAACAGCCAAAGTATGGGAAAAGCCCAAATGTCCATCAACAGTTACTCAGCGATCAAAATGAATGAAATCTTGCCATTTGCAACTACGTGGATGGCACTGGAAGGTATTCTGCTAAGTGAAATTAGTCAGAGAAAGACAAATACCACATGACTTCACTCATATGTGGAATTTAATATACAAAACAGATGAACGGAAGGGAAGGGAAGCAAAAATAGTATAAAAACAAGGAGGGGCACAAAACATAAGAGACCCTTAATTACAGAGAACAAACAGAGTTGCTGGAGGGGTTGTGGGAAAGAGGATGGGCTAACTGGGTAAGGGACATTAAGGAAGATACTTGTTGGGATGAGCACTAGGTGTTATACATAGGGGAGGAAACACCGGAATCTACTCCTGTTTTCATTATAGCACTATATGCCAACTAACTAGGATATAAATTTAAAAATAAATAAATTATAAATAAATAAATAATCAATCAACTTGGGGGGAAACAAAAAAAAAACCTAAAACTAGAGCCAGTGAAGATTTCCTGTTGAGCTCCTGACGGGCTCTTGCCCCAGGCTTTTCTCCTCCTCCATAGGCCTTTCACATCATGCTCTCTACTCTCTTTTCCCCCACCAAGTTACTCTCAAGAATGTAACTAAGTTCAGTTATTTAGTTTTTTACCACAAGTTTTAGTTCCCTAAAAAGGCATTTGTATTTCCAGGTTATCTCACGGTAAAAAGGAAGTCTTCACATTCTGGTAAGCAAATGAGACCCAGATTCTCTTCTGCGGAGAAATCGGAGGCTCGGGTCCTTGAAATCACCTCCCACCCAGTGCACCACCCTGAGCAGATGCAAAAGATCAGTCTGGGAGTAGAACTTCCATCTTGGCTGCTCACTATTCCAGATTTATGGAAGTTGAGTATCAGATAGTTCCCTTTTCCCAAGAGCAGCCTTCAGTGCTGATAAAGTGAGGGAGAATGCTATTTAGGGGGCAGTAAGCCCAGAAGAGAAGAGTATGTAATCTTTACCAACCAGTGGCAAAAGGGCTCTGAAGCAGTTCCATAGCTGTTGGGTTTTTAAAATTTTTTTAATGTTTATTTATTTATTTTGAGAGAGAGAGAGAGTGCATGTGCATGAGCAGAAGTGGGGAAGAGAGAGAGGGAGAGGGAACCCCAAGCAGGCTACACACCCAGTGCAGAGCCTGACATGGGGCTAGATTCTACAACCGTGAGCTGAAATCAAGAGTTGGATGCTTAACTGGCTGAACCACCCTGGAGCCCCGATGTTGGTTTAATAAGGATACAAAATAGACTTAGTGATTTTTTTTTCATTTCCAAAAGAATGTTTTGGAGACATTAGAACTAAAATAGAGTTTTGCTTTATTTTTAAAACATTTATTTTTTTCTACCTTCTTTAATGATAAAACACCAATTTTGTTCTTAATATGAACAAAAATATGATTTAATCAAATGACATTTTAGAAGACTTAAGCAAAATGAATGTTTGCATTATCTTTTAAGAGTAATTTGCTATGTTCTCCTGCTATCAGTTATTATGAAGTTTGCTCATATACTTTGCATTGGTAGCTACATTATTCATCAGATTTGTAAGTGTATGTTCAGTAGTACCTCCTGTATAACTATATTGTCAAAACAAGCTTAACTCAGGATATACTCTCTGTTTCATGGCCCTATACATGGTAATTAGTGGGGAAGGGAATGAGATCTACTGTCAGCCAGGCACTCTGCCGGGTTCTCTGACGGGATTGTGCAACAACCCATCTCAGTGTTACTGTTAGCTCTTGATACAGATGAGGAAACTGGAGGAAAGTGAAATTCAGAAATTGGCCTAAGATCACACAGCTGATAAGCAATAGAGGGGAGACTGACCACTGCTCTGTATGTCACTAATATCCACGATCCTTTCACATTTGTTGATGAACCAAAGAAGGAATTTAAATCATGAGGTCGATGGCCCCTGATCAGCCATCAGAAGTGGGCTTTGGGGGCTTCCAATAATATTAACAGGCATCCCACTTACTCTGCTTATGATAAGGGTCCGCTGTGCTGCCAGAAAACTATTAAAGTTGTCTTGAAGCTTAGAAGCCTGTTGTAAATCCTGCCGTTGTATATGTCACTGCAAATGTATTTGGGCTAGCAGGGAGCATCTAATAGTACATAAATTCAAATCCCTTATGGTATTTCTTGAAAAATCATTTATTCGCTTAAATAAGATACAGACCCTTTCTGAACACTGTCATTCTGTGAAATCAACATCTAAGACCTTTTTCCTGATAGGAAGTTTGCTATTCATGCTTAACTGTGAATATCAAGCCAGCATTTCTTACTTTCAGCCAACAATGACTACAACAAAGAAAGAAATCTTTCGTTCAAATACACAGATGATTTTACCTAGCAACAGAACCAACATGGGCCCCAATTAATGAGCTAAAAGTTCAAGCAATCATTCATCTATTCATTCATTCAAAAAATGACTAAACACCTACAATGCACTAGACCCTGTGCTAAGTTAACTGGATATGTAATAAATAGCTAATACTAACTGAGCACTATACAGTATATCAAGCTTTTTTTTTATTTTTTTTTTTAATGTCCATTCATCTCTGAGACAGAGAGAGACAGAGCATGAACAGGGGAGGGTCAGAGAGAGAGGGAGACACAGAATCCGAAACAGGCTCCGGGCTCCGAGCCGTCAGCACAGAGCCCGACGCGGGGCTCGAACTCACGGAACGCGAGATCATGACCTGGCCCGAAGTCGGACACCCAACCGACTGAGCCACCGAGGCGCCCCGTATATCAAGCATTTTCTAAAGGCTTTACATGTAATATCTCATTTAATCCTCACAACAATCTAGGAGATAGTGGCCTGTCTCTAGCATTTGCCAGATTAAAAGCAAGAATAAAATAAAGGACCCTAGCCTACCTCCCTTCTTTTCCCACCTGCAACATATCTTGTACCACAAAAGGAGCCTTGGATCGATGGGTGTGGACATCTCAGACAAAACATCTGAACTGTGTCCACCTTCCCATTCTGCAAATAGCAGATCTTCAGTTACCATAAGGTTTCTGGGTGTGCACACTGGTGACATGGGGGGAAGACCCCACAGGGCTCTGGAAGCTTGCTTGGAGTCATCTGGGTAGGGGAGTCCCGGGATCTCAGGTACCGCAAGTATAGTCTAAAAGAGGCAGGTACGGGCATGTTCCCTTGGCCCTAGGGACTGCTTGCATGCGGAGTGGGATCTAGCCACAGTGGTGTTAGAGCAGCATCCTCTAAAACACACGGCCCAGGGCAGAAAACCCAGTTGCCCGGGATGGAAGGGCAGTAACAGGGAGGAAGGTACTATTATTTACCCTATTAGAAAATGAGAAAACTAAGATGAGAAGTTACGTACCTCATCTTAGGTCACACAGCTAATAAATGGTGGAGCCAGGGTTTGGAAGCAGGCAGTCCCTGGAGTCAGACTGCATGGGTTCAAATCCCTAGCTCTACCCATTAGACTGTTGCCTCTCCATGGAGTCATGAAGAAAACAGTTCTCTGTGGCAACAGAGCTTATTATGTAGTGAGAAATAAACAAGGCTACAAAACCAAATAGCTATATAGTTACAAACTTTATAATATATAAATCATATAAATTATAAGTGATCTAAACAGAGGGTAGTGATAGAAAATATAACAAGTGGGGCCAGGGGCAAGGATGCTCATTTGGATAAGGGTCATTACAGAAGGCCTTTTTTTTTTAATGTTTATTTATTTTGAGAGAGAGAGAGAGAAAGTGCAGGGGAGAGGCAGAGAGAGAGGGAGAGAGAATCCCAAGCAGGCTCTTCACTATCAGTGCAGAGCCCAGCTCAGGACTTGATCCCATGAGCCATGAGATCATGACCTGAGCTGAAATCAAGAGTCAGGTGCTTAACTGACTGAGCCACCCAGGTGCCCCATATGGAAGGTCTTTCTAAAAGCTTGTGCTAAGGTGATAGCTAAAAGGCAAGAAATAGTCAGTGGCCGGGCAAAGTCAAAGGGAACAACAGTCTACTCAGAGAGTCTAGCACACATATACGTACAATATTTATATACATATGTACACACACACACACACACACACACACACACAAAAGCCCAGGGACACCTATCCAAGTTTATTCAAAACATCAATTTTTCAACCCATCTTCACTCATTCCCTCATTCACTAATGCAGTTATTTACTTATTCATTCAAAAATACTTCTAAAAGCCTACTTTATGTAAGCTCTGTGGTAAAAAATAGGATGCATCCTGACATTTGGAAGTTTGTCATCAGCCTGGCAGGGAAACATAAATGCCCAAATAACTATAAAAATGGTGACCATTTATAATATTTCCTAGGCAATTAGCACTGTACTAAATCCCTTACTTACATGCATTATTTCACTTAATTTTACAATAACCTTACGACGTCTATACTATCATTGTCTCCATCATACAGACGAGAAGCTGAGCAGCTAGATTAACTTGCCCTGAGCCTTTCGGCTACCACATTCAAGTGTATTTCTGCGATGCCACGTGGATTAGAGGGGAGGACAGAATTGGCCATGCAGACTAGAGGGGAGGAGAGAAATGGCAGGTAAGGAGAAGGAAAGCAGTCCCGCTGATGCCTCTCATTAATTGTTACCCTTACACACAGAGCCTACCAACAGCAGGTTCAAGGTCTCAGTAGTGCTGTGGCTCCATTTAAATGTTAGCTCCCTTCCCCAGGAGCCTGATGTGGCCTCTGGAGGCCACTGGCTGGAAGATGACTCAGTAAATCCTCTCAGGCCCTAATGTGTGTCCCCCAATCCTGTGTCTTTCAGGTGAACACCGGGAGATCCACTCTGCCCCTGCCAGTGTAACGTGTGGCTTCTGTACCGAGTCATGGCCCCTGGGGCAGTCATCGGCACTGGTAGCCCATAGGCCCTGTCCCTCTCCTGAGCTTCCTACAGATAGAACTCCAGCTGCCCACAGCCCAAGATCGCTCCAGTCACAGCAGATGCTATCAGAATTCAGGGGCTGGGGGGAAGAGAGAAGGCTGCACACAAAATTTGGGGAGTGAGGGGGGGTGCAGTGCTATATTTCAAACAGATGGTCATGGCACTTTGGAAATATCGGTTTAAAGTCCATGGTGTGCCCCCTTTTAGCTAACTTCAGCTACTTCTCATTTTTCTAACTGTACATCCACATATTTTCATTAGAAAGCTAATGACCTCAAAGCACTCTCAGCAAATACTGAATGATCCTATCTTGCAATCTCTAATAGCCTATGTGCTGACTTAGTGTCATAAATTAATAAAGTACATGTCAAAGCATATAATCAAACTCTGTGATGGGGTGCACATTCTGGAAACTTGTTTCATTTTTAATAACAAATTCAGAGGTGGGAGCATCTCTAATACTTCTCATTCCCCAGTACCCAAATCTTGGTAGAGTTCCTCAGTAAACATTCCAGGAGAGATCCTTAACGTGTTCCTGAATGCTCTGAAATTGTATGCAAGATTGTGAGGGCGAATGTACATCTCTCTGGGGAAAGGATCCTTAACTTTCATCAGATTCTCAAAGGACCTGTAACTCCCCAAAGGTTGAGAATTACTGCATATCAGTGATACCACCACACATCATAGTTCCCCCCTTGCACAGTTTTGGTATGTGTAAATGTTTTTCTGTAGTGTTCTGGGGAACTAGAAGGATTTCAATTTCGTTTCCGTAACATATCCCATTTCTACTGGGGATACTTACAAGAATAGGGAACTGACACTAGGAACAGGAAATGCTACAGCTGGCGAGGCGGGAGTGGGAGGTTTTGTGACACCTTGGGAGAGATGAAGGAGTCCAGGGAAAAGAAACCTGCTTTTGCACTGCCCTCCCGTGTCTGCAGGGAGGATGGGCAGACGACACTACCAGAGCCCGGAGTCATCCTGGCCATAGCTAAAGCTCTCAACCCGAGGAATTAAGAGATACAGAAGCCCCCCCCCCCCCCGGGGTTCAGTTCCACAACACCTCCGGGGAGTTGGGGGTTGAAAAAATTAAGATCTCATGGAAAGAAAAGACCCATTTGTAGTTTCTAAAATAGTAGTTTTGTAGTTTCTAAAATAAAACAATATAAGACACGATTAACTGGATTTCATACATCTTAAATTAGTAGAAATGGAAACTGTTGTGTTATTTTCCACTTTCCTTTTCCCTGATCGGTAGAAATGTTCTAGTATCTCCTTTCCTCAGAGTTTCAACACAATATTTAGAAATCTGCTTTGCTTCGTTGCAGATTCTCTGTATCCTGAGTCAGTTTCTCCAGCCACCTAGAGGCTCCCTAGGATTCAGACTCAATGAGCCAAATAAATTCTGTGCCTCTTCTCCATGCCAGGCATTCTGCTGGGCATCGAAGATGTGACAGTGACCAAGACAGGCATGGCCTGGGGCTTCGCGAGATTCCCAATCTAATGGGGACACACACTAATCATTAAAGGCAATTATCACACACTATGATGTGCACTGTGATAGGAGTGTTCTAGGGAAGTCACATTAAAAGGGGATCTAGAAAGGAATTGGTGGGGAATGGTTGGGGAAAACACAAGGTAGTAATGGCTCAACTGGGACCTGAAGGAAGGATTAAAATTAATCAGAACAGAAAAGAATGGCTCAAAGGAAGAACTGAATGCACATATGACAAAACAACATTAGTACTACCAGAACAATCATGTGAGGGGAGTAGCTGGAGATAAGGCAGGCAGGGGGCCAGCACAAGAAGCCTCTGTTAAGTCCTGTCAAAAAGACTTATTCCTGAGACCAATGGAGAAACTTTGAAGGACTGAAGGATTTGAATCAAGAGGCTGACAGGATGATTTGTATTTTAGAAAGATAACTTTGGTCAGGTCATGATTTTTGCAGTCCGTGAGTTCGAGCCCCACATCAGGCTCTGTGCTGACAGCTTGGAGCCTGGAGCCTGCTTCAGATTCTATATCTCCCTCTCTCTCTGCCCCTTTCCTGCTCTCTCTCTCTTTCTCTCTGTCTCTCTCAAAAATAAATAAACATTAAAAAAAGAAAGATAACTTCGGGCATTACATGAAAACAGATTGAATGAGCCAAGAAGAAGGAAGAGAAACCAGGTCTGAGGGGAAATGATGGCTGTCTAATTTAGTGACAGCAGGGGTATAAAGAAGGGGGGTGATTTGCAACATAGTTATATCCTCAGATCTTTCTGTTAGACGGCTGGTCTAAGGCCCGAGTTTTCTTTGTTTCAACTTTCTCCACCTTTCCTAGGAATTCACTGGAAAGCCCTCCATGCCTCTTCCATCATTTGCTTCTCTCTCTGTTCCATTCCCAAATCCACCCACTGAGAATACAACACAAGTTACAATACACTGGGACAGAAATGCTCAAGCTTTCCCCCAAAACCAATGTGCACAAATAAATATATGCATATCAGAATTTCATATAAGGTGACAAATTACTGCAGATAAAGGAGAGTCACCAAAAGACTTTTATCATTCCAAGCATCCAAAGTAATTCTGAATCTCTGACTCAAAGTTGGCAGCATTAATTATGATGCATAAAATCTGAAGAACATTTCACTTGTGCAAAGAGACCAGGAGGAAAAAATGCCTCCTGCTAATTTGTCCAAGACCATATAGAAGTTTGCGACTGTGTGCTATCTGCTTTAGAGTGAAATTGATTTACAAGTTTCTGGAAAAAAAAAAAGGTGGTAAATGGAAAGTAACTGCACTGCACAGTATCCATTATTATTCACTTAAGATGTATAAAATTTCATTGGTGTTGTGTTTAGTATGCTGACTAAAGTGCGTGTGTTTTAGTGGAAGGAAGTCCTAAGTGCTTTCATTGGTATATTCATACTTCAGTGCCTCTCAATTTATTTTTTCATATGAGATTTTTAAGCACCTACAGCACAAAAGCCCTCATAATTGAAGAAGGAATGTACAGTTACAAAGATAAAAACGCCTCGCCTCTAGGAATAACTTTCCTTAATTGGCAAAGTCAGTCATGAGTTTCATAAAGATTTTCCCGGAGCAGAAAGTGTGGTTGTACATCAGATTTTCCCAATAACTGATCAGAAAGAGATATTGAAGGAACTTAGATTCTAAAGAGTTTGCATGTGAACAGAAGACAGTGGGTCCAAGATGGGAACACTTAAAATGTTATGGAAGCTCTAACTTTGTCAGTGGTGCGTGTGCGTGAACAACTCTACCTGGGTACTTAAGGAAAATGGGCTTTTCTCTAGCAAGTTTGCCCTCGGGAGAAAGGATAACTAGATACTTAGGGGAATCATGGAAATCTTGAAAATTCAGATTTAGATAGACAAAGCTCCACTTTGGAGGAACTATCAGGTGTGTTTTATTTTGATCCCTATCTCCTACATGCCCGAAAAGAGAAAAGAACAAATTGCAAAAGAATTAAGGCCCAAATCATTTTCTCCCTAAACTTAAAATACTTAAAAAAGAAACTAACTATGCTGTAATAGTATTGGCACCATAGGTGTTTGCCTTTAACTAAATAAAAGTACATGTTGTATAAAAGTCGTATGCGGAAGTATAGTTTATGATATAAACCAAAAGCCAGAATTTTAAGAGTAAATTTCTAAACATAAAATGGAGCTTTAAAATATAAAGGTCAGCAGTTTTATCGTCAATTTTTTCTTTTAGAGTTCTACTTGAAAAGGCAGAAAAGAACTTATTAAGTACATCTTCCTTACATGACTTCAGTTGGGTCAGCACTAGAAGGAAACAAAGCAGGAAGAAAGAGAAGAGAGAGATTTACTGAGTACCTACTATGTCCCATGAATGAAATGAATTATTTCCTTTAAACTCTCTGAAATACGTATGAGATAGGCAAGTATGTATCGATATTATAGATGAGGAAACAAGCTCAAAAAGACTATGTAATTCCAGAGCAAAGACCTGAATTTAGTTCAGTCTGCTTCCAAAGTCTGTGTTCTTTTTTATTTTTAACATTTATTTACTTTTGAGAGACAGAGACACAGAACACGAGTGGGGAAGGGGCAGAGAGAGAGGGAGACACAGAACCTGATGCAGGCTCCAGACTCTGAGCTGTCAGCACAGAGTCCGGTGCAGGGTTCAAACCCAGGAACCATGAGATCAGGACCCGAGCCAAAGTGGGATGCTCAACAGACTGAGGCACCCAGGCACCCTCAAAGTCTGTGTTCTTAACCACTAGTCTATACTTTGACATTCTAACTAAAGCCACACGTCTCTAGGGAAAACTGACAAGAAAGGTAAAAAGGTAGGCATCAGGTCCCTCATTAACCAGGTTGGGAGCCTTTTACTGAGCTTTGTTTACAGACTCCAAGAAGCCTTCCAGCCCTTTAGGTCCACATTCATGTAATACTATTTCTAAAGATAAGATTCTCAGAAACACAGTGCTCTAAGACTCCTCTGGAAAACTCATAAGACAGATTGGTATATTAAAAGACACCAGAGGGGCGCCTGGGTGGCGCAGTCGGTTAAGCGTCCGACTTCAGCCAGGTCACGATGTCGCGGTCCGTGAGTTCGAGCCCCGCGTCGGGCTCTGGGCTGATGGCTCAGAGCCTGGAGCCTGTTTCCGATTCTGTGTCTCCCTCTCTCTCTGCCCTTCCCCCGTTCATGCTCTCTCTCTGTCCCAAAAAATAAATAAACGTTGAAAAAAAAAATTTTTTTTTTTTAAATAAAAGACACCAGAGGGGTGCATGGGTGGCTCAGTTGGTTAAGCATCCAACTCTTGATTTTGGCTCAGGTCATGATCTCACGGTTCATGAGTTCGAGCCCCATGTCAGGCTCTGCGCTGCCCATGCGGAGCCTGCTTGGGATTCTCTGTCTCCCTCTCACTCTGCTCCTCCCCTGCACTGGCTCTCGCTCTCGCTCTCTCTCAAAAATAAACATTTTTTAAAAAATTTTTTAAAAGATGCCAGAAATTCCACACTAAGGAAACCTGTTGTATAAATGTCCCAGCAGGAAATAGATGTCACATGTAAAAAGAGTAACTGAATAAAGTTTAATGAAAGACTATTTACAAAATTTAGGCAGAGTTTAGGAAACCAATGAAGGACAAGGAATCATCCTGGGACTTGCAACAGTCGAAAGCCATTACAATCCCAGGGTCTAAAAGGGCAAAAATTAGAAGCAAGGACTGAGGGACTGAAATTCCAGAGAAGAGAACCGTGAAGAAGCCAACTGATGTTTTGCAGACTTTTTTTTTTCCCTATGAGGCACCTGCTATATCTGGGCACAGGGCAAAAAGCTATGAATTTGCAGGGCAGAGAGCAACTTGCTGAAGGTCTCAAAAACTCTTAACCAGGGGCGCCTGGGTGACTCAGTCAGTTAAGCATCCAACTTCAGCTCAGGTCATTATCTCAAGGTTCCTGAGTTTGAGCCCCACTCATACAGCATCCCTGCTGTCAGCACGGAGTGCACTTCAGATCTTCTGTCCCCCTACCTTCTGTCCCCCTACCTCTCTGCCCCTCCTCCACTCTCTCTCTCAAAAATAAACATTAAAAAAATTCTTAACTGAAACAATGGAAGCCAGAAGAGTATGAAATGACATTTTTCAAGCGCTGAAAGAAAGTTAAGTGCCATCTTGGAATTCTATACCCAGTACAAATACTCCTCAAAGCCAAAGTTAAAATACAGATATTTTCAGACAAACAAAATGTTGGGAGAAGCACTCTGCCATGGGTCCTGCATATCTCAGCACATCCTTGCTTTGTATGCCAAACTGAAAAATCTAACCATCATCTGGTCCTGCACTATTTTTGTAGCTACGCACATAAGCAATTAAGTAGATCACATGACCACAGCATGCCTACCATGTAACTGATCACTTCCTAGGAGATGGGGACTGGCTTGCTGCTTGCTTACCACAAAAGATGTTGAGCCTTTGGCCTGTGGTTCTTCAATTGCACCACCCACTGCATGTGTAACCACCATCTGGATCCACTGAGTTGCCTCAGATGACTTGAGGGAAGGGAAAGCAGAGCTGCCATGCTTATAATCCTGCCATTCACTCTGCTATGAGAAATAAACCATCTTTCTTGAATCTACTGAATCTTGTCACCTATTTTTGGCATGAGAATGTTGAGACAGGTTTGAAGCTCTTCCTTGACAAAATGAGAGTAGCCAGTAGGGTATCAAGATAGACAATGACTTTGGGGAAGAGAAAAAGCAAGAATCCCATGGTCTTGGTTGAGGGATATGAGGAGCCTCTTTGGAAACCAGAAGCAAATATTCTCAACCAAGTGGTGGGTAAAGAGATGAAAAACGGGTATCTCCCTGTAAATATATATGAACTGAGTCAACAGAAGAGGCTGAGCAGTGGAAAATATGATTGAAACGAGCTGCCCAAATGATGCCATGATTGTTTCTTGCTCTCCTACAGGACAGGAAACTAGAAGAGTATCCGGGGCACCCATCACAGAGGGAAGTACACTTGTAACCTGTTCTAGCAACCACGTTAAGACATTCTTGGTGGTTAACATGTCCCTGTCCAGAGCACAGAGAGCAGAACCACAGTGAGAAGGAAGAGAGGGAAATCTGGGACCACTTTGATCAGCGCACTAGGGAGCTGTTAAAGATTGGCTGATGCATTTGTGTGACATGGGAGTGAGACAACTGGGCTGTTGCATATGTGACCCTTTGTATTCCTTTGTCAACGACTACATTAACCACTAACATTAAGCCAAAGCAGAGAGACTTCCCACAGAAGAAGCTAGTCAGAGTGTGAGGGCTGGAGCTTCTCCAGACTGGGGGGACATAATTACGGGCTCAGTGATAAACCACTTATCCAGAGGATGACTGATAAATTTTTAGGACCTGGCTCCCAGGGCGGAAGAGTCCACTAACTTTGTTGTTAGTACCCTGAAGCTTATATAGGAGGCTGTGATGATTTGGGACCAAAAGATGCCCAGGATAAAGACAGACAGCCCCTAATCCAGCTGGAGTCTCTTCGGTCTGAGACAAAACCAAGAACAGGACTAATAAACCTCTCCAAAGGGCCTCACCTATGTACAGAGCTGATAAAACAAGAGTTCCCACAGAAGAGATTAATGGGGTAAGCTCTGAAGAAATTCAAGCCAGATCTCAAGCTATGGGAGGCCCGTGCTGACACCTGTCCCGGTTGAAAGGTGCCCCTCTAGCACTAGTGTCTTCCATGGAGCTCCGTCTCTCTCTACTGCAGGAACCAAGAAACTAGGAGGCTATGTTTGAACAAATTACTCCTTAAACATCTTCTGAACCTGCCCCTGCATCCCTATGTTCTGATTCAATAGCCTCTAATGATCAGAGGAGACATGGGTGAGGTCAAGATCTTTCCATCCTAGAGGGAAATGAATGTCTTGGGCTCCAATGAGAGAACAATGGGATGGGGGGAGACGATATGAACTTTTATGGTTGTTTATGACTATATTACCTGCCTCTCTTGAAGGGTGAGGTTCATGCATTCCAGTGGCCGGATATGGAAACAGTAAATGGACAAAGGGAAATAACTTTAAGCACCCAGGTAAGGCTGGTCAGAACTCTGCTGTCTACCAATGTTGTTGCTCCCACTGCTAAACATATCATTAGTAGTGACACTTTACATGATTGCACTGTGAATTCTCATAAAGTCCAAAGGGCGTTTTCTCAAACAGGGAGAGCCACTCGAGGAATGACAGTGGAGCCAGTGCTCAAAGGACCAACAACCACACTTCCAGCTCCCTCCCATGCTATGCTAAAAAAAGAGACAGAGAGACTTCAAGAAAAGGAAAAAGAAAGCAAAGGTTTGATTAAGGATGTAAAGGCAACAGGAGTTTTGAGAGATGCGGTACCTCAACACAACAGCCCCGTGTGGCCAGTGAAAAGTCTAACAGGAGATAAAGGCTTACAGTGGATTACTGCCACCTGAATTCACTTGGATACCTATGGGTTTCCATAAGAATCCACGCCCAGACAAAACTAAATAAAATAATGTGGCCAGTCAGGACAATAGAGCCCATGACAAATTCTTGCATTTGTCATGAGATTAGGCACAGCAATCTTACCAAAATAACCCAATGGGCTCAATATACAGGCCTCCATTTGTAAGACAATGAAGCCTAGATGGCCTACAAAGATGATGGCACCTGTCGGCACTTGACTTGAATTTCTAAAGCTGAGTATCTGCCTGTTCCTGGCACATAGACTACATCAGGGCTCAAGTACAAGCCTGTGGCTGCCACCGGTGTCTAAAAGCCTTTGACATTTATGCTAGCTATAGAAATCCATACCTGTGAGAACAGCAGATTCTGGCCAAACTGTGATAACATTGGAGACCAAGATCTGCTATTATATGGGGAAAAGTGGTACCACACTGGTGTTCCTAATGTTTGCTCTGTTGTAAGTAATAAACTGCCTCACTGTGATCCATTAAATCTTGTCTACTATTGGTAACTATGGAGTTTTGCTTGCTTGCTATCTCGTAAAAGGTTGAAGTTCTTTGCTGACATAAAAATTATTAGAATTGTTTCCAGGACATGTGCACACGTACTTCTAGTAACAGTTCGATAGGCACAAGGAAAATGATCCCAGATGGAACCAAAAAGCACAGGAAGAAATGAAAAGAATCATAAGAGTAAAAATATGTAGCTAAATATAAATGAATGTTTCTTTAATAGATATAGGTGTGTTCAATATCTATTTCTCCTTGTGTGACTTCTGATGGATTATAGCTTTCGTGGAAGTGGTATATTTCATCAAAGTTATTAAATTGGTGGGCATGGAATTGTTCAAAATAGTCCTTAAGTATAATTTTTTTGAGATATAATTGACATACAACATTATATTAGTTTCAGATGTACAATATGATTTAATATTTGTACATACTGTGAAATCACAGTAGTCTAGTTCCCACCCAGCACCATACAAAGTTACCAGAAAGTTTTTTGTGTGTGATGAGAACTTTTAAGATTTACTCTCTTGGTAACTTCCAAATATGCACTACTTAAGTATCCTTTAACGTTCATGAGATCAGTAATGAGGGTCCCTCTTTCATTGCTGACATAGTAATTTGTATCTGCTCTCTTTTTTTGTTGGTTAACCTGGATAGAGATTTATCAACTTTAATGATAATCATTTTTTTAAAAAAACGGCTATTGGCTTCATGTATTTTCTCTACTGATTTTCTGTTTTCAATGTTATTGATTTCTGCTCTAATTTTTATTATTTCCTTTTTCCACTTATATTAAATTTAATCTGCTCTTCTTTTTCTGCTTTTCCTAAGTGAAAAATTAGATTACTGAGTTTAAATCTTTCTTCTTTTCTTATATATGCATTCACTACTATAAATTTCCCTCTAAGCACTGCTTGCATGGTATCCCACAAATTTTAATAAATTTGTATTTTCATTTTCATTTTGTTAAAAATATTTTAAAATACCATTTGAGACTTCTTTCACTTACATGTTATTTAGAACTGTGTTGTTTAATCACCAAATATTTCAAAGACATTAATTATGTTATCAATCTAGTTTGCTTCAGGTCTAAATATAAAACTTTAGAAAAACATTTTGGTGAAGAAAACAGCACAATTTAATGCTTTCCAATGTTAATTAGCATTTGTCTCTGTTTAATAATTATGAATAAAAGTACTTAAAAAGAATGAAAATTTCCTTTATCATAGCAAAATGGCAGCATTAATTCATAGCTGATTAAAGTTTAGAAATGTTCCAATATAACACATTGACTAAATCTTAATATGGATAGAGTTGCTTCACATAAAAGTTACTTTTCAAATCACACTTTCTAACTTCTCTATTTCCTTTTAAAGAAATTTTCCATAGACCAGAAGGTTAGAAATAAGAACAAAATATCAATATGTCCATTGGAGAAAGAAACTGAAATTACAGCTTGAAGGGAAGAAGGAGCTGAGTCATTCCCAGTAGAGTGATGAACTGGAAGCTTTCCGAGATGCAATTTCCTCCCCCCTAATTTGTCAATTTCATGGTCATCCATTAAAAAGCCAAAATGTCTGTGCTCAGCAAGTCCTCCAAAACAGGTGTGCAGATGGCAGCACCTGTAATGCGGAGGCTGTTTGCTTTGCAAGGATTCTATCCTTGGCATTACTGCTTGTGCCTCTGGAAAGACCCTTTGATCAAATTCATGCAGGTACTGACTTGCCTTAAGTCTGTCACTAAAACGCAGATGCCTAAGGTCTACCTTTAGGCATATTTCCTAGACCACACACAAATCAAAGACCTTGTCTAGGGGCACTTTCAGTGAGACATACTAAAGTAGCTCCCAATAGACCACAAACCACAGGTGAGTACCATGTCCTATTCCTCTCTGTACTCCGATGGCCTGACACATTATTGATAAACCCTCGTGGTAAAAGTAAAATAAAATCCTATCTCTTGCACATAAATAGAGCTCCACAGAACCAACCACCCACCCAGGCAAGCCCAGTACCTCCTGTTGAGGAGTACGCAGGTCAAAGACCTGAATTCTGATCCTATCTCTGACTCACTGTGTGACCTTAAGCATGTCACCCAATCTCTCTGGGCTTCAGTTTCACCATCTTTTTAATGAGATGGTTAGGCCTCATCTTCATTTTAGTGTCCCTATAAGTCTTCTTTCAGCTCTAAGATTCTAGGATTCAATTAGTTGAAACTCCTGATTCTGTCAGTTCCCACTAACTGATCAGTCTACAAACGTGGAAAAGTGCCTTAGTAGGAACCACATTAGGCACTATGGGATAACACTAAAGATTGGACATACTCCTGTCCAAACTCCAAAGAGTTCATAGTCCCAAAATTTACAGAGAAATACAAAGGCCCTAAAATAGCCAATACAGTTTTGAAAAATAACGAAGTGCAGAGACTTTTGCTACCTGACATCAAGACTTGGTACAGAGCTACAGCTATGGAACCAGCATGTATTAGCTTAAGGACAGACATATAAGGACTAACGGAATGGAAGAAAGTTCAGAAAAATACCATATATATGTCAATTGATTTTCAAAAAAGACTTTCAAGAAAGAATTACCAAAGATGGTAATTCAATGGGTAAAAGACAGTCTTTTCAAGAAATGTTGCTGGAACAATTGGATAATCACAATCACTGAGGAATGATTACTTCACACCATTTAACAAAATTCACTCAAAATGGATAACAGACCGAAACTTAAGAGCTGAACCTATAAAACTTCTAAAAGAAAACAACACAAAATGTTTCTGATCTTAGGATGGGCAAAAATGTTAGAACACAAAGAGCACAAACCAAAAGAGAAAAAATGTTAAATTGGACTTCATTAAAATTGAAAGTGATTCTTCTTCAAATGACTATTAAGAAAATGAGAATGATTCTAGTAAGATGGAGAGTTAGGAAGCACCAGGAATCTTTCTCCAGGTAAAGACAATAATCACAGGGGTGGAATTTGTCTGATTCTCTGGATTCTCTTAAAGGCTTGCAAATTTCAGCAGAAGGATTGGTGGTAAATGGAGGTTAATTTCAGTCAATTTCAGCTCTAAGCACAATAGCAGCTACCCATCCCCCACCCCAGCCACATGGCAGGCAGCCCTGCCCCAGAAGCAGCTAGCACACAGCCTGCCTCTCAACACATGGACAATGACCCTGTGGGATTTATTCTCGTAGTGCAGGGATGGTTCAACACACAAAAATCAATGAATGTAAAATGCCATATTAATAGAATTAAGGGGGAAAAACCCATATGATCATCTCAATTGGTGTAGAAAAAGCATTTGGTAAAATTCAATATGCTTTCATGATAAAAACAATTTAAAAACTAGGAAAAGAAGGAAACTGCCTCAACATAATAAATGTCACATATGAAATATCCACAGCAAACATTATACCCAATGGTAAAAGGCAGCTTTTCCTCTAATATCAGGAACAATGCAAGGATGCCTGCTTTTAGCACTTCTAGTCAACACAGTACTGGAAGTTCTAACCACAGCAATTAGGCAAGAAAAAGAAATAAAAGACTTTCAAACAAGAAAAGAAGTAAAGTTATCACTGTATGCAGATGATATGATCTTATTTGTAAAAACTCCTAAAGATTTCACAAAAAAAGTTTAGAACTCATAAATGAATTCAGCAAAGTAGCAAAATACAAAGTCAACACACAAACATCAATTGCCTGTCTATACACTAACAATGAAAAATCTGAGAAGGAAATTACAAAAACAATTCCATTTATAATAGTATCAAAAGAATAAAATACCTAAAAGTTAATATAACCATACAGCTTACAATGAAAACTATAAAAAATTGCTGAAAGAAATTAAATAAGACATATATAAATGGAAACACATCCCATCTTTATGGATTTCAAGGTTTAATATTGTTAAAATGTCAATATTACCCAGAACAATTTACAGGTTCAATACAATCCCATCAAAATCACAATGACTTTTTTGCAAAAATACAAAAAATCCCATCATAAGATTCATATGGAATCTCAAGTGACCTGAATAGCCAAAACAATCTTGAACAAGAACAATAAAACTAGAGGATTCACACTTCCTGATTTCAAAATTTACTCAAATCTACAGTAATCAAACCAGTGTGGTACTGGCATAAATACAGACATGCAGACCAATGGCATATAATAGAAAGGCCAGAAACAAATTCTTCCATATATGATCAAATGGTTTTTGACAAGGGTCTAAAATTTAATTCAATGTGGAAAGGATAACCTTTCCAACAAATGATGCTCAGAAAACTGCATATCTACAAGCAAAAGAATGAAATTGAACTCTTACCTACTATCCTATATAAAAATTAACTCAAAATGGGTCAAGGACCTAAATGAAACACCGGAAACTATAAAACTCTTGAAAGAAAACATACGACAAAAGCTTCATGACATTGGATTTGGTAGTATTCTTTTGGGATATGATACCAAAGGCACAGGTAACAAAATAAAAACAGACAAACTGGACTTTCTGAAAATTTTAAAATATTGTGCACCAAAGGGCAGTATCAAGAGTATAAAAAGACAACCCACAGAATGGAAGGAAATATGTGTGAATCATGTATGTGATAAGGAATTTACATACAGAATATATAGAGAATACCTAGAACTCAACAACAAAACAAAAAGTAACTCAATTCAAAGATGGTTAAGTGACTTGAACTGAAATTTCTCCATTACAAATGGTAATAGTATGACAGTTCCTCAAAAAGTTAAAAGTAGAATTACTATATGATTCAGCAATTCTAATTCCGGGTGGATACCCAAAAGAATCGAAAGCAGGGTCTCAAAGAGATATTTGTACACCGATGTTCATAGCAGTGGTATTCACAATAACCAAAAGGTGGAAGCAACCCAAACATCTATTGAAGGATAAATAAACAAAATGTCCCCCCCCACACACACACACACAATGGAATATTATTCAGTCTTAAAAAGGAAATTCTGACACATGCAACAGTATGGATGAACCCTGAGGACATGATGCTAAGTGAAATATACCAGTCACAAAAGGACAAATACTGTAGGATTCCACTTACATGCAGTACCTGAAGTAGTCAAATTCACTGAGACAGAAAGCAGAATAATAGTTGCCATGGCTTGGGGGAAGAGACAATGAGGAGTTATTTAATGGGTATAGAGTTTCAGTTTTGCAAGACGAAAAAGTTCTGGAGATTAACTGTATAACCATATGGATACACTCAACACTGCTGAAATGGGCACTTAAAAATAGTTAAAATGGAGAGTGCCTGGCTGGCTCGATCAGTGGAGTGTGCAACTCTTAATCTCAGGGTTGTGGGCTAGAGACTCACACTGGGTGTACAGATTCCTTAAAAATAATGAAATCTTGGGGCACCTGGGTGGCTCAGTTGGTTAAGCATCCGACTTGGGCTCGGGTCATGATCTCATGGCGCGTGAGTTCGAGCCCTGCATCAGGCTCTGTGCTGACAGCTCAGAGCTTGGAGCCTGCTTTGGATTCTGTGTCTCCCTCGATCTCTGCTCCTCCCCCTCTCATGCTCTGTCTCTCTCGTTCAAAAATAAACTTTAAAATTGTAATAGTAAAATATTTTTAAAAAGAGTTAAGATGGCAAATTTTATGTTTTGTGCATTTTACTACAATAAAAAATAAAATAAAAACGACCACCGTTGAGTGGGTCAAATAGTAGTTAAGAATTCAGAGGGGGAGAAGATGTATTTCAGATGGGGATATAAGTTGTTTCACTCAAGGGCTCCTAGCCATGGGTTTGAAATTGAGGCCACACTGTTCTCCAAGCCAAGCAACCTAATTTTTAAGGAAGGAAGGTTAAAAGGTTAGGGAAGGAGAGCAGGAAGGGAGGAAGGTCAGGAGAAATTACAGTAAGAAGGGGGCAGAAGGGAGGAAGAGAGAAAGAGGAGCCAGTAAGGCAAGGGGTGGGTGGGAGGGAAGGTTGTGCCCAGTAGGGCGAGTTTGTTCTCCGGACTTTTGCTCTAAAAGTCTATGACTCTGTGAGAGAACAGCACAGGGTGGCTTGGAACCACTATTCCGGATCTGTGTTTCCCTTTCAAACTATAGTAGATGCAGTAGCACTGAATTCCCCTCTGACACATAAAACTGAAAGAACTGAATCCCCCTTTTAATTTCTCTCACTGACCTCTGTTTCCAAATGGCAATTGACATCATGCTGAAAATTTCACCATTTCTCTCAGTTAAATGCTGCCTTCTTCTGAATGGAAATTCTCTGGGACTAGCTAACATGTTAATGTTAACATTTATTGAGCACTTCCTTTGTTTCAGGGACTGTTCTAAGCACTTTACATGTGCTATATCACTTAATCCTGAAATATCCAAGAGGTGGTAAATACTATTATTATACAAACTTAATTTTGGAGATGACAAATCAGAGACACAGGTTAAATAATAGAACAAGGTAAGGAAAGCTCTGGAAATCCATGTTTGACTTTTCCTCAAATGATAGACAAGACCTCTCCTTTTAGAACAAAAGTTAAATTAAATAAGAGCTGGCATTCTTTAGACCCCAACACCTTCTACAGGCAGTTGGAATCTACGAAGTGGGCAGAGGGGAGTAAATAAAACAAAGGGAAGGCTACACAGGGCCAGCCCACTCCCAAGCAGCCTCTCTTACAGGTAAGTCCAACCCAAGGACTTTGTGTTGCTAATAGCAGTGAATTTCTTGCAGTTTCTGGAATATACCATGTTTTCTTCACTGTGCATTTACTCATGCTGTCCCTTCCACTGGGAAAACACAGTTCTTGCCCAACTTTACCTGAATGACTCTGCCTTAGCCATCCAGACTAAAAGTCAACTCCCATCCTCTCCAGGCAACCTTCTCTAAGCCTCCTTCTTCCCACCGTGCCAGAATGAATCTAGGCCTAACCACATTCCATGGAAATTATCTTTTTTCTATATCTGTTTCCTCCCATTAGGGAAGAGACTGTGTCTTATTAATGGCCACCATTTATTGAGCGAGGACTGCCTCACACATATTATTTGATTTAATCCTAAAAACAATCCTATGTCATCGATATTCTCAACCCCTTTTTTTGCAAACGAGGAAAAAGGCTTAGAGCTGGCATCTTCTGTAACCTATTAAGGGAAACATAAAAGGTTTCACCTAGTGTGATACCAAAGCCTGTACGTGTAATCACTGGGGCACACAGTACTTCCCATATTCAGGTTTGTATTCCACACATGCAATACAATAGATTGCAAATAACTGTTTAAGAAATGTCTGCTGAACTGATTTGAAGCTATTGGCTTAAATGGTAAATAAATAAACGAACACACAAATGAAGGCACGGTATTTAAAAACTGTAAAACTTTATCCCCCTGGGGGGCAAATTAAACCAATAAAAACAAAGGGTAAGAAGAGGGTACTTTCCAGGCCCATCTGGCTGTACCCAGTGCATAAGGATCTGTCGACCGCGAGGCAAAAGGACCCAGGTGGCATAGGTATTGAGAAAAGCTGCATGCAAACAGCTTATGTTCTGGAATAAATCCAGATGAGCATATAGCATTTTATGGAGGAGACTGGCCTTACTTCACACTGTCTTGCTGTCTTCAGAGAAGAAAACTTTTTTAAAAGTTGGGAGGGAGTAGATAAGGGAGGAACTGAGGCCAAAGGGTGTAAAAGAAAGGGGGAAGGGTTCACGGGTAACACCTTCTTAACCTCATGGATGGGAAATGCCTGGGTGAGGAACTGTTTCACCAGGGTCCCCCGAGAATGATAACGTGAAGAATCTGTAGACTCGAAATCCCTCAACAACTCAGAGCTTCACGATAAACACAACAGCAGCAAATATTGATGAAGTGTTTACTGTGTTCCACACTCTGTGCAATGTGTATTAAGTGAGATAAAGTGTGTTACACACACACACACACACACACACACACACACACACACACACGGCACCGTGCCCGGACCTGAGTCCTCCCCCTTCAGAGTCAGTCATAGTCATTATGTCTATGATTATGAACATGACCTTCATCGGCTCATTTCTTCCTCACCACAACACCATATTATTATCATCCCCACATTACCTATGAGGGACCAAGTGTGGATAGGTTAGCTAACAAGCTCAGGTACACACAATTAGGAAACACAGCACATGGGAACACACAGAGGGGAGCACAGCACAAGGCAGACAAAGCCTAGAACACGAAGGTGCAACCGTAGAGTAACAGGAAATCCTGTGCTAAACGCTTCACAATTATCTTTAAACCTCACACCAACCCTGCAAGGCATTATTACCCCTTTTAAATTGAGGCTCAGAAAGGTCACGTCCAAAGTCTCACAGCTCATAAAAGGCCAGATTTAAACTCAGATCTACCTGACCCTGAAGGCTATGTACTTTTCAGTGACCGTAGGCCCTGGGGTCATAAGTTGTGCTGTAACACATCCCCTGTGAGACCACTGTGGGCGCTGTATTGGGCCCCCACATGCTGGGCATCCACTGTGTGGATTACACGTTGCGGTGTTTTTGTGAAGAAGACGTACAGGAAGCCAGATCCTCAGGCATACAATTTTCTATGCATGACTCCAAGTTCAAAAACTACTGCTTCCTGTCAAGGGTAGTTGTGTACTCAAGTAACATACCTAGATGATAAAAGGTTCAGAGGGGCTTTTCTGGAAAAATCATTTTGGGGAGACTAATTTTTTAAAGAGATTATTTTGGGGAATCAAATTAGACACATGTTAACTCAAGATGCGTGGGTTTCCCTGATTTAAAAGCTTCACAGACAATAAACAAATCACAGAGTAGCTTCTCTCCAGGGGACAGCTCCATCCTACTGCCTGTACTAGGAGGCATTACATTGTTCAGATGAAAAAAAAAAAAAAAATGAACTGCCCAGGAAAGATCCAGAAAATATTAAAAGAAGCAGAAACCACAGAATCTGCCTTAACTTATGTTGGTGTCACAGATGCTGCCACACAGTGCAAACTGCATGACAACATTTGCTGATTGTAGTGACAATACAGTTAGTTGGGTTTGGACTGATGTGTCATCAGCACAGTGGGAAACTACAGGTCTTACCTTGCAAAAAAAAAAAAAAAAGCTCACGCTGTCAGTTCTTCCTAGGGTGAAAACTTCCCCTGGTTTCCCCTCCTCAAGAAAAAAATCTTTAAAACCATTTCATCGATAAAAGTAGGTTTGGAGTTTCACAGAGGTAACCTTGTAATTCTGTGCTTCTTGACTATCACCATGTGTTTCCTTAGAGTATTTGGGTCAGTTGTCTAATTTGAAAGGCTCTGCAGACACCCCCAAAGTATTCTAATTATTGCTTAACATGCTCACACGAAGCTTCCCAAAAGGCAAGCAAATTCCCTAATCATTTCCCTGGTTTGGACTCAAAAAGAAATATAAATATATATTATTATTAAATGAGTTGTGATTTGAATTACCGAAAAATGCTATTAACGCTGATCAGGACTGTTCCAGAGGTAATAAAGATTAAAGCTGTCCAAATTAATTAAGCACATACTCATTAAGTCCAAGGTAGCTTCTGTTTCTTTATTGCACAAATACAATTAACACTTAATCTGAATCTCGATAAGTTACATAATCATGTGACTCAAAATAAAGGGAGGATACAACCTTGGCCTTCTCGTTTTACATGGGAAAACATTAATGACGCTGACATCGGAGACAATTAGACAGTGTCAGCCAATTGTTTTTAGCCAGCTTTCTCTCACATCTGTGGTGTCTACAAGCAAGAAAGCTCATTGTTTCCACAGGCCTCCTTCGGGCCTTGGCTTTTTGTGTAAACCGTCAATCTTTTGGCGAATATCAAAGCCGCGAGGAAATTAGAACAGACCAGCTCTCCTGCCCCACACTAAAGCTTAGCAGGGTGCATCCACTATGCTACTAATTAGGCAGTGACCAACAAAATAACCTGTCAATGTCCGCTAGCCATTTCCCACACACCTGCATTTCATACCCTAATAAGCATACAGCAAGAGAGAAAAAGGGATAACAGCTGAAGTGTGAAAAATGAACAAAATATAACAATGTTTCCATCCCCACCTATACTTCTGGCAATTACCATTTAACATTAGGGGGACTCAACATGTCTGAAGACTCACAATACAGTATCTGAAACTAAAACCCAGGGGGGAAGCCACACATTGAGACTGTATTAAGGTTTGCTTCGAAAATATCACACTAAGAAGAATCTAGAGTTATGCATAAAACCCAGGAAACTGAAAATGACCATAATTTAGATTAGGGGCCAGGAGGCTGACTTCTTAAAAACATTTTCCATTCAAACTATTGAAAGAGAAATGCATACTATTTTCTTCATCGTTTCCTTCCACGAAACAAAAATGTATCACAGGACGGGAAATAGAGTATCAGGTTATCACGTTTTTCCCCTCTAACTTTCCGCCCTGATTCAGTAAATTGGTGATCACCATCAGTCTTTTGACCTGGCACACATTAATTAATTTCTTCTCCTGGTTTCCGTTGGTCCCCCGTAGGTCCCTACTGTAAATTCTGAACACAGAATTTTATTTTCTAGTATTTTTCAATCACTGAGGAGGCTGCCTTGCAGATAAGGAAGCTGGAAAGGTGCAATATTAAATGGATTGAAAACATTCCTATTTTGCCCTGGAGCCTTGAAATGCATTTGAAAACTCTCAGCATCCAAGTGTAAAACAGGTTCCGTCACATCTTTAACAACATTATTCTTAAGAGATTCCAATGGGATCTCTATTTAAGACTCCTCTTTTATTACCTGGGTCACAAAATGTCTTTAACTCCAACATCTTTATTGATTCGTAGAATACACATCATTTTTAGGGTAAAAAGAAGTGTAAGAATCTGATTAACGTGATTAAAATGAAAACAAAAATTACCCGAGCCCTCTCGAATCGAAGGGTTAAGGAAAAAAAAAAAAACTTTGCACAATGCCTCTCTCCCCTTTATTTTGCCCTAAACAAAGATTTTGTGGTACAGGTATCCATACGATAGACTTCCGGTGAAAAGGCTACTGCCTTTTAAGACCATATATCCTTTGGAGCAGCTCCTTTTTGTGCCTAGGGATCCAGCTGAACTTTTTTTAAACGGAGAACAAGAGATATGTAAGGTCAAAATTGTTCTGGGAAGAAACATCCCTTCATCTCAATATGTGCCAAGGAATAGGCTATAGGGAGAGAGCATCCTTGATAGGATCACATACAATATAGACCAACATTCAAATGGTATTTGTTAGATACTTCTGAGCACGACTTTTCTTTTCATTTAGACTTTATCCAAAAACAGCATTTTCAATTACAAATAAAAACTTTCTCCACCTCTTCCTACTTGAACTCAAGTACAGAAGGCCCCTATTTAAAATGCAGCTCCAGAGCCGCCACCAGGCTGCCTGTTCAGCTGCCAGTGGCTTTTGTGTACAAAGATGTTAATTGGTCCTAATCCCCTCCTAGAAGCTGTTTTGGTAGCCTGACCTGGCACCCTGAAGAAGGACACCTTGGTGTGAAAAACTAAAGGGTCCATTGAGGAGGGAGTGAAAGGCAGCCAAGCATTCCAACACATTTTAATTTCAGGAATTAAAAAAGGGGAACATCATCATGGAGATCGTCGAGAAATCTTACAAAGCTTTAATAACAGTGAAGTAAGTCCTACAAACACCCAAGCTACACACACACACACACACACACACACACACACACACACACACACACACACACACAAAGGGAGTGAAGGAAGCCCCAGAGTGGGGCCAAGGGAAATTCAGATTCTCGAATTCTCCATTTTATTGCTTCAGCTTCTACACTGGTGCTCCGAAACTCAAAGACTGTGTTGGACGGGTCGAGACATTTATTTTTTCCATCCTAATCTCCCACACCGATAAATTGATGAAAAGCAAATCCCCAAGTCGCCACCCTGTTCAATCCCCCCAAAGACTCTGCTAGAATGCGGTTTTATTTGGTTGAAGCGTAGTATCGATCTCGATGACTACATTTAAATTTGTATTACAACTCACAGTTCCTGGAAGAAAAAGTGAAGAGAAAAAGAGTACTGATTCTTACAGAAAACTTCTAGTTCACTCCACTACATGTCAAATGATCTTTTCTTAGCACGCTGTAAAACACTATCTGGACTATGTACCAATTTAGAGAACATACATTTACAGCCTGGGTGGCAAATTATGCTAATGGCATGCATGATCTACAACTGTGGGGGTTTTGAATTTTTTGACAGAGTTCACAGATCAACTTCATGGGTCAAAGGAGTGTGCCTTTCATCTGATAAAAGCAGAAAGATATGAAGGTTATGGATTACTAAAACTGCACCAAATACCAGATTTTCAACCATGGCCTCGTTTGTTTTTTAATCTCCCACACTGATTTTTGAAGGTTGGGTTTTTCTCCATGAGCACATCAAACACAGATAAGGGCAAGAGATCCAGAGGGCTGCCTCGAATGAGAACATTTGCAAGGTGCATCACGGAAAATAGAGTAGACGATCCTCAAAGCAAGTGAAGAGGCACAGAAAGAAAACGGCACGTTTTTCTGGTGCTGGATGGTCATTCTAGGAACAGAAGAAGGCAGTCCGGTGTGCTTTTGAAGGTGTTAAATTTGAGATGATCTCACTTGTGGAATAAGAGATTCCAATCATCGAAATGGAGTTTGTGTGTCAGATACTAAAGACCATCCTCAAAGTGGCAGCACCCTATTTTGGGGATAAACACCTTCCCCACAAGCCACTTAACTCCTCCCACGACATCTTTGTTTTAAATATTTGCCAACTGTGGGGCGCCTGGGTGGCTCAGTCGGCTAAGCGGCCGACTTCGGCTCAGGTCATGATCTCATGGTCCATGAGTTCAAGCCCCGTGGCGGGCTCTGTGCTGACAGCTCAGAGCCTGGAGCCTGCTTCTGTTTCTGTGTCTCCCTCTCTCTCTGTCCCTCCCCCATTTGCGTTCTGTCTCTCTCTGCCTTTCAAAAATGAATAAATGTTAAAAAAATTTTTTTTTTAAAGAAAAAGAAAAAAACATGGAAAAAAAAATAAATATTTGCCAACTGTAAGTACCCTGACAGTGCCCCGTCCACTCACTGTGAGTATCACACGAGATCATAATGTGGCCCTTCCAAGTCACTCTCCCAGATTGTTCCTGCGTCAGTTAGCAAATGAGGAGAAAGAAGAATGCAGGACTTGAAAAATTACTCACTTTCAAACTCGGTATCTACGTTCCCTGAGTCTCCTCCAAAAGCTGCTTGTGGAGACAGGCCATGCTTCATCACAGAAGCCAACTTCTTCGAGCCACACCAGACCTGAAGGAGACGTAAAGACTGGCTGCCTCCTTTACATCCCTAGTGTTAAAAGTCTTAGAGGGGCACCTGGGTGGCCCAGTCGGTTAAGCGGCCGACTTCAGCTCAGGTCATGATCTCGCGGTCCGGGAGTTCGAGCCCCGCGTCGGGCTCTGTGCTGACAGCTCAGAGCCTGAAGCCTGTTTCAGATTCTGTGTCTCCCTCTCTCTGACCCTCCCCCATTCATGCTCTGTCTCTCCCTGTCTCAAAAATAAATAAAACATATTAAAAAAATAAAAATAAATAAAAGCCTTAGAATCAAGAAGGCCTTATCAGTACCTACGATAGAAAAATTCAAATAGTACAAATAAAAAGTGCAGTGTCCCTTCCAATATAAAATCTCATTTAGAAATTATTTAATGGAGGTCTATCATCTGCTGCTATCACTTCATTTGTTTTGGCCTCAGGATATTTAGGCCAGAACTTAAATAACTCACCCAAGTTCACAGAATCATTAAACAACAGAGTTAAAATTTGAGTCATGTCCGATTCCAAAGCCGACTTTATATTTATCACATCGTGATGCCTTCCCCAGATTATTTTTAAATCTTACTGTGTAATCAGGTAGAAGTATGATGAGGCTGGTGTTTTCAAATGTCTGTCACTGCCATAATCATACGGTGGGCACCCAATGGATGTTGAATTAAACTTTATTGACCATTCCCTTTCTCTTATATTTGAAGCCCAGGTTAGAATCCTAGCTCTTTCCCAATACCGAGCCGGGTATTCATTTCACCGGTGCCTGTAAAAGGGAAAACAACTGCCTATCACACTGTCATAAAGAGTGAATACATGGAAAGCATCTGGTACACACTAGGTCAGGGCCTGGGAACCAATGACCAGCAGTCCAATACTACCTGTCTCTGTAACTACAGTTTTTTTGGGACACTGCCACGCTCATTCAGGTATGGCCTGTCTGTGATTGCTTTCAGGCTGTAACAGCTGACTCGACTCCCCTGCACACCGCACACCCCATGGAGCCTAAAATATTTACCATCCAGCCTTTTACAGTGAAGGTTTGTCCAACCCCGAAGTAGGTCATCAATAAACATATGTTTCTTTTCCCTTTCTTTCCTTTACTGAGTATGGTCACCTCAAGTTGAGGGAACTACATTTTTTAAAAATATGTTTAAGACCCTGGTACGATACTGCCACCACTTATCCCTGCCTATCCAGCCTGCATATGATAGAACCCACATACAATGCACGTCAGTGGAAAGAGCCCCAAGAAAAGCTGGGCACGACTCAACAGCACAGGTTGAAGGCTTGGCCTATACTTATCTCCAGAGTGTGGGACTCAATTTGGCTGCCACTCATTTAGCTAGAGCATTTCTTCCAGGCTTTGGAAGAGTTACTCGGAGAAATGCTATCTGAGCTGCAATCTAGAGATTAAGAGTCAGCTAGGCAAAAATTGAGGGCCTAAGCATTTGAGGAAGTGGAAGCCTCTTATGCAAGGATTCTGAGGTTTGACAAATCTTATGAAAAGGCCAGTGTGGCTGAAGCATAACAAATAACGTAAAGAAATGTCCAAATGAGTCTGGGGATGTGGTCAGGATAGAGTCACACCATGGTGAACCTTTTAGGCCTCAGGGAAGATTCTGAATTTTAGGCTAAGACCTAAGTGGACTGAGAAACCATTGAAGGATTTTAAGGACAGAGTCCAATTTATAATTTAAGATCACTTTGCTGCCTAATGATTAAATGCATAGATGGGAAGGAGTGTGAAATGGGGAGCGTCCATAACTGAGAAAAGGCTAAAATCCAAGTCTCCTAATTCCCAGTTAGTTTTCTTTTCACTATCCTGGCCAGTCCTGGAGAAAGCAATGCATATAACATCACGTCTGGGGCTTCTCCGAGATTTGATTAGTTCATCTGAAAGGAGCTTCAGGGACTGCCAGCCACATGGACCAGGATCTGGTTTATGAACCAGTTTAAAGGACAAGGTGACAGACAAAAGGTCTTCTATCATAAGCGTCAAGGAATGTGCCAAATTGGAGAAATATAGTTGAGCTAGAGAATGAATAGCCAGAACCCTGGCTTGAGAAGCCAAAATATGATTGTATCGAAGACAAGAAAGGCAGGTCAATAAATCTCAAGTCTTTTTTTTTATGTTTATTTATTCTCGAGAGAGAGAGAGAGACAGTGCGTGAGTGGGGGAGGAAGAGAGTGAGAGAGAGACACAGAATCCGAAGCAGGCTCCAGGCTTCGAGCTGTCAGCACAGAGCCCAATGCGGGGCTTGAAGTCACGAACTGCAAGATCATGACCTGAGCCGAAGTCGGAAGCTTAACCGATGGAGCCACCCAGATGCCCCTCAGTTCTTAATTCCAAGAAAGAGGTGAAGAATTTTCAAGAGGCAGAGACAGTTACATTATTCTCTATGGTCCCAAGGGGATAGCACAGGAGCCAATGGGTGAAAGAATAAACAGGATGGAAGGGTAAAAGAAAACTAGCGGGAGATATATTTTTATCTGGCCGTGAGGCAGGACTTTCTTATACAAAGTTGTCCAAAGAGAGAGCAGCCTGATTCTGACGGGTCGATTCAAACTACTTAGTCAGCTGTACTCCAGACACCGCACCAAGCACAAGATTAAGGTCCCTACCGCTCACTGAATGCTTTCGGACCACTTGGCTGAGTTAGGTAACTATAAAAGTCCCTTCCAGCATGAGACTGGATGGCTGCCACAAAACTTGAAAGGGTCCGTGTGTCAAAGTAGACCTTTCTTCTAGTCTCAACTACAAAAAAATAAGCCCAACTGTTTTTAAATGATGGAAGTAATGAAAGCTGAAACTTCCCCCTTTTACACTGCGAAAACCTTTTCCAAAAAGTGGCCCATCTATGTAGCAAGATTGGGATGCTGACCTCCCCATCTCCAGCTAAGGAACATGCACAGCTATCATCTAAGGAATAGGAGGACCTACTGTGCGTACTAACCAGAGCACCTAGTGTGACGGATAAACACCCGGGGGCTTACATTTAACAGGATGGTAATACAGCTGTCCTTTTAGATTCCTGTAAACAAACCTCAGAGACCACGGTATTTGAAATACCTCTTTGAGTGTTAGGCAGAGACCAAGATTAATTCTTTATCAGGCTCTACGAGGACTTAGGCGTTGCTACTCAAATCTTAACACGCTAAAATTAATTCAGTCGAAATGTTCAGGGAGTGATTTTCCTCTTAGCTCAAATACCTGAGGAAATGGGCTGCCCGTGAAAAGCCCTGCATTGTTAGAAAATCCAAACCACGACATGCTTCCTGGGATCTGAAAATTAGCAGGAGCTCCCCTCCAGCTTCCTGTCCTCCTGTTTTCTTGCCTTTTTTCTTCCCCCCTCAAACAAGTGGATCTAGTTACATTTGTTTCACCTCTCAGATATTTTGGCAATTTTCTTTTTTGAACAGAAGAATTCAGTTCCTTTATTAAGAGTCCAAGCAGGAAAGGGAGGTGAAAAAGTTAACTGAAAAAACTAACAGCACTGGTACCATAATTACCCAAGGAGTATAAAGCTCTATTCTCTCTGTGATGAAAAAGGGAATTACACATGTAACTTCCATTAACATTAATGGGACTTACCTACATAAATCCTTTAAGCATCAATGGGAAGAATGGACTCAGCATAACTATCGGCCTGGCACCTTTACTCTCTCAGTCATTTCTATTATTTGGCTAAAAGGCAAAGGGACGCGTGCTCTGCACACCAGAACCAGGTGACACTTCGGGCCACCAATTTACTGTCACCTGCCTCTTCTGAGCCATGTAGGCAGAATGATTATGAAAACTGAGGGCTTTATTTCATTTTTTTCCCCTTCTTCGTATTTTACCTGACGGAAACAGAGCCTAATACACCACACGGGTTTTTTCACATGAAAGTTCCCTTAGGGGTTGTGGTTTTAAGAGTTCCTGGTTCTGCCCTGGAATGTAGTTAGCGGCAAACCTATCCTGAGAAACAATTCTTCGCTCGATATATTGCTGAATAACAGCCTGATGGGGAAGACACGCTTGTACCCAAATAATTAAGACACACAGCAGATAGTATGGAATATTGCTGGTGTGAGGACAAACTAAACATGCTGAGAAAGAAAAAAAAAATCCATACTGGGGATGAAGGAAGAATGTAGAAAAGAGGTGGCATTTGAATTGGACCTTAAAGGCCAACTGAAATAACCACAAATACAACCTTAGGACCAACCAGAGATGAATACAGAAAACACTCCAAAGAAAAACAAGGAGGCGTAAAATAATGGTAAAGGTGGTGCATTCCGTGCCAGATAAAGCCAGGTTGGCCTCCTGGTTCTGACTGGCGGTGTGACCACATCACGTTGCCTTATCTATAAAGAGGGGATGATTACACCTACTTTGTAAGGCTGTTGAGCAAAGAAAATGAGGCAATTATGGAATCTGCTGAAAGCCTCAGCCTTAAGTCTGGTAATATTAATTAACCATTAATTTGTTACTGTTACTATTAAAATTATTTGCTTTGAATAGCCTCCAAATTATTTGGCATTAATAGCCTCCATCGGACAAGTCTGATAGGCCTGACTATCCCTGGGAATTATCCGATCTGGATTCCACACCAGCCCGCCTAATCTCCCCTCCGTCCAGCACGCACTGTTCCAGCCCCACCACGACCACCCTTGATCACCACACACCCTTCTCCTTACCTCAGATGTGTGTCCTCTCTCACAAGCAATGCTCCCATCCCTCCCAGCCCGGATCCAGAGTCCCTGCCCAGAAAGCTGTCCAAGGCCACCTGAACCCAAGGTGATCTCCAAAACTGTAACACTTATGTGGTAAAAATTCTATTAGGTAAGTAGATCAGGAATTCTTATTCTTATTAATACATGAAGTCACCACGGTCCAGAAAGGTCAAATGATCTGCCAACAGTCACATGGCTAACATTTGACAGATCTGGGGCTAGAATCCTGTTCTTTTTTTTTTTTTTTTTTAAGTTTGTTGATTTTTTTTTTTTTAATTTTTTTTTCAACGTTTATTTATTTTTGGGACAGAGAGAGACAGAGCATGAACGGGGGAGGGGCAGAGAGAGAGGGAGACACAGAATCGGAAACAGGCTCCAGGCTCTGAGCCATCAGCCCAGAGCCCGACGCGGGGCTCGAACTCACAGACCGCGAGATCGTGACCTGGCTGAAGTCGGACGCTTAACCGACTGCGCCACCCAGGCGCCCCAAGTTTGTTGATTTTTGAGAGAGAGAGTGAATGCGAGCGAGCAGGGGAGGGGCAGGGAGAGAAGGAGAGAGAGAAACCCAAGCAGGATCCACACTCAGCACAGAGCTCGCCGCAGGGCTCAATCATGACCTAGGCTGAAATCAAGAGTTGCTCGCTTAACTGACTGAGCCACTCAGGCGACACCTGGTCTTTTCTTAAATTCAAGTATAATTAACATACAGTGTTACATTAGTTTCAGGTGTACAACATAGCGATTCAATTCTACACATTACTTAGTGCTCATCACGGTAAGTGTACCCTTAATCCTATTCACCTGTTTCCCCCGTCCACCCAGGCAACCACTACTTTGTTCTCTATAGAATCCTGGTCTTTCGATTTTTAGTTCTGTTTCTCATAAGCCCGGCACCTTAGTCCAACTTAGTCCAGTGATAAACTAAGCATGATTATAGCATAATTTTTAAACAGGTTGAGAGTAGTAATACATGGGATTGTTTCTCAATCTTTTTGGCTTGAGTTTATCACTGAAAAATGTGATTTTAAAAAACTCCAGATCAAATAACAAGTTTATTCATTTATTTTGAGAGAGAGTGAGTGCAAATGGGGGAGGGGCAGGGACAGAGAGAGAGAATCCCAAGCAAGCTCCTCTGCCAGCATGCAGCCCGACATGGGGCTCGATCTTATGAACCACGAGATCATGACCTGAGCCGAGATCCAGAGTCATTTGCTTAACTGCCTGAGCCACCCAGGCCCCCAAATAACAGAGTTCTAATGATGGTCTACACTGAGGGACAGGAGAAATGCAGCCATCCCTAGGACTCCATCTCGGTGCAGTCTTCCCAGTGACCAGAGAGACAGCCGGAAGTAGACACAGAAGAAACAGCTACTATAGGATATAGTTTGGACTCCCTGGCCTGACATTCAAAACCAAAAAAAAAAAAAAAAAAATCAAGCTCCCAGCTACCTTTCAAACCTCCCTTCTACTACTCCCTTACTTACAATTTTGGGGGGGTGAGTTGGGAGGTTAAAAAAATGATATATTACCATGGATGAAATTTATTAAATTAATGGACATTAGCTAAGTGATACTCACACAGGGTGAGGGAAGCAGAGACATAGGAAAGTTTGCCCTTGTGTAGAGGTGGGTTTATACTCTGGCTCTACCAATTTTTCTCTGTACACCTTGGGCAAATTCTTTAATCTGAGCATCTTTCTTCTCACCTGTAAAACGGGGCGTACAAAATCTCCTTCAGATTTCCAGAGGGGCTCCCAGACTAGCAGCAGCTACATCACCTGGGAACTTGATAGAAATGCAAATTCTTAGGCCCCACTGCAGACCCATCAAATGAGAACTCGATACTCTGGTGGTAGGCCTAGCAATCTATTTACAGGAGCTCTCCTGATGATCTTGAAGCACAATAAAATTTGAGAACCAAAGGTCCGTCTTATGGCAACTTTTTAGTCTTGAATGTGCGTTGTGTAATCATAAAAAAGTATTGATGCCTTGACCCCACTCCCTAGAGCTTTTGATATAATTAATCTGTGGTACAGGGGTCAGGTTCCCAACGACCATCCCAACCTGCTCCAGGTGATTCTAATATGTGGTCAAGGTGAGGAACCTTTGCCTTACAGTGTTGTTATAAGGATTAACTGATTTAAAATACCTTCAGCAATTAGCACGTGCCTTGAACACAGCAAACACTCAGTATGTGCAAGTTTCCCCCAATAGAAAATATCTTTTGATTTCACATTCTTTTTGTTAAAATTTCAGATCAGAAGGAAATACACACATTCAGTTTTCCCTGAATGATGGGACTATAGGTGACTCTTAAACTTTTTAATACTTTTCCAAACTTTCCAAAGGCATTAACATGTATTACATTTATTACCACAAAATTAATGCAACTAAAATGGTAAAAAAAAGTCTTTCTTCTGAGGCTTTTATAAAACTGACACTATAAATACCCTTTCTCTGTCAAGTAATCAATAGGAAAATCACATTATTTTCACTTCATGGATGGGAAACCTACCTGAGTTTATTCTAGACTCTGATGAGAGTTAAAGTCAAAACAGCTAATATCAATTATCACAACTAATTTCCCTTTTCTGGAACATCTCTCACACTCCCTCAGAAAACAGTCTCTTCTCTAAGTATGATGCAGATGGGGAGCTGAAGGCTTGAGTGCTGAAACTGTCACAGTCCGTTTGTTCCCGAAGAGCTACCTTGCATCTGTACCACTTCCCTACTGACCCACGTGAACCCTCCCCCAATTCGAAAACAATCCCCGCTACACTCCCGCGTTGCTGCTGTGACTGATGAGGCCATCGCTGCGGTGCCATCTGAATTCCTACGGACCACTGCAAAATGTGGTGTCAGGGAGAAAGCAACAGCCAGGAAGTCTGATTTTTGTTCTATCCCAGCTCTGCAAGGTAAGAACAGCAATGTAGCAACAGCTACCATATATGCACCGCTTTCAATGTGCCGGGCACCAGGGTCAGCATTTCCACAAGTATTTACAACCTGGGCTTAGTTTAGAGCGGCGGTTCTCAAACTTCAGAGCGCATCAAAGCCACCTGGAGGGGCTTGTTTAACATGGCTTGCCAAACCTCAGCCACACGGTTTCTGTTTTAGCAGGTTTGGGATGGGACCCAAGGATTAACATTTCCAACTAGTTCTCTGGTGATGCTGAAGCCACAACTCCCCCACGCTTTGAGGACCACTGGATTAGATCATCTGCAGGGTACTTTCCAGCTCTGATATTCTCTTTGAACTCAAACCCCAATCCTTATCCGATGGCTCCACACTGAGACTCAGAATTGAAGTCTGAAAATTCTCTATGTCCTTGTCACAATCCCCCACGACCTCCACGCGCTCTAAATGAGAGGTTTCTCCTTAAATGTGAATCCGGTACAGTCGATGAAACAGCACCTGAGGCATTCGTGGTGACCCCCGGCAGTTGGGAAGGCACAAACCAAGTCCCAGCTCCCCAGGCACCTGGCAATTTTCTTAATAATAAATTCCTGATCATCAGAAGCAGGGCCACCAGTCAATCACAGCCACATTCAACAAAGCAGCCCAGCCCTTCATTAATGTCTGTCTTTTCACACTACACAAAGGCTGATACTGTACATTAAAGCCTTTTCCTCCCACCACCGACAGAGGGCCCGGCCTGCTATGATAAGACAGGGAAAGCACAAGACTAAAATGTGTTGGGGCCTTACACTGCCTTCACATGGACAACAACAGTTTCAAAAAGGCTTCGTAACAATACTCTAAAGTATGATTTTCCTGTTTTATAGCCGAGGAAATAAAGGCTCAGATAAGGCTTAGCGATTTGGCTGAAGCCCCACAGTTATTGAGAAATAGACTGGGACTTGAACCCAGCTCCTCTGCTTCCCGGCCTAGGTGCACTCCCACTCACTGCCTCCTGATCCAAATCCGGGGGAAATTTCAAGTTCAAATTTCTCTTCCTGACTCCCTTCTTTTTCAGCATATTAGCAAGAATGAATCATTATGGGTAACTAGACGGAGAACTCTAATTGCAGGGCTCACAGAATGGAGAAGTTTAATTACATAGTTACATGTGTGATTTATCAACCAGTTTTGATCGTTGACAATTCTCTTTAAAGAATTCTTTTCCTCTAAAAATTAAAATAATATATTTTTTAATCTTCCCTGGAATGCTTTGTTTTCATTCAAATAAAGAGATGACTATTTCTTGTAAGTGTCATGATTTCTAGGCAATTGGTCTAATGTCAGACAGGCATTAATTCTGGGTAGATTTATCATGATTAGGTCTGAAACCACAGAGGCTTTATCTAGAAACAATAATCATTTTCTGGACACCACTGAGTAACAGAAACCTGTCTGAGGTGGAAGGGCTATTCTTCAAGAAACCCCAAACCTTTCACTCCTAACTCCCTCTGAGCAGGAATCCCCTCCAAATACCATCCATCTTGAGTAACGCTGGCATAAATTTGGTTTTGCCCTGGAGAGGGAAAAGTTGAAGGACCATTATGATGTTCAAAGAGTAGAAAGTGTTCAAAGTTCCCCCAGTGTCACTGTGGCAGGCCAAGAGTGAGGAATGAGCCTAATATTCACAAAAGCAAAGCTGAGGCTTTGACTCGGGATTGGAGCTCAGGGACTCTGACCTGCCTCTGAAGCAGACAGGAGCACCACTACCAGGCTGCCTCTAGGCTGGCCGAGAGCATCGTGGTCCTGCGATTCCTTGTCACCAGTCCCAGGAGGACCTGTCTTGACCATCATTGAGACTTTCTTCTGTTTAACACCTTCCCTGGTAACCACAGGCATTATTGCCCACAGAGCTTAATTTACTTGTTATAACACAGATTATAAACGGTAGAATCCAGATTCAAACCCAAGCAGGATCTCATTCATTTATGCAGTCAATGAATACTCATTCAAAACCTTCCTAGTGCCAGACACTGAGCTAGGTGATGGGTAGAATTAAATGACCCTTAAAAATGTGGTCAGGAAATGGGAAAGGGGCTGTGCTTTCAGGCTCAGAAGGAGCTGAAGGCTGCCTGCAAGGCCTCACGGAAGATAGAACAAGGAGGGGACATGAATACCAGCTGCATTTCTTTGTGTTGAAGCTGTTTCCGCGTGCAGGAAAAGTTTCTGCTGCCACAGAGAGCAGCTTGCCCTGCCTTTCTCCCCGCTACTACAGCCTCCTCAAAGGAGGCCTGATGGGCCATAGACCAGGCAGGGTTTCCTCTGGGGAGAAAACTATACAAAGGCAAAAGGCAGGCCCCTGGATAGATGGGTTCGCTCTCCTTCACTCCAGAACTTGCTTTCGAGCAGTCTCTTACTAATGGTACCCTATAAAGTGGCAATTCACCAAACAGTGCTAATTCAGAGCCTGGTCCTTGAAGAGTTAACACACCTCCCTACACAGGTGCCTGACTCCTTGCAAGACACTCTAAAAGGGGACCTGGGGGCGCCTGGGTGGCGCAGTCGGTTAAGCGTCCGACTTCAGCCAGGTCACGATCTCGCGGTCCGTGAGTTCGAGCCCCGCGTCGGGCTCTGGGCTGATGGCTCAGAGCCTGGAGCCTGTTTCCGATTCTGTGTCTCCCTCTCTGCTCCTCCCCCGTTCATGCTCTGTCTCTCTCTGTCCCAAAAATAAATAAACGTTGAAAAAAAAAATAAAAGGGGACCTGTGCAGCACACCACAGTTCTTCCAAGCGCTCAAGGCTTCTGCTGCCCTGATGGAAGTTATCAAAAAAGGAGATGCAGTGGCCCAAAGGACAAGGGGACTGGATTCTAGTGCTGACTCTGAAACTTGAGTCCCTTTGTAACAAATCACTCCCCTTTCTGTGCCTCAGTTTGCCCCACTTTCTTTTTAAATGTTTATTTTTGAGAGAGACAGAGAGCGAGCAGGGAAGAGGCGGGGCGGGGGGGGGGGGGGGTACAGAATCTGAAGCAAGCTCCAGGCTCTGAGCTGTCAGCACAGAGCCCTATAGAGGGCTCAAACTCCCAAACCACGAGATCATGAACTGAGCCAAGGTCAGATGCTTAACCGACCGAGCCACCCAGGCGCCCCAGTTTGCTCAACTTTGAAATGAGGGCAGCAGGACTATAATTTTTGAGGTTCCTTCCAATTCTGATAGTCTAAGACAACTGTTCTCGCTTTTCGGGTCATAGATGCCTTTGAGAATTTTCTAAGTGACCACCTCCCATAAAACTGTGCCTACAATTTCAGAAAATTCATAGCTAAAACTAATATTCTTAGTCCAGTATGGGCCTTGAAATCAGACAGATCTGGGATTGAACCCTCAAGAGAGCTAGCTTCCCTCCCTCCCTCCCTTCCTTCTTTCCTCCCTTCCTCTTCCTTCCTTCCTTTCTCTCCCTATCTCTCTCTCCCTCCCTCCCACCACCACCATGAGCAAGTCTCTTATCTTTGAGCCTCATCTAGAAAAATGATGCCAGTAACACCTATCTTGCAATATTGCTGTGAGAATGAGAAATACAGACAAGTGTCTGCCTATAGAAGGTGCTCAATAAATGGTAACTAAAGAAAAAAAAAAAAGGTGATGACACCTGTCATGGGTGTTTAGAGAACATTGGTTTTCTTTCTTTCCCATAGTAACCAGCAGTTACATGTGCACTTCTGGTATTCCATAAATCTTGTTGCTTGGCCCTCAACGTTATCTTAAAATTCCCTTCTCTGTCAGGCTGTTCTAATGATGGCGGATCTCCCCCCATGCTCAACTGGACTAATTCAAGTCTCCACACATCTCCTTGTGTTGGACTTTGCTTCTATATTCTGTTCTACTCAGCAAAGCCACATTAGTCTTCCAGAAATCGACACAAGTTGTGACAAGTTCAACAGCTCACAAACTTCTAATGATCTACTGTGTTTTGAAGCATTTCACTAAGGATTTCTTCAAGTAAAATAATAATGGCAGCTCACTTTATGGACCGCTTCCATATGCCACGCACTGATTAAGTGAATATGTTATTTCCTCTAATCCTCTCAAAAGCCCTATAGGCAATTTTATGCATGAAAAGCTAAGAGTATAATCTCTAGAGTTTGCTTGAGCTCAACTCTGATTCCGCCATTTACTAGCTATATAATCTTGGACAAATCATTTAACCTCTGTGTCCCTCAGTCTCCTCATCTGTGGAATGGACATAATTATAGGTAGTAGCCTACAGAGATAGGAAGATCAAAGGAGATTATATGTGTATATAATTCTAAATTTGTGAAGAAATTTAGAATGGTATCTGCCACATGGCAAGTGTTAAACAGATATGAGCTATAGGAGCTATTATTATTCTCATTTTACAAATGAGGAAACTAAGACAGGCCCACATAAGTCATAAAGCAACACTGCCCAAATGTAAGCCCTCCAAAATGTTGTGTATTAGAAAACCATGTCAAAAAGGAAGGAAGGAGGGAAGGGGAGGGGAGGGGAGGGGAGGGGTGGGGAGGGGTGGGGAGGGGAGGGGAGGGGAGGGGAGGGAAGAAAAAAAAAAAAAGAAAACCAATCTTCTATGTTGGTTTGAATGATCTGACCTCCATTCAAAGTCTTCCAGAATCGAACTCCAACGTACATTGCTGGGCACTTACACAAATTCTTCCTTCCCACCTAAATTTTTCCTCCAACTTCTTAAAGGCAGAGACTGGGGCTATTTAGATCATCAATGTACAACCAGTACCTAGCAGTGCCTACAGTACCTAGCTCCAGACCATACAGAAGCAGCTTTATCAATTAAACTAAATACAGTTCCACTCAGCAACTCATTTGGCTCTTACCATTTATTGCCTTACAATGTCAATTATCTTTTTTTTACATATTTCAGCAGCCAATAAATATTTATAGAGCCTCTATCATGTGCCAGGTACTACGTTAAACATTATTTCTTCATAGTCTTCCATTTTATCTAACACAGTACATGCTACCTACTAGGAGCTCAGGAGATGTGTGCTGATTACAAAATGGACCCATTCTCCTCCTCGGACCACATGAAAAGGCATTGGCAACAAAATATTGCCTAGGAAGTATTCTAGCCAGATATGTGTAATTTCCAGTTGACAGGAAATATGGGGCACAGAGAAACGATTTAAACGACACCATAAGGGAAAAATCAGACTAATCTACAATGCATTTCATTCTACGGTAGCAGGCCTGGACTTCCCAAAGCCAGTACCATGGGGGAGAAAATGAAATCAGACAACTGTTCTAGATTCAAAGAAACAAATGTAATATGATAACAAACGTGATATGATAACCAAATGTAACGTAGAACCCAGATCTGACATAGAATTTTAAAAAATTATAAGACATTGGGGCACCTGGGTGGCTCAGCCAGTTAAGCCTCTGACTTTGGCTCAGGTCATGATCTTACAGCTTGTAAGTTCAAGCCCTGAATCAGGTGAGCTCTAGTCCTGTTCCAGGCTCTGCACTCTCTCTCCCTCTCTTCCCCATCTCTCTCTGCACCTCATGGGATTCTCTCTCTCTGCCCCTCCTCACTCACATGCTCGCTCTCTCTCTCTCTCTCTCTCTCTCTCTCTCTCTCTCTAATAAATAAATAAATAAATAGAAATTAGAAAACTATAAGACATTAATCAAATAGGTGGGGAAATTTTAATACATAGTGGATACTAGGTAATATTACAAAACTATCAGTCTTCCTAGATATGCTAATGGTATTGTAGTTGTGTAGGAGAATGGCCTTAGGAAATACATTCTGAAGTATTTGGGGGAAGAAATGTCATGATGTCTGCAACAGAGTGTCAGATGGCTCAGGGGAGGGCTTATGGCTAGTGGAGTATACAGAAAAAGTGAGAGTAATAAAACATGTCAGAAAAATTTTTAAGGTAGATTTTTCATGAGATAGTTTATGAAATCAAAGGGACTCAAATACACGGCCTTCATGAACTAATTTTGTGATTCCAGTCAATCAACATATGTTAAAGTGCATACCTACTATGTATCAGACTTAGGAACAGCAATACAAACCTTTAAAACAAATTCAAAAGAACAGTAAGAACTCTCAACCTTCTGGCATATTGTGAAATTTAAGAACAATAACAAATGAATCACTTAATTCCATTTTTTAAAGGCAGTTCGGCCAACTGGGCAATTCTCCCCACTTTGTGGGGAGAAGTGGTTGGGAAAAGTGGTTGTTCCTCTAACTCACAACTCAAGGGAAAAGGGTGAAGTTAACCTGAGTGGTAGGCACTGATATTCATGGGGCCACTGTGTGGGTGCTTCCAAAGCAGGAAAACTATCCCTCTCCACCTTTTTCTCCCCTTCTTGGTCCATGTGTGGATGGATGAATTCAATTTCAGGTGGGAGAGAGAAGACAGCCTTGAGAACTCCTTGCTGCCACTTAAATTTGTAACCCTATTTGGCATCTCATTTTCAGTTGATCTGAACAAGAAAGGAAGAGTAGTGAGTGATTAGCACTTGTTACCTCCAGTAATGACATAAATGACCTCTGGACATAGGGCTCCAGACCCTTCCAACATTCCAAATTCTCCTTACCCAATTCTTCATGTCTGAGTGCTGTTCCAAATGTACCCACCACCAGAATATGGACATCAAAGAATCGCTAAGGGGTGCCTGAGTGGCTCGGTCGGTGGAGCATCTGACTCTTTGAGTTCAGCTCAGGTCATGATTCCAGGGTCATGAGATTGAGCCCCATGTCGGGCTCCATGCTGAGCATGGAGCCTTCTTAAGATTCTCTCTCTCTCCCTCTACCCCTCTCCCCCGCTCATGCTCACTCTCTCTAAAATTTAAAAAAAAAAAGAAAAAAAAAAAAAAGAAAAAAAAAGAATCGCCAAGCTTCAGATGCAGCAGAGTTATGGTCCTGGCTCCACCCTGGTGGTTAATAGGCCTCAGGCAATGAAAAGAAAGGACCCCAACTCAGGGAGAAAGCACTTGAGGGTGCAGCACATTTAACAAGGAAACAAAACTCCAGGATTAAACATGATATTCAGAGTGGTCTTCCAGGACTCAGAATAACAAAGTTTAACTTAGAATTCTTTCACTGACACACAGACTCTCCAGGCTTCAAGTTCTACATCTTTAAAATGGACTTCACTTTGCTTTCTTCATTGAATTTTCTCTTTCTCCTCATTTATTTATATATATATAGATAGATGTCATTTATTTATATATACAGATAGATGAATGGGATGGATGAGAGTCAGGGAGGAATAGTGAAACATGCTGTAGACATACGGAACAGTTTATGCATAATACGAAAAATCTTATAGATGGAACTATAAAGTAAAAGGGAGAGAAACCGTGAGCAAAGACAAGGTCTGGTCATGACTGGCCTTGTAAGCAATGCCAAGGAAATTGCATGCAATCCATTTTAAGCAGTGGAGTCAACTGAGATTAGATTCGTATTTGAGAAATACAACTGTGGCTACAATATGGAGCAGAGGTTATAGGAGAAGCAACTACAGACAAATTAGGAGACTTTTACCATAATCGAAGCACTGAGATGATGGTGGCCTGGACTACAGTGGAAAGAATGGGAACAGGAAGTGAATATCCTCTCCTAAGAGATTCAGAAGGCACACTGTGAAACCTATTACTGTCCTATTTTTACTGAATTCTCTGCTTTTTCTCTTCCTGGAGGGAGAATTTCCTTTAGCCATCCAACATCTGTCCCTTCTGAGAATGGGCTGGCTGCCTGATCCAGGGGGAGACTGGCTCCTGGACCACAATCACGATACAGTAACCACAGAGCTAGGGGCTACCAGTCTCTAGCCCAAGTTCCCATGGGCTAGGAAAGAAGGTAGGTCAGCAGCTGTCACTAAATAACCAGAAGAATGGAGCATTTCATATTAAAATGTAGTACTTATAGCTCTATTTGAAAATAGTGTCTCTACAGGGGCACCTGGATGCTCAGTCAGTTAAGCATCTGACTCTTGATCTCAGCTCAGGTCTTGATTTCAGAGTCATGAGTTCAACCTCCACCCCACCCCACCCCCCACACTGGGCACTGTGCTGGGTGTGAATCCTACTTTATCAACGTTTATTTATTTTTGGGACAGAGAGAGACAGAGCATGAACGGGGGAGGGGCAGAGAGAGAGGGAGACACAGAATCGGAAACAGGCTCCGGGCTCTGAGCCATCAGCCCAGAGCCCGACGCGGGGCTCGAACTCACGGACCGCGAGATCGTGACCTGGCTGAAGTCGGACGCTTAACCGACTGCGCCACCCAGGCGCCCCTGTGAATCCTACTTTAAAAAAAAAAAAAAGTGTCTCTACACTTCAGAGAGGGAGAGGAAGCTCATTTCATTCTTCAGTAAATCCCAATATGCTGTTTTTGGGTGCCACAACTCATCTTGAAAAACTAAGAAATGACTTTCCAACCCACAAAAAAACTACCAGAACTAATAAATGAGTTCAGTGGGGTTACAGATTACAAAATCAATATGCAAAAGAAACAGTTGGGCTCCCAGTTCAATCCCATCACCCACCCTGAGTAGGCAGACCATAAAACTGGAGGTTTGGTTTTGTTTTGTTTTGTTCTTCTGAATATAGTGAACCAGAAAGACTCTGAACTGGAAGACACAAGATGCAGCTAAAGACAAAAAAGAATAAGTGAAAGTCTACATATGGTCAGTGAGACTCCAACCCCTCTTCTCATGTTTAACTGCAACTAGATCTATACTCTCTAGTTAGGAGACTGGAAAATTCTTCCCTGAGGAGTCTGATATAAAAGAAAGGACCTAAAGATACTGATACTCAGTGGTCTCTAAAAAAATCCCTACCAGATCACCATGTGGTAAATCTCAATAGTCAGTAAGCCCCCCACCATGCACAGAAAGCTTCTAGTCAGGTTTTTTATGTCCTAATATTAAGTACAAATGATCTAATAGAATAAAGTTAGAAGTTTAGAAGAAACATCAAATTCTCATTAATATCCTCACAGAGATAGGAGAAGATAATGCATTCTTGAAACAATAACAGGCTATTATAAAGAAAACAAATTTTAAGCAACACTGTCCAATAGAACTTTCTGTGGTGATGGAAATGCTCTATATTTGCACCATCTAATATGGTAGCCACTAGTCACATTTGGCCATAGAGCACTTGAGATGTAGCTAATACAACTAAGAACTGACTTTTAATTATATTTCATTTTCATTAAAATAGCACATGTGACTACCATATGAACAGCATAGATTTGGAAAATTAAACAAAACTCTTGGATATTTAAAATGTGATAGCAGGGCACTTGGGCAGCTCAGGTGGTTGAGTTTCTGGCTCTTGACTTTGGCTCAGGTCATGATCTCACAGTTCCTGAGATGGAGCCCTGTGTCGGGCTCTGCAGGACAGTGTGGAGCCTGCTTGGGATTCTCTCTCTCTGCACCCCCACCCAACTTATGATCTCTGTCTCTCTCAAAATAATAGATAAAAACATTTAAAAAAAAAAACAAAATACAATATGATACCCAAAATGAAAATTTCCATCGTTATATTAGAAGATAAAGTTGGTCAGGCACTGTCCTAAGTGCTTTATAACACACTAACTCATCCAAAACATTAAGTGATAGAAAATAGGAAAGGAAAGAAAAGAAAATTAGATCAATCCAGGAGATCCAATATCCAAATAATAAGAGTTCCAAAAAAGGGGGGGGCAGTGGAAAGGAGGACAAGAAATTATCAGAGAAAAATTCAAGATAATTTGCCAATGAAAGATATGTTTCCAGAATGAAAAGGCCCACTGAGTGCCAGCACAATGGATATAAAAAGACCTACTCCAAGCACATTTTTATGAAACTTCAGAATACCAGGACAGAGAAAAGATCCCAAAAACTTCCAGGGAGAAATAATAGTCACATATAACGGATCACAAATCAAAGCCGCATTGGATTTAACAGCAATACTGGGGGCTAGAAGACAATAAAGGAATGTCTTCAAAATTCTGAGGAAAAAGCATTTCTAACCCGTAATTTTATATTCAGGTAAATAATCATGTAAGTTTAAGAGTACACAGAGGCACTTTCAGACATCCAAACTCTCAAAACAAACAAACAAACAAACAAACAAACAAACAAACCTCATGCACCATGTCTCAAGGAGCCACTGAAGGCAGTGTTCCAGAAAGACCAGGGAGCAAATCATCAAAGAGAAAGACACAGAATCCAGGAAACAGAGCTTCCAACTCAGGAAAGGATGATGATTCCCAAGAAGAACAGTGAAGTAAGATCTCAGAAAAACAGGTGTGTCACAGGCCTAGACAGTCAGCAGAGTCCATCAGAGCAGGACAGCAATATCAAAACAGATGTCTCCAAAAGAAGGAACTGGGAGAATATCTCATGTATAAGAACTACCTGAAAGATTCACATTCATGGCAGAGTTTGAAATGAATTAATCATTACTACACAGAGTACCAATCAAACAGAAAATAAGAAAACTATAAACTCCAGGAAAAACAAAAGTTGTCCAAGAAAATAAATGGATTCATAACATACATGGTACACAGCTCAACTGTGAATCAGAGTTGCATTCTCATAACAATGTAAATGTTCAGGGGCTTAGTGAGTTAAGTGTCTGACTTCAGCTCAGGTCATGAACTCACTGTTCATGAGTTCAAGCCCCACATCAGGCTTTCTGCTGTCAGAAAGCAGCCTGCTTCTGACAGGAGCAGAGCTCCTTCAGAATGGCGCCTGCTTCTGATCCTTGGTCTCCCTCTCTCCCTGCCCCTCCCCCCTCTCAAAAATAAATAAGCATTAAAAAAATAATGTAAATGCTCAATGTTGATCTACCTCCTCCCCAAAATGTTAAAACTAAACTGTGTATACTGGAGGATAGAGACTATGGGCGGTAAAGGAAATGAATGAGATGAATTAAGAAGTAAAGGAACCACAAAAACTCAAAATGGATGAAAGACCTAAATATAAGATAGGAAGCCATCAAAATCCTTGAGGAGAAAGCAGGCAAAATGTGCTTTGATCTTGGCTGCAGCAACTTTTTATTCAACTCATCTCCAGATGCAAGGGAAACAAAAGCAAAAATGAGTATTGGGACTTCATCAAAATAAAAAGCTTCTACACAGCAAAGGAAACAATCGGCAAAACTAAAAGGCAACTGACAGAATGGGAGAAGATATTTGCAAATGACATGTCAGATAAAGGGTTAGTATCCAAAATCTATAAAGAACTTATCAAACTCAACACCCAAAAAACAAATAATCCAGTGAAGAAATGGGCAAAAGACATGAATAGACACTTCTCCAAAGAAGACATCCAGATGGCCAACCGACACATGAAAAAATGCTCATCACTTATCATCAGGGAAATACAAACCAAAACCACAATGAGATACCACCTTACACCTGTCAGAATGGCTAACATTAACAACTCAGGCAACAACAGATGTTGGCGAGGATGTGGAGAAAGAGGATCTCTTTTGCACTGTTGGTGGGAATGCAAGCTGGTGTAGCCACTTTGGAAAACAGTATGCAGGTTCCTCAAAAAATTAAAAACAGAACTACCCTATGACCCAGCAACTTCACTACTAGGTATTTATCCAAGGGATACAGGTAAAATGTTTCAAAGGGGAACATGCACCCCAATGTTTACAGGAGCACTATCAACAATAGCCAAAGTATGGAAAGAGTCCAAATGTCCATCGATGGATGAATGGATAAAGAAGAAGTGGTACACACACACACACACATACACACACACACACACACACACACACACACACACACACAATGGAGTATTACTCGGCAATCAAAAAGAATGAAATCTTGCCATTTGCAACTATGTGGACAGAATTAGAGGGTATTATGCTAAGCTAAATTAGTCAGAGAAAGACAAATATCATGACTTCACTCACATGAGGACTCTAAGACCCAGAACAGATGAACACAAGGGAAGGGAAGCAAAAATAATATAAAAACAGGGAGGGGGACAAAACATAAGAGACTCTTAAATATGGAGAACAGAGGGTTACTGGAGGGGTTATGGGAGGGCAAATGGGCTAAATGGGTAAGGGGCATTAAAGAATCTACTCCTAAAATCATTGTTGCACTCGCTAACTAACTTGGATGTAAATTTTTTTAAAAGTAATATTAAAAAAAAAAAGAAGTGAAGGAAAACCTTCAAAGAACTTAGGGTGGTTACCACTTGAGAAGCAGGGCAGAGGATTGCCCTTTTATGAAATAAGCCATGAGGTTTTAACTTTTCATCACTTTGAAAATAAATCTGTTTCATTTTAAAGGAGGTTCCAAATTATCTACAAGATTAATAATCAATCCAGGAAAGAGAATGAATAAACTGTGTTTTTGCAGTAGCTTCGGGAAGTTTATGTTGTGTGCATTTTCAACACCAATTATTTGAGAACATGTAATGTTCACTGGAATCTCAGGAAGAGAATGTTAAAATGAAATGATGCTTATGTTTAAAAGGAGTGTTGGCATCAGTGTGTTAGGCCACCCTAACCTCCATGACTGACAAGGTCAAAGGCATGCACGTTGTACCTACTTTCCATTCTCTTCACCTACAACCTAATTTCAGACCTTAACACCTAACCTCAAGTTCACTAACCTTTCTTTCTCCCCCTGCCTGCACCTGTCTGATCCAGTAACTCAGCTTTCCTCCCATCCCTGCCTACCAAAAACCTCCCCTTCACCTACAGAATAACAATCTTTAGGTTGGTATTGAAGACCTTTCTTGATCAGGGTACTTTTCCAGCCTTCTCTTTCACCTCTCTTCAATGGGTGCCCCCATCATTCCATTTCATTTTCTTTCCCTCTTCCCTCCCACTCCTCCCTGGGCTGCCTTTGCCAAGATGGGACATACCCTCCTGATCATCTCAGAACCCACAGTCCTTCCCTGCAGGCTCTCTGCCCACCCCACCCAACAACACCCTCTCAACTCTCTGTGCTTGCCCTCCATAGCATCAACTGACATCGGGGACAGAAAATTAAACTTGCATTTAGCTCTTCCCTGGAATGGACGAAGCCTGACCCTCAATAAAATGGGCATGTGGATGAACTTACTTACCCACCACCTATCTAACAGATGGCAGTTTTATCTAACAAATGAGAAAGCAGGGAAACAAAACACAACGTGGGTACTCGCTATTGGGCATCCCTAACAAATCCCTAATCTCTGCTTCTCTCCTTCCAAGAGCTGGCCCCGCGTGGGTTGCTTTCCAGAGCCCAGAGCGTTGGTCTGGAGGATGGAGAAGGAGCCTCTGGCCGACCCCTCTTGCCTTTTACGCAAGCTGAGCAGCTGGGATGAGAACCCCGGCCGAGCATGGACGGGTAGTGGAGGGGGCTTCCAGGGGTCGTGGCCGCACCTCCTGAGGTGGGGTGGGCTGCCCCACAGACCTGAGTCACCGCTGACATCTTCAGAGCCAGCCCTGCGAGGAAGACCTTTCCAGCGCCGCCTTCTCCTGCCGGGCAGGAGGGCGCCATGGCGGCGCTCAGCGTAGGCGAAGGCGGCGAAAGCGTCACACCAGGCCGAGCTGTCCACCTTCCTGGTGGTGGTCGCGGCTGGCACCTCACACGAACGCATCCCCGCCCGGGACCCCAGCGAGCACCGCGTGGGGTGGGCCTCGAGAGGCCCGGGGTGCCGGCGCGGGGATGGCGAGGCCAAGTGACCCCAGGAACGCAACCTCGGAGGCCTTCAGGCCCTCGCCGCAGACTCCGCCCACTGACACGAGACCCAGGGCGCAAGCGCCGGGCTCACGCAGAGGGCGCATGCTCCAGGAATGTTCCCACCCGTGGGCCCTCCTGCCTGTAGGTCCAAGGCCTCTGCGGGAACTCTCCTCTCCTTCCTCAGGCTTGGAGCTGCCTCGCCCCACCCCCTCCCTTCTTGGGTTCAGGTTCAGCATCTGAGTCCTTCTCTGGCTCAAGGGAAATGGTTTCAAAGTTCCACTTGGGCCCCATCTTGAAATCCATGTCAACGCCAGTCACTTCCCCTTGGTTACTAAGATCTGTTGATTTTATCGCGGAAGATGTCTTGAGGCCATCCCCTCTCCTCCATTTCTGCTGCTACTACACCAATGAATGACACCACCACCGCCACCGTCATCCTCTCTTGTCCCTGTTGGAGTGAACTCACCAATTGTTCTCTGCTTCAGAATCCTTGTGCTTCTCTTTCCACACCACCTCCCCTGGGATTCTCCCCTACTGCCAAAAAAAAAAAAAAAAATTCAAAATACAGATGTTCACTGAGTTCATGATCTCCTTGGGAGAACCTTTCCTCATCACCTTGATGGTAAAATGAAAATGTTATAAATACAGTATACCAGGTCCCGCCTGCATTCCTGCCTCTTCTCCCATGATTTGCCCTCCAGTCATTCTACACTGAAGGTCCTCAGCGCTTCCTCGCCATTTCTGTCACTTTCCATGCACTTTCCCACAACATTTGATACAAGCTGGGTTCCCTAAGAAGCAGAGAGATTAGCACATAGGAGGTATATTAGTGAATGCTCCAAGTTCATCAAGTGTGGAAGAGAAAAGAAAGAAGCAGCACCGGGCAGAAGGAGAAGTCCAGCTGCATTGGAATCTTGACAGAACTGCAGCCAACAATTCGGGGAGTTGAGAAGAGGGAATGGTCCTTCAAAGCTACCCAGAGCTGGGGTGTGAGCACCAGACTTATCCCCATGTCTCTCTCAGTCACTGGAAACGCGGGGCATGACCTCGGGCAAGGTGGCTCTCTCAGCTAAGGCAATTCCCAAAGGACGCTGACAGCTGAGGACTGTCTGCCATGTCACTAAAGTAATAATTTATCATTTTGAGTAAAACTGTGCTTACTGATGACTATGGTATCCAGTCTAAAGGCAGGGAGAGTAAAGTCCATTATGACGGGCTCAACCACAATTCCAGGTCGTTCTTCATGAAAGGACTTTATGCCAATCTCCACACTCTACAGATGGGGAAACTGAGGCCCCGAGTCTCAGATCATCAGTTACCACAATGACACATTCTTGTAATAAATGGCTAATATTTGAATGTTTGTATTAGTTTGTACCAGTTTATATGCCTTATCCAATTAACTACTCATGAAAATTCTATAAGGCATCTACCATTATTGTCATCATTTGACATATATGGAAACAGGCTTAGAGCAGCTGGCCAAGTAGCTTGTCTGAGACTACCCAGCTATTACGTGGTGGCTCTAGGATTCAAACCTAAGTCACTCTGATTCTAGAGCCCATAACTAGTAACCACTAAGAAGTACTTTTTCTTAGGCAGCAAACCATCATTGTGGCCATTGTGAGATACCAAGAAATAGGAGTGTGTGTGTGTTTGTGTGTGTGTTGCTGTTATTTCTAAGAATGGACCCAACATTACCACGTGAAGCCCACATTTATTTTGTGTTTTCAGGGTAAGAGGATAAGCAAATGTGCTTCTAGATAGAAAATAGGCTTCAAGCATAAATCAGAGAATACAGAAGTAATTTTCAGCTTCTGTGTCCCTTTAATGCCAGTTTCTCTCACCCTGGGGGGCTTGCTCCTTTCCATTGCTCTCTACTATCGCTCCAATAGAATCCTCAGTTCCAGCCAAGAAAGGTAGAGGGCTTTCAGCAAATCTGGAGGGCTCACCTCCTACCCTCCCCAAACTCCCAGGTCTGAAGGGGAGCAGCATGTCCAGCGAGGTGGTCCCAGTTGGGTTTATTAAAAACCATCCCTGAGACCTGAGGAATCACCAAATTCTATCCCTCTTTCCTTTCCTGCTTCATCAAAATGAAACCCATCCCAGTAAAAAGACTCTGAAATGTAAAGATTTCCCAGTGTAGACATGGTGTTAAGTTACAATGGTATGATGTGATCCAAGAAACTCCAAATTGTGTCAGAACATGTGGATTAATTTGTTTAACAAACATTCCTTGTATTCCCACCAAACAGCAGGCCCTGGGCCAGATGCTGGAGGTTGCAGTGTTTTGAGAACTTGCCATTTAGTACAGTTCTCAAATGTTAGTGTGGAAATCACTTGGGAAACTTATTAATAATGCACATTCCTGAGCCCCACTCCCATAGTTTCTGATTCATACGGGGGTGGGGGGTTGAAGCACAGGAATCTGCATTTTAACCAGTCTCCAGGTGATTCAGAAGCAGGTGGTCTTCTGTTGTTTCTTGAGAAACGCTGACTTAGTAGACCTTAAGTTCTGATCGGATGTTTGACTTAAGTCACTTAGACTCAGCACCACAGGGGATTGGAAGAAATACATGATTTCTAATTCTGTCCAGAAGCCTTGGAGAGACTTCCTGGAAGGTTTTCTCTGCAATTAGCAGGACACCAAGATGACACCATTTCTTTTCAAACAGGAGAAAAACATTGTATCATCATGTGGCCTAAGAGGAGAAGTTGGAAGAATATCACTGAAACAATTCAAGAAGTGTGTGTGTGTGTGTGCTCACGTGTGTAAAGATTCATCAACTGTATGCTTAAGCTTTGTGTACTTTACCATATAGATGTTTACCATATGAATGTTAGATCGTAAAGAAGTTTTTTGGTTTTATTTTGTTTGTTTTTTTTTCACAGAAGTATGAGGTAGAGATGGTAAGGTGTTTAAAGATGTCACTCTGGAGAGGCGTAGGGGCAGGAGTTGGATACAAAGAAAACAGGAAGAAGGGAAAAATTCAAACCTCTTGATGAAGGCACCAAGTAAATCCTTAGCAGCCGGTGTAGCAAAAAAGAGGGCTGGAAATGGGAGTCCACAGATGTGGGTGTAAACAGGCTAAAGAATTCAGGTACCATGAGCCAGACACTTTGGGCACAAAAGGAAAAGTATGAAGGAATAAAAGAAGGGAAGAGAAGAAAGAAGGGAAGGAGGGAAGGAGGAAGGCAGGGGGAGGGGGGCGGGCAGAAGAAAAGAAGGAGAAAAAAAAAAGCAGGAAGAAGAGGGTCCTGGCCCTGTGGGGAGCTTATAGTCTTGTGGCTCTGACAAGGGCCAGAGCCTCCAGCAAGAGTCATTTGACTGCTCCAAGCCTCATGTGGCTCTTTTTTTTTATTTTTTATTTTTTTAATGTTTATTTATTTCTGAGACAGAGAGAGACAGAGCATGAGTGAGGGAGGGGCAGAGAGAGAGGGAGACACAGAATCTGAAACAGGCTCCAGGCTCTGAGCTGCCAGCACAGAGCCCAACGTGGGGCTCAAACTCACAAACCATGAGCTCATGACCTGAGCCGAAGTCAGTCTCTCAACCGACTGAGCCACCCAGGCGCCCCTCATGTGGCTCTTTAAAATGAGGCTGGCACTCTGCAAGTAAGGAGTAATACAGACGGTATATGTGAAAGGCTATTTGTCAACTATAAAGGGCTGCTAAATGCTATTTATTAGGACTACACTCTGCTCTGGGCCAGGCCAGCTGCAAGTATGGATCTGAGCCTGTGTCCCAGCTCAACTCCCCAAGTGACTTCCCACGTCTTCCCCGCACCTGACCACCAAAGTCACAGGAGTTTGGTGAGAGGTTTTGTTTTTTTTTTTCTTTTTCTTTTTCTTTTTTGCTCTGAGCTAACTTGGACATTGCTTTGTGCAGGCCTGAGCATGAGAGTCCTTTCAGCTCCCCCAACTCCAGCTGTTCTCCTTGACCTCCAGGAGCCCCTTCCACCTTCTCCCAGGCAGGGCCAGCTGTTGTCACAGAGGCCACCTGCCTCCTCCCTGGCCTGTGAGTCACTAGAGGGAGGACAGAGGCCTCACCAGAGCCCTCCAGGGACCCAAGCAGCTTGCTGGAGGCCCTTGGGGAAGGAGGGGGAACAAGACAGGCACTAAAATTAAATGAATTGTCTATAAACGTTTTTTAATTAAAATTGTGATTCATGTTCTATGCAGAAGAGTCTCGTTAAGAACAATTGCACTCCCTGAGTGGCAGGAGAAGAGCTCAGCAGCTCTTCCCAAAGCCAGGGAGGGAAGGGAGGTGAGAGCAGAGAAACGGGGTAGGCAGCTCTTTCCCCTTTTTAGGGATAAAGAAGTGAAAAGAGAAAGGAGGGAAAGCTTCTAAGGGATCCGCTTGGTGACTCCCCAGGCTGATGCTCCTGGGGGAGGGGGCTAAGCTTGGTGGGGACCCTGAAGCTAGGATTTTTTGTTTTCTTTTGTTCCATAAATGTATGCCACCTTCTTGCTCTCTTCTCCCCCTTCACTGGCCCCAAACCACCAGCCAGAAAGCTGCATCAGAGCCACCCACGCCTTGGTCCTGGGGCCACCAGGAGAAGGCAGAGAAATTGGGGAGAGAGAGAGAGACAGAGAGAGAGAATGAATGTGCGTGAGAAGCAGAGAGACAGAGAGCGACTGGGGAGAAGCAATGGAAGAAAGGAGAAACAAGGGGATGGAGACCCAGAGCAGCAGGGGAGAGAGACCCTTAGAGGGACAGAAGGGAGAAAGCAGGTTCCAGCTAAAGAAAATAAGACAGGGAGGGGAGGAGCCCAGAGGTAGCAAGCCAAGGGGTGTGCAGCGACTTCCAGAAACAAAAGTAGACTGTCTGGGGGCGGTGGCTGCTCTCAGGAAAACAACCAGCTCACCGCAAAGGCCCTAAACCATGCAGAGTTCCAACCTACACTCAGCTTATGAACTCAGCCGACCACACTGTGCCGCCGCCTCATTTCGGGTGCCTCAAACTTGCGGTTACCGGCACAGTACCCTCGTGAGGGTTCGAGGGGCCCAGCCTGTGCAGGTGCCCCAAGGGAACTGCGGGCCCCCGCATCATCCTGGTGCCCGGGCACCAGGAAGAGGGAGCTAGGACCGATACGCCTGCGCCCCGGGGGCCTCATGCTTTAGGAAAGTGTCTAGATGTATCCTCCTCAACACCTGCGTTCTCTCTGCACCGTCTACATCCGCTCACCACCGTGTATATACTGGGGTGGGGTGGGGGAAGAGGTCTGTGCAGGAATTAATATCTTTTCCATTCTCTTGCTCCTTCAAGTTTCTCTTAGCGGCAGAGAGACTCTAAATCAGAAGAAAGGAAAATCGTAACTGTTCCGGGCCCTGTGATTGCATGAATCCAAAATACTGCCGGTCAGCTTGGAGATGTGGCTGGAAAACTCTAGAAACTGGGAGTGTTAGGAGGCAGAAACTTTAGGGTGTCAGGACACAAGTTCCTAAATAAACCCAGAAACACCACGCGGGGAGAATGGGGGTGGGGGGCAGGGCCTGAAGGTCTAACCTATTGGGACAGAGAGAGAGTGAGACCCACTCAAAGAAGTGAAACAACATTTTAGCCAGGCGGCTGTGTCTCTGGGGACCAAAGTCCGCCCCAAACCTCCTCCCAGGAGCTCATGGCAGGTACCGGCTTCAGGGCCTGGAGCTCTGGGGCTGCCTGCCACCCTCCGCCCCAGGAGTCCCCAGGCCACCGAGCCATATCATTTGCTGGGTCTCTCTTCCTTTTCTTCTTCTTCTTCTTTTTTGATTTGTTTTTTTATCCTTCAAACACAAGACAAAAATGCACCTCATTTATCATCTTAGATATATATATTTCACTCTCACCACATAAATACAAAACATCCAAATATCCAAAACATTCAGAACAAAGTTAGTAGCCAGGATTCAGTGACACCTACCCATGTTTGAATCGTTCATTATTTTCTTCACTAGGTCCTAAAAGAAAAAAAGAGGGGTGGGGGAGCTTCCGACGTAAATAATTTACAATAAAATTACTATTTTAAAAAATGCTCTGCGCTCGCTTCGGATGAAGAAATACATTCTAGACGCTGCGGCCCCTCGCCGTCTAGGTCTGTAGTTTTGGTTAAAATGCGGGTGGCCGTAGCTGCGGGGACGGAGGTTTGTGGCTCCGGTAAGGGACGAGGCTGTGACGGTGTCGCGGTCCGGGTTTCTGACTTGGGACCGTGGAAACCTGGGGGGGGGGGGGGTGGGGGGGGGAGGGGGGTGGGGAGGGAAGCCTTTCCTATCTGAGCAGGTAGCTGATCTGAATACCCAGACTACCACACTGGAGGCCGGGTAGCCCCGCTGTCCCCGTCTCCCTCCCTGACACCTGGTCCTCCAAGAAGAGCTCTGAAATCCAGTCGTTTCCTGCGTGCTGGAAGGGTTTCCTGAATCCGGGAGTGGGGAAGAGGACGCAAAGGGCATCGATTCGTCTCCAAGCCCAGCAATTCTGCCTGCGCGTCGTCGGGGAGACCTGGCGAGAAGAGCCCGGCAGCCGCCCTTCCCTCGCTCCCGGAGCGGGGAGCTGTCGGCCGTCGCCCCGAACAGCCTCGGAGAAAAGATGCTGAATTGTCTTTCACTAGCGGCGTTGGCTTTTCTTTTGCTTTTTTCCTTTTAAGTTCTCGTTTAAAGTCATAAACACCCAGAACTTGAATTTTGCATTGCCCCGCGGAGCGTTCTCTACCGTGGATTTTCGTAAGCCGTACAAACTCGATTGTTACAGGAGTATTTAAAAACTGGTTTCGCTTCATCGGGTTTTATGTGGTCGTTATTACTCTGGCTTTATTGCTGATCCGATCAAATGTATCACCGCCGTTGCCCACCGTGACGTTTGGTGTATCTCCTGAGGTCGGGGGTGGTTGTGATTGTTGCTTCTCTAGAGGTGTTGTGGGGGGGGGGGGGGGGGAATCGGCAAGATTTGTCCAGCCAGAAAGCTGCGTGTGCATCGGCTCTCCCAAGCAGTCCATAAAGTGGGGCTCAGGGGCTCCCCAAAGCCCTGGTTTCTCTGGCAAGAGGGAGGAACGTCTTCCTTTTTGCTCTAACGAAACCTACCGGCTTTTTCAGCCCCAGGGCTCTGCGCGCAGCTTTCCTCTTTCAATATTCCTAAGAATGATCACCGGCAGCAGCGGCCCGGCCCGATCTAGAGCAGGTGGCCTGTGCTCTGACTTAGAACCAGTCTTTTCCTTCCAGGGCCTGGCATCGGTTGGGGCATCAGTTGGCTAATTCGGGCATCCCCCCCCCCAATTCTTTGGATTCTCCTGGATTCAGAAGGAAGTTGGGGGGAGGAGAGGAGGACGGAGGGAAGGTAGAAAAAAAAGTAGCCCAAAATAAGATTGGTAGCAGAGACTAATGGGGAAGGAGAGCTGTCAGAGGCCTGGTGGGAGCGGGAAGCCCAGCCCAGGAGCCTCGGGCGCCGAATACGCGAGTCCATAAATATCACCACAATAGATACTATAAATATAAATACAGGCAAACACGTAAAATCAGTCCAGCGCTTTTTTCTCGGCCCCTTCTTTATTGTTGGTCCGGGAGTAAGGCTCGAAGGCCGAGGAGCTCAGGTATCGGGCGGAGAGTTCTTGCAAATTCCCTGCCAGCGAACCGGCCATTGTCAACGGAGCGGAGGACAGGCGGCTGGCGACGGAGCCGAGCAGCGAGGGTACGGGTAGGCTGAAGAGGCCGTGGCCGGCAGCCGGCGCGCCCGCATGCAGTCCCCCTGGCCCAGCGGGCCCGGGGCCCGGAGCGCCGCCCACGGCCGGCGGGTGCGGGGACGCGGCGCCGGTGGGACCCGGGGCGGCGGCCGCGGCGGCGGCGGCGGCGGCCGAGCCCGCCGCGGCGCCGGCGCCCAGGGCCGGCAGGCTGGGCCCGCGTAGCGCCGAGCCGAGCGCGCCGGTGGCGCAGGGCGGCAGCAGCGCGGGTAGGCCGGGCGGCGACAGCAGGCGGCCCTGCTCCAGCAGCCGCAGCACGCTGCACGTGGCGGCCGTCTCCGACACCACCGAGCGCAGCTCCGAGTCCTTGCCCTGGTCTTTCTTCTGCTTCGTGCGCCGGTTCTGGAACCAGACCTTCACCTGGGCGCAGGGGCGCAGGGAGGGCGGGAGAGAGGGGCAGGGGGAGACCGGCGTCAAGGGGGGCGGGCTCCCAGGACGCGAGGGCTCCGTGAAGGTCCCTTTCCCAGCCCCAGCCCCAGCCCCAGCCCCGGTCCCAGCCCCACCTCGCAGCAGGAGAGGTTGCTGGCTGGGGAGCTCCCTGGGCCACCAAGAGTTGGACACTGCTGCACTAGGCTGGGCTTCCGGGTCGTGGAAGCGGGCCTAGGCTGTCAGAGATTATAATATTAAAGATGTCCGTGATCCTAACTCGAAGGAAGACCAGAAGGAATTTCACCGGGCTGCCTAGCTACCTGCATGCAGCCAGACGGGGATCATCCTGGCTTGTGAGCTCACATTTCCAGGAGAGGGGTGAGGCCTGAAGGCTGCTGTGTGGGAAGTAGGGGGTGGGTGAGGAGGAGTGTTGCTCTGTTTTGCTGGACCCAGGCCCTTGGCCCAACCAAATTTAGCCTCTGCCGCATTAGTACTGTCCAAGGCTTCAAGAGGCTGTTACTTGCTTACTGGGGTCAGACTTGGCCATTAACTAGCAGCAAGCTGGGAAGGTGGCTGTAGAAGGAATAATTTGTGCAGGATGGACTTTATAGGCCAAGCTATCTCCACCTCCTCTCTCTGCCTCTGGATTGGAGGCTCTGAGTGATACTCTTAATTTATCACCTGTTCTCCAACATGAACTTTGGAATCATGGGAGGAAGTCAGGAGGCTGGGGTGAACCAAATTCTCTCCGCCAACCTCCCTCTCACTTTCTCATCTCCCTCTGCCCCCTCCTCGGGCCTACCTGGTGGCCCAGAATGTAGTTTAGCAGCTATATGGAAAGGTCTAGATTTTGCAAACCTAAGAGGGGTGGTAGTAGAGAAAACAGGAAAAAGCTATCATGCCAACTCAAACTCAAAAAGAACATCCAAGATGATCTATCTTCAGTTCTCAGCTTTCTGCCCAGATCCCAGACCTAAAGTGCTCCTTACCTGCTTCAGGGCTGGGCACAGGGAAAGAGACTGGCCCTCAGAAAGGAGTCTCCCTTACCTAGGCCAAGCTGATGCCATGCCCTCACCAGGCCCCAAAGCTCTCTGGCCCTGAAAAGTCCAGGGTCCAGAGTCTATGTGACTAACTCCAATAACGTCATGTGGATTTTACGTAAAGGAAAAGACCTAAAGCGCAGTTGGCAGTGATGGCTCCCAGGGCCCCAGATCTGCCCCTGGTCCCATATATCATTGTCACAGAAGACAGGGCCTCCTAGGTGCCCAGTGGGTGCCCAGGGCTGGGAATGGGTCCAGACTCAAGGGGCAGGGCGGCCTGCCTGCACAGGCAAATCTCAGGCATGTGTGCCTTTGCAATCTAGTTGTCACCCTCAGCACCCAGGTGCCTTTGGCCCCAGCCCCATGCTTGCAGAACAGGCCTGGGTGTTGAATAAGCCTGGGGTCCCCAAAGAGGGTGGTGCCTGGAAATCTGGCCAAAATGGCGTGGCCAAGACAGGGGCAAACATTGGTTCCTTGTGGAGCAGAAGAGGCAAGCAGGTTATTCTCAAGACTGTGATCTAAAAAGAATTCCAAAGGACAACAGTTGGGGCCTCCTGGGCTAGGACAAGGAGGGCAGAGTGTAGGCCCTGGAAGACGTGAGGGTGTAGAGGGAAAGGAATGGTTTATGGAAGGGAAGGAATCGTGAGGTCTTTCACCCCATCCAATCTGCCTCCCCTGGGCGTCTCTGTCCAGAGCCAGGCTGGGTACCCGGGAGGAGCCAGTTACAGAGATGGGGAGGCAGGCTTGTGCAGAGCTGTGCAAGGCCTGGCCACCCGGTACCTGGGTCTCGGAGAGGTTAAGCTGCCGGGCGAGCTCGGTCCTCTCTCGGCCCACCACGTACTGGCAGCGCTGGAACTCCATCTCCAGCCGGTACAGCTGCTCCGCCGTGAAGGACGTGCGCGTCCTCTTGGGCCGGTCCAGGTCCAGGCCCTTGGGCAGGATGATCTCTCGGATGGAACCCTTGGCATCTGAGGAAGGGGAGATGTCAGCCACCGGAACCCTCCCGTCTCCCTCCACCTCCCTGGCCGGAGCTGGCTTGAGGACACGGCCGCCAGCTGCCTGCAGTCTGGGGTGGGGGATGGGGGTGGAGGGCTGCGGTCACAGCCGGGGAGCAAAGACACTGTGCGTTTTGGGGAGCTAGGGGGCTAACTCCACACCAATGACGAGAGGCGGAACCAGACTTGGCCTTTATAGAGGCCTCTAGACATGGGAGGAAAAAAAAAATGCCAAATCAGCTGATGATCCTTCAGGCCTGGGAGCCTCGGCTGCGCGCGGTCTGGGTCCCCTTGTAGCCTGAGGGTCTCCAAACTGACCAGGCCGGGGCCCTCCGTCCCCAGCTCTGGGGCGCGTAGACCAGACTCGTCTCCCGCTGCCCCAGCGCCCCACCCCGGGGTTTCCTTCTCTCCTGAGCCGGGGCGGCGGAAGGAGGGGGGACCCGGCCTGGGCCGCCGGGGCCTGGCTATCTGCTGGCGGGGGCGGCGCGGGGCCGGGGCCGGGCCTCACCACCGCCGCCCCCCTAGCCGAGCGCAAAACGCGCAGCACAGCGGGGCCGAGTGGAGCACCGAGGCGACTTCCGTGGCCAGGCGACCCAGCTCAGCCGCTTCTCCCGGCGGCGGCGGCGAGTCTCAAGCGCGGCGCCGGGGCCCTCGGCCCAGAGCGCCAACTAGCCCGGCAGTAGCCGGCGTTCGGCAGCTGCTCTCCGGCTCCCGCACTGCCCTTGGGTGCACTCGGCCCGCCAGGGCGCAGGAGCCCGTAGGCAGGCTCGCGGCAAGTCCTCTGGCTCGCACAGCGCGCACTCGTCCTCCATAGTGTCCTGCTCCCTCTCCCCCGCCGGAGGCCGCAGCCCGGAGCCCCGGTCGGCCCGCGCAGCCCCTAGGCTCCCCAGCAGCCCAGGAGGCGGGGCCCCTCGGGACTCGGAGGGTCGAGGCTGCAGGAGAGTGCGCGCCCCGGGTGCGAGTGCCCAGCGGCCAGCCAGACCGCGGGTGGGGGTGGGGGTGGGGGGGAGAAAGGCCAGTAACTTTCTCCGAGTTCGCAGCCGACACCTCCTCCCCGCGGGCCTGCGTCTGGAGCCGCGCGCAGCTCGGGCCCCCGAGTCCTCCCCCAAAGCACACGCGCCCTGCATCCCGACCCCATTCCTACCTCGGACCAGGATCCGGCGGCAGTAATCCGGATCGGCAGTCGAATTGGATTTACTTTTGTTACAATCTTCCGCGGCGCCCGACGCGGAGAAGGCGCCCTGCGACTCCTTTAGGAAAGCGGCGGGGAGGCTCCCCTCCGCACCCTTGCTCTCCCGGCTCTCCTTGTGCGCGTTCTTCGAGACGCGGGCAGCCTCTGCGTCCGAGTGGCACCGAACGTCCATTTTGTCTGGTTTCCCGAACATGGGGGGGAAAAAAAAAAGAAAAAAGAAAGAAAAGAAAAAGAAAGGGGGGGGAAAAAAGAAAAAAAAAAGAAAAAAACAACAACAACAAAAAAAGGAGGCGCCGCGGGCACAAAACCCTACAAAGGAGCTCCTGCGCCCAGCCCAGAGAGGCAAGCGGCAAGAATGAATGTCCCCGCGGGGCGGCTGCGGCGACCGCGGGCGGGTCAGCGGCGACCGGCGAGTGGCGCGCTCGCGGAGAGGCGGCGGGTCTGATCCAGGATCCCGATGGAGCCGCGGCGAGGCCGCCTCGTCAGCGTCCGCGTCCTCTGAGCACGTCCAGTGTCCCCAGCCTGGCGATCAGGTAGCAAGCAGAGCGACTCCGAAATGCTGCGGCTCCCGCCTGTGGCTGAGACGGGCGACTTCTCCTTGTCCGACACCCGCGGGGACGTACACTCGCTGTTGCAATTGATTACGGGTAATTTCGCAGCCCCCACGTTTCGGTTACCTCATGAATACACTAAATTGTTTGGATAATATATCAGATCGTAATGGATGGTTTCTGTCCTTGTCCCCAATCAAGTAGGGGTTTAGCCAGTGAATAAACGGAAATGACTGGTCTTGCTTTCAGGAAACACACAAAGACCCACACTTCCAGAAAAACTTTTGACAAGATTCATCCTGAATTGTTAGTACCATTAGCAGGCATTATTAACTTTCCCTTTGCCTTTGACCCTCCTGCTCACATACTGGCTAGAGGGGTTTTCTGCACACTCGACAGATAGAGCTGAATGAGGGAGGAGGGGGGGAGGGAAAGAGAAACCAACAAAAACCCTCGCACACCCTGCTGCAGAAGAAAGAGGTTGCCTCTAGGGGGAAAAGGGGGGGGGGAGTAAAAGTTTTCCCGAAAAGTGTCTCCCCCGAACTCTAAAAGCCAAGCTTTCGTCCCAAATAACTCCTCCTTAACACACCTCGACGCTGACAGCCATCTTAAACGGCCACCTCTCTTCATTTAGTGTTCCCGTTGGATTTTTTCACGCTTGCACCTCCGGTCAGCCCTGAGGCAGCCCATTCAAAGGGCAGCTTTGTACTCAGAGTCCAGCAGGAGAGAGGGGGGGAGAGGGAGAGAGCCGAGAAAATCTCAACTGTGAGATCTGCTTCAAAAAAAAAAAAAAAAAGTTTTCCCCTAGCTATTTCATTGTCTCTGCTACAATATCTTTGAGAAAAGCAACAGCCAGTAATCCAATAAGAGCATTGATTAGGCTACAATGATTCAATTCAAGCGCATGGCCTTGTGCAAGCAGCATGCTCCAGCCCTTCTCGTCACCTTGCCGGGGCAGAAGCCCTCTCCACGCCGCTCTCCCCATTCATTCCTTTATGGGAAATGCGGAGCAAAAGGAGTGAAAGATGGCAATTATCTAATTGGACTATTAACAAACAGTCCTCTGAGTGCGGCGGTCTGGCGTGGCTCCTGGGCGGGGGAAGGGCCGTGTTCCCTGCCCTCATTCACAAAGAGTGCAGGGGCCGGGGAGGAAAGGGGGTTTTTTAAAGGGAGTGGGGTGGCGGGGGGTTGGCGGGGGGCGAGAGGAGAGGTGGGAGGTTTGGCTGAGAATTTTTCCACACAATTCCCAGAATGGGGGCGGAGGCGGGCGGGGAAGAGGAGGGGGCTGGGGGCGGGGGTGTCGGCGAGAGGGTGGGAGAGAAGGAGGGAGAGTGGGTGCGAGTGTGTGCGGTTTGCTCCGAGGGGCTCCCGCCCGCCGCCCGGCGCGCTCCGCCCGCCCCGCGGTCCTGCCGCCCCGCCGCCACCCCGCTGGACCCCGTGGAACGTCCGCGAGTGGGAGGGGCCTCTGAGCGGGGTCCTTCGCCCCTTCCCCTCCCCCGCCGCCCCTACCCCCTCCCCCTCGGGCCCATCGGAGGACCCAAGCTCGGTCCGGTTCCGGAAGCCACCTCTGGCCGCGGAGGCAGACCTTGGGCTTCTACTTTATTTGTGTGTGTGTGTGTGTGTGTGTGTGTGTGTGTGTGTGTGTGTGTGTGTGAGATTGTCCTGAGCCACTCTCCGCAGGGAGGCGGGTTTCCCCGGGGCCCGACAGACGGGTGGCCTGTCAGTCCTCTCGAGCTGTCGGCAGCTGGGCCTCCGGATGGACAGTGCCTTTGATTCCGCGCTCTGCCGGGTGGTTCGGTGGGGCCGGGTGGCTGGAGAGCGGGACGTGTCCTTGCAGCCGCCCTGGCCTAAAGATGTAGAGTGGGATGGAGACAAAATGCAGCAAACTCTCCAGTTACTTCCCGCCAGGCGCAAACGCCGGGTTGGCGCCCCGAGGCCGCGAGGGCTCCGCTCCCCAGCCCCTCCTGCGGGCGAAAGGCGCTGTCGCCGGGTCTTGGCTCCCCTTACCGCGTAGCCAGTGCAGGGCCCTGGGATTCGGGTCCTCCCGAAGGGGATCCGGGCGGCGGATGGAGCCCGCCTTTCCCTGTAGAGCTCGGCCAGAGGCAGTTCCCGGGGCCTCCTTAGGCGAGGAGACGATGGGGTCCCAAATCCCGGCCTGTGGCCCTTTCCTGTCATACCCTCAGACAGCTGGCCCGGGCCCCTTCCCAACCTCCCCGGGTCCCTTGCGCAGGAGGATTTGCCGCCCGCCTCGAGAGATCTGGAGGCCGTGGAAAGTCCCAGACCCAAGCCTTGGCCCCAGTGGGGCCACCTTGGTGGGGAGGGGCGTGTGTGGCTCCGGGTCCCTCATCGCTCCCAGCTGAGCCGCCGCCTCCTTTCTGCCAAAGCTACTGAGGCCCGTGAACCCCACGCTGATACCTGCAGGGTCGGGTCAGAGGCCCAGAAAAAAGTCTTTTAAAATACAAATACTCAGTCCACCGCCTCTTCTGTTAGGTGGCGGAGGGGAACCGGCCAGGGAACGAACTGCCGCCCTTAGAAAAGTCCAGCTCGGTGGGCAGTGGTGGCCCAGGGAGGTCCGGAGCTGTATATCCGGCACTAAGGATACACCAAGGTAAGGCCGAATCCCAAATAAGGATTTGAAGTTGGGCATCAGAGACACTTGCCCCTCCCTTCCGGAGAATAACAGTGGCACATTTTGTTCTAAGTGGGAACTGTTTATTGAGCGGTCACGTAGGGGTGCGTGAACTCATTTAATTTTCTTAACCCCTCCATCAGGAAGGTTAATCATATCCCAGTTTTATAGATTAAAAAAAAAAAAAAAAGGCTCAGAGAGGTTCCCTAACTTGCCCCAGTCACACAGCTGGCAAGTGCAGAATTTGAACTCCAAGGTATTTACACTCTTCTTTAGCAACCCTGCAGGGCTTTGCTCTTTTTATTCCTGCTTTGAGTTTTTGGAATCTCCGGGTGCTCATGACAGGTATCCAAGGTACAGAGCAATGACCTTAAGGTCAATCCCAGGAATCGTGATGACCAAGCATCAGTTTTCATGGATTTTATCAGAACAACATGAAATGCAAATGGAAACATGAACTTCTCGTTTGTGATACTGCTATTTATTTCTAGCCATGAGCATTTCTTAGGAGTCTATCACCGCCCCCCACCCCCACCCCTACATCAGCTGCCCTGGAGTGAATAAAGTAGTTTCCTGGATCCAAACCTACTGAATGAATATCTGAGAGCTGTGTCCAGGAATGTGCATTTTTAGCTGCCTCGCAGGGGATCTTTCCACAAATTAAGGTGGGAGAACTGCACCTTTTCTTTCTTTTTTAATGTTTATTTATTTCTGAGAGAGAGAGAGAGAGAGAGAGAGAGAACAAGCAGGGGAGGGGCAGACAGAGAGGGAGACAGAGGACCCGAAGCAGGTTCTGCCCTGACAGCAGAGAGCCCGATGTGGGACTCGAACCCACAAACCGTGAGATCATGACCTGACCTGAAGTCTGATGCTTAACCAACTGAGCCACCCAGGCACCCCAAGAACTGCACCTTTTAAAGTTGGGTAAAGTTGGGAGCTCTGCTGAGTTTCATGAGAGCTGGGACGTCTTTTCCCCCCACTTGCTGGAAATGCAAAGGCTTATTGGAGAAGGGAAGAAATTGGGGTATTATGGAACACACCTAGTTTAATTAAGCAGCCATTTACCAAGAGTCTAGGGGTGTCGGGACCAGGGCTGGATCCAGGATGGGAGCTGAAGCATCTGGGTCTCTTTACAGCTTCACGCGCAAACCCTTTACGGAGAGAACTCATGGGCCCCAGCTCCTCGTGGCTTGGGGTTGACAGCACAAGTGATGCCTCTCTATGTTCTGAGCCCTTGAAGTGACCAAATTCAATAAAGAAACATTCAACCCATAACCTGGTTTTGCTTTTTGTTATGCATAGTACTTTCTGTGTGTGTGTGTGTGTGTGTGTGTGTGTGTGTGTGAGAGAGAGAGAGAGAGAGAGAGAGAGAGAGAGAAAGAGAGAGAGAGACAGAGAGAGACAGAGAGAGAGAGAGAGAGACTGGATTAAAATTCTGTGGGCATCCATCCAGAAAAACCATGACAGGTTTCTGAGAGGACACAGTGGAGGACGGAAGCCCTGGGATGGAAATTTCAGAGAAGCAGCTGCGACTCCCAGAAACTAAAGCTGTGTGTCCACTGGGAGAGAAAGGAGAGAGAACTCAATCAATTATTTGGATAATCTGAGACAAGCCTGCAGTACACAACCCATGAGGACACAGGGCTGCTCCAGGTAAGAGTGCTTTAATCCCATGACTAAATTTGCCTCCCTCCCCAGAGTCCCCTCCCCAAACGCCCCCCCCCCATCACTGTCTGCAGGTGCAGACAGACCCAGAATAGAACTGTAGAGCTGGAAGGAGTTTTTAGAGATCATCTATTCCATAACCTTCATCTGACTTGACAGATGAGGAAAATGAGCCTGGGAAGACAAAGCAACTTGTTAAGGATTAGACAACTAGTTAGTGGGGGCATCTGTGCGACAATCCTGGTCTCCCAACTTAAAGCTACACCCCCACCAGCACCCAGTCTTCCCAGAACCTGAACAAGATGAATGCTCTCTCTGGGATTGGGTGAAATGATGCCATATAAATGAACTGAATCACAATCAGAGCCTTGAGGGTGCTTTTCACATGCCTTGCCTCCGCCCTGTCACCCCACCTGAAAGCAGGATCAGAGATAGTACATACACAGTGCTTTCCTTCCTATTTTCATTTTTTTTTTTTAAATTTCAGGAAGATGTAGGAGGGGAAAATATGCTGGCAGAAAATCTGAGATTTCCTTAGATTATGAGGGGTTTGGGACAGCATAACTTAATGTCTGAGACATCATTTTATTTTATTTTATTTTTTCAACGTTTTTTATTTATTTTTGGGACAGAGAGAGACAGAGCATGAACGGGGGAGGGGCAGAGAGAGAGGGAGACACAGCATCGGAAACAGGCTCCAGGCTCCGAGCCATCAGCCCAGAGCCCGATGCGGGGCTCGAACTCACAGACCGCGAGATCGTGACCTGGCTGAAGTCGGACGCTTAACCGACTGCGCCACCCAGGCGCCCCTGAGACATCATTTTAAAAGGAACTGCATCGGAGGAGATAATACAACCCGAAATTAAGTTTCTGTGACAATGAATCAGGGCACCTGATAATAATGACTAAAAACAAGAATACCTAGCATTTACGCAGATATTGTCATCCCAGCCAAAGTTTCATGTGGTGATGAATTCAATTTTATCTAATTGCCATCAGCCCCATTTCATAGGAGGAGGTCAAGACACTGGAGAAGCAAATTAATTAAGAACTGATGCTGAAATCTGGTATAGCCACTCTGGAGAACAGTGTGGAAGTTCCTAAAAAAAAAAAAAGTTAAAAATAGAACTACCTATGATCCAACAATTGCACTACTAGGTATTTACCCAAAGAATCCAAAAGTACTAATTCAAAGGGATACGTTCACCCTGATGTTTAAAGTATCATTATCTATTATAGCCAAACTATGGAAGCAGCCCGAGTGTCCGTCGACTGAGGAATGGATAAAGATGTGATACATATAGACAACAGAATATTACGCAGCCACCAAAAAGAATGAAATCTTGCCATTTGCAATGATGTGGATGGGGCTAGAGAGCATAATGCTAATCGAAATAAGTCAGAGTAAGACAAATACCATATGATTTCACTCCTGTGTAGAATTTAAGAAACAAAGCAAAGGGATAAAAGAGAGAGAGAGAGAAGCAAACCGAAAAACAGACTCTTAACTCTAGAGAACAAACTGATGGTTACCAGAGGGGGAGGTGGGTGGGGGGATGAGTTAAATAAGTGATGGGGCTTAAGGAGGACATTTGCTCTGATGAGCACCAGGTGTCGTATGGAGGTGTTAAATCACTATGTTGTTCACCTGGAACAAATATTACACTATAGGTTAACTGGAATTTCTTTTATTTTATTTTTAAGATTTTTGAATTAATTTATTTTGAGAGAGAAAGAGTGAGAGGGAGCATTTACATGCATGCAAGGTAGGGAGGGGCAGAGATTGAGAGAGAGAAGGAGAGAGGGAGAATCCCATGCATGTTCCACACTGTCAGTGCAGAGCCCCATCTGGGGCTTGAACCCAGGACCCATGAGATCATGACCTGAGCCCCAATCAAGAGTCAGATGCTTAAACAACTGAGCCTTCCAGGCGCCCCCCCCCTTTTTTTATAAAGTTTTATTTATTTAAGTAATCTCTGTACCCCATATGGGGCTCAAACTAATGACCCCAAGATCAAGAATTGCACGCTTTTCCAAGTTAGCTTACTTACTAGGTAGGTGACCTTAGGTTCGTTACTTTGCTTCTCTGTGACTCAGTAGCAAAGTAAGGTTAGCGCCAGTATCTGTAAGGCTATTATGTAACAGAAGTAAAGTGCTTACTTAGAACAGTGCTTGCCACACAATGAACACTCAATAAATATTTAACTAGCGTCTTTCTTCCAGCACCTTCCATGGGGCTAGCACTGTGTTAGGTAGAATCACAGATAGCAAGAAGGAACCAAGAGTCGGCCAGAGTAATCGAAAGGTCCAGATAGTGACGGGCAAAGCACCTACTACAATCGAGAATAGGTTGGCATCATGTTGACTCAGTACAATCTGACAGTAATAAGCAACTACTATTTATCAAGGACTTACCCACTGCTATTATCTCATTTCATTTTTGTAACAACCCTGTGTGTACCCATTGTGTTGGATTACAAATGGCCATAAATTGTTTGCCATTTCTTCCATCAAGAGGTGGCATCTATTTTCCCGTTTGCTGAATTTAGCTGGCTTTCTGACATGCTTTGATCAATAGAGTGACGTGGAAGTGACACGTTGCCAGTTCTGGGGGTAGGTCTTTTTTTTTCTTAGTGTTTATTTTATTTATTTCGAGAGAGAGAGCGTGCATGCACACGCGAGTGGTGGAGGAGCAGAGAGAGGGAGAGAGAGACTCCCAAGCAGGTTCTGCATCATCAGCATGGAGCACAACGCAGGGCTTGATCTCACAAACTGTGAGATCGTGACCTGAGCCAACATCAAGAGTCAGATGCTTAACCAACTGAGCCACTCAGGCACCCCAGCAGCTAGGTCTTAAAGAGCCCTGGTAGCTTCTGTTCTTGCTTCCTTGGAACCCAGCTGCCATGCTTTATGGAAGTGAGTGTAGCCTGCTAGAGGAAGAAAGTCCATATAGAAAACTAAGTGCCCCAGCTGATAGCATCAACTGAGTGAGACCATCTGAGATGGTCCAGCCCAGTGGAACTTCCAGCTGAATGCAACTTTATAAGGGATCCTGACAACGTCATGTGAAGCAGAGATGAGCCATCCATTGTGAACCCTGTTCAAATGGCGGAATCTTGAAAAAAAAATACATGGTTGTTGTTTTCAGCTACTAAACTTTGGGTGCCATAAGTAACTTGAAACACTCAAATTACAGATGAGAAACTGAGACTCAGAGAGTGTAAGCAACGTGTCCGTGGTCTCACAGCTGAGCAGTGGTATAGCCTGGATTCAAACCCGGGACCATCCCATATCCAAATCCATGCTCTTGACCAAGGAATTATATAGTGCCTCCTATGAAATAACCAAATTCTTTTTTTTAAGTTTATTTATTTATTCTGAGAGAGCGAAAGTGAGTTGGGAGGGGCAGAGAGAGAGGGAGAGAAAGAGTGCCAAGCGGGCTTCGCACTGTCAGCACAGAGCCCTATGTGGGGCTTGAACCCGTGAGATGATGACCTGAGCCAAAGATGGTCGCTTAACTGACCGAGCCACCCAGGCACCCCTGCAATAACCAAATTCTAAAGAATAACTCATATGTTCATTTTTCTTCTTTCTCTATTTAGACATTACAAGAGGGAGGCTGCACGCATTAAGGACATAGCATTGTCACTCTTAAGACCGTAGAGAATCAAAGCGTTAGAGCCAGTAATGGAACAAAGGTGGTCTTTGCCGAGATCCTCATCACTTTTGGAAAATCAAATCGGGCCGTCTCACTGGGATATGGGTACAGAGCCCTGAATTGTTTTCTCATTTTATTAAAAAAAAAAAAAGGATGCAAATGAACATGTTCGGCTCTCACCTTTAGGAAATCAGAGCAACATTAACACTTAGGGTGGTGAATAGAAAATGGCAACAGGTGGTTCCTTGGCTCTGAAATTCTCCAGGCGGAGCACTCTGAGAGAAGGAAAAGAAAGGTTGATTTTATTACAACATTTCTGGGTCACAGAGAACTTTGAGGTTTTCCAGGAAAACTGGCTTATAAATTTGTATCTTTCTAACAGGAACACATTTGTGTTTCAAAGCATCTTTAAACCCATCATTTTCTAAAGTTCCTTTTTGCCTGAAAAGCTGCTGGAGCCATTTATTTAACAGGCAGGAGACACCTACTCTGTGTAGGTCTTTAAGAACTCCTTGTTTCAAAAGCAGAAAGTGTTTTTGTTTCAGTGGGCAGGAACACTGGCCCAGAAGTCACTCACCCTGTAAACCTCCCCCCCCCCCCCCATCCAGAAAGAGAGCCACAACTGAAGGGGGATGAAGGTAAGGTCACTGAGCAGTTAAGACGATGTATCACAGGGTCTGTAAATTACAACTGGGTTTTTTTTTTTTTGCTCATAGAAGACCTTCTCAGTCACTCCTTCGAAGCCTATTTACTCTTATTTTCTACCTAATTCTAACGAGCCTAACTCTCCCATTGCCTGGGTTGCAAAAGATTAGAGGCATCAGATGGGAAAGTAAGGTACTGCTTGAGGCAGGAATCTTGGAGAGAGAGAGAGAGAGAGAGCGAGCAAACACACCAAGTGAGTCAAACACTATCACAATCTGGGGTTACTTTGCTTAGGCACAACTAACTCTGACCTCATGTGTTCTTGAGGGCGTGAAAGCCACAGATTGCAATGTACCATGGGTATTCAGGGAAACGGCCCCCAAAGGTTAAATTGCATTTTTGTTTAAGAAGGCAGAGAAGCGGGGCGCCTGGGTGGCGCAGTCGGTTAAGCGTCCGACTTCAGCCAGGTCACGGTCTCGCGGTCGGTGAGTTCACGATCTCGCGAGATCTCGAGTGATCTCGCGTGAGTTCGAGCCCCCCGTCGGCTCTGGGCTGATGGCTCGGAGCCTGGAGCCTGTTTCCGATTCTGTGTCTCCCTCCCCCGTTCATGCTCTGTCTCTCTCTGTCCCAAAAATAAATAAACGTTGAAAAAAAAAATTTTTAAAAGAAGGCAGAGAAGCATATAAAACCCTTGAGGGACATTTTAACGTCAAATAAATGTAGAAAAATTACATGTGTCACACTGTATATAGTCAGGGAGACGTCACTGTAATTTTGAAAGGCAAAAACTATTCCTACGCGCAAGCAGTGCAAGTAACACAGACTTCTCTTCATTCACTACTCAAAGGTGGCCAAGGTGAGCTATTTAACCCAGGAATACAGAACTGAGCATGGGCATATTTTTATCCCCAGATATTTTGTGTTCGACCCATTGCAACACAGTCCACGGCTGGGGGGGGGGGGGGGGGGCGGGGCAAAGAATGCAGGAAGGTGAAATGACTCAACTAAGGCCACTCAGCAAAACCATTAGCCCAGGCAAGTCAAGGGGACCAAGAGGGAGGGACGACTGCCTCGTACCTGGTGGGCTCTTGTTAGCATTTGCAAAGGGAGGAAAGGGAATCCAAAGACTATGAGCTATCTGCCAGAAGCATTTGTTCTCAGGTTTTGCCAAGACTCTCAGCTACAACAGAAGCCGAGGAACCGTGGTCCCAGGGACGCCAATGGGCTGTAACTGGTGTTGGAGCCCAATGCGACCCAAAAGGCAGGCTGACACGCTCTCCGTGAAATGAAGCAGCAGTCGGAACTCACGTGTACCCGGCGTGATGGAAGGGGATGACATTTGCGCAGGAGGGATGTTACAAAGTGTGTTGAGAAACTCCTAATACTGCGGCTTAGTATTTCCACAGCACTCTCCCCCTTCAAAAGTGCTTTACAAACATTAACTAATTAAACCAGCACGACTTCTGGAAGGGAAAATTGGGCCTCTGCAATCTGTTTGAATTATCTGAAAAAGCTAATACCATGAAGATATAATGTTCATGAAGAGGAGTACACAGAACTGTAAACAGCTTTGGGAGGGATTAGGTATCCAAGTTTGGCGGTGGCATTGGAGAGCCCCGGCAGCTGTTTATGGCAACATTGTGTCACTAGCACAACAGGGCGGATGGAAGAGCAAGTTGCAGACACCATAAAGGATCCTCCTGCAAACAGCCTGGGTGCCTGTGGCTGGTTGTGGTCTCTCTCCTTAAGGTTCTTCCTCTGTGGGGCTTGTCCGCACCCTGGGTAGGTGGGAGGAGGAAGAGTTGCATCCACATCAACCAGCCTCTGCCCGCCATCTCTATAGAAGAGGCCTCAGAAAGAGGTTCAGGGAGCAGCCCCCCTCCCCCCGCAGTGCCCTGCACCTACCAGAGGCTCGAATATTTGGTGCTGTTGCCCCGTACAGAAATACTTCAAAACATCCGCCATTTTGAGACCCCTTCTCAGAAGAATGCGTTTGGGGTTGAAGCAAAGGGCGTCATTTTACAGCCAGAAATGGAAGCTCTAGAAAAAGAAGGAAGTAGGACCAGGGTTGGGGAGACTGTACTATTGGCCCAACTGGGTGCCTGAGAAGGTGAGTGACCCCAGACAAGAGCTGACCCCATCTGGCCTTCATTTTCTTCTCTGCTGAAGGAGGAGCAGGACACGGTCAGTGATCCACTGGTGATCCCAGCTCTAACGGTCTCAGATTCTGTGGTCACACGTGGCAAAGCTTAGGGGCGGCGGGTCCTCAGGCTGAGACTACCTGCTTTATGGCAGAGTCATCAGGCTGTCCAAATTATGTTGGACCGGCCCCAAAAGAAAACACAGGTAAGTCACAGAGAATGGTCATGCTGAATATCTACCAATATGCCAACGTAGTTTAAGCAAAGGCTGAAAACCAGAGCCAAATCCAGTCTGTGGTTTCGTGTGTTGTTTGGTCCACATTGTATTTTTTTTTTAATATTTGAGTTAATTTTCAATGTTTTCAAAATAAGGGGATTTTGCTGAAACACCTGAACTCCAAATGTCTCTTAAAAAATTAGATGACCTCCTGGTACGGCACTAATTTTTTTCCACGTCAGCAATCAGCTGGAGATGAGAAGTGTCTGCCCTACTGGAAGGGGCTTGTGCTCTCCAGCTCCCCACCGGGTTGGTCCCTTCATTCACATCACCTGCCTGGTCCTTGAGGCACCATCGAAGGTGATGCTGTAGGCAGCAGGTGTCTGTTACGTTGGGCTGCTCCAGAACCTGAGGGCGCAGGCTACCATTTCTCTGAGGAGCTAACAAAATTGGAGAGCCCCAGGATGGGTCTCAGGTGGTCACTGCTTGCTGTTCCTGAAGAACATCTCACCAAACTGCCCATCAGGGTCTGCTCCATCAGTGGAGTAGTTCGAACCCCAAGTCACGTCAAGGACACCCCATGTGGGGAGATGGCCCTGAAGCCAACCGAACCCCATCCCTTCTTCCCCATCAATTTGGAGATCCAGGCACCATGCGTCTGGGGAACGTGAGCGAACAGAAGAGTCAGGTGATAAAACAGTGAGAATGATCACACACAACAAACACTTTATGGGTGGGCAAGCGCTTCGTATCAACCTTCCCCAAGACCCATGCTATTTTACAGGTGAGGTTCAGGGAACCCAGAGTGATGCGGCTCTAGGAAGCAGAAACAGAGTCAGGAGACCAGCCCGACTTCTCTGCTCCAAGGCCAGCATTTTTTTTGTTTTGCACCCGGAGAGTCTGTGGCCGAGACTGGAGGCTGGTGTTGTACCCTGCCAGACAGGAAGCAGCAAGAGAGCACGGGGATGTGTCTATGGATCCAAAGGCCAGTTCTTCAACTCTAGGAGAAGAGCAAAGAAGAAAGATCTGGAGGCTCAGACCCCACCCTGCTGTAGTTTTGTGGGAAAGGAGAATTGAAAGCAATAACCTCCCCACCCAAAAAAAAAAAAAAAATGATTCTGGCTGTCTACACACAACAACTTACTTGACAGTAAATTGAACATTCTAGTTAAAATCTTTGCAGGGGCACCCAGGTGGCTTAGTCGGTCAAGCGTCCAACTCTCCATCTCAGCTCAGATCGTGATCTCGGGGTCATGAGTTGAAGCCCCTCATTGGGTTCCAGGCTGGGTGTGAAGCCGACCTGAAAAACAAAAAACAGTATCTTTACAGAAAAATCTTTGCATGCCAAAAAGGAGGGAGAGACAGAATAGGAGACTTGGGGTGATCTAGCACAGGGGCTAAAAAATGGAGAGACACCCTACTTTCCAGGACATTCCCTCTGGTGGGTGCTTGGCGAACAGGAGAAGCAGAGTGTGCTGACGGAGAAAGAGCATGGTGCCCAGGAGGGAGAGAAGTGACAGCTGCTGGCAGAGGGAATGAAATCAGCAGCCACGAAAAACCTGCTCAGGAAGTCTGCTGACTTCTCCCTCGCTTAAAAACACCGGTGTGCCATGTAAATAAAAATGAGCTCTCTCCTGCCCAGACTCTCCCCGAGCCAGACTACCCTGTTCTTTCCACCTGAACACATCACATAGTCCCTCCTCCCAGCCTGTCTCCCCAAAAGATCTCCTCTTCTTCCCCTGCTGCTTTGCACCTGCATTTGTCTAGGGCCTCTCCGAGCCACCTCGTTCCCCAGGTGCCATTTTTCTTTCATACCCTACCTGGGAGTTCTAACATTCGGCTTTCTCGATGTTCCTCCCTGACTTGACTGAACCTGCTATTAGTAATACAAATAGCTGGCCCTAATAGAGTATCCCAAGGGCCTTGCATGGATTAATTCCTTTAAATCTTCACCAAAACTCTATGAAACGGGCACTATTATTAGCCCCATTTCATAGACGAGGAAACTAAGGCACGTTGACTTGTCCAAGGCCAGCCAGCGAATTAGCGATGGTGTATGTATTAGTCTGCTAGGGTGGCCACAACAAAGTACCGCAGACTGGAGGACTTAACAGAAATTTATTCTCTCAAAGTTCTGGCGGACAGACGTCTGAGACCAAGGTGATAAGTTAAAGGTGGAGATAAAGGTTGGTTTCTGATGAGACCTCTCTTCTCGGCTTATAGACAGCCACTCTCCCCTCTGTCCTCATGTGGCCTTTCTTTCCTCCGTGCTTTTGAGGAAAGAGAGAAAGCTCTTGTGTCTCTTCCTCTTCTTATAAGGACACCAATCCTGTCAGGGACCCACCCTTCTTTCATCATTTAATCTGAATTATCTCCCTGAATACAGCCACATTTGGGGGCTTCAAGATACGAATTTGAGCAGGGGCTTGGGATACAGTTCCATTCACAACAGTGTGATATGATTTTTTTTCTCATTCATTAATTTACTGAGCACCTGTTAATTGCCAGATGTTTTGTTGAGTGGAGACACAGCAGCGGAAAAAGTCAAACAAAGGCCTTGCTTCTTAGATGGTAAGCTCCCATCACCTAGGGGGAGAAGAGCACAACAGGCAAGGAACACACGAGGTCGTTAAGCAATTAGATCACTTCAGACGGTGGTAAGTGTCGAGGCAATAGTGATAGGGTGTGTTATTGGGACTATTTTGCCCAAGCAAATATGGAACCGGGGGAAGAGTTTCCCGGGTAGAGGAAAGATTAAGTGCAAAAGTCCTGAGGCAGGAATATGTCGTGTGTTAGGGGAGCAGAAGAAAGGCTGCCCTGGCTGAGTCAGGGAGAGGAGAGGAGGAGAGAGGAGGGTTTGGAAAGGGAGGATGGGGCCAGGTCATAGAAAGCTTCATATGTTGTGGGAAGGAATTTCGTATTTATTCTAAGAACAATGGGAAGCCATGGGAAGGTTTGCATTCTGATTTGTGCTTTCAAAAGACCTCTTTAGTTGTCCCCCTAGGAGGGACCCCACTGAGGAAGCTCTTCTTCGGTTCACTGGCGCATATTTACTGAGCCTCTACCGGCCAGGTAACGTGCTGGTACCCACCCCAGGGAGCTGAGACTCCAGGACATGGTAGTCCCAGCCCAGGGCACTTGCAACCTTCCATTAAAGTGCCCATGAGTAAAGACATCCCTGAGGGCTGAGCTTTGTGGCCCAGGCTGCAAGTGGAGAAGGAGTTCAGAAGAAAGGAAAGGCTGAGTGAGTGAGGACTGCTGGTATGAAGCATGGCTTCTCTGCAGAGGTGGGACTCAGCTGGGCATTGAAGGATGGGCGTCCCAGAGAAAGGGGTGCCTTCCATCCATGGGGATAGGAGGAGAGGCGCACGGGTGGGATGGAAACACCAGCAGCAAGAGCACGGGCTTATTTCGTATAAAGGTTCATTCAACACCTATTCAGCAGAGCACACGTTCTGTCCCTAAAGGCCCGGGCTCTGAGGGGCATGTGAAGAGTACTCAGACCGGGCTCCTACCATGAAGGGATTTCCACCTAGCAAGGAGGATAAGGCAGGCCCATGATGACGCCGCACCCCAGAAAGTGAGGTGTTCCAGGATCTGAGAATCAGAGACATCACCGAGCAGGTGTACGAGAGGAGAGTACACGCCCGTCACGTATAACTGCAGAAACAGGGATACACACTTCCACGTCTACACATGCAGATACGGAACATGCTTCATGGTCTCCGAGCCCCTTCACGTTCATCCATGTATGCATAACAGGTGTGACGGTCAGTTTTGTTTTCCATGTGAATACATGTGGCGCTCTCTCAGCTGGGACCCGACCAGGAACCCTGGAACCACGGCCATATGACTCTCCACTTCCCTGACCCACCGCCAGTGGAGAGCTGCTGGGGAATGGGCACGCGGGCGGGGGCAGTGGGGAGAAGTGGGGAGACTCAAGACATTGGGAGAAGGTCCAACGGGCAGGACCCGCTGTTGGATTGAGCATGGCGGGGAGGGAGGGAGAGGAGTCGAGAATGTTGCTAAGATTTACAGAGGACAGAGAAAACAGAGATGGGGGGATAGTGGGGGGAAAACAATTCAGATACAGCACTAGGTTGGTGACTGAGAGGCTGAGGTGAGCACTTCCTCCTCCAGGGGCTCAGTTTTCTCATCTGTCAAATGAAACTTTTTTTTTAACCATAAGACACTCTTTTTTTTTTAAATTTTTTTTAATGCTTTATTTTTGAGACAGAGAGAGACAGAGAATGAGCAGGGGAGGGGCAGAGAGAGAGGGAGACAGAGAATCCAAAGCAGGCTCCAGGCTCTGAGCTGTCAGCACAGAACCCGACGCGGGGCTCGAACTCACCAACTGTGAGATCATGACCTGAGCCGAAGTCAGACGCCCAGCTGACTGAGCCACCCCAGGCACCCCTGTCAAATGAAACTTTTAAGACCAACAACTAAAGTCCTGTGTGTGTGTGTGTGTGTGTGTGTGCACGTGCGCACATATATCAAAATTTATGAAAAGGAGATAATGACCATCCCTCAACATGAGACAGAGAGCAACATAATCGAAGGCCCTTGGTACACCTGTTCCCACTACACTCTCCCCTCTTTCCCCACCTTAGATGGAACCAGACTTCATGCCACTGAGTTTGGCATGTGTCACCTCGAGCCACCTTTCAAGGGTTAGTGATTATTCGGTTGTTTCCCTGCATCTTATGATCTCCTAACGCCTCTCACTTTGTTTTTGGTGCCGTTGATTTTCAGTTGCCAGGAAGCTTCCGTAGAGGCCACCTCATAGGTTTTCCACTGAAGTCCTAGGAGAGGAGCTGACCGGGGAGGGGGCCCTCCAGCTTTTCGGATGAGCAAAGCAAGGTTCACAGTGGGATATGCCATAGCACTTATCATCTCGCCCACGGTTTCACCCCAGCTCATGCCTCGCTTTCTAATGCAGGTTCTCTTTTCATGCACCTTTGTACCCCAAACTAGGCCAAGTTGTCAGGAGCAGCGATCTCTCCCCTGAACTTGTGACCAGTGTGGTGTGGTTACAGGGTTCGGGCTTCGGTCAAAGAAACGGTGACGAAGGGAAGCAGCCCACATGATGGGGAGGCTTCTAAAGCCACAGGTAACACAGGGCAAGGGATGTGGGCACTGGATCTAAGGAGAGGCATGGCCCAAATAGTGCCTGACAGAGTAGTCAGGAAAGAGTGTCACTGATCAGAACCCATGACAAAGCAGGCACAACTGGGCTGTGACAAGCCGAAACCCTGATGGCTGAAAAGCAAAATAAATGAAGCTTCACTTGTCCATGACAAGAAGCCTCCTGTGATCTAGGAGTAAGACAGGTGACTGCAATATCCACAGAGTGGACATTCTTCCTAATGATGGGGCAAGACTGGGAAGAACCATAGGGTTGGGTCTTCGATGGGCAGTGCTGGTCCCTGGATGTGATCACTAATGCAGAGCACTGAAGGCTTTACATGCATCCTGTCACTTAAGCTTTCTAACAAATAATAGGGCGCTATTACTTTTTATTTCCTTTATTTTTAGAGCTAAGGCAACGGAAGTCCAGAGTGGTTAGTAACTTGGTCAGAGTCACCAACAGAGCAAATGGGGGAGTCGGTATTCAGACACAGATCTGCCTGCGTCCAGAGCCTTAATTTTTAAATGGATTTCCATGTCATCTCCTACAATGGCTCTCCTGTTCTCCAGTAAGACCTGGGCCGTGAACTATTTCTCTACTAGCCTTGTGAAGGTAGACTTTCCCCGGACCCAGCCACTGGGACTGCAGGAGACAAGGACTATTTATTAACATCTCAAAGCCAAGCAAATCAGCATACGACCTTGGCCTCTTTAGCAGGAGGCTTAATCTCCTCAGGTAGCCCGTCTTGGCCAATTACACTTTTATTATAAGCAGCTGTTACATTTGTGCTTCCCAGGTTACTCCTAGCTAAACCTGAGCAATGAAGCGATAGCAAGTGTTGGAGGGATGCTGACAATTAGCTAGTCTCACGTCCAAGGGCAAAAACAGTCCTAAGGGCCCTACTGATTCTTTAGCTCCAGGACAAACAAGTTTTTCTGCGACTAGACCTGCGTTCAGCTACATAACATTTTCCAGGTGAAAACACTTAGGGATAGCAGCCTGCGTAAATATACATAAAGACAGATGCTTATAGCAGATCAGGTTTTTCCTACTCTGTGGGCTTGTTCTGCTTTTATAGAAGATCTCAAGTATGACAAAATAGCTCCAGAGTTAATGTTCATCAACATTTGTCATATGAATGTTAGAAATCTTGATATGTCATAATATTATATGTATATATGCATATATATATAATGTATGCATATAAAACTTATGTCTTTTAAAAAGAGTAAACAGAAAGGAAACACCTTGGCCCAATGGAAAATAACTCAGATCTTGTGGTTCCTAACCTTTTGGGGTTTGATGATCAACGATACGATATTACAAACCTTTTAGGGTTTGGTATTCAATAATACAAAACAAAAAAATAAGACAACTATAAATAAATCCTGTCTGGATGATTTAAATTATAGGACTCACACAGCTGGAGCAAACCCTCTTCCCCTAGCCATGGTGTGATTCTTCCTGATTGAGAATCGAGTTTCTGGGCTCTTTCTCAGAGAATGAAATTACAAAACACAAGATAGCAGATTTAAAAAAAAATATTGTCGCCAGGTATCCCTGCTGGATATCAAGTGACTGGGTCAGAAACTCAGTCGGAAACTCTGCTTAAGGAAGAGCAGAACAAATCCCCCTCGCCTGGGAGGCCAAACAGAGCATTGTTTTAGTTCCGTGGGAGATAACGACAATGGAATAGAACATTGTCCCGGGTAATGGTCTCCTGCTGGTGGGGAAATGCGGAGGCAAAACCGAGGTGCTCAGCAAAAACAAACAAGAGGCTGAACTGCTACCTTCTCTTTAAAGTAAAAACTGTTGATCCAGCAAGTGAGCCCCTCCCAGCGGCTTCCATTCTGTTATAAAAGTCTTGCATTTGGAGGTGTGCTGGGCTGGGATGTTGCTGGATGGGGGGGATGGGGGGATGGGGGGAAGGGGGGGTGGGCGGGGTACAGAGGCTAACTGAACGACTGTGGCTGAACCTCTAGCCTCAGAGATAGGCTTTGGGGACCATTTTGCAATTCACCAGCTGCTGGACAAAACAGGCTCTCCATAAAAACACAATCAGTGCACCAGGCTGCAGGACCAGCTAAGATCCCACCCTCACCTCTATTCATTTTATGACTGCTGATCACACAGACGTACTTTGTATGGGTAAAGCTCCACATCCGTTGAAGAGAAAACCTTTATTTTGTAAGTATTAATCGGGGCTGCCTGAAGAATGACACCGGCAACCCATTCATTTGACACAGAAATCAGCACCTTCCAATGTTTTTCTTTTTTCCTCGTAAAATAATACTAAATGTGGAGACTCTCTAATGTGTCCCTTGAAACATAATTAAATCAGATAACAATGTAAATACAATAGAAATGTAGGTAGAAAGTATTTAAAATGTGAAATTTTGGGAAATAAACATGGCTTCATATTTGAGACAAAAATAAATGAAAATTCAGGACCAAAGTCACCCTTCAACCCACTGAAACTTTTGTAGAACACACAGCTCAAACTCTACCACACAGATGGAAAATAGTCCGAATACAAGCTGGCAGAATTCTTTCATTCCACAAACTTCTACAATCTCCATTAAAGCTGCATGGCATTCAGAAGTTGAGGTCCAATTCATCTTTGCTGTTAATGAGACATTTTACAAGCGTATTTTCTTCTTGGGAAAAATTTCTGAATTGGGTAAAACAAGTGGAAAGTGGATATTTGAAAAAAAAAAAAACAAAAAACAAAAAAAAACACCTCCTGCCCGGACTGGTGATTGATTTGCTTAGAATTTTCTGGGCCAGCATTTCGTTTCCTGATAACGGCCATTTCCCCTCCAGTTCCAAATTCTCTCTCCTTGGGGCTGATACAGAACATGCAAATACCAATTCGTGATGGTGGCGTTCCCTTCGTGTATTTCAATAAGAGAATTATTTCAGATCAGCTGTTGGGGTATCCTTCTAACTTTTGCCTTTCCTCTATAAGATCAGGGTTTTCCACAAAGAAGGATATCGGGTACATTGCTAGTAATAGGAACTAGGCGTTCAGTGTCACAAGTACAACCTTTTGATGTTTTGCATGGCCACTATTCTGTGTTTTTTAGTGTTGCTTCGTGGACCTGAATACCCAGTGGAGGGTGACAATTTATATTATCATTATGATTATTACAGTAATTAATCTGGTATTGCTAATTTAAAGACATTCATTAGGAAAAACAACAACAACAACAACAACAACAACTCGACGATGAGATGGTTTTGCCTTCAGTTACCTGTATGTGATTATCTCTTATTTCTTCCTCACCTTTCTGGGCTGACAAGAGCTCCTTGGTGAAAAGATACTCCAGTGGGTGATGAAAGGCATCAGTGAGTTTTCAAGGGGCTTTGGAAATTTGGTCAGTAATGTAAATTGCCATGCTGGAAACCTTTGGTCGAGAGAATAGATGGGGAGAAGAACAAGAACTAGTTTGAAGTACAGGAATAAAGTTAAGGTGGGGGGGGAGTAAAAATTATGTAGGAACAGAAAAACTTGAATTTGATGATCTAGTTACTAACGAACAAAATTAGAAGGAAGGGAATTTGGGTTAGGCAGAGTCCCTTCAAGTTGTTACAAATCATGTGGGGGGAAACCAAAGCAAACAGTTTTCCGGTAAGTCCCCAGGTAGTCGGGGCTGGCCAAGCAAAACGAGCTATGGAGAAGGGATGATAACTAGTGATAAACCTGAAGGCATGGAGACACTTTGGACAGTTCTGATCTCAATGCCTCCTCTGCCTCAGTAGCTGAGCGCTTCATGCAAAATGAGGAACCCTTACTGAATTTTGTCTTCATCTTGCATGAATCTGGCCAGGACTTTTTGCATTTCTCTCAACTTGTCAGCCTACCTAGAATATTTGCTGGGCATTACACTGGTCCCACATCCCAAACCCTGTGCACCCTGATAGGTGTGGGGTGCCTAAACCCGCATCACTTTAGGACATGCCCTAAAGCAGAGTTCTCCAGGAAGGCACATTTTTGCCTCCTGAAAATCCGCTTCAATAAAAGCAAGGTCCAGGCACCCAGGGGATGCTCAGCTTAAAGAATCTGGCAGGGAAATTGGTAGTTTTGAAGGCTGTGTTTCAACTCCCATTTTTAAAAGAGTCCTAGAAACATTGCATTTAACGTGAAATTTCTCTGAGAAAAAGTTCATGGGAATTATTTTAAAGTTTCAGAAAAGTCTATTCGGTAAGAGTAGAAAGTTTTCAACTTCAGAGGCTATTTTTTTTTTAAAGGAAACAAATTTCAATCACTTTAATATACACTTTAAAGGCAATTTATGATAACTGTCGCCCTCCAATGACTAAGGCTACGGCGAACTCTCCAGGCTGAAGCATTCATCCTTGTCAAGAAAAGTCCTCTCAACAATTTTGAAAAATATTAAAAATATGGAAGCAATTGTCAAATCACTTTCACCTGTGCAATATCCTTTTTCATGAGGAGCTCCAAATTGCATAGCTAGGGTTACAGATTTTCACGCAGTTTCATTTGTGATAGTTATGTGGCTGTCATTCCAGGTTTGCTATTTATTTCACTCTATTGAAAGGTATGGGGTTATCTTCGCCTTATCTTCCTCCTGTTACTTAAACCATCCAAGAAAATGTCAAGAAATCAAGTAAGAGGAAGGGGAAACAGGACGTAGAGTCTTCAAAGGACTGACCCCTCCCCCCCCACGAGAAAAATTAAGTTGATAATAGTTGGGGTTACCTCCCTTCTCCACGTCCTCCACCTGCACAAAAGGGGCTAAAGTCCCTGGGCTGGACATGTCTGAGGACGAAGAACGAAGTCCTCAGCCGCTGCAGAGATGCTAAGAAAACAGCCAACTGTCTCCTGACTCAGAATATCTGAAAGCTCTCTGGCCTCTCCCAGGACGCGGTCCACATGCACCCGGTGTCAGTTTGCCTTCCAGAAGCGACAGGATGCGTACACGGATCTGGGCAGTGCTTACACTTTGGGTTTATGGGGTCTGTTTGGAACTCTCGGCGATAAAACTGCAGAAGCGTAGGGGCGGGAGGAGAGTCAGGGAGACAAGCAGGGGGTGGAAACCCTGGGAGGGAAAGGAAAAGCCCAAGGCGGAGAACGCAGCCAGACGAGGGGATGGGGGAGGTGCGGGGTGGGGACGCGAGCTGAGCCCGGGGCCAGAGGGCCGGGCTGGGCTCTATTGGAGGTCGCCGCCGAGCCCGGGGCCGTCCTGCAGCCGAGCTGGGTCCCCTCGCCGGCCACCGGCCACTGTCCCCACCCCACCCCCAGCCGCAGCCGGTGCGGTCGCCCGGGGGTAGGTAGGAGCCGCTGGGACGCTCTGCCCGCCTCTCTCGGCCGCCTCGGCCGGGGATCCGCACGCTGCGAGACTGAGCCGCGGCTGGGGCAGCCCCGGGCCGGGTGGCTCGCCAAGCTGGGTGGGGTGGGCGCATTTCACTGGAGGTGGCATTTGCCGGAGGGGAGGAGACAGGGCCATCAGAGCCCCGGGAGCCGGGCCGGGCTCGGGGCCGCGAGTGAGGATCTGCGTCGGGCTCTGCGTTCTGCCTCTTGCAGGTGGCAGTCGCGCTCAAAATGCAATCGTGCGGGCCCGCCCGCCCCCTCCGTCGCGGCAGTCCTTCCTCGGCGCCGGGGAGGCGCCCCCTGTCCGGAGTCGCCGCGTTTTCCGGGTCCAGGCGCCGACCCGCACGTGGGGCCCGGGAGCCGAGCCCCGGAGGGAGGCGGTCCGCGCGCCGACGGCTCTGAGTGCAGAGGCCCCACCCGGGGCTGGGGTCCCCGCCCGCCCGGACACCTCACCTTCGCGTCCCGCCCCGCCTCGGGCCGCGAGGATAAGGGCCGGGCGAGGGCTGCGAAGTGGCTGCAACCCCAGCGGGCCCAGAAGCGCCTTCTCGCCTTTTCCTCCCGGTCCCGGGCCCTAAGCCCCGGAACCCCGCGCGGGAGGGGGCAAGGAAGACAAAACAGTCAAAGCTTTCCCGCGCGCGGCTCCAGAGCACTATCTCGGTGGCGCTCCAGGCCCGGGGATGTCGCCTTCCCCAGTGCCTTGTGTGGGTGGGCGCCAGGCTGGGCCTCTCGACAATTTCACGCCTGCTTATAATTTCCCCTTGGCATTGCACAGGGGTAGCTGCGCCCTTCCTCTGGAGAAAGTGGCCGCGGCTGCACCCAAAGGTTACTCTCAGGAATGGGGCAGTCCCTCGGGCCGTCGGCGACTGGGGCCAGGAGTTAAAGGTTACTGTTTCATCAGAGAAAATAGGCGGCATTTAAAGCAAACTTGTAGTAGGTCTGGGCCTAAATTTAATTTAAAAAACAAACTTCAAAGATCTCCGAGTGTCCAGTTTTCTTTTTTTGCTTCAATTTAAAAATTAGTAACTTTTCCAGTGGTTCAGAGGAGGGAAGAGATGATGCCTGGGTCACCCTAGGCTGGGGTCTAATTTGTCTTCTTGTCCTTGCTTTCTCTCCTAGCTGTGTTAACAGTGTGTCCACATAAAAGATTTTCTTCCATAGAACCCTTGCACAAAAACGGATTTTTCTGTTTGGCTGGTGCTACGTCAAAAAAGATTTGCAGCGACAGCCGGCATTGCCAATGATGAAAGGGAGGACATTTCCTACCGTAAGGTAGAGTCCATGCAGTGCCTAAAAGCCATTGATTTCCATCCCTGTGTCCTCAGCTTGTTGTTCACTTTCTCCTAAGATTATGACAATAATCATCATCATCATCATAACCAGGACACAAACAGCTCTTGAGAAGTCCTTGGTAACTACCTCTTCTTGGAGGTGAGAAATACACACACACACACACACACACACACACACACACACACACACACCACCCTGTGGACCTATGTTTTATTTTTGCCAGAGGAGCGCAGAATTGCCCGAGTTTTTTTTTTTTTTTTAAATGATCTATTTACAGACTTGCTAATGCCTCCCCAGAAATCCTGTTTATCGGCCCAATAGTTGTGACAGGGTTAGGAAACCAGTTTAAACTGTTAATCGGCCACAAAAAGGGTCCCAGATTGACGCCTTTCACTTACCTTTGAAAGGCTATAAAAGCGACGCAGTACATTGGGATGAAATTAGCGACAAAATCATTACCTTGACTTCCCACAATAAAGACAGCTTTAAAGAGGGGCTATTGATGGTTTCAAATTACATAACGGTGGTTTATAAGTTCTTCCTCTGGGCTCACAGAAAGCAATTTTAAGGTGTGAATTCTTCAAAGCACAGTCTCTAGCATTCAAACACCGACATGCAGCTGCCTTATTTTATTTTATTTTTTGCACAGCGGCTATTAGAAAAAAAGAGAAAAACAAAACCAAACATTCTAGACCAAGCAGGCCGTACCCAAAGAGAATCATGTCCCGTTTAAATTTCACCAAGCTTCCTGTGCTCACACTTGCCTCCCCCCCCCGCCCCCCCCACCTCTCCCCGGCCCCCCCCCCCCCCCGGAGGGCTCGACCTCTTCCTCCGGGGCGAGACAGGCACTGGACTTCAGATCCCCGCGGGGGGAAAAGCTCGGAGCGTGTCACCGGTCTGCCCACTGCTGCTGCGGGGTTTAAAGCCAGACACGACCTCCTCTAAGCTAGAAGGAAAGGCGTCTGCCTAACACGCCACGGATTCCAGGGGGTGGGCCTGGGGCCGGGTGCTGGCGCGAAAGGTCAGCCCTCCCACCCCGCCCCTCTGGGATAGCTCCAACCCCGCGGAGGACTGGCCTCCGCCTTACAGCCGACCTTTCCTCGGACGGATTTCCACGGAAATCTGCAAGGCTACGGCACGCAGACGGCCCACCTCGCACGTCCTTTCGCATTTCAAAGGCGCGTCTGCATTTTCTCGCGCTGAGAAGTCCCCTCAAAAACCGTCTTCCAGGTAACCCCACCCCTGCGCGCACTGCCTGCAGAACCCGACGGGGCACCCCGCCGCCCCAGCTTACACTTTCTGCAGGGCCACGTCGGTGGTCAAACACCAACCAGGTGGCTGCTGTCTTTTCCCAGCAAGGGCGTCCCGGCAGCCGGCACTGATTGCGGCGCGCGGAGGAAGAGGAGCGCGCCCCCTTTAGCGCGTTATGGGTCCAGAGGGCTGTCGGGGTCAGAAACGTTCTAGGAACAACTTTGCAACGTTATTGGAGAGACTGGAGGGGTGTCCGCGAGCGTGCTGGCCTGGGCTGCAAGCTGGGCCGCATTCGCTGCGCAGCACTGCCCCCTGGTATCCGGTGTTGAAACTGCCCCGCTCGGTGGAGGGTCTCTCCCCAGCGCTGCTGGGACAAACCTTTTCTCCCTTCCAGGCCACAAGCCCCTCCAGAGCTGTCCCGGAGGCCTCAAGAAAGCCCTCTTGCCCTGCTCAAAGCCTTCCTCACCCTCCCCGCTCCTCAAGCACTCACCTCCCCAAAGAGACCCTGGGCGCCAGTGGTCTGAGCCAGGCCCCCAGCGTGTTAACTCAGGCACCAAGTCCTAGGTCATGTCTACCGGTGGGGGCCGCAGGGAGGCCTGGACTATAAGGCCTGGGCAAGGAGGAACGGGGAAGGCTTGTGCGTACAGAGACTCATCTGAGGTTGGGCACGTTCATTCTTTAATGGACACCAGCTCCCTTTCCAGAGAAGGAAGGGATGGCAGGGCCTGGCCTCTCCTCACACCCTGATTTGGGAGAGGTGGGCACAGCACGTGGTGACCCACACCGAGCAGCCAGGGCGTGATCCCTGAGGGATCTCCCTGTGCACCTGGTTGGGGCACAGCCCAGACCTTCCTTTCCCACTGGTCCAGGCCAGTCTTTACTTCCTGAAGCCTCCAGGAGGAAGACTGCCCTCACCCCCCTTTCCAACCCACTCTGGGCACCAGAAGCCAGGGTGGGCAGAGGGGGCCCTGGCCCCAGGACTCCTCATCCTTTCCCACTCCCAATTAGATGGTTGGTCCCAGGCTTGGGGGCTGAGCTGATGGAGAGGTAGGTGACTAAAAGAAGGAGCCCAGACTCCGGAATTAGGGGTTCCACCTTGGCCACACACTTGGTTGTGTGACCTTGCGTGAGTTACTTGGCCTCTCTGTGCATCAGTTTCCTTGCTTGTTTTTCAGGGCTGTTTGTGAGGATTAACTGAGATGATGTCTTCATGGTGCCAGCCTATTGTGGATTGCAGGGGTTTACCCCGGAGGGTGGCCACCGGGCAGCGCTGCACTGAGGCATCCCCATCTCAAGTTTCAAGGCGGAGTGGATACTGAGCAGTGCTGGACTTAAAGACTGCCACCTGGACGCTTCTGCTTCCCGGGGTCTCTTCCACCGGGACCCAGACTGTCCCTCCGGGAGGACTTGCATACCTCTCAGTTCTAAGAAGCTAGTCTGCCTCCCTTATGATTGCGTCTGGCTACCACGGGGATGAGAACACTGGGCCTAACGGCTCCCACACAACCAGCCCGACGACAGAAGTTTGTTTTTAAATTTCCATTTTACAAAGCAGGAAACTGAGGCTCAGAGAGGTTAAGTATGTTGCCCAAGATCACACAGCTGAGAAGAGGTAGAGAAGGGATTTGAAGCGAGTCTTCCTTCAGAGGTCAAGCTCCGAACCACAAAGTTGCGTGACGTGAGGAAGCGCAAGCTTTGGCTCTTGGGTTTCCACTCACTCTGAGCGGCACTTTTGTCCTCCCTGCGCTGGCACTGGCCTTGGGCGGAGAAATGCTCCCGGGAATCGCGGTCCGCGGCGCGCACATCCACTTGCCCAGTTAGTGCCAGGAGCGGCCTGAGACTCTGTGTCGAGCCCCCTTCGGTCTCTGGCCCACTCGGCGGCCTCAGATCATACTGAGCCGCCCGAGCACCGTGGGCCAGGAGCCGGGACAAGCCGGGACAAAGGTCGCGGGAAGAAACCTTTCTCTCCCCTCCCTGGAGACTCAGCTCAGCGGTCCGGTGGGAACAGTTGAAGATCGCAGCTGAGGCCATGCGTGCTGAGTCCCGGGGAGGCAGGAAGGGCCTTGCAGCCGGGATACTCCGGGCCCCCTCCAGGTGGTGCCCACGCCTCGCAGGGGTTGCCTCGCTCCCCTACCCCAAACGGAAGCTCACAAGGACTGGAGTCAGTCGGGTGTGTGACTCCCGGGTTCGCGCTCGCGGTGTGGGGCACATCACTAGGAGGCTGCCAGCTACCGAGGCTCCAGAGAGTGCACTTGGACTCCCCAGCGCTGTGCCGGAGCAACCCCGTAGCTCGTTAGGCTACTTAACGAGCGCCTAATGGGTGCCAGGCTCTGCATCCAGCCCTCTCCGCCGGTCACTGTCAATTTCCAGGCCACCTCCGCCCCTTTCCTGGGGCCCAGATGGCCGGAGTGAGCCTTCGGGTGGGATCCGCACTCTCCCCGCAGCTCACCCTTCACCTGCGGCCGCCACTCCCGCCCACGGGCCCCTCTGGGCTGGGCTGGGCGCCCTCTGGCGGCAGGAAGCAGAGTGCACTCCTGGTCCGAGGGGCTGGGGGCCTGGCCTGCCCGCCGCCCGCGCACACGCGGCTCCCTCCCGCGGAGGTGGTCAGCCTTGTCGCCAGAAACAGCCCGGGAGACGCCCGAGGCTTTCCGGGACTGCGCCAAACCCGCCACAGGATTGGTCGTCCTGATTAGAGACCACCAATGTCAGATAGACCCACCCAAGTTCAGAGGTGAAGGTGAACTATACACACTCGGAGTTTAAAAAAGAAATCGCACCCCCCACCGCCAACCGCACGGTGTCCCTGTCCCTTGCCTGTATCTTAAGAACAGGAAGGGCAGCTGTGCCTCAGCCTCCTCAGTTGTCACACGCCTGTCCCCCATTGCCCACGCCTGTGCCCACTTCTCTATGTGAAACAGTTTCTCTCCCTCAAAAACTTGCCAGGCAGACCCGATGGAGGGAGAACCAGACTTAGGAGGCAAAGGGCGCCAAGGGGGCCTCAGAAACCCAGCGAGCGAGGGGGGGAGGGGGAACGGGGAGACCAGGGGCGTGGGCACCGCGTGGCCTAATTCTCCCAAACACCCTTGGTGGGATTATTGTTACCACGCCTTCCTCCCCACTCCTTTTTACAGACGGAGACTGAAGGCCCAGGAGAGGTTAACTAGCCCCAGGCTGCAGAGTTAGCAAGTCAGGGGGCTGGAATCAGAATTGAGCGGATTCTTACCTGGCCTGCTGTTCTGACTGCTCCGTGGGAGTCGGCTTCTGTCCATGTGTCTGCAGAATGTACTGGGTGCTTTTTTATTGCCAGCTATTTGGGTGGTGGGACTCGATTATATCTTTAGTGATTCAGATTTTTTAAATCCAATTTGAACATGTTTAAACGTTTATTCTTATTAATTTTGAGAGAGAGAGAATCCCAAGCAAGCTCCACACTGTCAGTGCAGAGACCCATGCGAGGTTTGAACTCACCAACCATGAGATCATGACCTGAGCAGAAACCAAGAGTGGTGGCGTAAGGGACTGAGCCATCCAGGCGCCCCTGGTTGTTCAGATTCTTGAACCAGAGCCATACCCCTTTGGATTCTATAGGAAAATATAACTGTGATGCTCTGTGGGATGTGGAGTTGAGGAATGGGCACTGGAACGTACCCCAAACTTACTTGTTTTGTAAAGCATTTTATGGTAAGTTTCAAAAGTACACAAAAGAAGACATGGTTTCATAATGACCGCCCCCCCCCCCACCATGCTCCCATCCCCAATCTGCAAGTAATCAACTCTTGGCCAGTCTGTTTCCCTCCCTCTCCCAGCAGACTCTAACCTGCCCCTGTCCCACATTCAGAGAGATTATTTGGAAGCAAAACATAGACATCGTAGTATTTAGTCTGCAAACATTTTCAGCATGTATCGTCAAAAGACCGCCCTATTTCCCAAACTACGATACCATCAACACAAAAACAATACCCAGATACTCCCAGAAAATGCACATTCCTAAACATGGAACATCCAGTGGTCGGAACTTCATTCCTGGTTAGAGCTTCCACATTTTCATGTCTGTTGCAGCTCTTGGGTCAGAACGACCTGGATCTGAATCGTGATTTTGTCACTTAATCGCTGAATGGTTTCGGCTTAGCCTCTCTCTGAGCATCAGTTTACTCTCCTACTACAATGGTGTTACCTCCCATGCTGTAGTAAAGATAAAACTTAATGCACATAGGGGCGCCTGGGTGGCGCGGTCGGTTAAGTGTCGACTTCAGCTCAGGTCACGATCTCGCGGTCCGTGAGTTCGAGCCCCGCGTCGGGCTCTGGGCTGATGGCTCGGAGCCTGGAGCCTGTTTCCGATTCTGTGTCTCCCTCTCTCTCTGCCCCTCCCCCGTTCATGCTCTGTCTCTCTCTGTCCCAAAAATAAATAAACGTTAAAAAAAAATTTTTTTTTTTTAAAAAACTTAATGCACATAAAGAATTTAGCATAGGCCAGGGAATGGAACCTTGATTATTTCTCCTAAAGCTGGAATTCAGTGAGACTTTAGCCGATGAAGGTTTGACAACTGGGTTTGAGTTGGCGCATCAAAAGTTTTCAAATAGCTGGAGGAAGAGACTGTAGCCAGAGATGTTAGTTTGAGGTCAGCTTTTAGTCCTGGGAGGGCTGAACTCACAAAGAGTGTTAGGTGTGGCAGAAGCTAGTTATCAGTGAGAGTAAGTATGCTTGTCAGGTGCTGGGGGTTAGGACACCGAGGTTCTCTAAGCACCCTTCCAGGCTTACCAGTTTTCTTGAACTTGTCTTGGGGGTAGTGTTGGTCTGTCCCCTCCGTATTCTCCAGCTCAGCATGGGGCCAGGCACTGGGGTCAGTGCAACCTGCTGAATAAAGAGTTGATTTGATTATCCCATCATATGACCTTACACAGGTTAGTCCCTCTCCTGGGACCTTTATGCTTTCCCCTTTGCTTCATTAACTCCCTCCCTCTCTGAGTGGGTCAAATTCCCCTGCCATACGCTCTCCGAGGACCGTTCAGCTTCTCTTCATAGGACTTACCACTGTTAAAACTACATTTATTCGCCTGATCATCAGATTGGAGTGCGAAGTGTGGATAGAAATAGGTAAAGGGACCAAGTTACAAGGGATGCTCATTCTACCTTCTGGGCTGGCAGCTAGGTCGTCCCCTAAATCAGGCACCCATTGGGGACATCCATTACGGTCCCAATTGTGTTCTGCTCATTGTGTTCTCATCATTTCTCTGCTCTAAGCTCCATGAGGGCAGGCATCCTGGCTGCTTTCTTATCACTGTATCCTCAGCACTTAATGCAGTGGACAATTGTTGAATGACTACGAAATGGGGTTTTTTAATAGGTAAATTCAAAACCTAGTTCAATTTGATCCCTTGCCCTAATTAGCAGTCATAGTAGGTAATTCACAGTGTACTATTTCAGTACGTTGTGAAGGAAATTTAGCTTCCAACATCACTGCCATGCAAGCTATCCTGGAGGTGACAGAATAGAAAGGCTCATAGACCACGATGTGTGAATACATTGAAAACACACAGCAGGAAGGATGACAAAAGGGATAGGAAAGGTTAGCACAAATACGATGAGGTGTAAGCAGGTGGGAGCACTGCTCCTGAATCCTGGGGTTATGTAAAATGCAATGGTCACATCTCTCTCTCTCTCTCTCTCTCTATATATATATATACACACACACACACACATATATATATATATAAACCTTCCCCCTTAATCATGTGATTATGAGCACCAGAATTGAGAGTAACACAACCCAAGAGGCAGAAGGTGCCTGAGGCAATGACCTACACTATCACTACAGGGGGACTACCCGGCCAAGTCTATCTGGCCCCAGCAGGAGCTCGTCCGTTAGCCTGTTGAACAGCTCTGGTTTTAGCTGTGCTTCTTAGGCAGAACACAATTGGGACCATAATGGATGTCCCCAATGGGACCCACCAATGGCTGCCTAATTCAGGGGACGACCTAGCTGCCAGCCCTGAGGGTAGCATAAGCATCCCTTGTAACTTGGTCCCTTTACCTATTTCTATCCACACTTCGCACTCCAATGTGTTCTACCGTGTGTTCTATTAATTCCAACCGTCATTAACATACCATGCAGGTTACTGATTTACTCACCATCCATGTGAATTCTGTGTCTCACAGGCTGCTTGCTCCTCATCCTCGGTACTGAACACATCCTATGACTTTTGCTCGTATTTCGTAATCTACTGACTTGCTTACTATCTATACCTCGCACTTCTCATGAGTTTAATCTGCCCTGTTTGCTTTTCTTGTCTTCCGTAGCACGATTGAATATTCTCAAATAATGCGCCACGCACACGTCGTGCAACACATTTATTAAACACCCACCATGTGCTAAGCATCATTCTCGGCAGCCTTCCATATAGTGGAAAGACACAGTCAAATAATCCTCACAGTTGTGTGTGAAATAGGACAAAGGCTGGAAAGTGGGGGCAGGGGAAACTGCCGTCCCAAGAATTTGGGGTGGGCTATCAGGGAGAGCTTCCCAGAAGAAGAGGCATTTGAGTAGAGGTCTCAAAGAAGAGCGCCCCAGTCCTGGGGCTTTCAGAAATTCCTGATGAAGAAACATCAAGATCTATCGCTTCCACCCCTTCCCTTTTGAGCTATTTGGCCTATTTTCCATCTGCCTTTCCCAGGGAACACTAACCTGTTCTAGTCCCCCAAATGTGCAAATGTTATGTTTTCCACAACAATAACAATGAAAACACACCTATTGGCAAGACACTGCAGAATAGTGTTTAGGCTTATAAATGGTTCTAACTGGGATCAACAGCCTATAATTAGACTTTAACAATCCAAGAGAGGAGTAATATGCACCCTGCAGCACAGATTGGCGTCTTTTTCTTTCGTTCTGCAGGTTTGGTGGGTAGATTGGCCCCCAACTTGCCTCCTACAATAACTGTCCTACCGAGGTAAACATGTCACAAACAAGAACAATGAGATCACCAATAATATAACACTAATACTATAAACAAAAGAAACACCACCTTCGGCTCTGGTGGAATGAAAAACACAATGTGGACCAACTAACAGAGCTATTTAAAAAACAAATTACTCACGGCCAAGCTTCTTAGCTCTCCAGACGCAATTTTCCCAGAAGTAGAAGTTTTTCCTGAAAAGGGTCCGCCTCTGCTGCTATTTGGAAGACGCTTGCTTACAGATCGGAGGCTTTGGACAAAGAAGAAAATGCCCCGCACGGACCCACCTCGCTGCTTATTCTCACTTATTCCTCTGTTTTTTTCTCCCAAATGGAGCCAATTTTAGGGTCATAGGTTACTGTAAATGGAGAGTGTGCAAGCACATCTCCATCAATGACATTTTTCTGAAACTTCTGGCTTTTCCCAAATGCCAAAGCCCTGGGGTCACAGGCCACGCTTCTTGGATAAGGCCATTTTTCTTTATTTTCTTTATGAATGTAAAACAGAATGTTAGAATTGTAGGGGATTTCTGGGGATCGCTTGGTCCGTCTCTTCCACGTTGTAGACTAGAAGCCACCAAAGGCCTTGCTGGGCAGAAAGTACAACATACCTTTGTACAAATAAGTTAAAACAGACACATTTGGTAGTGAACAAGATGCCTCATTGCTTTCTTCTGGGCATTATATTTCGCCCTCAATCCATGAATGAACTCATCTGACCAGGGGATGAATCACCAGAATCTTCAATTAGCTTCCATGTGGCTTGGCAAGAGGGACACAGACAAGGAAATGGAGTGAAGGTTTTTATGGAAATGGGATGATTAGCCTTTGTGACGGAAGAGATATTACATAGGGTGGCACATTTGAGCCAACTCAAAGTGGCCCAAGAAATAAAGGCCTTTGTGGGATCACATTCCCCAAAAGTCCAGATGAATACTGAATACCGATTTCAGAAATCAGTATCATATCCGGGGACCAGTGATATCATCAACTAGCCACACCCTGTCTCCCGGGTTCCTCGTGGCGACAAGATTGCTGCCAGACACTGTGGGTCTGCATCCTTCCAGATTTAAGTGCCTCTCTCTTCATGACCATAAAGGGAGTCTCAGTGCTTCTGAGTGGGCCATGTACTCACCCGACAATCACTGTGGCCAAGAGAAAGCAACGCTGGAATGGTTACGTGTGAATTACATGTCCATTGCTAATGCATTCCTGAGAACCTCATGCAGAGTGGTTTCTCTTAGGAAAACTGAGGTATCAGGAGAAAGCAGACTGGGGGCTGGGCGGCAAAAACTGTGTGAATTACATGTCCATTGCTAATGCATTCCTGAGAACCTCATGCAGAGTGGTTTCTCTTAGGAAAACTGAGGTATCAGGAGAAAGCAGACTGGGGGCTGGGCGGCAAAAACAAGGTACCCACCATAGACGTGAAGCTGGACACAAAATGTTATTTCGAGCACCAGCCTTTCAGGTGCCCCTGGCCATCCAAGTTCTGGAATCCAGGTCATTATACAAAGATCCCGCAAGTTAAGGCACAGCTACTTGACCCACATGAAGTGCCTTGGATTAGCATTATCTCTTCCATGGGCTATATAAGATCAATAGTTTGATTTTAGGACTATCAGTTCTGCAGTTTATGATCCGGTTCCCACTTCCCCATAGACTTTTGAAAGCTGGCAAGCCTCAGTGTCCTCATCTGTCTAATGGGAGTAATACAACAAAAGAGAAAGCTTTTTGCAAAACGAAGAATACCACTCAGGAAACACGAAGGTGGCTGGGGGAGGCAGGGTTCGTGGTCACAAAGCCAATGGCACAGAGGGGCTGGGCCATTTCAGATGAAGCATGAGCTGATGTGTGGGTAAGAACCACGGCTGAAGGGGGTCTTCTCACCTCTGAACCAAAATCCTGTGTGTGTACCACCTCAAAGAAAGTCTGAGGTTTCTGACCAAGCATGAGAAGAAAGGGAAGTCACGTGAACCCTTCATTCACGGAGCTAGAACCCAGATGCCCCAGAGGGCATCACCCACCCAGCTCAGGTGTGAATCGTGAATGTCACATGAAGCCTGGGGGGCAGGACATAAGATGCAAGACAGCAGTGGCCCCCTGTTTGACCTGTCACCTGACTTGGCCAGCACTCAGAAGGTGCCACTCGGGGAACCCCTGTCAGCGCAGGCCGGGACAGGGTCGGCTGCAGGGTGAGTCCAGGGTGGTGGCTGGCATTACCTCTTCCAGAAGAAGCCCAGGGGATGCCTGTCTTTGGTAGCTTTTCCAGACTTCTCCAGAAGCAGCTGCCATTACCGAGTGGTCACGAACTCCTCTGGTGTCCCCCGAGGCCATGCTGACAAGTCCACCTCCCCGCTGGCCTGCTGCTGGCCTCCTCCAAGTCTGTAGCTCACAACAGTGATTTGTGCTGAACCCCCAAACCTGAACGTCGGGAGCCATTCGCTCTGCTCCCCTCCCACCACCAGGTTGCCTCCTGAGTTCTGCATAAAAACCAAAGGAGATCCCTCTTTACAGCTCTGTCTCCAAATGCGTTAAAAAAAAAAAAAAGGAAGTTCTGCAGGAGCAAAATAATCCTGAGAAGAGGGGAAAAGCGACTGTGACACCCTCACATGGTAATGAGGAGGAAGCATTGAGAATTGCCGCTGTTCTAACCCACGGGCGATCGAAGGTGGGCTCCGTCGTGCCCTTGGATACAGTGCGGCATCTTTTCCCTGGAAAACCTCAGCGATTCGTCCAGCAGGAGCACGCCAGCTGCTGCATTCCATTCCCAAACGGGGACGAGGTGCACTGAAAAGGGGCACGTGGAATCCAGCAGCCGGAAGTAGTTTCCACGTCGATTTCAGGGCGTCACCTCTGTGCTATCGCATGTCCGCAGGGCAGTGTGGAAAAGAGCAAGGAGCCTGAGGGGTGGGGCTGGCCCTCCTGCAACCGCTGGAGACAGAGTCGGGGTTCAGTTCTGGCTGGAAGAGTAGTTCCGGAGGCTGTGCGTCGGGCCTGGCGAACGCGGGATTCCTCCCCGGAGGGAAGAGTGCGAGGCAGGGCCGGGCTCCGGAATATTTGTGGGAAACTCATGGTGGAGGACCGCTATTCTGTAACCCTGCAGATCCAGCATCGTTCTATCATGTGTACTTTTCACAAAATAGGAGTGAAATTGAAGTGTCAAGGGGTTTGGGTTTCCTGGAAGCAGAGAACAGCATTTTCCTCCCCACTTCCTTCGTAAAGTCCAAGGAAGCAAAATCCAGACTTGTGCTTAGAGCCCCCCCCCCCCCCCCCCCCCCGGTGACACGTGCCCTAAATAAGCAAAGCCCTCTGGGATTTGCAGGGGGTTAGTGACACAGAGGCCTCCTGGGGACTCATTCAGTAAGAAGCAGAAGGAGGAAAGATCTCTACCCTCTCAGGGATGGGGCACAGGATCCGTAGGCCCCCTCTGCAAGGTGGCCGCAGTTTGGATTCTGGGGAACTGGAGTTCCTGCGGGTGTCTGACCCTGCCTCTGTGCACGTGTGTCCTGGGATGAGTGATTTGTACAGAGGATTTAGCTGCCACTGTGGCGCTTGACCGGCTAGTCTAGCCTTTCTTAGACTGGCCCCAGCCTCCCCACTGGCCTGGCACCTTCTCCAGCACTGAGATGGCATCTGAATCATCTTTGAAGGATGCCTCCCTCCCTGTAGCATCTTGCAGGGGGCTTTCCTGACTGGAGTGCTTTCTGGAGGAACTCTGGGCCTCAGGCAGGTCACGAGGGGACCTGCGGTACGTCTCTGAGGCTCTGAGTCTGATGCTGGGTGACTGACCATGTCAGCTGCTCCGCCGGCCCCATGCCGGGTGCATTCTCATAGGTCTTGACAGACGGTGGCAGTTTTGACAGCTGTCAGCCCCACGTGGACACTTGTCCCCAGTCACTGCTCTTGGACTGCCAGCTCTGATTCCAAGTGCTGGGCTTTTCTGCTAATGCTTTAGGCTTGGGGGATGGGTGGGGGCAGCGGGGTGGGAGTGTGACGGCAACTGTGGGGTCAGCAGGGACATCTTCCACGGGAATAACCGTGAGAAGTGCTCGTGTCGATATGCAGATATGACTTGCACTGAACGTTCGAGAAAAGCTCCAGAGAGCGGAAAGCTGTTGCACCAAGAGCATCAGACAGGAAAACACTAGACCTAGTTCCAGGCCTGCCTCTGTGGTCCTGGGCTGGTCACTGAACTTCTCTGAATGCAGTATCTGTATTTGTGTAATAACCTTGCTGAACACATTTTCCAAAGATTCTTTTCCAGATACGATATTCTCTCCAATATAATATATATTTTAAGTGGCTGATGATGTGTTCAGCGGCCCGTGGGTATTTGCTACCACTTCTGATGATGAAAACAAGAACCCCGACTCAGGATTTCTGCTGATTTCCTCCTTCCCTGGTGAGGCCATTGCCTGGACACAACTGCCCCCTTGTGGCAGAGAATCGCATTTTATAGCGTAGTGATTAGGTATTTGACCGTTGATAAGGCTTTAAAAACTTGGATTTATGAAGGGATAAGGGAATGTTGGATAATGCATGTCCCCAAAGCTTTACTCATGCCTGGAAGAAGCACATGCCTATCACTAGATCAAATGCCTTAGTCGTTTACCTCCTTAATTCCTTTCCCTTACCTCAAAACAGTAATTTAGAGGCAATCTTTAAATGGATTTACAGCCAGATAACTAAAATCCACTTGTAAACGGACTCACAGAGTAGCATTTGCAAGCTTCTGAGAACTGATATAGCTCCTACGTCAGAGTGGATTCATTATAAGGGGAAATGACACAAAGACCAGATGGCCCTTGTAGGTATTAAACATCAATTTGTGGGGCGCCTGGGTGGCGCAGTCGGTTAAGCGTCCGACTTCAGCCAGGTCACGATCTCGCGGTCCGGGAGTTCGAGCCCCGCGTCAGGCTCTGGGCTGATGGCTCAGAGCCTGGAGCCTGTTTCCGATTCTGTGTCTCCCTCTCTCTCTGCCCCTCCCCCGTTCATGCTCTGTCTCTCTCTGTCGCAAAAATAAATAAACGTTGAAAAAAAAAAGTTTTAAACATCAATTTGTGTGAACATTTCTTTTTTTATTTTTATTGGGGTAGGAACTGTGTAACATAAAATCAAACATTCTGTTTTATTTTATTATTATTTTTTAATGTTTATTTGCTTTTGAGAGAGAAAGAGTGCACGTGAGCAGGGGAGGGGCAGAGAGAGGGGGGCACAGAGGATCTGAAGCCGGCTCCGCCCTTACAGCAGAAAGCCAGAAATGGGGCTCAAACTCAAGAACCATGAGATCACGACCTGAGCCGAAATTGGATACTTAACTGACTGAGCCACCCAGGCACACTTTATTTTATTTTTTAAATGTTTATGTATTTATTTTGAGAGAGAGAGAGAGAGAGAGAGAGAGCATGAGCAAGAGGAGGGGCTGAGAGAGGAGACAGAGAATCCCTACACAGGGCTCAAATTCACGAACTGTGAGATCCTGACCTGAGCCAACATCAAGAGTCAGACGCTTAACCGACTGAGCCACCCAGGCACCGCCAAGTCAACCATTGAAAAAAATTCTTTTTAATGTTTATTTTTGATAGAGAAACAGACAGAGCATGAGCAGGGGAGGGGAGAGAGAGAGAAGGAGACACAGGATCCGAAGCAGGCTCCAGGCTCTGAGCTGTCAGCACAGAGCCCAACGCGGGGCTCGAACCCACAAACCGTGAGATCACATCCTGAGCTGAAGTCGGACACTCAACTGACTGAGCCACCCAGGTGCCCCTCATTTTATCATTTTTTAAAAATGTTTCTATTTATTTTTTTTTTTAATTTTTTTTTCAACGTTTATTTATTTTTGGGACAGAGAGAGACAGAGCATGAACGGGGGAGGGGCAGAGAGCGAGGGAGTCACAGAATCGGAAACAGGCTCCAGGCTCTGAGCCATCAGCCCAGAGCCCGACGCGGGGCTGGAACTCACGGACCGCGAGATCGTGACCTGGCTGAAGTCGGACGCTTAACCGACTGCGCCACCCAGGCGCCCCTGTTTCTATTTATTTTTGTGACAGAGAGAGACAGATCATGAGCAGAGGAGGGACAGAGAGAGAGGGAGACACAGAATCCAAAGCAGGCTCCAGGCTCCAAGCTGTCAGCACAGAGCCCGAAGCGGGACTCGAACCCACGGACTGCGAGATCACGACCTGAGCTGAAGTCGGACGCTCAACCGACTGAGCCACCAGGCGCCCCCTAGGTGCCCCTCATTTTAAAATGAACAATTCAGTGACATTTAGTACATTAATGATGGCATCTTCATCACCCGTGGAGGATGCCTCCTTCCCTCCGGCATCTAGGAGGGGGCTCTCCTGATCAGGGTGCTTCCTGGAGGAATTTCTGTAACCATCTAGCTCCAAAACACCTTGACAATCCTAAGAGAAACTTCCTGTACCCATGTGGTCAGTCTCCCTTCCCCGTTCCCCCCAGCACCCAGAAAACCACTAAGTTGCTTTCTGTCTCAAGGCATTTATTTATTCTAGATATTTCATAGGAATGGAATCATACAGTATTTGTCATTTTGTGTCTGGCTTCTTTCACTTATCATAAACTTTTTGAGGTTCATACGTGTTGTAGCAGGCGCCAGTACCTCACTCCTTCTTGTAGCTCAATAATATTTCATTACACATACGCAACATTTTGTTTACCTACTCATCCACTGATGGGCATTTGGGTTGTTTTCACATTTTGGCTATTGGAAATAGTGCTTCTAAGAACAAACAGTATTTGTTTGGGACCCTGTTTTCAATTCCTATGAGCATATAACTAGGAGTGGAACTTCTGGGGCATAGAGTAATTCTGTTGAACTTTTTGATGAACTGAATCTTTAGAATGATATATCATTCTTTAAAAATTTTTTATGTTTGTTTGTTTATTTATTTATTTTGCGAGGGAGAGGGGCAAAGAGAGGGAGAGAGGGAGACACAGAATCTGAAGCAGGCTCCAGGCTCTGAGCCCTCAGCACAGAGTCCGACGTGGGGCTCGAACCGACAAACCATGAGATCATGACCTGAGCCGAAGTTCGGACGCTTACCCGACTGAGCCACACAGGCACCTCAAGATGATATATCATTCTAAATGACATGCTCCAAGATGGGCACCTCCTTGTTTATCATCCAGGATCTGCCTCCGATTTGTGGGCTGGCTGGCACGGTATGTCCTATGAAGAACGTAATTTACTTTCTCTATGTCATATTTACATTGTGTCAAAGACATTCATGATCTTGATGCAAATGTGTTCGCACGGTGGGGCGTTTGTTGGTAGAGAACTCACATCCCAGGGCTGGGCAGCAGGTGTCCCGCCCCCTGGGAGCTCCTCTGGGGAAGCTGGGCTTGCACTCAGTGGAAAGCTTCAGGCTCCTTTAACCCAGGCCTCTTAAGAGACAGGAATCGATAAGGGGCATAAATTATTCACCTCCAGGAACATTCTCAGAAATGAACAACAGTCCTTTCCAGTGTTTGGACCTTTTCTCACCTTCTGAAAGACCGGGGATTTCTAACTATTACAAATTCAGGGGAGAAGGAATCTAAGTCGTATGGAGATTCCCATGCAGCCTCTTCCGTGGGGTGAGGCGAGGGAGTGGGTGGGCTCAGCCTTGCTCCTCAGTGGCGTGACCGAGGCCACTTCTGTGGTGGGACCTCAGGGCCTACCCTCTGTTCAAAAAGATCTTCTCTACCTGTTGGCTGAAATATCAGAAATTCATTCTCTCTCTAAAATCCATTCTGAGGGCTTTGTCTCTTTGGAAGACTTCTCTCAGAATGCAGAAACTCAGGAGGGGAGGTGAACTAACATTTATCAAACACGGACGCATCATCGGCGCAAGATAGACAGGGTTTTACAAACCTGCTTTATTGGGTTTTCCCTTTGAATAACTAATATATCAGAGAAATAGATAACACTAGAAAGTGAAAGATAAAAAAAAGAATAAGAGTGCCTTGCCTCCCAGCTGTCAGAGATCATCTTTGGTGATGTGCGGTGTAAAATCCTGCAGATTTTTCTCTATACTGCTACATGTCTTCGCATCTTACTTGACGCATAAGCAGCATTTGACGGGGTCGACTACTCCGGGTTGTCCCCCTGGCTTCAGAGGTGGCCTCTCCGTGATTTTCCTCCTCCTGTCCTGGCTGCCCTCCCTCCGTGGCTTCTGTGGGTTTCTGGCCCATCTTCTCTGTTCACTCTGTAAATACCAGGAAGTCCTGTTTGGTCCTTTATCATCCTTATGTACCATCACGTGCCATCCACCTAACTACGGAACTGATATATCCACATAGTATGATATCAACATTTTATCAAATCCGAGATGCGTGGGTGTTGGTACTTTTTAAACCGTCGCAAAAGGCGTCGACGGAACGTTTTTACCACACAGTCGTCTCGTAATCGTTCCATGGAAGATCGCCATTGAAAGATACTGTTGGTTGAAGACTTCATCCTGATTTCAGAGAAGGGTAAGTGTGAAAGAGAATGCGGATCTCAGAGTCAATGAAATACAGAAGCTTAAGAGTCCATCCATCCATTTCCATCTCTGTCCCCACTAGTCTAGTACAAGTCTTCTTCCATTTGGACTTCCTGTTTGCTCTCTTGGACCTCACGTTTACTCCTCTTCAAGCCTTCTTTTCTCCCATTTATCCACTGGCAACTCCTGTCTACCTCCAAAATATATCTGGGTTCCAACGACTTCTCAATACTTCCTTTCTATGACCCTTGTCCAGGCTCTAGTATCTCTTGTGTGGACAACTGGTCTCCTTGCTTCCTTCAGCAAGCCCACAGGGATCTTCCCAAACAACCCCTTCACTGCTCGTGTCAAAACTCTCCAAAGGTTTCCAGTTGTACCTGGAATACATCCAATGGCTACCTGATTGGAACTTGATTGCCAGACTGATCTTTTAAAAATGAAAGTCCTGACGATTTACTCCCCTACTTAAAACCCACACCTGCTCACTGCAGCACTTCCGCAATGCTACAGAGGCATCCTTCTATACCTGATCTGTTGTATTTTCATTTACACTCACTTCAGAGTGCTCTCCAATTTCCCTGGTGACTTCTTTTTTGATCCATGGGCTGCTTAGAAGTGTGTTATTTAGGTTCTAAATACCTGGGGACTTCCAGATATCTTTCTGTTACTGATTTTTAATTTAATTCCGCAGTGCCCAAAGCACATCCTTTGTATGACTTGGATCCCTTTACATTTATTGGGACATGTTATTTGACCTCAAATATGATTGATTTCCATAAATGTTCCATCGTGCACTTGAAAAGAATACATATTCGGCAGTCGTGCGGAGTGATGTTCTACAAATGTCAATTATTCAATTTTGGTCAATAGTGTCATTCAAGTCGGCTATATTCTTGCTGATGTTTTTGCCTACTCATATCAGTCATTTAGAGAGGGATATTGAAATTGCCAACTATAATTGTGGATTTGTTCATTTCTCCTTGAATTTTATCAGTTTTTATTTCAGGTATTTTGAAGTTCTGTTATTTGGCGCATACCACTTAAGATTGTTAGGTCGCTTTGATTACTTGACTCATTTCTCATTACAAAATGACTTTCATTATCTCTGGTAATGTTCTTTGCTCTGAAATCTACTTTATCTGGTATTAATACAGCCATCACAGCCTTTTCTTCTGACAAGTTTTAACATGGTGTATCTGTCTCCATTCTCCTAACCTATTTGTGTCTTTATGTTTAAAGTGTGTTTCTTGGGGCGCCTGGGTGGCTCAGTCGGTTGAGCGTCCGACTTCGGCCCAGGTCATGATCTCACCTCTGTGAGTTCAAGCCCCGTGTCGGGCTCTGTGCTGACAGCTCGGAGCCTGGAGCCTGTTTCAGATTCTGTGTCTCCCTCTCTCTCTGACCCTCCCGCATTCATGCTCTGTCTCTCTCTGTCTCAAAGGTAAATAAACGTTAAAAAAAATTTTTTTTAAAGTGTGTTTCTTGTAGACAGCACCTCGTTAGGCTTTGCTTTTTTATCCAGTCTGACCATCTATCCCATTTAATTGGGATATTTTAACTTAACGTCATTATGGTTATGGTTAGGTTTCAGCCTCTCATCTTGATATTTATTTTTCATTTGTCTCATTTGTTGTTTTCTTTGTGGATCACTATCCTTTGTTGTCTGATGTCCACTTTATTATTATTATTTTATTTAAGAGAGAGAGAGAACATGAGTGAGGGAGAGGGGTAGAGGGAGAGAGAGAGAGAGAGAGAATCTTAAACAAGATCTACCCTCAGCATGGAGCCTGATGCAGGGTTTGATCCCAGGACCCTGGGATTGTGACCTGAGACAAAATCAAACGTTGGATGCCTAGCTGACTGAACCACCCAGGTGTCCCTGGTGTCCATTTTTGAAAATATTATTTTATATAATTTTTCTTTTTTTTCTGGTAAGAGGGTAAATCTTATCCCTGTTATTCTGTTTTGACTGGGCCTGTTGATTGTCTTTGAGTTCATTAATTCTATCTTCTGTTGTATCCAAGTCTTTAGTTAAACCTATTCAGTACATTAAAAAAAAAAAAAAAGACTTTTAGATTCATAGCAAAAGTGAACAGAAAGTACAGAGGGTTCCCATATACCCCCTGCCCAGACACATACACAGCCTTCCCTACTATCAACACCTTGCACCAGAGTGGTACATTTATTACAATCAATGAGCCTACATTGACACATTATTTTCAACGTTTTTTTTTTTTTAATTTATTTTTGGGACAGAGAGAGACAGAGCATGAATGGGGGAGGGGCAGAGAGAGAGGGAGACACAGAATCGGAAACAGGCTCCAGGCTCTGAGCCATCAGCCCAGAGCCTGATGCAGGGCTCGAACTCACGGACCGCGAGATCGTGACCTGGCTGAAGTCGGACGCTTAACCGACTGCGCCACCCAGGTGCCCCTGACACATTATTTTCATGCAAAGTCCATAGTTTACATTAGGGGTCACTCTTAGTGTTGTACATTCTATGGATTTTGATAAATGTATAATGACATGTGTCCACCAATACGGTATTACACAGAATAATTTCATTGCCCTAAAAATGGTCTATGCTCCGCCTATCGATACTTCCCTGCTTCCTAAGCCTTGGCAACCATTGATCTTTTTACAGTCCCTATTGTTTTGCCTTTTCCAGAATGTCATAACTGATATTTTTCAGTACATAGCTCTTTCAGATTGGCTTCTTTCACTTGGCGATGCTCATTTAAGGCTCTTCCATGTGTTCTCATGACTTGATAGATCATGTCACCAAATAATATTCCATTATCTTGGATATATCACAGTTTATTTATCCACTCACTTACTGAAAGACATCTTAGTTGTTTCCAAGGTTTGAAAATTATGGATAAAGCTGCTATAAACATCCAAATGCAGGTTTTTATAGAGACATAAGTTTTCAATTTCTTTGGGTAAATACCAAGGAGTGTGATTGCTGGATTGTGTGTTAAGAGCATGTTTAGGTTTTTTTTTAATGTTTATTTTTGAAAGAGAGAGAGACAGACAGAGAGAGAGAGAGAGTGAGTGAGAGAGCATGAGCAAGGAAGAGGCAGAGAGAGAGGGAGACACAGAATCTGAAGCAGGCTCCAGGCTCACACCTGTCAGCACAGAGCCCGACGCGGGGCTTGAACTCACAGACCGCAAGATCATGACCTGAGCCGAAGTCGGAGGCTTAACCGACTGAGCCACCCAGGCTCCCCAAGAGCATGTTTAGTTTTATAAAAAAACCATTAAGCTGTCTTCCAAAGTGGCTGTCCCATTTTGCATTCCTCCCAACAGTGAAAGAGAATTCTTGTTGCTCCACATCCTTGCCAGGATTTGGTGTTGTCAGTGTTCCACGTTTTGGCCACTGTAGTAGGGGTGCATTGGTACCTCATTGTTTTAAGTTGCAATTCCCTAACGACACACGAGGCTGAACATCTTTTCATGTGCCTGTTTGTCACCAGTGTATGTTCTTTGAAGTGTCTGTTCACATCTTTTGCCCATTTTTAAATCAGGTTGCACTTTTTTTTTTTACTTTTTTTTTTCAATGTTTATTTATTTTTGAGACAGAGAGAGACAAAGCATGAATGGGGGGAGGGTCAGAGAGAGGGAGACACAGAATCTGAAACAGGCTCCAGGCTCTGAGCTGTCAGCACAGAGCCCGACGCGGGGCTTGAACTCACGGACCATGAGATCATGACCTGGGCCGAAGTCGGCCGCTTAACCGACTGAGCCACCCAGACACCCCCAGGTTGCACTTTTAAAAAAAATTTATTTTAAAATTTATTTTCTTTTATTCCCCAGCTTTGAATCCAGGTATATGCTTTTTTGTTCATGTTAACCTTTGGTAAGCTTTTTCTCCATTATACCCTTACACACTGCTCACAGGCACATTCCTCCACAGCCTTGCAAGAATTACTTACTGACTTCGTTCTTTGCCCTTCCCCCTGTCGCCCAGTACTAGCTACGGGAACCAAGGAGAAAGGCTACCTGTTAATCTCTGTTTTACAGACACAGAGTCCACATGTAACGTACTAAATGGGACCCAGATGTCCAAAACAGCACACAACCTCAAAAGTTTTCAGCCTCTTCTTGAACGTTTTCAAGGCCATCCAGTTTCTGCCCTAACCCCTGCATACCTTGCTAACCTCATATAAACTATCCCAAGGCTCCACAAAGACAAGGCAGACTAGGGGCCAATCCCCTGCCTTCTCACTGGGCTACCTTTCTGATAAAAAAAATCTTTCTCTGCTTCAGACACGGTGACGCAGAGATTGGCTTACCACAAATCACACATCCACACATCTTATTTCAGGATTCGGTCACGGTTTGGCCAGCCAGTCAGGAGGCCGTGTGCTAGAGGCAGACCACCCTGAGCAGTGGAGTGACTTGGGGGACTCCACGAAGCTGCTTGGACCACACATTGAGTCCACGGGAGTTCTCCTGGTAGCCTCCCCAAGCAGCATCCACTGTGCTCAGCGTCAAGCCACAGTTGGGAGTGGAACAGCCTCTGTTTGGCCACGGGTGAGGGACTCGGCGAAGGGCGAGTTTCTGGTGTGCGGAACCAGTGACTGTTCCTATTTGCTTTTGGTCCTTTTGGGGAAATTTTCTGACAGGGCGTTGGTAAGAGGGACGCTCATAGTTTGAGAGATGGAAAAAGTGCTCTAACTACCCGTATTCAATTATGTTTCCTCCTACAAGGCCTTAATTGTTGTCTTTGTGTGTTGTTCATTTGTCTTGCTTGTCCCATGTGGAATGCTGATTTGATTCGGGACTATAGCCCTTCGGGCTGTATATTCCAAAACTGGTTTAGGTTACAAACATATGAAAAAGAAAAAGATGATCTGGGGCACCTGGGTGGCTCAGTCGGTTGAGCGTCCGACTTCGGCTCAGGTCATGATCTCACAGTTTGTGGGTTCAAGCCCCGTATCAGGTTCTGTGCTGACCGCTTGCTCAGAGCCTGGAGCCTCCTTCAGATTCTGTGTCTCCTTCTCTCTCTGCCCCTCCCCTGCTCATGCTTTGTCTCACTCTGTTTCTCAAAAATAAATAAAATAAATTTTTTTTTTTTTTTTTTACAGAAAAAGATGATCTTTTTTGACAACACTGCTTGGGTATAATATTTATGACACTCTGGAGAAAAGTGGAACAATTAATGGATCCACAAATTATAATGCCGTCTTGCAATTACCTTTGTTTTATAAAAGGGAGATATTTGGAAATTGAACCTTTAATATCCTCTCCACAAATACTAGTAAAACAAAGGCTAGGTTTTGTCTGCATCTTGTTTTGGGGATATAGGTCTATGTGGGTTATAAATAGGAGATATTTTCTCTACCTCGGTTGGTATTGCTAAAATTAATTTGTAAGGAGGCTCTATTTAATTGGCTTAAAGGCAAACACGTGTAAAAACTGGGCATTCTAAAACTCTGATAATAACTAACCCCCATGTGTTTCAAGTTCACATGATATGGACAAATATTCAGTATTAAAGCAAATTCAAGGTTGTTGGTTTAATTAATAGGGACGTGCATTTAGAGTTATCAGCATCAAACACAGAATTTCTATCCTACTGAGATTTACCGCGGGTCAAATGAGCTCATGTTATGCTACTACAGAATTTGTTGACAAAAAAAGTAACCTAAGAATGATGGGTAGCTGTTTTGGGGCGTCTGGGTGGCTCAGTCGGTTGAGCATCCGACCCTTGATATCAGCTCAGGTTGTGAACTCGTGGTCATGAGATCGAGCCCCAGGGGGCACTGCACCGAGCATGGAGCCTGCTTGGGACTCTGTCTCTCCCCCTCTCTTTGCCCATCTCCCCTGCTCACATGGGCTTTCTCTCTCTCAAAATAAATAAATAAATAAATAAACAAACAAACAAACAAACAAACATTTTTTTAAAAAAAGAATAATGGGTTAGCTGTTTAATGCCACAAAAATTTCATGACTAATCTAAACATAATTGTTAAGAATAAACAGATGAACTTTAAAGTTTTGCTAAGTTAAACGATGAGTAACGTTAAATCCATAAAATATTTAGATCATTTGCAAATAAGATAAAGTCCTGAAACAATAATTACTAAACATATGTTTACCTGCTTTGGGCTTCCTATTGCGGAGAAACTAAAGATACCTGGGTCTGTTAGTAAACATGTTTTATGCTTTATTTAAAAAGTTGTGCTATTCAAAAACATGTTTTCTAGAAATTATGAAATATAGTCATAAATATGCCAATATAAAGAATTCTGGCATAACAGACACTTCACAGTTGATGACTACTTAGTTTTCACCAGAGACTGAAGTTTCTAAGAACTAAAAAAAATTAAAAAAAAAATTTTTTTTTACATTTATTTATTTTTGAGAGAGTGAGACAGAGCGTGAGCAAGGGAGGGGCGGAGAGAGAAGGAGACACAGAATCTGAAGCTGGCTCCAGGCTCCGAGCTGTCAGCACAGAGCCCGACCCGGGGCTCGAACCCACGAACTGTGAGATCATGACCTGAGCTGAAGTCAGACGCTTAACTGACTGAGCCACCCAGGTGCCCCGAGAGTGGATATTTAAAGAGGGAAAACTTAGGGCGATATCTAAATGTAAAAAAGAAGGTTGTGGAAGATTTATGAGAATGACATCTTTGGAAAAGAATTTTACGCATGGTCAGGATGCATGAGAATTTATTTTTGAATTTATTAGAATTTATGAGTTTGAGTATCAAATTAGAATTTATGAGGTAGATCAGAATTACTAGAATTTATGAATTTTACTGTCAAAAGCACACTGGTATAGAATTGAAATTTGGTTTTTCTTCTCTGTTGAAATGACAGAGTGTTCTTGGATTATCGGTCTACTCTTTTTTTTTAAAAAACTTTTTTTTCAACGTTTATTTATTTTTGGGACAGAGAGAGACAGAGCATGAACGGGGGAGGGGCAGAGAGAGAGGGAGACACAGAATCGGAAACAGGCTCCAGGCTCTGAGCCCTCAGCCCAGAGCCCGACGCGGGGCTCGAACTCACGGACCACGAGATCGTGACCTGGCTGAAGTCGGACGCTTAACCGACTGCGCCACCCAGGCGCCCCAGATTATCGGTCTACTCTTAACAAGTGCAGAGGTGCTGACAACACTGACTCCATCTTTGGCTCTCCATCTTGTTCGCGCTCGCACAGTGACCCCCCCACCCCCGCTCAGGGCTGTGCTCCAGTCCCCCATGGAGGTTAATGTATGCCCAGACTGGAAGGGGAAAAGCTTGTTCTGATCTTCCCTAAAGGGTTGCACAGAAGGCTCCACTTTAGGTAACTAGCAGAGACCCACTGGCGCACAGATGGCCCCACTTTAGATAACTACCCCATGACCTCCTCACCATGCCCCTCGCTCTATAAAAGCTAGGAATTAAGGGCCGGTTTGGGTGGCAAATAGGGGCGGAGGGGGGGGGTGCTGTGTGCAGCCTGGATCGCCTGCTCCTGTCTGTAAGCTACCCTGAATAAGGAGGCTGTGTAAACGTTATGGAGTGGCTTGCTTCATTTTTCAGTCCTGGGATGCCTTCTCAGTCTGGAGGATACATGACTGACTCTCTTCCACCTTCTAATAATGAGAAATTGTAGGGGTGCTTGGATGGCTCAGTTGGTTAAGTGTCAGGCTTCAGCTGGGGTCATGATCTCACGGTTTGTGAGTTCGAGCCCTGCCTCTGGCTCTGTGCTGAAAGCCTGGAGCCTGCTTCAGATTCTGTGTCTCCCTCTCTCTCCCCCCCTCCCCCACTTGCACTATGTCTCTCTCTCTCTCTCTCTTAAAAATAAAAATTAATAATAAGAAAATGTAAACAAAAGTTTTTCTTTTCCTTTAAAGATATCTGCCTAGAAAAGCAAAGTTCCTAAATTTTGTGGTTATCAGGTCTTTGATTACTTAAAAACGTTGAATCTTGTCAACATTAAAAGAGTTAGTTTTGCTAACAATTGCATAACCCTCTGTATCTGCATTTAGAATCTCTGGTTACCACCTTGGCTAAATAGATAATTAAATATTAAGTTTTTTGGGGGGCGCCTGGGTGGCTCAGTCGGTTGGGCATCCGACTTTGGCTCAGTTCATGATCTCGCGGTCCGTGAGTTTGAGCCCCGCATCGGGCTCTGGGCTGACAGCTCAGAGCCTGGAGCCTGTTTCAGATTCTGTGTCTCCCTCTCTCTGACCCTCCCCTGCTCATGCTCTGTCTCTCTCTGTCTCAAAAATAAATAAATGTTAAAAAAAAATTTAAAAATATTAAGTTTTTTTGTAATTTTTAAAAAATGTTCACTTATTTTTGAGAGAGAGACAGAACATGAGTTGAGGAGGGGCAGAGAGAGAGAAGGAGACACAGAATCCAAAGGAGGGTCCAGGCCCTGAGCTGTCAGCATAGAGCCCCATGCAGGGCTGGAACTCGAGAACCGTGAGATCGTGACCTGATCTGAAGTCAGACGCTCAACCGACTGAGCCACCCAGGCGCCCCATAAGCATTCAGTTTTGTAATGATCTGTGATCCTATTTAGGCATGTGCTTTATAACCTTCTAATATTTTTGACAGTATTCCCAAAATTCAAATTCTAAATGAAGTCTCTATGACTAATTAGGCTTCTATATTTTATATGTCCAATTATATGGGAAGTATGTTGGACAAATGATGATAAATCTTCTTAGGATAGGTTGCATGAGTGAATGCTTTAACTGTTCCAGAAATTATATAAAGTTACTAAGCTGTCCTAGTATAATGTCCTAGTACATAAAATTCCTGATCTGTCCTAGTATAATGTCACCATTTGTAATTCTACTTATTAAAGTGTTGTGTGTCACAGAAATAACCAAATTTCTTTGTCAACTGCATATTGTTCTATTCTGATGCTCTTGCAAATGTATTTCAGCTTCAAAGAGATTCATGGAAAGGACTTTTGACAAAGAGGTTTCTCATATCTGTAAGGTCATAAAACTAAATTAAGAATTTCTGGAACTAATAGGAAAGCTGCATTCAAGCAGGACAAGAATTAGTAACATGAGACTAAATAGAAGACGATTATAGTTTTTATGACTTTTGTTTAAAACGCTGCTGGTTCTCCAATGTTTTCTCTTCCAGATTTAAGGAAATTTTCTCTCCCAAGATATCTACGACTTACAGAAATGTGGTAAAATATTCCTTTGTAAACAAATGTAAATATTTATCTTGTCTCCCTACCTGAACCCTTCAGAATTTAGAAACTCTCAGTGAGTATTCTGTCTTTCATGGCACTTATGGTTGCTTACACAAATTCACCAGAATCTGTTCCCCTTGTAACAGGACACCATTGGAAACACTGGTCATATTATCAAGCCTTTGACTGGAATGTCATATTTGAGAGAGACAGGCATAGACTCAAATATGACCAGACAGCCTTAAGGAACGAAGGTTGACTTTATGGAGTCCACAGAGTCCCTTGGAAAGGTTGGCCTGATATCTTGCTTACAGAGTTCCCAGCAGATTTACCGAGTAAAGAATTCCTGGCAGGTGCGGGAACTTCCAGATATTTGGGGGATTCTGGGAAGAGAGGACGTCACCCAAATCAACAGGTATTACAGGTGAATCTGACAGCGAGTACTTGGCTTAGCTTCTGGCCTTGAGAGGCTGTGAAAAGTTTAACCTGAAATTCCTTATGAAAGGTTCCAGCGAGGCAGGTTTTGAAAAAGCTCATATGGTCTCTTGCTGGTTTCGGTGCACTTATATAAATAATTAGGCCAAGTTGTTAAAACTGCACTTGACTTTACAAACAAATTAGTCCTAATTTGGCCATCTTTGGCAGAAATGAGGGTGTTTTTAGAGAGACAAAATATGTTTCAGTAACAGACCTTTATGGATGTTAGATTCTATTTCTGATTAATTATCTTGGAATGTTTCTTTGCCTATAAAACTGGCCTGGGTCCTGGAGCCTTCTGGTTTCCTCAGATATCCAGCTAAGACTCTCCAAAGTAAGGTTTCCAATTTTCTCCCATTCTCTTGACTTGGAATCCTTGAGAACCCAAACTGCCCTGTTTCCTAAAGCCCTGCAAACTGAAGCTAGATAACTTGAGATACACTTTGGAGAAATTGCTACAAGAGTTCATATGTAGTCAATCTTCATGGCTGCTGCTTTTCAGGCCACTCAAAGGGATCACTGGGGATATTTGAACAACAATCCAGAAAAATCTATCAGATTCCCGCTGCCCCCACCCCCGCCATCTGAGGATGCTTTGAGCCTGACGTCTAGCAAACTTCTCACCGGCAGTACTCAAGACTCAGACACTAGATTTAGAATGTGCTTGGGGCGCCTGGGTGGCGTAGTCGGTTAAGCGTCCGACTTCAGCCAGGTCACGATCTCGAGGTCTGTGAGTTCGAGCCCCGCGTCAGGCTCTGGGCTGATGGCTCAGAGCCTGGAGCCTGTTTCCGATTCTGTGTCTCCCTCTCTCTCTGCCCCTCCCCCGTTCATGCTCTGTCTCTCTCTGTCCCAAAAAAAAAAAAAAAAAAAAAAAGAATGTGCTCCAACCCTTAACCTGTGTTTTTCTTTTGTTTTCATAAAAATGTCTTTTATTAATTATCTGGCTGCTTGTACAACACCGGCCTACCTTTGAGAGCCCACTAGTAGAGTCATCTTCTGAAATGAGACAACTGTTTAACTGAACTGACCTATTTTTTTTAATGTTTATTCATTTACTTTGACAGAGAGAGAGAGCGAGAGAGAGGGAAAGAGAGAGTCACCATAAGAGGGGGGAAGGGCAGAGAGAGAGAGGGAGAGAGAGAATCCCAAGCAGGCTCCATGTTCTCAGTGAAGAGCCCAACACAGGGCTCGATCCCACAACTTCAAGATCATGGCCTGAGCTGAAACCAACCGTTGGATGTTTAACCGACTGAGCCACCCAAGCGCCCCTGAACTGACCTGTCCTTAAGACTAAGACTGGTTCATGAGATATAGAGTAGGATTTTTATCTAAGATCTAGAACAGAACAGTTAAACTCCAGCTGGGAGGAAACAATTGTTAATATAGGATATAGGATGTTTTCCTAAAAAAATAAATCATGTCAAAAGCGTAGAATGTTAATTCCTGACCACCCCACAGGGACTTTTGATAAAAATTTATTTCAGATATGGGACAGATTCTTTTTTAATTTTTTTTTTCAACGTTTATTTATTTTTGGGACAGAGAGAGACAGAGCATGAACGGGGGAGGGGCAGAGAGAGAGGGAGTCACAGAATCGGAAACAGGCTCCAGGCTCTGAGCCATCAGCCCAGAGCCCGACGCGGGGCTCGAACTCACGGACCGCGAGATCGTGACCTGGCTGAAGTCGGACGCTTAACCGACTGCGCCACCCAGGCACCCCTGGACAGATTCTTATACAGGCCTCCCACTTATGATAAATTAAGTCAGAGGGCTCCATTATGCAAAAAACAAGCCAATCGTAGTAAATACTGAACGCTTTTTCTGGATTCCCCGATGGACTGCGCTTATAGGGACTACTAAGATCTGGGCTTATGTGATAATTAAATGTGATTTCTGAATATTTTGGTCACGCAAAATGTACACCTTAAGCCAAGTATCAGAGAATATTTTTAACAAGATGCAAAGTTGATTTGTTTCTCAAACCCAACCTTTGCCCCTTTTCAGCAAGAAGTAGCTGAGAACGGTCACCACCCTATTCCCCATGATTGAAGAATTAAAAACCGGAGTGGAGACCTGAACCGGGTATGTGCTTCTTTATTCATTTTAACCTTTGCGAGGCAGGATTTTTCTCCATGATATAAGCACATTCCTCCACAGCCTTGCAAGAATGATTAAACTTGTAGATTGTTCTTCTCCGCCCGCCCCCCCCCCCCAGTACTAGCCACAGGAACCCAAAAGGGAGGACATTTGATAATGTCTTCTTATGCAGAGACAAGGTCAACATGTGACATATCAGGACCCCTCGATGGATCCTGGATGTCCAAAACAGTACAAAATCTCAAAACTTTCCAGCTTCCCCTTAAAGGTTTCAAGACCCAACCAGTTTCTGCCCTAACCCCCACATACCTCACTAGCCCCATATAAACTGTCCCTAGGTCCAACCAATCATTAATCAGATAGGGCTGTTTTTTTAAATGTTTATTTTATTTTTTGAGAGAAAGACAGGGCACGCAACGTTGGGGAGGAGTAGAGAGAGAGGGAGACACCGAATCCGAAGCAGGCTCCAGGCTCTGAGCTGTCAGCACAGAGCCCCATGCGGGGCTCGAACTCACAAGCTGTGAGATCATGACCTGAGCCGAAGTCGGACGCTGAACTGACTGCACCATCCAGGCGCCCCTCAGATATATCTTTTGAAGAGATTTTCTCTTACTTTGTAGCTTGTCTTCTCATTCTCTTGACATCTAGTAAATTTTAAATTTCGTCTACTTTAGTCATAAATCTAGAATATCCTTTTGTCTTTTTATTTTATTTTATTTAAAAAAAATTTTTTTTCAACGTTTTTTATTTATTTTTGGGACAGAGAGAGACAGAGCATGAACGGGGGAGGGGCAGAGAGAGAGGGAGACATAGAATCGGAAACAGGCTCCAGGCTCCGAGCCATCAGCCCAGAGCCTGACGCGGGGCTCGAACTCCCGGACCGCGAGATCGTGACCTGGCTGAAGTCGGACGCTTAACCGACTGCGCCACCCAGGCGCCCCTCCTTTTGTCTTTTATAACATATAGATACTATTAAAAATTTTCCTTCATCCATTTTTCAACCTTTTCTTTTACTTTCTTTAATGTATTATATCTATGTTAAACCGTTTGTCCTCTAACTCCCTCATCTGGACCATCTATGGGTCTACTTTTTGTTTCTTTCCCCATTTGATGATGGTCACATTTTCCCCTCAGTGTGTCTGTTGGTTTTTTATTGCATGCTGAACCTGCGGGAAGGGAAGTGTGGGCACCTTCAGACCCCAACGTTTTAGAGTAAGAAAAATAACCAGCACCACCAAAACATGAACAGCATCGCTGAGTTTGGACCATACTTTGGAGTTTTCCAAGCACTTTCTCATGTATGCGTCTTTTGGCTTTCCTCAGTCTACCTGCCACCAACCAGGAGAACTAACTGCAGGCTATAAGAAGTCCTCTCTGAAGGGTGATTTTATGAAGGGCCTGGACAAAGACTCAGAGGCGTGAGTCTCCATCCAACGTCTGCAAGGATGGTGTCTCCTGCTGTGGTCTTGGTGGGGTTGTGGTCAGTTATATCCTCCTAATCAATTCCCCTCTTCTTCCCGGGCAATGGTCACCTGCTAGAGGTTACATTTTCTAGCTGACCTTATGGCTGAGTATAGCTGTGACCAAGTTCTTATCAAGTGAATATGAGTACACGTGACGTGTGCAAATTCCACCTTACAGGCTCCAAAGAAATTGATTGCCCTGATTTCCTCTTTCCCTTCCCTTGGCTAGAACAGAGGTGAGCTGAAGAGGCCAGTTTTAAGTGTGTAGGTGATGAACGTGTCCTAGGGTAGTACCAGGGTAGTGCTTCTCAAACTTCAGTATACTTTAGAATCACCCAGGGGCCTTGGTCAGACTGCTGGGTTCCACCCCCAGAATTCCGAATCCTATAGATCTGGGGTGGGTCCCAAGAATTTCCATGTTTAAGAAGTTTCCATACAGTGGTCATGCTGATGGTCTAGGGACCACCCTCTTAAAACTGCTGCCCTAGGATAGTGTGGAACGACAAGATGGAAAGACCCCAGGCCTGAGTTCTTAGTGCCTGGATGGAGCAGGGCTGCCCCAACAACATGCAACTCTTGCTTTTGGAGTGCTATGTAAGAGATCAATAAACCTCCATCTTTTTAAAATAATTTTTAAAAAATGTTTTAAATGTTTGTTTATTTTTGAGGGGGGGGGGCAAGGGCAGAGAGAGTTGGAGGCACAGAATCCGAAGCAGGCTCCAGGCTCTGAGCTGTCAGCACAGAGCCCGACTCGGGGCTGAAACTCACAAACTGTGAGATCATGACCTGAGCCAAGGTCGGGCGCTTAACCTACTGAGCTACCCCGGCGCCCCAAACCTCCATCTTTTTTGAAACACTGTGTATATTTGTGGGTTCTCTTGTTAAAGCAACTTTGCCTTCACCCCAAGCAGGACACACGTGATTGCCAAATTAGTCAGGGTTTTGGTCAGTGACAGCCCTAACGTTCAATCTTCCTCTTTGGTCTGCATGTTTACCTCTCTTTGAAGGAGTCATCCCTTCCCTGTAGGCCTTACTGTGTGGCTGGCAGGCCACATGGCCCTAAGCCTGGGGCAAAGCCACCTGGACCACAGGTGGAGACCTAACCTGAGATGTGCCCACCCAGCATGCAGACGTGGGCTGGATGAAGCAAACAATCTTTGAAGGCCTGGTTTGCACACCCCACCCCCGCCTCCCTGCCTCCTCTCTGCCAACCTTTTTGTATTAAGACTTTCTTTCTTCAGTTCCCACACTCTCCCCTAAGTGGTCAAGTCTGTAGGTCGTCAACACAAAGTGGGCTGTATGACTTGATTGTGACACAGCAATTTGATTCTAGGAACCAATGCCATGTTTAATGTAGGAGTGTAATTGGCTCCCCATTCTTTTTAAAAGAACTGGTGGGTTCTTTGTGACTGAGAAGCCCCCACCCTGCCCTGTATGCTTGTCCTCTCTCAAGAGAGAGAGATAGAAACACACACACACATGCACGCACGCACACACACACACACACACACACACATTCATGGGGAGAGAGCATGGCAGCCATATCTTCCTCCACGGAAGCCTGTGCCAGAATTCACATGGGCCGGTGCACCTGAGGAGGCCAGCCCTGGTGACACTCTTCCTCCTCTGCCTGGGTTAGAAGGACTCCTTCTTGGCTGCTGGAATAAACCATCCCCCTCCTCCACTATTTGCATACACTGTACCTGCCTGAGGTGAGGTACCCTACTAGGTCTTAGGAGACCAAGAGGCGGCTTTTAAAGTTTGATTTTGCTTTACCTGCATCTTGTGTTCCTGTGTTGTCTGCAAAAACATCACTCATTTAGAGAAACAAAAACCCTTGCTGCTATTTCCACCCACCCCCACCTCCAGAACCAGAAGATTTTGCCTCGGTCCAACCTATTACCATTGATCTGCTCTCAGCGGGCCATTATTCTGCTTCTCCTTGGACAACTTTTGAACTCTTCTCTTCCATGAGGCTGGCCTAGGCTGCTTGGACTCACAGCATTTCTTTCTTCTGGCTCCATAAGCCACAGAGTGTTTGCCTGTCACTTCCTAATTCATCCATGGATCTCTATTCTCTTTTTCCATGGATGGTGGGGGCCTTTATTGCCCTCAAATCATCCAGCCTCTCTTGGGCCCTCGGGAAGTGCTTTTTGGGCTAGTTGACTGATAGCCATCTGATACCTCATTAGGAGAAGGAATTAGACTTCAGGAAGAAGTCTCTGGATAACCTGTCTCCCTTCTTCCCTAGGAAAAGGGGCTGGATAATGTATAGGAAAATTCCTCTCTCCTAAAACCTAAAGAAACTCAGTCACCTCAGAGGTGAGGAGAAGTACCCGGATCTCAGAACCCTGACTTTCTCCATAAGAGTCCCTTCTCTTGTGGGTTCTCACCTATTCCTGCCCCCACCATCCCACTGGCCCAAATGTGGGCAAATGACCCTTGCAAACTGATTAAAAACTATCTAACATTGAGTCATATACAACTGGATAATGTGGCTAACGGGCTCGAGCTCACCTGTCCTCAGTTTGTGTTTTATCACAAGGTCTTTCTCTACCCACCACCCTGTCTCCCTCCAGATGGTTCATGGCATCAAGGGTAATGGGTACAAAGGCACTTACTATGTTATTTTCTACAGTATTCTAGATGCTTGAAACATGTCTTCCAAAAGAAGACTTAAAAAGATGATTGAAATACACTCTCTGACCTCCACCATCTAATGCTTTCATTTCTTAACACTGCCCCAAGCACAGTAAATAGCACTTAACAAATGACTTATGCATTCTTTTTTTTTTTTAATTTTTTTTAACTTTTTTTTTTTTTTTTTGAGACAGAGAGAGACAGAGCATGAACGGGGGAGGGGCAGAGAGAGGGAGACACAGAATGGGAAGCAGGCTCCAGGCTCTGAGCCATCAGCCCAGAGCCCAACGCGGGGCTCGAACTCATGGACCGCGAGATCGTGACCTGAGTTGAAGTCGGACGCCTAACCGACTGAGCCACCCAGGTGCCCCTACATTCTTATCTTAAAATGTTGGTTCTTGGCCTGAGTAAGGCACGATGGGAGCACATTAAAGTGTTGTTCCAAAGAAATGGCCAGGAGAAACATACCATGTTCATGGATTGGAAGGCTTAACACAGTAAAGATGTTAAACGTCCTCCCATTGGTCTATGGGTTTAATGCAGTTCCTATCAAAATCCCAGCTAGGTTTTATGTAGATGTAGATAAGATTATTTTAAAACTTCTATAGAAAGGACTTAAAATAGCTCACTCTTAAAAAAGTATAATAAGGTAGAAGGAATCACTATACCTCATATTAAGGCCTACTACACAGCTATAATAGTTAGACAGTGTGGTATTAGTGGAAAGATAGACCACTATTTGATCAGTGGAACAGAATAGAAAGCCCAGAAAGAGATTTACGCAAATTTACTGAACAGATTTTTCGTAAAGATGAAAAAATCCAACGGAGTGAAGACAGACTTTTCAATAAGTGGCACTGAAACAATTGAACATCATTGGCCAAAAACAAAGATGAACCTTGGCTGAAATGTCACACCTCAGGCAAAAATCAACTCAAATGGATCACAGATCTAAATATTTCAGTTTAAAAAATATAAAACTTGTATAGGAAAACAGAAGAAAATCTTGGGGACCTAGGGCTAGGTGAAGAGTTCTTAAACTTGACCTCATCTAAGAGGCTGGATACAGATGTCGGGGTGAGGGTAGGGATGCGGGGTAGTTGGCTTGTTCTAGGCTTGGGGATCATCTCTTTCTTCAGGGCAGCGAAGAAGCAGAATTGGATGCTTTCCATTTCAAACTGAGAATTGCATGAGCACATGCCTTTACTATCTTCCATCCCCCAACTCTGGGCTCTGTAGGGTTGGTTAGAGGCTCTTATCCCCAAAGGGGACATATTCACTGGGAAACCTAGCAAGGGGTCCATTAAACTACACTCTCTGGCTGCTGCCTGGGCATTCTGGGATCTTCACATCCAGGAGCCAGAAAGCAAGGAAAGGGGTGATCATCTTGTCGAGGGCAACAGACCTGGTCAGAGGAAGGAGGTAGGGCTGTTTTCACACGATGCGCACTGGAAGGAATAGGAACGGAGCTCGGGTGACTCACTTGGGTACCTCTTGGTACTCCTTACCCAACTGTATTTGTGAATGGACAAACCCAAACCACTCCAAACTGAAGAGTATGTGGTTACCATGGACTCAGAAGCCCTAGGAATGAGGATTTGGGTCGTGCCATTGGGCAAGACATTGAGAGAATAGAAGAGTTAGCAGAGGGTGAGGGGAATTTAGAATAGGTAGTGAAGGAAGGAGATGATGAACATTAGTTGCAGGCCTAAGGCCAATTGCAGCAGAGGCTGTGTGCTCTGTCCTACTAACCTCCCTCTTCTAAGTTTGCCTTCAGGGGACTAATTTGACTTCATGATAACCATCCAAACTTGTCCTTGCATTTATCATTCCTCCAGTGTGTTTTAAATGCCTGAATCGTTGTGCTAGTCAACACCTTCCACCTGCTCACCGTTCTACTTCACCACTGGCGGATGTTTAACAACTGGACGGCCACCTTGAGCCAAGAGCTGTCTCCACACCATTTCCTGACCGGCTGGGTACTGAGCGACCCAGTCCGAAACTTCCATCTTAGAGCCTGCTCTCTCGGAACACTTTGGCGCCAACTGCCACAGGTTGGATCTTCTGCTGGGATCTTTACTGGGATGCAGGATGGGACAGAGAAAGCCTTCAGATCATGACGCAGAGCTGACAACCATCTCTGGCAGACCAACAGGGAGTTCTGGAACAAAGCCTGCAGGTTGGAGGAGTCCCTCCGGGGGCGGACAGACCTGGGTAAGCTCTTGTACCCCCGTCTTGCTCAGTCATTGCTCAGGGCTTGCCAGAGGAGAGGCCTGGGAAGCTGAGGGACGCTCTGAAAGGATGAATAGCGGAGGCTGTCATGACCCAAGTTCTTTGAAGCCTCATAGAGCATCCTTTTATGAAGGTGGGCGGGGTGGGGGAGGGGGTTTCATGTGCACACATCTCCATGTCTGTCACTGGGCATATTCTTCTCGTGGCAGAGACAGGGCCCAGGGGAGCAAGTTCCGCTTCACCAGCACATTTCCAAGCCCCTGCTTACCTCCGGTCTGCTAACACCCGATTGGTCGGAGCAAATCACGTGGCCTACGACAACACTAGGGGGCATGGAATTCTGCTCTGCCCTCGGAGAGGCCACCGCAAAGGTGGGTATGCTACAGAGGAGTGGAGAATTATGACCAACAGTTGGATCCGCGCAGGATAAAGGCCCTTTGTAAACTTGTAGAGCTCCGGCCAGACTCATTGCCATTATTACTACCTGTCCAAGACAGGTAGTCCAACCTCCGGAAGGACGGTTGCTTGACTATAAACCAAAAGTCAGACTTGGCACCTGGAAGTCAAAAATCGCAGCTTCCAGATGGGAAGGGCCAAAGCACAGAGCAACCACCCCAGCGCCTGCCCAAAGTCGCCACAGGGCCGTTCCCAGGCTGGCGGATCAATAGCAATTTGGGGCGCTGGGGGCGCCATCTAAGTAACTGAACGTGATGAGTACCGGCTGCTTCCCAGTCCTTGGGGGAAGCGCACGCACCATCCACTTAGCGCTGGAGCCTGGCCATTCTCTGGGCACTCCCGTTCCTCCCCCTCCTCCTCTCTGTCCTCCTCCTGCTGGGGCCCCGCTCCTGCCTCGTCCATCAGCAACTCCTGTTCTGGGCGGGCGCTCCTGGGAGGATGGAGGCTGCCGGGCCACCCCAGGCCGGGAGGTGCTTTCAGGAGGCCCTGGAGAAGCTGTTCCCTCGCCTCTGCTTCCTCTGCTCCCTGGTGACCTACGCGCTGCTGGGTGCTGCCCTCTTCTCGGCCATCGAGGGCGGCCAGGACCTGGGGCCAAACGACCCGGAGTTTGAGGAATTCCTGGGGGAGCTCTGTGGCATCTTGAAATGCAACCGAACAGGTAGGTGGCTCCCCCGGGGACAGGGCAGCCTTTTCCGGGTGGGTGGGGGCAGCCCCCGGGAGCAGAGGGCGGGGTGGGGCAGGGGCGCCCCTACACTCTCTGCTTCTATTCTCCCCATTCCTGGGCGGGACCTTAGGCAAATGACTTCTCTCGGAGCCTCAGTTTTCTCCTCTGTAAAAAAGGGAGAGTAATGGCCTGTCAGGGTTGGTTGCTGTGCAGAATGTAGGGAAAGCCCTGAGGACCCACTAGGTGCTCTGGAAAGTCCAGCCCCCTTCCCTTTGCCTCGGCGCCCAGCCCCACCCAGACCAGCAGCTTCTGAGGAGGGTGGATTGCTGGAGATTTGGTGAGGTTGGATGGGCGGCATGGGTGACCGGATTTGGGGCTGGGGGTTCCTAGGCAGGTCCTCCGAACTCTGCCTGCTTGGCCCCGTGACTCAGTTTACAAGGATTAGAATTCAAGAGCAATCCAACTGGATTTGGACCCCCAGGAGGAGCAGCCTGTCCCCTTTCTCTCTCATTTCCTGTTTCCAATGGCTTTTCTATTGTTGGGCTCAGGGGAGGGGAATTGGTTGTGGGAAGAACCTGGGGTCCCGGTTGCTGTGTGATCTGCGGGAGAGCCCTTGACCTCTCTAGGTCTCAGTGTGCTGGACAGAGGCGGCCCACAATCTCAGGCCTGCCAATCACAGAGACCCTGTGGGAAGCAGATGACATAAAGGACAGGAAGCCTCTTGAAGGCACTTTATGGCCTTACTGCATTTCATTTGTATTTAGTCACTTATTTCTACACTGCCCTGTTCCCCAAAGCTTGCAAATATGTATTTAGCAGAGCAAAATAAAATATAGAGAGTAAATAACTATAGACAAAGGAAAAACGGAGCCTACAGGTGAGGGGAAGAACAGGATGTTCCCCAGTGTGACATGTCCTCTCGTGTCCCTCTGCTCCGGCTGCTCACAGCCCCTCCCACCGCCCAGCCCGCTTTGGGGGCAGGTTCTTCTGGCTGAGGCCGCCTGACTGGAGGCTGGTCACAGTGTCTCTCCTCCGAGGAGGGTCCCACTCCTTCTGTCTACATCTACCAGACAGACACACGCGTCAACAAGTTCAGAGCTTCCCAAACCTGACAGGTCACAGTCATCCAGGGAGCTTGCCTGAAATATACATTCCCAGGCTCTTCCCCAAACCCACTTCATCAGGATTTCTGGGGCTGGGTAGCGAATCTTATTTTTAAAGTCTCCTGGATGATCCTGATGCACAGAACACGACGGGAATACAGAGCTGGCCCAACCCCATTTTGATTTTGTTACTGTCGTTTACGTAATCCCTCTGCCCAAAATGGGGCTCGAACTCACGAGCCTGAGATCAAGAGTCACACGCTCTATGGACTGAGCCAGCCAGGCACCCCTCCAACCTCGTTTTGTACTGGTTTTTGTTGGAGATTAAAACGCTGAAGAGGTCTAGCTAAGTGCAGGACCCTTTTCTTGTCCACAGCTTCAGGAGCCACTCTGGCTCCTTTTAAATTTTTTTAAAATGTTTTTTCTTTATTTTTGAGACAGAGGGAGACAGAGCATGAGCAGGGGAGGGGCAGAGAGAGAGGGAGACACAGGTGGAGACTCAGACCTGGGTCTAGAGTGCTCGTGTCTGGACTCCCAGGTCAGTGCCCATTCAGAGTAGTGACTTCCCGCCATGTGCCAGAGTCTCAAGGTGGCTTCTGGGGTCTCAAAAGCCACTGGCCACCAAGGCCAACGGAACTATTTGGGAACCTCCCTGAGGAACCAGGACCCCAATCCGGCTCCGTTGACCCTGGGGCAGATGTTTGGAAAGCCAAGGCTTCCCAGAAATCTTCAGGCGACTGGTGCGCACAGATCCCAGTATGAGCACCAAATTCCATCAGGCTTAATAACCTCCGGGAGTGGGTATGGTTTGCATCCATATAACAGCTTACAGCTCATAAAACCCATTTTGCTTTCAATGCTCAAGAGCCCCATGGGAGAGACTGAGCAGAAGTTAGTATGTTTCTTTGCAAGTGAAAAATGTAGAGGCTCAGAAAGTTCAGAAAGCCCCCTAGGGCCACGCAGCAATGCTTGGCTGAGCTCGGGCCGGACCCCTGAGGGCCTCTCCCTTGGGTGCTCATCTCATGGGGTATGTGGCCTCTTAATCTCCGCAGGCACTAAATGCAGAGATGTGCAAAAGCAGAGCCAAGTTCTGGTGTTGATGACGCCACGGGGCAGGGGCCATCCTGGTCCCTGGGGAAGACCCTTTTGCCTGGGTGGGACCTGTCTTGAGCAAAACCCTCTCCTTCACTCTTTCCCAGTCGAGGAAGGCAGGAAACAGGATCTCAGGGTGCTTCTGCAGAAGGTGAAACCCCACTGGTTCAACACGTTTACAGACTGGTCCTTCCTGAGCTCACTCTTTTTCTGCTGCACAGTCATCAGCACTGTGGGTAAGTCCAAAGGCAAGGGCAGGCCTGGGAGAGAGACCTGGGGGAGGAGGGGGGAGGAGAGTGAGGCTGAGGACCCTTGGTGGGGAGGCTGGAACGTTCAATTCATTTGGTCAAGAAACAGATGTGAAATGCCTACCTCGTGCTGGGTCTCCTTTGCTGAGTGGCCGCCGCTCCTTGCTGGGGGTGGTGGATAGTGGGGGAGGGGGGGATACAGCAGTGAGCAGGACTGATGTTGGGTCCTTGGTGGGGATTAGGAAAGAGGGCCCTTGCTTCAGGTGGGTGCAGCCCCGTGCCCGGGTGTGGACCCCAATGAGCAAGGCAGGGGCTGCATTTCAGCCCCCTCCCGCTCCTTGGCTGAATGCTTTTGTACAGAACACCTCTTGCCAATGGTACCTGCCAGAGCCCAGACTTCGGGGCAAGACAGAAGAACTCAGGCAACCAAACGTGGTCAGCCTATGAGGCCTTCAGGGTACTGTGGGAGCACAGAGAAGGGGCACCTGCCGCAGGCTTGGAGGTGGCCCAAGAGGCAATGCTTGAGTGGTAGGAACATTTTAAAGGCTCCCTGGTGGGATTGGTGGCCTGCTGAGTCCGACAGGGAGCAGCGTGGGAGAAGGTGGTCATGAAGAGGGACTCCAGGCCAAAGGAATGGCAGGCATTGTCAGGAGGTTAATCTGGGTGAAGAGACGTGGGAGGGAAAGGAAGCACCAGTCCCCAGGAAGGCCAGTGAGCCAGGCCGAGGAGGCTGGGTTCATCCCGAGGGCAGTGGGGAGAGTCCAGTGGGTTTTAAGCAAGGGAAGAGCATGGTAGCTCAGCATTCCAGAAAGATCACCCCAGCTGCAGCATAAAGGTGGACCAGAGAGAGTAAGGCTGGCAGCACGGAGAGCCCTAGGGGGCTTTCTGCAGCAGCCTGGGTGGGAGATGATGGCAATGGCCTCATCCAGGACAATGGTCATGAGAACGAGAAGAGGGGTGGATTGAACGAGGACTTTGCAGGAAAGTCTGTGGGGGGATGGGGAAGACACCACTGTCTCTAGCTCTGGTGGGCTCGGCAGGCTGGGGGGAGGTGAGGACGGGACGCTGGGCCTGAGGATGGAGGTGATGATTCAGGGCCAGTCAAGGCCAAGGTTCCAGTGGAGATTCTAGGTGGAGACACCCATCACTGCCGGAAATGTGGTTCCGGGGCTCCAAGCTCTGGGTGGAGTTAGGGAGGTGGGTTTCAGAGTCACCAGCATGTAGACGACAACTGTACTCCCAGGGAATGGGGGGGAGCACTGGGAAGGGGTGGGGCATGGTGTGAAGAGGGAGGACGGTGTGCCAGAGCAGGACTGGGAGCACCAATGGTGAGGTGAGGGAGGAACTAATAGGCAGTGACAGGAACTAACAGTTACCCTTGGGGACTTTAAAAAATTTTTTTAATGTTTTTATTTATTTTTGAGACAGAGACAGAGCATGAGCAGGGGAGGGGCAGAGAGAGAGGGAGACACAGAATCCGAAGCAGGCTCCAGGCTCCGAGCTGTTAGCACAGAGCCCGATGTGGGGCTCGAACTCACCAACCGTGAGATCATGACCTGAGCTGAAGTCAGACGCTTAACTGACTGAGCCACCCAGGCGCCCCAATCCTTGGGGACTTTTATTTTTATTATTTTTTTATTATTATTATTTTTTAATTTTTTTTAATGTTTATTTTTGAGACAGAGAGAGACAAAGCATGAACGGGGGAGGGTCAGAGAGAGGGAGACACAGAATCTGAAACAGGCTCCAGGCTCTGAGCTGTCAGCACAGAGCCCGACGCGGGGCTCGAACTCACGGACCGCGAGATCATGACCTGGGCCGAAGTCGGCCGCTTAACCGACTGAGCCACCCGGGCGCCCCCCTTGGGGACTTTTAAAGCTCACAGTGGTCTTATGAATCAGGTGGGGGAGCCTGAGCCCAGAGGGGTGCTGTCAGGGGCCAAGGGCATGCCGTGAGTAGGGCTGGTACCCACAAATAGGCCGCGAGACTCCAAGTCCAGTGCTCTTTTCCTGAAATAGTCTGCCAGCCTTGCAGATCTGTGGGGTGCTGCAGGAGCCCTGCCCACCCCTGCCCACCCCTGCCTGGACAGCCCCAGGGAGAGTCTGGCTGTGCCTGGGCGGCAGGGGCAGCTCAGATTCCCAGAGACCCCTTGTGTGGCTGGGTCGATATCAGTGGCTGGGAGGGAAGGTCCTTGCAGGGAAGGAGCCGGCCTCTCCCCATTTCCCCGCGTTCCCTTTATGCGTGTCTTCAGCCCCCAAACAAAGGTAAGATTCCTATGTGAACGTCACTGACCCAGACCAGTCCCTTCCAGAGTCCAGGGTAGAGGGGAGGCTGCAGGGGCAGCGCTGCCCTCTACAGTGACCATTCGCTCATTTGAAAAGGGGCTCTGTGGACCCCCCAAGCCACAGACCCTCTTCTTGGCCGCCACACAAAGTGTGGGCTCCTGAGTGACAGAGCTGAAGGATCTGGAGAGGTGAGCCAGGCAAAGAAGGGCGAGAGCTTTCCGGGCAGAGGAAACAGTCGGACAACACTCCGAAGCTTCGAGGTGCTTGGAGGAACAGACCACTGTGGCCTGAGAGCAGGGATCAGACAGGAGAGAGGGGGACATGGCACGAGCAGTTGCCTCCTGAGCTACGGGGACAAGGCTGCTCTTGCATTCGGGCATCGTGTCCCTGGGCCCTGTCTGAGGACGCTCGCCCAACTAAGGGCCCCTGGCTTCCCTCCGCGTTGGTGCAGCAGGACGGGCGGGTAGGAGGGGCCTCCCCGGGGCGGGCAGGAGTCTCCCCTGCTGGGAATAGGGTCACAGGAGCTGAGATGGTGGAGTTGACCTCAGCCACAGCTCAGAAGCTTCTGGGTCAGCATCTCCACCAGGAGTGGAACCCATTGCTCAGCCCCTACCGCTCTCGGCCAGCGAAAAGGACTGAGGCCCCATCTTCATTCGAGAGAGTACCGGTCCCTGCGAGGGATGGGCCCACAAGGGTCACAGGGCCCCAGCCGTGGCTGGGTGCTCGTGCTGAGGTTCCCTCACACTTGGGGGTGGGGTTGGGGAGCACGCTGGCCAGCTGTGGACTCCGGAGGCTGGCCGCCTGGGGTCAGCCGTGTGACCTCCAGGGAGCAATGTGGCCCTTCTGAGCCTCGTCCCCTCATCTGTAGCTCCTCCCAGTCCTGCCTTTCAGATCAGCGTGAGGATAAACCTGAGTGGCCGTCAGGATCCTTCCAGATGCCCCTACCACAAATTGCAACCCTACTGGCTGAAACAGCCGGGAAAATGTGTAAATGTGTTCCCTCTGGAGCGCAAGTCCAGTGGGGGACAGCTCTAGGGCTGGTCCATGTGCAGCTAAGCCATGACATTGAGCACCAGATACTCTCCCGTCCCGCTCAGCAGGTCACAAGACGGCCACCAATATCCACTCCCATTTGGGCATGGTTGCATCTCGTAGACAGAAAAAGGGCTGGCTGTCACCATCAGCAAAAAAACTCTAGAAACTTCCCACCCCGAGCCAGTCCTGGCAAGGGGGTTACGTTACCAGAATGATTTAGACCAATTGGATCTATCCCTAAATCAGGGGGTCGCGCGGGGGGGGGGGTAGTGGTATTCCAGGAAAGATGAAGGAATGTTGTGGGGGGAACAGCCAGTGTCTGCTGTATGAATGGGCACACGCGTGTGTCCAAGGGCGCCCCCATGTGGCTTCCTTCAGAACTGGTCCTTCACCTAAATTGCCTGTGCAGGCAGGGACTGGTCATGGGCAGAGAGAGTACCAACAGTAACCGCAGCACCGAGCATTTGCCAGCACTGGGCATGGTGTTCACAGGCTTTATATGCATTATTTTATTTAATTTGCATGACGTGACAACCCCACGGGGTAGGTGCCGTGACATTTAGCCGTGAGCTAAGGTTCTGGAGGGGGAAGTCACTATCGGGAAAGCAGGGGTGGGGCACAGCTGGACTTTTTCAGGGAAACCCACGGCTCAATGGAACAACGGCTACAGGGATGCTGCAACTCCAAGGAAGATACTGGAGATGAGCAAAGGGGTTCAGTTTGTGTTCCTTTTCCTCAAGGACTTCGGGGAATTGGCCTAATGCAGCTTCTCAGCCTGGGCACTATGGGCATCTTGAGTTCGATGATTCTTTGTCGTGGGGGCTTGTCCAGCAGCGTCCCTGTCCTCTACCTACCAGAGGCATCCACCTCTTCCCCTGCGGTCTCCACCAGTCGTGGCAGCCAACAGTGTCTCCGGACATTGCCACGTGTCCCTTGGGGGGGGGGCAAAATTGCCCCCCTTGAGAACTGATGTAATGCAGTGGTTATCAAGGTATGGCCCCTGGACCAGCGGCATGACCATCACCTGAGAACTTGTTAGAAATGAGAATTAAGGGGCACCTGGGTGGCTCAGTAGGTTAAGCGTCCAACTCTTGATCTTGGCTCTGGTCATGAACTCACAGATCATGGGATTGAGCCCCACATCAGGCTCTGCACTGAATGGTAGAGCCTGCTTGCGATTCTCTCCCTCTCTGCCCCTCCCCCACTCATATTCTCTCTCTCTCTCTCTCTCTCTCTCTCTCAAAATAAACTTAAAAAAAAAAAAACAGAAATGACAGTTAATTCTCAGGCCCCATCCTAGCCCTACGGAGCCAAAAACTATGGATGTGGGGCCGAGCAGTCTGTATTTAACAAACTCTCTAAGTGATCCTGATGCATGCTGACGTTTGCAAAGCGCTGACCGGATGTGAAGATTCTCAGCCCTGACTGCACACTGCAATTATCTGGCTGTCTTTTTATAAGCTCCCAAGCCCGGACTCCATGCCAATCAAGTCAGAGTCGCTAGGGACAGACCCAGGCATCAGTATTTTTCAGAGCCCTGCAGGTGATTCTAACGGGAGTCCAGGCTGTGAACCACTGATCTAATGGAAATGCATTATCTTGGTTTAAATCCCAAGAAGGCGATGCTCCTATCAAATCAATTAGGACGTCATGCCGTCCAGTAATTACAAGTGGAAGAGGATGTTGGAGAGGCTCTCCACGGCCTGTAATCAATACTGTGTTTCAAGTGCTTCCTGCCCTACATCTCTGGGCCATTCTTAATGCACCTGGCCTTAATGCTGAAAAGGGGACACCTGGCAGGTGTGAGGTTGGCCAATCCCCAGTCATTTCCAATTGGGTCAGTCCCCTTGGATTAGAAAGTAAAGTGCACGGGCTATTAAATACAGCCTAAGTGGAGTGGACTGACCGTACTGGAATATATGAATGCATTATAAGAAATGGTAGGATTTTCCGTTATGCATTTCAGCATTTGGTAATTGCTACGGTTAATACATTTCCTTCACAGGGGCCATGCACTCTCTGATATTTGCTTTCTTTTTTTTGAAGGTTTTTTGTTACTGGGGAGCCTCTCCTGACTCTCCTGGGGGTGTACAAGAATTAGGGGGCTTATCCACCATCTAGAAAACAGGGTGGTCTCCGTCTCTGGGACTTGGTGGCTGCTGCTAACATCCCTAAGGACTGATGGCTCTGTGGGGCCCGTGACAAGCTTTGGCACAGGAACCTTTGCTGACACGCAGGGCCTGGGCTCCACCAGGACTCTGTGGCCAGGCCCCTCTGAGCTCCTGCCCCTGCAGGGGAGGCTCCGGGTGCCCTCCTCCCTCACCTTCCCCGCTCCAGAGAATCTTTCCACACCTTCCTTCATGGCTGGACCGACCAATCGTCCAGTTTGCCTGGGACTACCACAGTTTTAGCATAGAAAGTCCGGTGTCTTGGGAAACCCCTCAGCCCCATGGCTCCCCTCTGTCTCTCCTCTCCCCCTTAGGTCCCCACCCCCATCTGCTTCTCCTTCGTGGTTCTGGGCTTTCACTGAAGCCCGGACAAGGAGCTGAGGCCACTTCTGCAACCTCTTCTCCTCGAGGGGAGAGCCGGAACTGCTCAAGACCCTGAGGGAACAGGGAAGGGAAACAGAGGCACTTGGAACCGTCAGCGCTCTCTCGGCGAGTCCTGCCCCTGGAACACACCTGGGTTTCCGAACGGGAGGTTTTGGCACCGCGGCCCCCATTCCCGCCCCCTCGTGCAGATACCTACCTGTTGGGTCCTCGTCACAGGTGGAGGACTCCACTGGTGGAGAGCTGAGCTCAAGGCCAGGGGTCCTAGAGGGCAGGACCTCTGCCTGCTTCCCGTTGTGCCCCCAGCCCTGCCCACAAGTGCCTGGCATAAAGTAGGTGCTCAGTAAATGCGAATCCAGGATGGATGCCTTGGTTCTCAATGCTCATAGGACAGTCTGCTCTTACACATCCTGTTATCGGTCTCCAGCTGCTATGCATATATCACTGGTGTAGTGATTCGATTCATATCTGCCTCTCCCACTAAACCAGAAGCTCAGCGAGGTTGGATACCATATCTACTTTGCTCAGCACTGTGTATGCAGTAAGCACTCAGTAGGCGCACACATATGAACACACATAGAATTAACTGTCCCTCCTACCAAAAGGTGCCTCGTGGAATCAACCCAGTGTGGCGTAGAGTGCCCTGGGATGGGTGCCCATTGATGAGCCCCTCTGAGGTCCACAGCCTTCTCCCAGGACCCTGGTGAGGGTGGGCAACCTGAACGCCTCTGTGCTCCTGGAAGGCAGAGCCTGAGGCCGGAGTTCACCACAGGGGACCGTAGCTCCGGAGGAGGCTGGGGCATAGCCAGCCTGGGAAGTGCCTTCAAATCAATTTACATAATTGGCCTAGGTTTTTCTGTATTAATCCTCCTTTATGACATCAAAAATTAAACACAGGCATTACATACAAAAGCTTTTCCCTCGTTTTGTTGAAGTCACTGAGCTTGCTCACTCCAGAAGATCCAACTCTCTGTGCTGTGGGGGTTTGATACCTCTCTGCTCCTGCCCTGCTGTAGACGTGAGGGTGGGGGGGGGGGGTGGGCGATGGACGGAGAAGACTCCAGAAGAGGACAGAAGCCTCAGCCCGCCCACCCCCTTTGCTTGGCTGACTGGTTTTTTTTTTTTTTTTTTTTTTTTTTTCAACGTTTATTTATTTTTGGGACAGAGAGAGACAGAGCATGAACGGGGGAGGGGCAGAGAGAGAGGGAGACACAGAATCGGAAACAGGCTCCAGGCTCCGAGCCATCAGCCCAGAGCCCGACGCGGGGCTCGAACTCACAGACCGTGAGATCGTGACCTGGCTGAAGTCGGACGCCCAACCGACTGCGCCACCCAGGCGCCCCTTGGCTGACTGGTTCTTAATGATTGGAAGGTTCTGCCCCCTTGGGTGCTCCAGACCCCGTGGGAATGAATGCTGGCATGGGAGCCGGATGGTTCTGGGGATTTGACTGCCAAGCCTATCACTGAGCGCTCTTGGCCAAGTTACTTCATTCCTCCAAGCTTCAGTTTCCCCGCCTGTGAATGGTGACAACCACGCCTACCTAGGCAGGTGGGCTGACACCAGCCCACAGTAAATGCTGCTGGCTGCTCTTATGGGCTCCTGAGGGCAGGGACGCCGACGATTCTCGGCTGCCCACTATGGGTCAGGCACTGGTCTCATGTCATCTTCCCAGCGAGTCAGGACACAAAGCGGAGACTGCCGTTCCTGTTTTGCAGCTAAGAAACTTGAAAATGTGAGCCGTCAAGTAACTTTCTAGAAATGCCAGAGCTGAGGTTCGCACTCAGGTTGGAAGATTCTAGATGCTGGGAACCTAACCCCTTCACTAGCACTGGTGACCGCGTCTGTCCAATCTACTAAACCACAATGGCCCTGAGGGCAACAGCTGTATTTTAGTCCTTCTGGCCCCTCTCCCTCCTTCCATGCCCACTGCTGTGCTCTGATGGCACATAGTAATAGCCTGTTGTATAGAAACAAATGAACCAAGAGGCCCAGACATCCCAGGGAGGACAAGAGTGGCTTCTTAAAAACAGGTGCCTTCGTGGAGGATGAAGGAGGCGGTGGATATGATGGCAAAGCCATCCATGGCCTCTCCCCTGCATTCATCCGGTCACACGGATGCTTAGAAGTGGCCGCAGCAAAATGAAAAGCAATCAGCCCCCTCCCAGACATGTTTGTCCCCTGCCGAGGACATCTTGGGTCACATATCTAGACATGAGTTGCTCCTTATCCTGAAGAGTAGCTGAGTTTCACCTCCTGCTTCCCCCACCAAAACGGGCCCAATGCCAGACGGTGGATGGGTTTTTTTTTTTTTAATTTTTTAATGTTTATTTTTGAGAGAGAGAGAGCGCGCGTGCATGAGCAGGGGAGGGGCAGAGAGAGAGAGGGAGACACAGAATCCAAAGCAGGTTCCAGGCTCTGAGCTGTCAGCACAGAGCCCGACGTGGGGCTCGAACTCACAGACCGTGTGATCATGACCTGGGCCGAAGTCGGATGCTTAACCGACTGAGCCACCCAGGTGCCCCCGGATGAATGTTTTAAGATGAATATTTTCAAACACGTTGTGTAAACCATCACACCAAGGAGGAGAAATGGCAGAAGGTCTCTTTAAAACTTTCTTCGGGAAGGGGAAGAGCAGACCAGCATCCCAGGGTCTGTCCTCTTTTTTCAGGTTATGGCCACATCTACCCTGTCACCAGGCTCGGCAAATACTTGTGCATGCTCTACGCCCTCTTTGGCATCCCCCTGATGTTCCTCGTCCTCACGGACACGGGTGACATCCTGGCCACCCTCCTGTCCACGTCTTACAATCGGTTCCAAAAACTCCCATTCGTCCGGCCCCACCTTCCCGAGTGGTGCTCCCGCCTGCTCTGCGGAAGGCCTGCCACCAAGCCTGTTTCTGCCACCACGCCTGCGGCCGGAGCCGTCCCCAGGATCGTCATAGAAACCCAAGAGCTTCCGGACCCCAAACCCGGCACGTGTCCCTCAGCCCCAGGCAGCAACGTGGATCTGTTCGAGAGACTTCTTGCGCGGGAGAAGCAGAACGCGCTGCAACCGCCCCCGCGGGCCGTCGAGAGGAGCAACTCGTGTCCAGAGCTGGCGTCAGGGAGGCTCTCCTACTCTGTCATCAGCAACCTGGACGAGGTGGGACGGCAGGTGGAAAAGCTGGACGTCCCCCTCCTGGTCATCGCCCTCCTCGTCTTCGCCTACATTTCCTGTGCAGCCGCCATCCTCCCCATCTGGGAGAAGAAACTGGACTTCGAGAACGCCTTCTATTTCTGCTTTGTCACGCTGACCACCATTGGGTTTGGGGACACCGTTTTGGAACACCCTCACTTCTTCTTGTTCTTCTCCATTTATATCATCATCGGGATGGAGATCGTGTGCATTGCTTTTAAGTTGGTGCAAAACAGGCTGATTCATGTCTATAAAAATCTCATGCTGTTCTTGGCGAGAGGGGCATTTTACCATCCTGTTAAAAAGTGAGATCTCCACCATCTCTTGTGGGACAGATGCCAGATGAGCCGCTTTCCTTGCCTCATCTCTTGAGGGCAGTGCAGTTGGAACGGGTGGCCCTGCCGCTTGTCACCCGAGACCGTGGGGCTTGGAGACAAATCCTGCACGAGAGCTGATTTTGGTCTCAAGGCCCTGCAGAAATGTGGCCAATGCCTTTCACATCAAGGCATTGGACAAAAACTCTCCCCATCCTCCGAAGCCCAGTTCATTGTCCTGTCTTCGCCTGTCAAAAGCCCCACCTTACGTAAATGAAACCACCTTATGGACGTCATAGCTTCTCTTGAGACACCAGAAAAAAAAATGAACCTTTGTTTTTGCAGTCCGTACTTTCACCAAAATTAAAACGTACCCTCGGTGAAACAGGGCTAGTCTGAACGACCTCTCCTCTTGAATGACTTCATGCATGTGTGCGGGGTCAGCCCAATCTCAGCCCATGTAAGGTACACTGGTGCCACGAAACGTGACTGTCACCTGTGTTCACGGGGGCCTGGGATAGTTCAACTGCCCGATTCTGTGTAGACCCGTGTTCCCACCAGAGTGGCTCCTGAATGAGCGGGCATGTGAAAATGTTGACTTGGGTGATCGTTGGTGGAGGAAGGGGTCGGCACTCCCCAGTGGAATCGAGCCTCGGTTACTTATCAGCACCCCCTGCATTGGCCCTCCTTCTTCTCCGTGTCGTTTCTCCGTTCCCCTTGAGATCACCCCCAAATAACCCACTTGCACACAAATCCTTGTCTTGGAGTGACCCCCCCTGGGGACCCCGGCCGGGGAGAGGATGTCACAAGTCAGTGTAGGAACTAGGTGGCACATGCATGGAGCACTGCAAGGGTCTTCCCATTTCCTTGGTTGGTCATGAGAAATGTCTGATTGCAGAGAATCAAAGTTTCTTTGCGAGAATCTTGGGAATCCTGTGATTAACAAAATTAGTCAGACCCTGGGTAAGTGGTAGCACAAAAAAACGCAAAACCCAATACAAAGTCCGGGAGGTTCCAATTAGAAAGGAAAGGAAACACCTATCTTTTGAAGCTTCTCTGGTCTGCTTTGGGTTCAGGCCAGTGCCAAGGGCCAGATCTCAGATGGGTCTTGGATCTTCCTTTCTGGATCTTTCCTCCTCTTCCCCCCAACTATTAGGTTTCTGCCCCTTCAACTCATTAAGACCCACCTCAGGAAATGGAATTTACAGGGTGTGAGCGACAACCCCTGAAAGACATAAATAGCCCCAAAAGTGGGATCTCAGGCAGCAGCTACCAGGACTAGGGGTTTCCATGGAGTTTCTCAACATCCCTGAAATCACAGCAGCCCAGGTGCAGCAGGGCGCCTTGAACTCAAAGGTAAATCCAGACTGGCCACTCAAATGAGAACAGCGATGGGACCGAAGGGCTGTTCAAGGTTCGTTCAGTTCTACAAACATTCACTGAGTGATTGCTGCTTTCCAGCCTCAAAGAGGATTCCAAACACAAATCAGGTATGTCCTCTGAAACACGGAGGTATTTACCTGCGGTGTCCAGTCTCTCAGCCACGCCCTTCTTGAGGCTGTTCAAACGCAAACGTGCAGTTTTATGCAAATTCAACCTCATGATCATTGGCTTATTTCACTTGCTAGTGGGTATTCTTCCGCAGTTCTGGGAAATGGCCCAGGCCTCCTTCCTGCCTTTCATTTCTTGCTTGTCTGCGCCCCACATTCCAGCCGCCTTGGGCTATACAGTGCTTCCTCCCTGTGCAGGAATGTGAATTCATTCCTCCAAGGCTTTGCTTGGGGGTTCTCAAACCCAAGGGGCTTCCTATACTCTGAAATCCAAGGGGCTTCCAAGACTTCACATGTCTCCCTCCACTCTCCAAGAGTTTCAGTCATTGATCTGGGGTGCCGGTGGGTTTGGGGTGACCCCAGTGTGTGGTCAGAGTGGAGAATCACGGCACTAGCAGCGTTCTTGGCCTGCATGCCCTTCTCTCTTCCAGGATGGATGGAGGCTTACCTTCGAGGTGCAGCCCCCATGGCACCTCCTCCGGGTAGTGACACCTGACTCCTGGGAGTGGTCACCGTGGTCTCCCCCGGGCTCGCACTGCACCCACTGTGATCCCTTCCTCTGTTAGAGTATTGCAGCTGGACGCTCTCCAAACCCGGGTCTAAATGATCGTGCCCTGTCCATCATTATCGTTCTTACTCCCCGTAATCCCCCAGCCCCCCTCCGCAGCGCCGGCCCCATATCGGGGAACTGCGGGCAGGTCTTAGGTGCACACAAATGCCATGGAGAGCGGCCACCCGTTCCCGCACACCCACCACATCCGGGCCCCCGCGCTGAGTCCTCACGTGCGCCATCGTATCTGACGCTCCCCGCAGCGCTGAGAGAACGGTCCCCACGTTACAAGTGAGGAGGCTGAGGTCAAGGAATTAGCTCCAGGACCCCCAGCTAGTAAGTGGCGAAGCCAGGAATGACACCCAGGTCTAGTCCGACTCTCGGTTCTCAGTGGACCGCTTGCAACAGCATCCCCCGGGGGCTTGTCAGACATGCACGTTCTCCGACTCCATCCGGGACCTACTGGATCAAAAGCCTGGGCAGTGAGCTCAGCGGTGTTTTAACAAGGCCTCCAGATGCTTCTGATGTTTGACTCAGAGTGTTTGATTCTCAAGGTGGGAAACCACGCCTCTAACTACTGTATTCACAGCCTCCCTGATAGTCTGTGGGGACAGCCACCAGGGGGAAGGCATAAGGTCTCCTGGAAGGGGAAAGGGTACTGAAGGGGCAGGCCCCCTGGTCAGGAAGGCCTCCTGCAGACTGGAAGGGACCTTGTCCCCCAAAGAGCTAACACTCTGTCTTCTCCACGCGCAGGGTGTCTGTTGTGATCAGAGGCGGCTGCTTCCCGCCTGGCGGGGCCTCACCTGGGGGATCGTGATCAAACTCCCCGGGCAGCACGGGGCTCCAGAGAGGGCTGCGGGGTCTCAGCTGGGCTAGAGTCTGCCTGGGGAATTAGAGGGCCTGGAAGGTGCCTCGAAGCTTCTGGACAGGAGGCAGAAGGGGGTACTTCGGTGATCACCTCCTGCGTCTCGCACTCAGGGGGCAGAACCTCTCTGGCCCAGCTCACAGCCTGTCTCCCCCTCCGGGCACCTGGACCAAAGCCTTTGGTGGGAGGCGCTGACCCTGCAGCCGGGAGGTGGTCCCGTCCAGTTGTCCCCAGCCCAGCACAGGGTGGCGTTAGCCCTGCTCTCCCCTGCCCCCACCAATTTTTGTTTTAAACAGAAGAAAATGAAGTTCTCTCCCAGACATTAGCGCGGCGTCTGCCTGCGAGGCTGTCCGGGGGTCGGCCGGCCAGCCAGCCCGCGCTCCCCAGAGTGGCCAGCAGGTGGCGCCACCAGACCGCGCGGGCCCCGCGCTCGGAGGCCAGCAGGTGGCGCGCCCGCCGCTCCATGCCTGGGAGGAAGAGGCCTCCGGGAGGGATTGTCTGCAGGGATGGTCCCCCACGAAGGAGAGCCTGGGCCCCTGTCTTCCGACGTGGCCCTCTGAGATGGGGTGCCTCGGACTTCTGTCCTCACCGCGGTTCCCAAGGAGGAGGCTCCTCAGACCTCTGTCCCCCTGCCGCGGACGTCTGGAGAGGGAGCACCTTGGATCCTCATCCTCGGAGCAGCTGTCTAGAGAGGGCGCTTTGGACTCCTGTCCTGGCCATGACCCCCAGAGTGGGGGCCACCAAGGACCGCTGTCCCCAGCTCCTCAAAGCACACGTCCTGCCAAGCTGATGTCGGGGCCTGAAATGTTAGCACTTGAGTCCTGGCCACTTAACAGGTGTTAATAATTCCACCATGAGTGCCCCTTCACCTTGGACACTTCTTTCCCGATCTACCGGCCTCACTCGGGAAAACAGACTGTCTGAAGCTTGCGAGAAAGACATCTGGAAGCTTCTACGATGCGCAGATGTCCTGTCTCCACTAGGTCGGAGGCTCTGTGAGTGGTGCCCAGGAACAGCTGTGTTGCCCGGCCGTGGTTTGCTTTGTGTTTCTCACACCACATTCAGGTAATTCTCATCTGGTGGGGTTGAGAACTATTGTCCCAAGCGGGGAGGGCCAGGGCCAGGCCACCTGGGACAGGAAGAGGCTTGGGGAGGGTCTCTGGATGGGCCACTGGGGACAGAGGTCTGGGAGTCATGAGACCTCGCTGAATGCTAGTTCTGGCTGTTACCCTGCTCTGCTCAGTGACTCAGACAACTGGAAGCCTCCTTCTGGGTCCCTTGGAGGAAAGGATTGGTCAGGACAGCCCCTGTGGTCCTGCTTACCTCTGGGGTTTGAGTGTCCTGCCTTGTCACCGAAAGAGTAGCTGCTGCTTGGATGGGGAGGGGGGGGGTAGGAGGAGTGACCTGCTTGGATGGGGGGGGGCAGGAGGAGTGACTCCTACGACACTAGTCTGTGGGCTGCTGGATGCATTGCTCTGACCTGGGCCGCAGCTTCTGAGGGTGCTCGGCAGATGGGAAGCAGGGAAGGAAACCGATATTTAATGAGCAACTAATATGTACCAGGCTCTCTGCCCACGTTACACATCTAAGCCTTTTTAGCTCTATCCGTGTGGTTCATCATGGCGATATACCCCGGGCTCGAGTACAAGGCTGGCTCGTGGTAGGTACTCAGCAAACATCTGTTGTGTGGATAAATCCCTGTGAGTAGCCTACAGAGAAGATAAAACTTGGTGTTTGGGACAGAGCCTTTGCCCCTGAATGCTTGTACCAAACCACTGGGGTGGGCCCAGCTCAGAACTACTGGAACGTTCCCTAACACTGCTCCTTCCCCAGTTGGGGTGGGCCTGCACCACGTCCCAGAAGGTAGTGCTTGGAAAAAAGGATCAGAGCCTTCCCCCGACTCTGATCAAGGTCAGCGTATGAAGGGTAGAGGTGATTCGTGCGGCAGCTAAGGGAACAGGGTCCCTGGCTTACTTGGGACCTGCCGTGGCCGGGAGAAGCTCTGACAATGGGCTTGCACAGGTGCACATTGCCGTATTTGTCAGCATCGTAATTTGTTATTTTTTTCTCATTCTCAACGAATATTCAAGTTCACACTTAGTTTTGAATGGGTAATTTTATATTCTTTTTAAGAGGGTCCCTTAGGCTGAATAAGCACCCGGAAAACCTGACTCCCCCTCACCCGAGCCGGGAGGTACTAAACAGAAGAAAGTGATGTCCAATCCTGCTCACTTTTCCAACATCTTCTCCAGACAGAGGTCCAGTCCCGTCTCCACTGGGCATCAGGTCCCCTCCCAGCGCATCAGCCTGTGCACACAGTAAAATCACCCTCGGGTGGGGTCACAAACTAACAAAATCCGTGCCCTGGTTTCTGCCAGGTAGTGGGGCCCCTCCGTGTCATGCTGGCCAGGAAGCGGCAGTGGCTTAGCGGTTAAGACCTTTGTGCGACAGGCTGCTTGGCCAGCCTTGAATCGTGGTAGTTTTCGTCACCTGTCAGTTCGACATAAAAGTAGGACCTACCTTAAAGGGTTGTCAGGAGGGTCAAACAAGAAAACGAGATAATCCACGGCAAGTGTCGTAGCCCAGTGTCCAGTCTTGCAAGCATTAAGAAAAAAATCAGAACTGGGGCACCTGGATGGCTCAGTCAGTTAAGCGTCCGACTTCAGCTCAGGTCATGATCTTGCGGTTTGTGAGTTCGAGCCCCGTGTCGGGCTCTGTGCTGGCAGTTCAGAGCCTGGAACCTGCTTCAGATTCTGTGTCTCCCCCTCTCTGCCCCTCGCCTGCTCATGCTCTGTCTCTCTCTCTGTCTCTCAATAATAATAAATAAACATTTAAAAAAAAAGAAAAAAGAAAAAAATCCGAATGGTCCCCATTTCTGTGAGTGGGAGGCAAAAAATGGCACATTTCAGTCTTCTCCAGCACCCCCTCGCTGCCTGTGATTGGGGGAAAGGGTGAATTTAGCATCAGTTTGCAGGATGTTCTCAATGAGCTCCCTGCTGATTCGGGGGTGGTTGGGATCCTGGGGGCTCAGGCAGTATGTCCCCACGCAGGTCGGGCACATTCTGCAGCTAAAACCCCAGTGCACCAGAGGTGGGAGGCTTTCTTTCCCAGCTCCCCTGTTTGTGCTCTGGGGTCCCTGCGCTCAACTGTGCACTTTCCAGCCCGTGCATGTCACTTTCTCTTGGCTTCTGCTGCACCACGTGGCCTTCGCTGTCCCCTGTGCTCCAGAGCTCACCCCTGAGACCCTTCACTTTGTTTCTCCCAGGCTCCACTCCCTCCCTTTGGTCTCATCCCCTCTCGTGGATATGAACACCATCTCCGGGCCTGGCTTCACCCCAGAACCCCAGATTCATGTCTGCTTCCCCAGCAGCTTAACTTGCCACGTCCCAGACGGAAGCCAGCCTGCCCTCGGGTCCCCCTCTTCCCCGTCCAGGGAGGGGCAGCCCCAGCCTTCCAGTTGCTCAAGACAGAAGCCTGGGAGGCTGTCTTCACCTGGCCTTCCTCTTCTCTGCTCTGACTTGAGAGGCACGTGTGCAGCTTTTGAGAAACACCCCCCCCACACACACACCATCTTGAACATACCTCCCAGAGATTCGGATGCAGCCAGTTGCAGGCAAGGCTCCTCATTTCTATGTTTTAGAAACTCCGCTGACTCTGCTTTACCTGCACGTCCATCTGCTTGTTCACAAGCCCTTGTTCAGTGATCACTGTGGGCTGGACACTAGAGGCCTAGCCCTTACAGAGAACATTCCTGGGGCGCCTGGTGGCTCAGTCGGTTGAGCGTCCAACTTGGGCTCAGGTCATGATCTCACGGTTCGCGAGTTCGAGCCCCGAGTCAGGCTCTCTGCGGTCAGCACAGAGCCTGCTTTGGATCCTCTGTCTCCTCCTCTCTCTCTGCCTCTTCCCCACTTGTGCTCTCTCTCTCTCTCTCAAAAATAAATAAACATTAAAAAATTTTTGAAACGAGAAGAGGGCTTCTGATGTACAGGCACACGGTAGGTAAAGATAAAGATATGTCTGATCGAGGTGCTGACCCAGAACCACTCCCCACCTCTTAACGAAGAACCAGCGGGACAGATGGATGAGAGAGGGACCAGACTGAGCGGGCCCACAGGCTCCCCACCTACCGTAGCCCCTATGGCCCTGATCCAGCTCCCTGGAAGCCAGGCAGTGTGGCCAGCCCTGGGATGTCCTGGGTCGGGAGGCCCCGGGCGCTTGGTTGTTGCCATGGTGATGGATGTGCATCTGTGGGGCCGAGAACTCTGGAGTAGCTTGGGTGCCTGACAACAAAGGGCACCGCCATCTTGGATACCATTTGTGGTTTCTTTTCATCCTCTTCGGCCCTTTTATGCTCTGCTTTTGTTCTTGCCATTTAGATCAGAGAATAAAACCCTTTCAAATGCTATAAGTTCAAAACACAGGCAATTAGGGGGCCTCTCTGTGGTTGCAGCCCCCCTGTAGTCTCTTTAAAAAGCAATCGCCTGCGTAGTAAAACAGATGACCAAGCAGAGGCGGTCAGTATCTCCCGTGTGTTACTATCCGGCCAATACTCACTGAGCACCTAGTACGTGCCAGAGCCCAGGGAGGTGCTGGAGATTCAGTGTGGTACCAGACTGACCAGAGCTCTGCTCCATGCCTCAGTTTCCCCAGGGGGGCTGACTCGGCCCAGGGGTTTTCATATGGTGCTTTCTGAAACCTGGGCGAGGATCCCAGTCACGTACTGTGACCGCGGTAGCTTGTGGCCCGAGTAGGTTTGCTTTGCTCTGTTCTACATCCTCTATTTCCCTATAACATTCTGTTTAAAGAAACAAGTCTATAACTGAAAACAACAACAATAATAATAATAAAAAAAAGGATGGTGGGCCAGGAATGAAAACCACTGGCCAAGGATTCCCCACGGCTTTTTCCAGATGGGATGTTCTGTGATGTTGACAGCTAAGGAGACTGCAGATTTCTCAGGATGATAGGACACATGGAGACGGATACACAGAAGCAGCGAGGTTGCCTTTAGGTGCTTACTCACCGGGATGACTGACATCCTGCCTTCCTTTGAAATAAGATGAGGAACCTTGTTTGGTGTTGGAAAGAGAGCAGACCCAGGGCTTTAAGCACCTGCCCTTCTCAGACTTGGGATCCCAGCCTTCCCCGTGGAACTTGGCCTGAGCCCGCAGCCTTCCGGGACACGCCTTCCTCGGAGCTCCCCCTGCCCGCCCCGCCCTCTGCGCACCTGCCCTGCGGCGGTCTGGGGTCTGCCCTCTCCGCCTGGCTGGACTGCGCAGTCTCAGAACTCACTGGAGGAGGTGCTTGAAGCCCTGTTTGTGCTGCTTATTTTCGGGGTCCCGCCCCTCATCCGGGCCCTTCCTGGGTGTTCTCCTGAAATGCAGGAGAGCCCAGTGGGCAGAGCAAGCCTTGTGCCGCCTTCCTTCCCTCCCCGACAGGCGACCGAAGGACGCCAGGCCCCCATTACAAAGGTGACCTGAGTGTTTCCCAAAAGCCATTTACACTGTCTGGGCAGGAAGTGGGAAGTAGGTCGAGGACAGGGTGTTTTATTGACTGTCTCTTGTCTTGAGGAGCCGCAGGAAAGCTTTGTGAATACAGCAAAACCAAACAATCTCACTTAGGGTCACGCGCCGCCTGGGCCCATTGGAAGTCCAAGCTGATATTTTTACTCCGGGGCTGAGTCGCCTTGTATTTATTTCTCTGGAATGTACATTACCTTTTCCCCTGAAGGCCAAAGGGATACAAAAAACAAAGAGAGATTCTGGATTAGAGAACAGCTCGTGTTCAAAACACCCTGAACTTGGCAGAGTCACCCCACTATGTGGGGCTGTTGAAATTTTGCTCTCTTGCCTTATCAGCATGGGCTGCATCCAGAGATGAGCGGCTCCCAGGGAGCGGAGGCCACATCCCTTCTTTGCACTGCAGGGTCCCGGGTGCACCGTGGGCCTGGAGCCCAGACGGCACCTCTGCTGCTGGGCACGTAAGTTCAGCGACCCCTTGTTCTGGGGAATGTGTGGAACTGAGGTCACCAGCATTCCAGGGGGGCAGAGGGCAACGGCCGTGTAAGACCTGAAGCTGGCCGGTGGGCGTGTATTTTACAACCTGTTTCATCTTCTTACGTGGCTGCCGCAGCCTGAGGATGAGCCCCGGAAGCGGGAACAGCTGGCGACACATTTGGAGGAAATGACACTTTCGCTTGTGAATCTCAACACAGATGGTTTCATCTAGGCCACTCTGGCCTGGGAGAAGCATCCATACAGCCAGCACCAGGGGGAAGCTTCTGTGCTCACACACCCGCACGGCCCTTTCTAGTGTCATTTCCCTGAAGCTTTCTGGAACTCCGTGACTCCAGACGGGGTGATTACCATCCTCCTTAGAGTGGGGGCGGGGCCTGCGGACGGTGATGTCCACCCACAGCCGGGCTCCCAGGGCAGGGCTCTCTGCAAGGTCGGGGGCTCCTTCCCTCCTTGGTGGCTGGACATTGATCTCCGGGACTGGCTCACTTCCAAATCCTGCAGAGTCAGCTGGGGCTGGGTAGCCAAGGAGCAAAGGCAGGGAAAGGGAAAATCTCGACGAGCAGACAGCAAGGGTCGAGGGGGTTCTTGCTGACCCTGCTTAACACGATTTGAGATGAAGACAGACCAGGCCAATTGGACATCAAGAGTGAGGGGTGTGGAATTTTCCCATATTGAGGGTGATCAGATATCGAGGATGGTGGGGGCGGTTCTTGCTAAACCGATGGAGAAGATTCTTGCTACAGCTGGATCAGATTGGGTGAAGACAGGTCCCAGGGCAGGGCCTCGCCGGAAAGAGGGCTCAGAGGAGCCTGTCTAAGGTTTGGTCGGGGAGAGGCACTGACACTCGGACCGATGCTGAATGCCACCATTTTTTTTTTTTTTAATTTTTTTTTTCAACATTTATTTATTTTTGGGACAGAGAGAGACAGAGCATGAACGGGGGAGGGGCAGAGAGAGAGGGAGACACAGAATCGGAAGCAGGCTCCAGGCTCCGAGCCATCAGCCCAGAGCCTGACGCGGGGCTCGAACTCACGGACCGCGAGATCGTGACCTGGCTGAAGTCGGACGCTTAACCGACTGCGCCACCCAGGCGCCCCAAGAATGCCACCATTTTTAACAGGCTCATCCTTGTTTCATTTCTTCGAAGGTTTTCTTCCGTTGGTCTCTCGTAGAGAATATTCTGGCGCAACATTGGCAACTGCTTAATTGGAGCGGTGTTCAGTAGACAACAGACAATAAAAACGCAGATTTCTCCTTGAGAAAACAAAGAGACTTTGGAGTTTTAAAAGGAACGAGAGTTATTTTCCAGGGAGACGGGGGTGTTCAGGACCAGGAGCTGGTGTCTGTGAGGCACGGCGCTGGCAGTGTGGATCAGAGGCAGGAGGGGTGGTGTGGGCACTGCAGAACCATAGGTGATTACACGTCTATGGTTTTTCCTTACCCAGTATCCTTCTAGAGCCTTCTGGCTATCCTGACCAAGGCTCTGTGACATGGACAGCTGGCCCGGACACACCCTAGATGGGAACCATCCCTACTGGAGTTGTGAGGCTTCCGGCCCCTTCTGGACCTTGTGCTACTTGGGGCAGGACGGTGGTAATTATTGTCTCCCTTTGTTTATTTTTATTTTTTTTTAAGTTTATTTATCTTGAGAGAGAGAGCTGGGGAGGGGCAGGGAGAGACGGGGACAGAGGATCCAAAGAGGGCTCTGCGCTGACAGCAGAGAGACTGATGCAGGACTCGAACCCAGAAACTGAGCGATCATGACCCGAACTGAAGTCGATCATGCCCCACCCAGGTGCCCCAATCGTCTCCTTTTGAGAGGAGGAAACACAGACGCTCAGGAGATGAGGGCAGGTGACTATGGTCTTAGAGGGAACAAATTAAAGGGAAGGGAGGATGCCAGCCAGTGCCTCCCTTAAACCCTCCTAACAACTGTGCTCTGCAAATACCAGCCGTGGAAGGTTGAAATGAGCTTTACCCACGCTGGGAAATTTTCTGATCTTTGACCCCATATCCTGCCTCATATGCCACTCCTAGGGGTTTTCCTGAAGGTGATAACTGCACGGATATGAAAAGGCGCGATCACGGGGATTGTTCGCCGTGGCATTATCCATCCCTGACCGACAATGCGCGTGTCCACCAAAAGAGAGCAATTAGGTGAATCCTTGTGTATTCGTGCACTGGACTCCCTTGAACCGCTAAAAGTGAAACTTTTTTTTCTAATTTTTTCAAATGTTTATTTATTTTTGAGAGAGAGAGAGAGAGAGAGAGAGAGAGAGACAGAACGTGAGCCACGAAGGGGCAGAGAGAGAGAGGGAGACACAGAATCTGAAGCAGGCTCCAGGTTCTGAGCTGTCAGCACAGAGCCTGACACGGGGCTCGAACCCACGAACCGTGAGGTCACGACCTGAGCCAAAGTCTGGCGCTTAACCGACTGAGCCACCCAGGCGCCCCTAAAAGTGAAACTTTTTGCAATCAATATATGACTTCTGGAGTAAGGCAAAAGCACAATAAAAATCTTAGAAAAAAATCATTGGGACGGCTGCCACAAAAGGACCTCGTTGCTAAAGTTAAACTCACTGGGCAATACCCAAGTGTGCGAAGCCTTGTGCGAAGCTCTGTGCGGAGTCATGACTTGAGTGACACACTGCCTTTCCCCTGGGGGTTCACAGAGAGAGGTGGGTGGGCAGGCTCCATTGGTTGCTGACTGGGTCAGGCCATGAGGCAGCAGAGGAGAGGCAGCGAAGCCTGACGGGGAAGGGCAAAGCTTCAGGTAGACTTGGGGTCAAGTTCTCAGGTGGTGGGAGAGCCAGGTGCAAACAAAGGGCACGCGGCCTCCTAGGTGCCGGGATGCAGGTGTGCAAGCAGGGGCGGGTCGGCGGCAGGGGTGAGGTTATTTCGAGGAAGGCTTCTTACTTTCCCCTCCCTCCCCCTTTCTTTTCATTTGCACGAAGGCCTTCAAAAACCTTCAAAATTAGCATTATGTGTTCATGCAACTATCTGGGAAAGCATTTGGCATTGCCAGGAAATAGTGAAGCCGTGCCTACCCCATAGTCCAGCGGCTTCCTCCACGTACAGACCCTGGAGGAACGCGTGCACCAGGGAACAGTGCACCAGGGTGTGGGACACACGTCTCCACCGCAGCATTGCCACTGGTAGCCCCAAACGGGGGATGCCCCGGTGTCCACTCGCCAAATGAAGAAAGCAAATGTGATATGGTCATGTGAGGGAATACCACCCAGCAACGAACACGGATGAACTTCAGTTATACGTGATGTGGCGGATCTCACCAGCAATGGTGCACAACAGGAGCCAGAAGAAGGACAAGGAAAGCGTAATCGAACAGGCCGGGAGAGTGGTTACTTTCGGGGGAAGGGAGGTGATTGAGAGGGAGGAGAGGCACCCCTGGGGCTTTTACGTCTTGACCTGGGGCTTCATGGAACCGCGGTTCTTTTCACCGTAAATATGTTTTGTGCTGTCTTCTGTAGGTACCTGTCGTAATAAAAAAATACGAGAGGGGTGCCTGGGTGGCTCCGTCGGTGAAGCGTCCGACTCTTGATTTCGGCCCAGGTCACGATCTCATGGTTTGTGAGTTCGAGCCCCGCTTCGGGCTCTGTGCATAGCCTGCTTGGGCTTCTCTCTCCCTCCCTCTCTCTCTCTCTCTCTCTCTCTCAAAATAAATAAATAAACTTTATTTATTTTTTTTTTTAAATTTTTTTTCAATGTTTATTTATTTTTGGGACAGAGAGAGACAGAGCATGAACGGGCGAGGGGCAGAGAGAGAGGGAGACACAGAATCGGAAACAGGCTCCAGGCTCCGAGCCATCAGCCCAGAGCCCGACGCGGGGCTCGAACTCCCGGACCGCGAGATCGTGACCTGGCTGAAGTCGGACGCTTAACCGACTGCGCCACCCAGGCGCCCCAAACTTTAAAAAAAATATATGAGAGAGAAGCAATGGAAGCTTGTGGTAAATAACACTTCCCAAAATATAGAAGGGCATAAAATCACAAGTGGAAAATAAAAACCTTCACCCTCCTACAGGTTCCCGCCTCCCCCCCCACCTTTTAGTCCCTGGAACTGATTGCTATCAGCACCCTCAGGGGTTGAGCAACAGCCATCCAGAACTGATCTGGGGGCATTTTACACCACCACGTGCACGTAGAGCCTTTTTAATAAATGTGTGTGTTTTCCTAAATTGGATTGTAGCAGGCGTGCTGTCCTGTGAGCTCTGATTGCACTGAAGAATGATAGCTCTTGGATATTTTTTCCATGGTAAACGCTGCACTACCTAGTTTTCTTAAGTGGCCACTTGGTATGTCACCGTATGGGTGACCACACCTATTTCGGAGGCCACGATGTTCCGACACGAGGGAGGTTTCCAGCTTTTTCTATCGCGCTTCTGAAATCCCACAAGAGACTTGACATACAAACGTCTTAACTAACTTTCCGAAGATTTCTCGGCCAGAGGCATTCCCTCCCACTTAGGGGGTTTGGTGAATGTTTGGGCTGGCAGAGGAGACCTCGTCCATGCTGCCGTCTCAGAGGGATTCATTTTCTGCTCTCGGAGGAATTAGGGCTGTGAAATCTGGAAGGTGAAAAACAAGACCCAGAAAGTCACGCAGGTAGCAGCAGCCCGGGGCCACCTGGGCAGACAGGGTAGACCAGATGGGGGTCCTGGGCGGCTCAGTCGGTTGGGCGTCTGACTTCGGCTCAGGTCATGGTCTCACCGTTCATGGGTTCGAGCCCTGCGTCGGGCTCTGTGCTGACAGCTCGGAGCCTGGAGCCTGCTTCGGATTCTGTGTCTCCCTCTCTCTGTGCCCCTCCCCTGCTCGTGCTCTGTCTCTCTCTGTCTCCGAAATAAACATTAAAAAAAGAAAAAAAAAAAAAAAAAAGGGTGGGCCAGAACCTTCCCCAAAGGCTCCCGGAAAAGGGAAAACTCTCGCTCGTGTGTGTGTGTGTGTGTGTGTGCGCGCGCACACGTGCGTGTTTCCCTGCAGCACCCGGTGCTGGTTTTACAGGGAGACAACATCTTCTACAAGAAGACAACAGTCAATATAAATCCAATTGGACATAATGACTGAATTTCTCTCCCCCCACCGAGATGGTGACAGTGATTTCTCAGACGCCTTTTAGTTACAGACAAGTTTCTGAACAGAATAATTAGGTTTGGGTCTTTGCAGCCTGCCCTATTGGACTATTGATTATACGCTAAAACCTCCCGCCCTGAGGATGTCTGGGTGCGCAGTCAGAATGGCGAGCGGGCAAAGACAGCTCTGGGCGGGGTGGGGGCAGGTGGGGGTGAGCCTCCACAGAGCTGCGTCCCCAATCTGTGCTCCCCCCCCACCCCCGCCGAGTCCTCTGCTGCTGAGGACCACCCGTGGGCACCCCCAGGATCAGACACCAGCTGCCCCAAACCATAAAGGTCCAGGGAGCAGAGTTCCAGTCTCCACTGCGCTGGCTTCACGCCCGTGTGACATCGGGCAAGGCGGTGTCCCTCTCTGGGTGTTTCCTTGTGTGGAAAGGGCAGCCCTCGGAGGCCCGGTCACCTCCAAGGCCCCTCCAGCCCTGACGTTCCATCCCAGCACTGCCAAGAAGAAATGGAATGAGGCCCACACACTTGAACCGTGTGAGTAATTTAAAACTTTCTGGCAGCCACATCCAAAGAAGAAGCAACAGGCGAAATTAGTTTTAATAATATATTTTATTTAACCCAGGGTATCTAGAATAGTATCGCTTCAGCATGGAGATAACACAGAAGTTATTATGAAACACTTTACAGTTTTTGTACTAAGCCTTCACAATTCAGTGTCTTTTATATAAGAAGGAGGTTAGAGAGGGAAGGGGGCAAACCATAAGAGACTCTTAAAAACTGAGAACAAACTGGGTTGACGGGGGGTGGGAAGGAGGGGAAAGTGGGCGATGGGCATTGAGGAGGGCACCTGTTGGGATGAGCACTGGGTGTTGTATGGAAACCAGTTTGACAATACATTTCGTATTTAAAAACAAATACAATATAAGTACTGACAGCACGTCTCAAGCCTGGTCGCGTTTAAGCACCCCAAGGCCACGTCCAGCTGGTCCATCTGCTGCCCAGCAGATGAGGAAACCGAGGCCCAGCTGGCTGGGGCAGAGTCGGCTCTGGCCCCAACGCTCCTCACCGGGCATCCGACGCTAGTCCTGTGGCCCCACTCTCTGCATAGCTCTGTGCAAGTTTCCTTGGAGAGACAGAGGAGGAAAAGATCACTTTCTTTGCTCTCAAGGAGTTAATGATCCTGGGGGGGGGGGATCATTATGAGCCCAGATGAACCTGGTGGCTCACTGCACCCTGGCAATGCTTTAGTGGGGAGCAGGCTCACAGGGCTTCATGTGTTCCTAGAAGCAGAAACCCAGGGAGGGTGGAGAGAGGACTTCAGCTGGGCTCTGGGGCCGAGAATATTTGGAATGAGGGATGAGGAAAACGTGAATAACGTCTGTGGCCGGGGCTTGGAGGGGCCGGTCCGATCCGAGCAGAGGGTGGGGGCGGGAGGGTGAGGTGGGGGAATTGCAGACGACCCATAAGCGCTAGGCACAAGGGTTTAGACAAGTATGAGGGAGCCATCTTAGGCTCTTGAGCTGGGGCAGGGCTCGTTGGAAGCTGTGGCTCACGGAGATCCGCTGGGTTCCTGAAGGATTGGAGGCAGCACCCGGCGCCAGGGAAGCCGGTCAGGGGGCTGCTGGAGCAGGAGTTGGTGATGGGGATTGGGGGCTAAGTGGGAAGAAGAGCCATTGCGTGGAATTGGAGGAAGCCTGTGCTGCGGCCGTGCTTTGATGGGGAAAGTGTGTTCGGCGTGATGACATCTTGGGCATTTTACTTCTTGCGGGGCTCCCTTACCCAAGGGCAGGAAGGTCATTCTAGGTGGATGGATCTGCCTAAGCAAAGTCTCGGAGTCAAGAACAACAGAGGTCGGGGGATCAGGGGGCCAGGATGGCTGCAGGGGAGGGGGCCTGGATGAGTCAATTACACGGGGCTCGAGTAAGCGGAGACAGCCATTCCTCGTGGCTTCATAAACTGGGCTTGTTGGTGAATCAGTGGCATGGTGAGAAAAAGGGCTTTCAAGTCAAACCAGGCAGGAGGAGACAGGGCTTCGACAGGTAGAAGAAGGTGACCGTGGTAAGGGGAGGGAGGCAAGGGGCCAGCCTGGGCGTAGCACGTACTGGGCGGGAGAGGAGACACCTGTCAGAGAAAGGGCCAGTTCAGTTAGTTACCCTCAGATGATCCGGGACCATGAGTCAGCCACCGCCTTCACTGAATACTTACTCTGTGCCAGGCAGAGGGGCTCTGGGGCGGGGAGGGGGGGTGATGTGGCGAGCAAGACACCAGAGGCCCTGACCTCAGCTTGCACGGAGGAGGATGCAAAAGTCAGACATGAATCACAGCCTCATTGAAACTGCAGTTATAGTCAAGTGCCAGGAATGATGGATTTAGGGACCTATCAGCATCGCTGGGGGTCATACGTGCAAGGGTCCGCGAGGACTTCCCCGAGAGGAAATACTTTTCCATCCATTTGCCTTTTCTTCTTTCAAAAGTTGATTTAGGATCCAGCAAGAGGAGACTTTGTTTAACACGACAGAACATTTCAAGACTTTAGTTACAGAAGAATGGCACATTATTCGCACTTGTATTTGGCTCTCCCTTTTACGCGTGTTGTTGGCAAGCAGAAAAATAAAAACTAGCGTGTGGCTAAAAGATAAAATAACTAAATTTCTATGGAATCCTTTAAAATGGGAGGTTTGGCTTATGTTAAAAGTCCATCCGTGTACTTTTAACTTACTTGTGTCTTGACCTGACACATAAAGGCTAAGGGGGAATTAAGTAGGACCCTCTAGGCCGCAGAAATGGCCTGAGCAAAGGCTCTGGGGTGAGAAGGAGCACAGGGTGTATGGACAGATGGGAGACTAGGAATGAGAAAGATAACCAGACAAAGAGGAAGAGGAAGAGTTTCTCAGGCAGAAGGAGGGGAGTGTGCAAAGGCCCTGAGGCAGAGAACCCACCTTGAGAAGAGCCCATTGGGGCTAGAGAGGGAAGGCAGGGCAGAGTGGCCTCAGTGGTATGGAGGCTGCATGGCCCAGAGTGGAGAGGGCCTTTCAGGCCAGGTGTCCTCAAGCTGCCATGCCGGGGCCCTCGGAACTCACAAAGGCACCTGAATCCATGTGAAAGCCTAGGCGAGTATGAGGGATTTTGATTTCGGATCAGAGGCAAGGGCAGCATGGCAGGTGAAAATGGAGGGAGTGGCTGAGGCTGGACAGGTGGGTCCCCTTGGGCCACATTGAAGATGTTTGACGCTGTCCCAAGTGCAAGGCCACTGAAGAGGTTTAGACCAGGAAGTGGCATGACCGCCCTGGTGTTTTGGGGCTCTCCCCAGCTGGTGGTGAGGGGAGTGGACTGTGGGAGGCCTGGGTGGCCGTGGAGGTGGCCACCCGCTGTGGTCCAAGTGAGCGTGGAAAATCAAAGCCTAAAGCTAATGAAACACTGCTCTTTGCAGCGGGCTGGCCCCTCTGCAGACTTCAATTACAGCGAATGTCCTCAGACAAGTTGGTGATTCTATTAAAGTGGCCAAACCTGGAGACCTGCATTTTACAGATAATGCTGCATGAAGCCAGTTAATTCGGTGATTGAATTATTAAGTTAGAGCATCTATGACTTAATTCGATCGGCAGTCGGCAAGGCATCCTTCAAGTAAATTGACGTTTACTTGGCCATTCCCTCCTCAGCCACAATAGGTTTGGTTAAATTTTAAACAGAAAATGTTCTTTTGCAGTATGCAGAAGGACACGGAAACAAATGGAAATGAAATGCATTGGTTCCCCATTGTAGCCTCATTATTTATATGTATGCTCAGCAACTGCTAGAGTTGGCTTGAAGAATCCACGTGCGCGCATGCACACACACACACACACACACACACACACACACGAGACTCTTAACTGTCTTAACTGAATGGGATGGATCCTGGCTGAGAGCTCTCTGTGAGCACTTGAAAAGAATAAAGCTTGCTATTGTTTAGGGTAAATAAATATCAATTAAGCCAAGGCGGTGGATGGTTTTGTTTTGATCTTGTATGTCTGCTGGGGTTTTTTTGTTTTTGTTTTGTTTTTTGTTTTTTGTCTAGATGCTCTACTGGCTGCTGAGAAAAAGGTGTTGAATCCCTCAATTATGATGGCGAAGTTGTCTTTTTTTCTCCCTTTAATTCTGTCTGGCTTTGTTTCCTATGTTTGGAAACTATTATTGGCTACGTACACGTATGATTGTCATGTCTTCCTCCTGCATTGATCGCTTTTACCATCACAAGAGCTCTTTCTTCCTACCTCGGTTTAAAGTTTTGTTTGGGAATCTACATGATCTGACATTAATTCGGTTAACCCAGGTGTCTGTGCTTACAGTTTGCATGGTATATTTTTCCATCTATTTACTTTGAATCCGTCTGTGTCTTTATATTTAAAGAGTATCTCTTACAGGCAACGTAGAGTTCAGACTATTTTTTAAAATCCATGGGGTGCCTGGGTGGCTCAGTGGGTTGAGCGACTGACTTTGGCTCAGGTCATGATCTCGCGGTCTGTGGGTTCGAGCCCCGCGTCGGGCTCTATGCTGACAGCTCGGAGCCTGGAGCCTGCTTCGGATTCTGTGTCTCCCCCTCTCTCTGCCCCTCCCCCGCTCATGCTCTGTCTCTCTCTGTCTCAGAAATAAATAAACATAAAAATTTTTAAAAAATCTATTCTGACAATTTCCGTCTTTTAATTGTAGTGTCCATTAACACTTAATGTAATCTTGGGTATGGCTGGATGTCATCTATCATTTTATTTATCGTTTTCTACTCGACTCCTTTGTGTCCCTCCTTTCCTGCCTTTTAAAATTATGTGACTACTTTCTAGAACTCCATTTAATTTTAATTTCCTGGTAGCTGTTGAGCTCTTCTCCTGTATATTTATTTTTTACGGTGATGGCTCTAGAGATGACAATATACATCCTTAACTTTTAACAGTCCATTAACAGTTAATGACACACCACTGCGTGTGACGCATAGAAGTCTAGCTACTTTGTAGCCTCATAACCACCCTCACCCTTTAAGTGACAGTCATTATAAGTAACACGTCTAAACATGTCCGAAATCCCTCAAGACCGTGTTATACCTTTCTTTCTTGGCACTGTTCTACTTTTAAACAGTTAAATGTTTCTTTTTTTTTTTTTTTAATTTTTTTTTTCAACGTTTATTTATTTTTGGGACAGAGAGAGACAGAGCATGAACGGGGGAGGGGCAGAGAGAGAGGGAGACACAGAATCGGAAACAGGCTCCAGGCTCCGAGCCATCAGCCCAGAGCCCGACGCGGGGCTCGAACTCACGGACCGCGAGATCGTGACCTGGCTGAAGTCGGAAGCTTAACCGACTGCGCCACCCAGGCGCCCCAACAGTTAAATGTTTCTAAAGGGAAAAGGTGAGTCGTTTGCATTTAGCCAGCTATTTTAATTCACCTTTCCCAAAGCTCTTCATTCTTTCCCGAAGATCTGGGTGTCCCTTCAGTCGGGCTTGAGACAGAGCACAGCCCTGACCGTCCCTGGGAGGCCAGGTCCACATGTGGTCCACACGTGGCCCATGTTCTCAGGACAGCCATCCCTGCACTGAAAGCCTTTGTCTTTTCCAGGCATCCACGGAAAGGAACGTGTGCACAGAGGACTGATCATCTGTCTCAGTTCTGTGCACACTGTGGTCATTGGTCCTTGCCAGGCCCCTTTCTGGGTTTATTTCTACTTCTTTCCACTTTCCCACCTCATCCCTGGTCCCCACGCCGGCCCCCCCCTCCCCCGAAAGGCACCCACGCCCCCTGCATAGCCTTGAATGGGAACGCAGCCCCAAAATATGCAGTGATGTTCCTGCACTTTTGATGAGCCAGCACGGAGTCATGTCAACAAACTTGCTCTTCTCTGCCCTCTCCTCCTTCAGGACTCAAGCCTTTGTGACTTCGGTGCGGACATGCTGGTAATCCTGTATGCCGCCTCTGATGGCTACGTGGTACTTGTCCCCCATTTCACTTATTTAGTCCCTAGCGATAGAAACCAGGATTGCCTCCAGCTGCGCATTGCTGCAGACGACACTGCGACGAGTAGCCCTGATCTTGCCCCTTCAGGGATTTCCCCGAGACACAGACAGGGAGACACGTTGTTGGATCAGAGGGTGCACGCCGACTTAATTCCACCAAGCGGTCCTGATCGTCCTCCAGAAGGGCTGTACGGTCCCCACCCTACCCCCAAGGTAAGAATCCCCGTTTCCTCACATCTTCACCCACAAATGGCAGTTACCACCTTCCTAATTGCTGCCAGGTTGATGGGTGTTGGGCTGTTTCTCACTGTGCTGTTTGATTGATCGGCATTCCTCTGATCACCGCTGTGCCTGAGTGTCTCCTCATGAGTGTGGTAGCCATTTGGGCTTCCCCTTCTATGAACTGCCTGTTCCACCCTGTGCCCGGCTCTCCACTGGGTACACCATCTCCTACCTCTACCCGTGTGTTAACGAGGACATCAGGTTTTGCTAGCTTCGGGACCATTGTGTCTCTTCGGGGTGCCTTTGTTCATTTCTGCTCTGACCAGTATTTGCCTTTCACAGTTTAATGCCCAGGAGATGTTTGTTTTCCTTAATTCCAAGTTCTCTCCTTGTGGGAGTACCTGAGAACTTTCCCCACGGACCACCTATCCCTTCCATGTCTTTATTCAGCACGGGCACTTTTCCAATGCCAGAGAACACCTTTTAAAAATTTCATTTCATTTTAATTTCAGTATAGTTAACAGTGTTATATTTAGGTTCGGGTGTCCAATATTCAACACTTCTATACATTACCCGGTCCTCATCACAAGTGCGCTCCTTAGTCCCCATATCCTATTTAATCCACCCCCCTTCGACCTGTAACCATCAGTTTGTTCTCTATAGTAAAGAGTTTGTTTCTTCGTTTGCTTCTCTCCTTCCTTCTCTTTTTTTCCCTTTGCTCATTTGTTTTGCTCCTTAAATTCCGCATATAAGTGAAATCACATGGTATTTGTTTTTCTCGGACTTATTTTGCTTGGCATTACGCTCTCTAGCTCCATCCATGTCATTGCAAAATGGCCAGATCTCGTTCTTTTTTATGGCTGAGTAATATTCCTACACACACACACACACACACACACACACCACCCTTCTTTATCTATTCACCAGTCAGTTGACACTTGGGCTGCTTCCATAATTTGGCTATTATAAATTATGCTGCCAGAAACATAGGGGTGCATGTATCCCCTTGAAGTATTATTTTTGAATTTGGGGGGTTATTACCCAGTGGTGCAATTCCTGGATCATGGGGTGGTTCTAGTTTTAACTTTTTGAGGCACCTCCATCCTGTCTTCTACATTGGCTGCACCAGCTTGCATTCCCACCCAAAGTTCAAGAGGGTCCTTTTCCTCCACCTCCTCGCCAACACCTGTTGTTTCTCGTGGTTTTTGAGTTTAGCCGTCCTGACAGGTGTGAGGTGACATCTCATTGTGGTTTTGCTTTGCATTCCCTGATGATGAGTGACGTTGGGCATCTTTTCACGGGTCTGCGTCCCATACCAGAGAACATTTTTTTAAAAATTTTTTTTCAACGTTTATTTATTTTTGGGACAGAGAGAGACAGAGCATGAACGGGGGAGGGGCAGAGAGAGAGGGAGACACAGAATTGGAAACAGGCTCCAGGCTCCGAGCCATCAGCCCAGAGACTGACGCGGGGCTCGAACCCACGGACCGCGAGATCGTGACCTGAGCTGAAGTCGGATGCTCAACCGACTGTGCCACCCAGGCGCCCCCATACCAGAGAACATTTAATGAGCGTGAACGTCTGCTGTGCAAGCCTCATCTCCCTGAGTCCCCACAACAATTCTGGGAGGGGGACCTTTTATCATGCTTGAGGGACAGATGAGAAATAAGGCACAAGGGATTTAGTAAATACCCAGAGTCATAGAACTTGTAAAAGTGACCCAGCCAGGATGTCATCGATAGCTTAGATTCAGGCTAGTTTATCTCAAATGATGCCTCTTTCCAATAGCTGCTATGTTCCTAGCAGCTCCCTATCATTCATGCCTTATCATTCCTAAATATTGAAATTCGCTGAAAAAAAGTCAACCTTTGTACCTTCCTACCCCCTATGTTTGAAAAGGGTGGGAGCAGGTGGAGGCAGGAGGCTCTGTGACCGAACACACCAGTCTGAGTTCCCTGGGGAGAACAAATGTGTTACTAGGGGGCTTTCTCAGAGCCTGCTCCTCAAGGAGTAGCCTGTGGGGGGCGGAGGGGAGAGGTTGGGATGGGGGAACAGAACCTTCCCCTTCTGGCAAAGGTGATTTCTCTCTGGTTCCCATGGCTCTGCATCAGAAGGGAACCCTGCCTGCTCCGTGCACATCCTCTTTACAGATATTTAATGAGATTTGGGAATCTCAGTGATGAGCAAAGAATGTCCCTTGTCCGGATACTTGGAGAGACAGAGATCATTGATCGTACTTATGGGAATATTGTTCCTCATGGATAGACAAGTTCTGGAGGAGGTAACAGTTCCGTGAGGGCTTAACAGAGAAGGAACTGTCTGTTGGTGGAGGTGGGGTCCACGAAAGGAGAGCTTTTCCTAGGAAGTGACATTAGGGCCGATAATGAAGTTTGAGGAGATAACTAGGGGAAGAAGAGGAAGAACTTCCCAGGCACAGGGAACAGTGCAAAGGCCCTGAGGCAGAGAAGCACTGAGAGGAACCAGTGTGGCTGAAGGGGAAGCCAGGTGCTAAGTGATTTAAGAGAAGGTTGTGGAGTCCCAAAGACCCAGAACAGATTGCACTTCCAAGGCTGGATCTTCGACCTGGAATGCCAGGACACTGGGTATATATGAAGGCTTCCTGAGTCATGGGAGACCCTCAATTTACACGATCAGGCTGAGACGGACCCAGGTGGAGGCAGGAGGGTACTCCTTTATCACCTCCTCTTTCAACCGTCTCCTGTCTCCCGCTGGCTCACCTCTCACCCCACCTGATTCTTACCACCTTACTGTATTACATTGTCCTGCGGCGTAAGAATGTCCATCCGGAAGCAATGTTAGTGTCTGTTTTATCAAAGGCTCCAAAAACCCCCACTCAACCATCTCACTCAGTCATGCATTTGGATTACATTTTTCCTTATTATGTTTAATAATTACCAAAATTCATATGTGCATGATGCCTTCATCATTTATATACTAATAATGATTGTTATAATAACATGATATTAAAGGCGATTTGAAAAATTAGAAACTTATGGCCATAAAAATATTTTTAAACTTTTTTAAATTTGAGAGTGCATGCGAGCAGGGGAGAGAGGCAGAAGGGGAGAGAGAGAGAGGGAGAGAGAGAGGGCGAATCTTAAGCAGGCTCCGTGCTCAGCCCCCAGCCTGATGCAGGGCTCGATCCCATGACCCTGGGATCATGATCTGAGCTGAAATCAAGAGTCTGACACTCAACTGACTGAGCGACCCAGGCGCCCCCCCCCCGCAAATTTTTTAAAGCTAATGCATACTCATAATTTGTTACAGTTCATTTAATAGACAAGGTAGTGAATTAAGACGTTAAGTGATAAAATCATTACAGTTGGAGAAAAGTCTGTTGAAAAGGAATGAAATATTTGAAGGCATAAAGAATATAATGTAAATTTTTTGACTGTTGAAGGAAACTTCATTGTATTTTTAAATTTTTTTTTTCAACGTTTATTTACTTTTGGGGCAGAGAGAGACAGAGCACGAACGGGGGAGGGGCAGAGAGAGAGGGAGACACAGAATCGGAAACAGGCTCCAGGCTCTGAGCCATCAGCCCAGAGCCTGACGTGGGGCTCGAACTCACAGACTGCGAGATCGTGACCTGGCTGAAGTCAGACGCTTAACCAACTGCGCCACCCAGGCGCCCCGTGTATTTTTAAGTATAAAAGGTGGTTTTTGCATCCGTGTACCATTTATGCTTTATCGGGTACATTTAATTTTGTTTAATGTTTGTTTATTTTTTTTTAAATTTTTTTTTCAACGTTTATTTATTTTTGGGACAGAGAGAGACAGAGCATGAACGGGGGAGGGGCAGAGAGAGAGGGAGACACAGAATCGGAAACAGGCTCCAGGCTCTGAGCCATCAGCCCAGAGCCCGACGCGGGGCTCGAACTCCCGGACCGCGAGATCGTGACCTGGCTGAAGTCGGACGCTTAACCGACTGCGCCACCCAGGCGCCCCTAATGTTTGTTTATTTTTGAGAGACAAAGAGAACACGAGCAGGGGAGGGGAGAGAGAGAGGGAGACATAAAATCTGAAGCAGAATCCAAGCAGGCTCCAGGCTCTGAGCTGTCAGCCCAGGGCCCGAGGTGGGGCTCAAACCCACGAACTGTGCATGAGACCGTGACCTGAGCCGAAGTCGGACGCTAGACCGACCGAACCACCCAGGCGCCCCTTCCATCTGGTACATTTAAATGAGAGTTACGACGGTTTATAAGGTCAATATATACAATATAACCCAAACCATTTAAATTTATTAAAAAAAAAACATTTTAGATTCCAACTCAGATATGTGGTGGGGCATACATATTTTTAGAGGATTCTTTCGTGGGTATCCACAAAAGTTTGGAGACTGGTATTGCAGGTGTGGTGGCCGAGATCGAAGGGAGGAAACAGAGACAGTAGCATTTTCCCCAGTGCCAGATGCCTCCAGCCAGCTGGGCCGGAGTCGGTGTGCCCTCCTGTGTTCGCCTGTGTGGACGACACTGCCAGCGGAAGGTACAGGCACCCCCAGAACAGCGATTTTCCTCGCTTACACCATTACTGTCTCCCCAGCATCAACCATAGTGCCTGGCACGTAGTAAGTGCTCAATAAATACTTATCGGATGCATGAATGGCAGACGCACCAAGCTCTCCCTTTGTGCGGGGTCCTGCGTTCAGGGATTCCCATTTAATCTTCACCACACCCCTGCACCCGGCCCAGTTAGTGTCCCCATTTTAAAGATGAGGAAACCGAGGCACAGAGAAGATAAATAACTTGCCCAAGGCCACCTATCAGGGAAGTAGCAGAATGGGAGCCGGGCATCCTTGTAAGGGCCCTTAACCGTGACACCTCAGATTCTCTGGGCTCTGAAACTCCAGGCGCTTTCCTGAGTGTGATACTCCATGAGCGTGATAGCCTTCACAGCCATCTCCGCGGCTCCCTGCCATCTGCTCTCTCCTCCTAAGTGGTTTTCCTTCTCTCTCTGTTTAATATTTAAGGTGACACATCCTGGGACATCCCGGAGTCCCCATGTTACTGACCTACTTACTTATCCAACCATCTTTCTCACACATCAGGGGCAGCAGTGGGAAGCATGGGGGGCGCGCCGAAGGGAGGAGGGGAGAGGGCGGGGAGCACCACTCATCACCCTCTGCTGTGAGCAGCCTCCAGCTGACAAGAAGCCAAGATTAATAAAACAAGGCCGGGCTCCGCTGCTAGGAGGCCGCAGCAGGGTAACATCGATTCGAAGTGGCTTTCCAGGGAAACGGCTCCGGTTCCTCCCACCCCCTAGGAGGACCTCCAAAGGTCCAGCTACGTCAGGGGGACATCTGTTTGTTTCTCAAAGGTGGGTTCTTACCCCTGGCAAGTGAGGATTACAGCTGCCCATCACCCCCCAGCAGGCACCGTGCCTGTCTTGACCAGACTCCGTGGGCACCGTGCACAGTAGAGGACTGCAGCACACAGGGTCTGGGCCAGCTGCCTCCTCAGTCCTTTTACTGAAAGGCCTCGCACTTTCCTGGTCTCTAGTGTCCTCTGTCCAGGGTGACATACTCCTGGTGGCCCCAGAGGCCCAGGTCTGCTGCTCCTACTTCCTGAGTCCTAGGCTCCACGGCCTGGGGTCTTCACATCCTCCCACTGGGGGTGGGGTGGGGAGCGGTGACACTGAGAGGTGTCCCCTTTCTCCCTGTTTCCACATCTCCTACTCGAGGGTACCCAAAGGCTCACGGTGACAACCTGCATCCTGCTCCAGGGGTGGGCGAGCGCGGGAGCCACGGGGTGCTGAGTGGCTTCCCTCCCAGAGATCTGTCCCTGGCTCCCAACACCCTCTGACCCCCTTCCCTGGCACTCTCATCCATCAGCCTTCAGGTCCTCACGGCCAAGCTCAGGGGCACGAGGCTCAAAGAGCAGCTGCAGTCAGCCCCTACCTGGGACCAGGTGAAAGCACTCATCCCCGACTCCTCATCTTGGCCGCTGACCTTAACCCCAGGACTCTTAACGTCCCGCTGTGGGGGCCCTGACTTCTTCCCTTGGCGCCCCCCTCCTTCCCCTCCCCCCCCCCCCCCCCCCCCCCCCCCCCCGGCGGCTCCGGATGGGGCACCGTCGGTGGAGCCGGATGGGGCGCCGTCGGTCGGGGCGGAGAGCCGGGTAGGCCGGCGCTGGTCCGGGCGGGGGGCTGAGGCCGGGGCTGGAAGGTGACGCCCTCCCACCCCCGTCGGCCGTGACGTCAGAGCCGGACCGGCTAAAGCGAGCGGCGGCGGCGCGGGGCGTTGGGGTGGAGACCGCTACCCGGAGCCGAGAGGACGGACGGAGCCCACGGAGCAGGGCAGGCGACCCCGAGGTAACGCGGGACCCGGTGCGGGGACAGCGGGGGCCGGCGGAGGGCGGGGAAGAACCCCAGGGGCGGGAGGGTCTCCGTCTCCGGGGCGGCCGGGGGGCGCCGGGGCGCAGGACGCACGGGGCGCGGGGGCCCGCGGCGCCTTCGGAGCGCTCGGTGGCAGGAGTGGGACCTCGAGGGCGGCGGAGAGCGGGACCGCCCCCCGCCGGCCCCGGGTTGGGGGGGCCCCGACGCCGCTCGCGGGCGGCCAGGATCCGGAGCGCAGGTGCCCCCGAGAACGCGCCCGCCGCAGGTGAACCGAGGCTGGGACGCCCGTGCGCGCGGCCCCGGGACCGTTCCTTCCGCCCCGCTGAGGTCGGGGCGTTGCGGGCGCTGGGAGTCCCCGGCACCCGCCGCGGCCCCTCACCGCGCGCCGCGCCCGCAGCCCGGCCTCGGAGCCATGGCCCTGAGCGAGCTGGCGCTGCTCCGCCGGCTGCTGGAGAGCCGCCACTCACGGAAGCTCATCCTGTTCATCGTGTTCCTCGCGCTGCTGCTGGACAACATGCTGCTCACGGTCGTGGGTACGTTCGCACCGGCCGGCCCGGCCCCGCTCCCCGGGTGCCCCTTCCCTGGGGGCTCCACCTACCCGAGCGCGCCCCCCGCGAAAGTTGCAGAACACGCTTTGCAAAAAAAAAAAAAAAAAAAAAAAAAAAAAAATGCATCCCCTTCCACCCCCGAGTCTGCCGCGCTAGGCGACTCGCAGCCGCGTTTTGTGGCTTCGTTTTCCTGGTGGTCAGGTCAAAAAAATGTGACATCTGTTAAGACCCAGAACTTGTGTTTCCTCCTGATAATTTCCTGCTTCCCGCCCCCAGCCTGCTTTGACCGCGATGAAAAAGATTTCTACTACGAACTGGCAATTCCCAGGGTTCCAGATCACGTTACAATAGTTACTATGCTAACCAGCAAGGTGGGCTGACAGTTTGGCTTAACATTTAAAGGAGCAAGTCAATCTCTCTCCCCGGAAAAAAGGAAGTGACATTTAAATATATTGTATCGGTGCATGGCTCGAGATGGAAACATTGTAGGACCTTTTCCAGAACAGTTTGAACCGTGTTGGTTTTAGTCTTTTTCCTGTAATGGATTTTTGAGAGGCGAATTAAAATCCAGGTCTCTTAATTAGCCCTCTTAACAGCAAAGCATTTGGTATGCTTTTCCTTAAAAATGCCCACAGTTTTAGGGGTGCCTGGGTGGCTCAGTCGGTTAAACATCTGACTTCAGCTCAGGTCATGATCTCATGGTTTATGAGTTCAAGCCCCCACGTCAGGCTCTGTGCTGACAGCTGGAGCCTGGAGACTGCTTGGGATTCTGTGTCTCCCTCTCTCTCTGCCCCTACCCTGCTTGTGGTCTCTGTCTCTCATAAATGAATAAATGTTAAAAAAAAAAAATTAAATGCCCGCAGTTTTAATGAGTAATTCTTTTTTTAGTTTGTATTCTCCGGGTGGGTTATTTCCCTCCTCTCATGGGTTCCCACCTGCAGGATTATCGGGATTATCAGAGTGATAGGGCTCATCTGACTTCAGAACAGCCTCGCTTCTTCTTTGTGTTGAGTGCTCTGTCAGCAGGTGCCCACAGGTGCTTTAACATCCGTTTTTCTTTGCCTGGGTGGAAGTCTCCGGAATTTCTACATCTTCCGGGTTGGCCGAAAAATCGCAGACTCCCACTCAGGTAACAGAAAGATGAAGTGGGCCTGTCGCAGAATCTCCAAATCGTTCCTTCTCCTGTGGGTTTATTTTTCCCTGAGACACATAATGAAATTTAGGTTTCTGTTTCCTCGATTCATTCGTTTGAAGGTCTGAGTCCCTCCCTGAGGAGCTCTCGTTGATCCCAGGTCGGCCCCGAGCAGAATTCAGACCACATTTTCCTTTCCTAAAATATTCCTGTAAGGGAGCCCTGTAATGAGAAACCCCACAAAGGACAAGAATCCGGGGCAGGTCACTTCTGCACAGTCACCGGCCCTGAGGGCAGACGGAGCGCTCCCAGCCTCCCGGGGCTCTGCTCTCTCTGGCCAGAGCTCAGCGCTGTGAGATTATCCCGGGGTCCAGGCAGGGGTGTCGTCGCAGGGGCAGACCTCTCTGGGCCTCGTTTGGCATTTGACGCGACTGTAGTTTTGCTGTCGTTTGTCCTGATGACAGGTGGTTTCCGTGCAGTCCTGACCTTCTTATTCTGCTTTTGTCCCCAGTTCCTATCATCCCGAGTTACTTGTACAGCATTAATCACGAGAAAAATGCCTCAGAAGTCCAGACCGCCAAGCCAGTGCTCACGGCGTCTACCTCGGGCCGCTTCCAGAACATCTTCTCTTATTACGACAACACCACCATGGTCACCGGGAATAGCACCGGAGAGCTACAGCGGGGACCACCGCCTGCGGCCAGCACCCAGCACACGGTGACGAACACGTCCGCCGCGCCTTCTGACTGTCCCAGCGAAAACAAAGACCTCCTGAATGAAAACGTTCAAGTTGGTCTGCTGTTTGCCTCTAAGGCCACCATCCAGCTCCTCACCAACCCCTTCATAGGACTGTTGACCAACAGGTAGGTTCCGTTATTTTGGCCAAGGAGGCTTCTATTCACGTCCTTCCCAGGTCATTGCTCTTTGGGATTCTGTTTCTCCTTCATTTATCAGCGTGCCGAAAACCAGTGGTGGGCGAGCTGGGGGAAACCCGATCTCCTTCTTTGGGGTTTCTTTCCTTCATCGTGATTTCCCACGTGTTCAGCCTTTTTTGTTGCCCCCCCCACTCCTGCTCAGAAAGTAAGGAAATACTAAAACAGAATAAAGAGGCCCTCCCCGGGTGGGAGCACGTTGATTCTGTCCAAATGCTGTGTCGCGTTAGTACATTTGTCAGCCTTGCCCTTGGGCGGCAGGAACTGACTCTGCAGCCGCCGTGGCATCATCGTTGGGCTCTGTGTGTCACCGGCCTTTGTGTTTTCTTCTTCCTCTGGCCGTCCGCTTCCTTCTAGAAAGCCAAGGTGGTTTGCTTTAGTGCTGGTGTGGGGAAGGGTCAAGACGGCCGGGGAGAGAGGGGGGAAGACCAGTAATCCTGCTGCAAACATGGACCCCTAAGCTCACGCCGAGGCCACAGCATGTAATGAGCCCCCTTGCCGGTTACTCAGCTGTGTCCACACGCACAAAGAGGAGCGTATCGAGCCTGTTTTCTGGATCAGTCAAACCAGCCGCTAATGCCCCCAGATAACGCCCAAACTAGCTTTATTTTCATCTGGATGCTCTGGATGTTTTGGGGGGGGGACCCGCCTCCTCTTGAATAATTGTTCCCGTCTCCACTGTCGGTGGCCATCCGGCAAGTATCCTTCCGCAGCCCAGCTGGCCTAGCTCTGCCTGGTACGGCAGGGGCTGGAAAGCACAGGGCAGGGCACTTGCAGAGAAAGGGAGAGGGCAATCCCTGAAGGTGTCAGCTGCGAAGAGCTGGTACAGTATGAGTGGTGGGGGCAGACTGCCATATAAACGTTGTAGCCTGAAAGGCAGCAATGCAAACAAACCAAGAAACAGTAGAGAGGGGAGTGCCTGGAATCCTACTTGTGAACCAGGCCCAGACGCATGAGCAGAGACCAAGATTATAGCCGGAAAAGAGAACGTAGAAGGGTGGGCTGAATAAGGAAGGCGGGGCAAGTGGGGACGGGGCCGGGCAAGGCTATAAGAGGCCCTGAGTGCCAGGCAGAGAGAGGAGGGGGTTTTGTTGGTGTGTGTGGGGGGGGATGGGGGGTGCACTTGAGAGCCACTAGAGGTTCCAAAGCCACGTTGGAGTCCGTGAACCAAGCACGGTTTTCAGTAGGTCAACCTGTGCAAGCTGGGATCAGGGCCATCCCTACGTTTCTTTGGCCTGGATTAGGGCGTGCGGGCCCAGCTCCGCAATCTGCGGGGCTCTTTGTTCAGATACAAAGTGTTTCGAGATTGTAACAACAGAGCGTTAAAGCAAGCACGGCGCTCTTGGGAGAGCAGGGGCCAGCTCTGGGGCGGGGCAGAGGAGGTCTGCGGTGGTGCAGAGGCTTAGACAGCTCTGACCTCCCCCGCGCCCCCCCCCCCCTCCCGCCCCGGCACAAGCCGCCCTCGGACACACACACAGGGTGCTGGTCACATACTCACGGCCATTTGGAGGGAAGCACGTTTTAAGCTTCCGCAGTTTGTTTCTCTGGACTGGGTAGTGCCATTGAATAAATTTGAACAGTGCCAAGCTGTGTCCAGCCCTCCTGTGTCCAGCAATAGTATGAATTTGCCACATAAAACACGCTAGGCAAATCCGCCTCGCAAGGACAGGTGCTCTGCAAGGCCACCCAGAAACACTGTCCGCCAGGTGCCGTTTCCCTCTGTTCTTCGGCAGGAAAACCAAACAGACCTTGGTAGTCGTGGGGTTGTTTTTCTTTCTTTCCTCAGACCTTAAGAGTGCTTCTTTAACATGCATCTGGTGTAATTACAGAAAATGTCTCCGGGTTTTGTATTCTCAGAGAGCAAACAGCTCAAATCCTATATGGGGAAAATTGAGGACACGACTGTCATAATGTCTTGCCAATCACTTGGGCACGAATATTCTTAGCTGTACGGTGTAATGCAGTACTTAGAAACTCAGCCGAAATGGTGTGTTCCAGTCTTCCAAATGCAAATGTGAAAAGCTTTTTTAAAAACCCTATTCTTGTTCTTAATGCTTTGCTTATGCCATGGGGAAGAAGCTTGTTTAAAGCCGGTGAGACTGTTTGCCTATTAAATATTCCAAATGCTTTGATGTTGTAGCTACCCAAGACCCCTGTTTCGGGCTTAAAAAAAAAAAAAGAATTCCAAGAGAAACCTAATTTTGTTTTGTGATCTGTGAAATTCAGTTTATTCTTGTTTTTTTTATTTTTTTAATTTAAAAAAAATTTTTTTTACATTTATTTATTTTTGAGAAACAGCGAGACAAAGTGTGAGCGGGGGAGGGGCAGAGGGAGCAGGAGACACAGAATCAGAAGCAGGCTCCAGGCTCCGAGCTGTCAGCACAGAGCCCGACGCGGGGCTCGAACCCAGGAATCGTGAGATCATGACCCGAGCCGAAGTCGGACGCTCAACCGACTGAGCCACCCAGGTGCCCCAGAGCATGAGATGGGGAGAGGAGCAGAGGGAGACGGAAAGAGAGAGAATTTTAAGCAGGTTCCACGCTCAGTGCGGAGCCCAAGTGTGGGGCTCTGTCTCATGACCCTGGGATCATGACCCGAGCCAAAATCAAGAGTCAGACCGTCAACTGACTGAGCCACCCAGGCGCCCCAATTCTATTCTTATGATGGGTAGTCCACTTTGCAATTGAGCTAGAGCAAAATTTTAATCCCTACCTGGTTCCCCGCCGCTACCCGGCAGATTTAAAATCCCTCCTGTGGCACTGCCTTGTAATGTGGAAATGCAGACGAATTGTCACATTGGTGTTGTAGCATGAATTCTGTTGTTCCTTCACAATGATCATGATTTGTGTATTTTCCAAGCCCAGTAGACATGGATTTAGGGGACTTGCAGCAGTCTGGGCTCTCGGCAGCTCTGCTCAGGGGAGCGATGCATCCCGCTTTCCTTTACAGAACTTGCCCTTCTGAGCCGCCGCAAATAGTCTTTTGATGTAATTTGTGCCAATCGCATCTTCAATGATGAACGAGATGTGTGTGACTCACATTTTCGGCGTTGCAAACAAGTGTTTTTAAAACAGCACTTTGGGGCGCCTGGGTGGCGCAGTCGGTTAAGCGTCCGACTTCAGCCAGGTCACGATCTCGCGGTCCGGGAGTTCGAGCCCCGCGTCGGGCTCTGGGCTGATGGCTCACAGCCTGGAGCCTGTTTCCGATTCTGTGTCTCCCTCTCTCTCTGCCCCTCCCCCGTTCATGCTCTGTCTCTCTCTGTCCCAAAAATAAATAAACGTTAAAAAAAAAAAATTTTAAAACAGCACTTTACAGTTGGTTAATGTGTTTCTGATTAAAGAAGGAGTTAAAAAGACGGGGCATCAGAGCCTGAAGAGGAGGCTGAGTGAGGGCTTTGGGGCCAGTCCTGCCACCTTCTAGGCGGAGGAGTTTGCCGCATGGGAAGAGAAAGGGACTGCCCCTGGCGACAGACAGCAGGACTAAAGCCAGTGTCCAGACTCACTCTGTCTGGGTGACTTCCTTCCTTCCTATTCTTTCCACCTGCTTAAGTGTTGTAGTTTTGACATTGAGCTACTCAGAATCAACAGTGCAAGTCAAAAATCTGTTCTTCTTGTATCCGTTTGGGCTCTCTCTGATTGTACCAGGCGGAGCTAGTGGAAGCCCAAATAGTTGATTGCTACTTTGAATCAGCAGGCAGGGAGTTTAGAAACAGACCAGCCTGGTTTTTTTGGACGGGGCCCCTCCCTCATGTCTCCAGCCCCAGAAAAATATCTTTTTCCAGCCCCTGGTATGATCTCGCCCAGCTTGCCACCCTCTGCAGCGCTTCTGACAGAGGGGAAAAGACATCCCCAAAGACTGGGGGAGCTACCGAGAGGCTCGGCTGAAGGCCACTCCTCTCTAGAGCCTCGTGCTGCAAGCGGGACCCCCTCATCACGTGCGTCCCAGCCCGGACCCTCCTATTCGTGGTCAAGAGGCTGTTGCATGAGAAGCAAGCTGCCGGTCTGTTGTTTGACATACTGGGTAAGAGCTCTCGTGCCAAACCCTGCAAGTAAGAAATGACAATCCGTGAGAAATGTTTTGGGTGTTCATTGGGCTGCCCGTATGGACACAGGCAATTCTTGATTTCACTTGGTCTCCGGTACCGTGGTTTTGCTCTAAAACACGTGACCAGAGACGGAGCCAACTTGATTTTGGCAAGTGTAGCAATCCCATACCCAACAACACACTTTGCAAAGCCTGCAGGTGCCTTGGTTGACTTGATTTTTATTTAATTAATTACTTTATTTAGAGGCTTGTGTGACTTATTTTATAATTCCGGTCTACTCATTTCACGATTGCCGCTGTGTGTTAAGAGATCTCTTACCGTCTGCCCCGCGAGTGGATTTCAGGGGTATGCAGACCTAGGCAGGGATTCAGGCAGGTCAACGATATTAAAAGCACCTTGGCGTCTCTCTCCGTAAACCTGCCTAAGAACGTGGCCCTGTGGTCTCCACTTGTTTAACATGGGGCTTCTACAGTAGTTGCCTTTTGAGAACCAAAAGCTATTCCGGACGCGCTGGCCCCAGGGCTGGGGAAAGAGTTAACCGCGGGTGCTGGGGGACAGCTCCCTCGGCTTCCTCCTTAGCTCGTCATTGTCTCAGTGGTCTGCTTTTTATCAAGCCAGCATCAGTGGCTTAATTTATTTCCATAGTTACCTAGTATATTTGAGAGCCCGTTATTTCTCGTCACAAATCTTAGCTAACATCTGAATGACAAGAAGGAAGCCACAGGGCATGAAGTCTCTACAGAACGTTCGGTGTAATGGTTTTTTTTTTTTTTTTTTCTTTAGCCTCAGCCAGTTGGTCTGAAGTGAGCTTTGTGGGAATGAGCAGTGACCTTTTCAGTTTCTCCGTGGACGGGGAAACCAGCCCTTCTGGAAAGGGCTCTCCCATCCTAGATGTTGTTAGGATGGTGTTGTTAGGATATCTTGGCTTCTCCAGCTCAGAGAAGCAGCCAGTGGAATCAGGTGTTTCTAACGGGAGCAGAGCCGCCCCCCCACCCCCCAACTTGTTCCCTGTGTCAGGGAACGGGGGTCCTACCCACGGAAGTAAGAAGTTCATGGCTCACGTAACTCCCTGCCTGCACCTAATAGCTGAAAAAGACAGACCTAAGGACTAAACCTAAGAATGTTGTTTTACTTACGAACGACAGTCCGCTTCCTGGTACGTCTTAGCACAGGAATCATTCCATTTACTAACGTTCACCTCCTGTACCGCCTTTTAGAAGGTAATCAAGAAGGGAGATGCCTCCTCTCGTCCCTTCTGGATCCCCCACTTTGTGTCCTTGCTGTTGTCCTTTCCCAGGGCAGAGGGAGCCTGGGTTTTAACAGGCCTGAGAATGGAGCTTTGCAGTAGGCTCTATGGCAAAGATAAACTAATTATTAAAGACAAAAGTATTGATTTTCGGTGACGATTTAGGGAATATGGAGTTTCTCCACTGGTGTGTAGGTGTATATAATGATCATGACTTTTATCGCTTGGCACTTTTGTCTAGGGATTCGATACCTGACTTTTTGTCTTATTCCAATTAGATTAACTGCTCCCTGATGCTCTATCGAGGATGACCGTGGGCTGGGATGACGCATAAGGGGATAGTAACGGGATATTTCGTTAAAGGTTTGCTGCCTCAGATCTAGCTCTGCTTAGCACGGGGACGAGAGGCTGACTCAGATGTTTATGACTAATGTCAGCTGAGTCTCTGTCCACTTAGGAGACATCGTGGGGAAAGAGGAAGGGCGCTGGTGATCTGCCCATCTCTCAGGGACCCTGGGGCATTAGACAACTTTCCTTCGGAGGTGGGTGTTCAGGGAGCCAGAAGAATTCGAGGGTGGGGGAGTCCGGGATCTGCCTGTTGCACCGTCTTGCCTTGAGGCTGAGCCCCGGGGAAAGGTGCTTCCGGCGGTATGCACAGCGGTCAGCTTGCGCTGCGACCGTGGCTGAACCACTGGATCTCTGAACCTCTGCTCTCTCATCCAGCATGAGGGTTTGGACTGGCCAGCCTTTGAGTTTGCCATTTGGTTATTCCATACATGCTTTATTAAAATCCGCCCCCCCCCCCACAACAGTAGCTGTGGTGTTTTTATTTATTTTTTATTTTTATTTTATTAAATTTTTTTTAACGTTTATTTATTTTTGAGACAGAGACAGAGCATGAGCAGGGGAGGGTCAGAGAGAGAGGGAGACACAGAATCCAAAGCAGGCTCCGGGCTCTGAGCGGTCAGCACAGAGCCTGACGTGGGGCTTGAACTCATGAACCGTGAGATCATGACCTGAGCCGAAGTCGGACGCTTAACCCACTGAGCCACCCAGGCGTCCCAGCTGCGGTGTTTTTAAAGAAAACACAGCACCTAGGCTTGGTGGAAAGAATCCTATGTAAGCACCTGTCTCTGTGGGTACAGAGCCAGCTGGTGTTAAATGAAACGTGGACCATCCATTCTCACTGGGTGGGGAGCCTGTGCTCCTGTAACGGGCATCCCCACCAAAGCGTGTGCTGGCAGGAGCCGGCACACCCTAGGCACTCAAGATGTGCCCATTACCCTGAATCGGGGGCACGTTACATAAGTTTCCTAGCCCTCATTGTAGCCATCCAAAAAATGGGGATAATGCCACGATCTCACGGAGCTGCGGTGGGAATCACAAGTGACCCGCTCGCTAACCCCCTACTTATGGTCTTGGGGAATACCAGAGTCTCCTGGTAAGAGGAAGCTACTCCAGATGTGTCCTGCCAGGTGACCTTGGCCGGTTGATCAGGCTGCAGACTGAGCATAGTTTCACTGGTATTCCAACAGCTTTGACAAAATACTGTTTTCCAAGTAGTATGTTGAAAGGGGGTGAGAAGCCTTTTATTCCAGGGCCGCTACAAATATTGCCATATTCCAGTCCCCCACCCTCACCCCCAAGATGTGCAGGAGCTGTGGAGAAGAATAAACTGCTCGTGGGTTCTCCTCACTGAGTCGCCTGGAAGTTTCTTTGTTCAGCCTCTGGTAGTGCTGTGGAGGATGTGGTGTTGTGAATGGGGTTCTTTTGCCCGACCGAATAAAGAGCACAGACCAGTCGGCTGCAGGTTAGTCCAGATTAGAGAAGCTACCGTTTGAAGGCGATCTGAACTGCAGTTCAACCCTGGTATCTTTCCTGGTTTGCCTGATGGGCTCTGAGCCCGGACTGGTGAATTACAAGTTCACCTCAGGTCATTGTGGGGGAATTTATGCTCGGGATTGTGAAGGGAGAGCTGTCTGGGAATCTGACATGATTTCCATTTGCTACTTGTATTTTTGCTACTTAGTTTCTGAAGGGCAAGAAGCAGTTTAAAAGAGTAGGACTAGGATCTTTTAGAAAGGTTCTATTTAAAGCCGTATTCGTCCTACTGGGGAGGGGTGGTGAAGTGTGTAGGAAAGAGCCCCGGACTGTACAGGGTGACCGCAAATGAAATTAGCCCTAGGACATTTGACAAGTCCCTTTTTTGTGCCTCAGTTTTCTCATCTGTAAAGTGGGGAGGTGGTCATCTGCCCTTACCAAAATCATTGAGCTGAAGGGTGTAAGTACTTGGAGAGTTGAATGTAACTTTATTTTTTGAAAAACATTTTTAAAGTTTATTTGAGAGAGAGAGAGAGCGTGTGAGCGCCTGAGCAGGGGAAGGGAAGAAAGAGAATCCCAAGCAGGCTCCGTGCTGTCAGTGTAGAGCCTGATGTGGGGCTTGATCTCACGAACCTTGAGGTCACGACCTGAGCTGAAACCAAGAGTCGGACGCTTAACCAACTGAGCCGCCCAGGCGCCCCCAGTGCGATTTTAAAAGAAGGTATTGTCTCCGTGATTTTTCAGTTGAGCCTGGAATGCAAGAGCCCTTCCAGGCTGAGTGACTGGGACTCAAGACTTCCTTGGTCCTCATTTGGTTCCTTCTGTGACCCACAGGGTCTAGGGCTGGAGGAAAATGAAGCCTGGAGAGGCTCTGGGCTGCTCTGGGTTGACACGCACCAGCTGGAAGGCAGTAACTCAGCCGGTGTCAGCCCCCTCCCTCCCAGGGTCCTAGGGGCCAGGAGGCCGCCTTCGCTCTCCTGTCCCATCTGTACGTCAGGAGCCAAGCAGCCCGCTTATTGTGCGGGAACAGAGAGGAAAGAAGGAAGAGCAGAGGGAAGGGAGGAAACAGTTTCTGAAGCACCTTCTGTGTCCCAGGTGCCCGGTAGCAGTTTATCATCCACATCTCCCTGTTCCCTCACTCCGGTGCTGGGAGGTGGCCAGTGGTCTCTCCATGGGGCTGAGGGAGGCTTGCTTGGCTTATGTGTCCGGCCAGGGGTACGACGCCCAGAAGGCCAGGGTCTCCCCACCAACCCCGTCCACCTGATGGCCGAGCCCTGTACGCACAGCGGCTCTTTCAGAGCGGTTGCGATGTTGAATTTTTGCGCTGGCCGCAAGGCCCATTTTTCTAGGCTGGCCTCGTTGGGGTCAGAGTGAAGACAGACTTGAAGACTTCCTTGCGCCCTGATGCTCTCCGATATAGTGTCATCGTCCCTGCTGCCATTTGAATCATTTGATGACCTTTTACCAGAATCATTTGATTGCCTTTGTCCCTTTGGAGAAGCACTAGCAAAGACCGTAATGAGAGATTTAAAAAAAAAAAAAAAAAAAAAGATGGAAACGGGGACTGTGTATTTTAGACGTGTTCTGGATTACTTGCCAATACTGTGTTAACATTTATCCCAGAGAAACCTCTGTGCAGAGTGGCAGTGCTTGAATGGCTTCACGTTGCTCCAAGACAGTCAAACACAAAAAGGTCACACAGGAAGCCCCGAGTCCACGAATTTTGAGAAAAGTCTACCAAGCCCTTATCCGCCTGACCCCAAAGGGTAGGCAGGAGAGGCTCCGCCTAAAGCCTTAAAAAAATACAAAGCCGTCACCAAATGCTCCCCGTGGTTCTGTTTTGCAGAATTGGCTACCCAATTCCAATGTTTGCGGGATTCTGCATCATGTTCGTGTCCACCATTAGTAAGTGTCTGATGTTTGCCTTCGGCCTGGGGGTCATGGGGTGGGCTCTGAGGACCACACACGGGGAATTGAGGACACAGCCCCGGGGTGGGGGGTTTGTGCGTTGGTAAAGGTTGCAGAAGGGTGGGGGGGGGGTGATAGAGCTGTCGGTGGTACAGAAGCACGGTGTGGTTAGCGTGGAGATGCGCCGTCGGGGTAAGGGATGGCTTCCGAGGGCCCACGTGAGCAGGGCGGCCACGGCACCAGGCTGGCACTGATGCGTGGCCGGGCCCGTCCCTTGGCAGTGTTCGCCTTCTCCAGCAGCTACGCCTTCCTGCTGATCGCCAGGTCGCTGCAGGGCATCGGGTCCTCCTGCTCGTCTGTAGCTGGTAGGTGTGCAAATACCTGAGGCAGCCGTTCCCTGGGGGGTGTCAGTCCGTTGAGGAGGCCGCCAGCCTTGCCCTGGCTGGCCAGCCCCTTGTAGAATTAGCTGGAAGAATGTGGGGAATCGAGGTGTCAGTCGTGGTGCCTGGGGAGGGGTTCTTAGGAAGGGCACTGCTTTTTTCCTTTGGGTTCTGCTTGGTCTTACCTTTCTGTGAATCTGACGGGTTTGGGAGATCACAAGTCTGGGCCCGAGAGGGCAGGCGAGTCACAGGTTATTCTTTTTTTGTGCTCCCTTGAGAGCTTCGCTATTGAACGTTTCTTTTCCTGTTTAGGCATGGGCATGCTGGCCAGCGTGTACACGGATGACGAAGAGAGAGGCAACGCCATGGGCATCGCCCTGGGAGGCCTGGCCATGGGGGTCCTAGGTGGGCAGGGGGCACCTGGAGGCAGCCTGTGGGGAGGGGCTGGCAGGCATCGGAGGGCGACAGTGCTCCCTGAGCACTCTGGGTCTGCTCGTGTTGACAGACTCCCCCAGCTGTCCCCATTTTCATTCCCTACTTTCATGGAGCCTTGGAAAACCGGTGGGACCTTTCTGACCCAGGAGGATGTGGGCTTCCCTGCTCTGCATCTGCCTCTCAACCTGCTGGGTGACCCTGGGTCCAGATGTAAGACGAAGGAATGGGATGGTCTGCCCAGATCCTTCCTCTCTCACATCCTCTGAGTTACCATCCCACCTGAGGACTTCCCACCTTCCAAGTCCGCTTTCCTCACCTGCCCTGGCTGACACCCCCGGCCAGGGGACACCTAGCCTCCCTGAGAGGAGCGTTGGGTCCTCTCCCTTCTCGGTCACATTTCCGGCCTTCATTTGGGAGCCCAAAGTTCCGCTGTGCTGGTTTATTAGGAGCCCAGTCCCCGCGGACCCATGTCCCTGTGCTCCGTAAGCAGCACAGCCGTGTGTGGCCTGGGTCTGGCTTCTCTCTGGTCTTTACTCTGGGGGTGACCCTACTATACTCTTGCCCGTGTCTTGGGTGTAAACCAGCTTGGAGGAAGTCCCCAGGACAACTTGAAACTACTGGAAAGAATGTAGGGCGGTCACCCCAAGTAGGTGTTGGAACAAAGTACAAACTCGAGAAACAAACGGATGGTTACGGTGGGGGGGGGGGACATCAGTCGCGGGGCCTGGCACCAGCCCCTCTTCCTCTTCCTTGCAGTGGGCCCCCCCTTCGGGAGCGTGCTCTACGAGTTTGTGGGGAAGACGGCTCCGTTCCTGGTGCTGGCCGCCTTGGTGCTCTTGGATGGAGGTGAGTCCACGCGGGCACCTCTGCCGTGATCTCGCTGGTCGTGACCCGTGTCGGGTGACCCATGTCAGTAGGTGCTTGGAGCCACACGTTTTTATCCTTTTTCTCCCTCTGTCGTAGCTATTCAGCTTTTTGTGCTCCAGCCGTCCCGGGTGCAGCCAGAGGTAAGCCCCCCGGGGAAGGAGGGCGCTGCGATGGTCACATCAACTTTGTTAACCCCTGATTTTTGTTGACAGAGCCAGAAGGGGACGCCGCTGACCACCCTGCTGAAGGACCCCTACATCCTCATTGCCGCAGGTGGGGCTTCCCCCCCCAGTCTCCCTGGTTCTTCTCAGCCAAAGGGTGGTGGGGAGGGGTGGATGGCGAGAACCAGGGTTCACTTGGCTGCTGGAAACGTCACGACGTGAAATGTGAAAGGCAAAGAGGTTACATCCACGTCACAAGGAATAGCTTTCTTCCATTGTTAATTTCTGACCCTCAGCCAAGTTCCTTTGCTGGTTTTCATTTGGGGCAAAGATGTCTGGGTCACGGAGATGCCCCGTCACAGAGGTTTGTTTGTGTCAGCGGCCATCACTGTTTGGCCTTGAACCTCCGGAAGGAGTCTCTGGCCTCACTGTGGGCACCGTCGGTGGGCAGTCTGATTCACCAGGCAGGTATGAATAGAGGCTGACAGCGGAGCCCCCAGAGGGCCCAGGGGACAAGTCCCTTCTTGCGCAGAGGGCACGCCGTGCAGCAGGGAGGCCAGTCGGGAAACCCCCTTTGGCTACAGAAGGTCCCGTGTTTGGGTTCTTGGCCTCGATGGGCTCAAAGGAAGCCCTGGAGTCCTGTGACTGGTCGGAAGGATAGTGGGCCTCATTGATGCAAGAGACGGTTCACCCAGGACCGTCTGCCTCAGGGGCACAGGCCTTGGCCTGCCTCACAGGGGACCAACCTTACATTGCCTGGGCCCGGACGCCGGTCAGCAGAGGCCCTTGGGGACAGGCCAGGAGACGGCAGCCCTGAAGTGTGGCATCAGACCCAGTTAGGGTTTATTTGTCTAAGCGGTGGTCATGGACACTGGTAGGGCTGGGGGAGTCTGGGTGAACAGGATGCATGCCCTATCTAAGAGCATTCCAGGTTAGCCTTTTTCAAACGCCAGGCTGGCTTTGTTTAAACCTTCTGCTGCTGGATTGGGGTGGGGGGTGCCCGTATAACCCTGGTCTAGACCCCCACCATCATGCCTGCTGGTAAACCTCGTGGCTCTGCACCCCTCCTAATGCAGGGCACCTCTCTGTGCCCCCATCGAGATGCAGGGATGGTTCCAGAGCCCAGATGCCCATGGAGCCCGGGCTGTCTGGGGTGGGGTGAGGAGGTGTGTGGGGAGAGCGGGGCTCTCTGCCTCCCGCCACCCCCTGCCCCCTGCCTCAGGCTTTCTTTGACCCTCACTGTCCCACCCCGACTCAGGGAGGAAAGATACCCAGCATTGAATGACAGGCTACCACACTTCCAGCAGCCTCGACTCGGGGAGCCGGGGGCCGGGCGGCGTCTTATTTTTTCTGGCAGGATTTTAACCGATGAGGATGACCGAGTGGTGACAGAGGTCTGGGATGTTGAAAGAAGATTGTATTTCTTACGTTTTCCTGAGGAAAGGAGGCATACTGTGCCAATCAGGGCCACGTAGGGAAGCGCCAGGTTTTGTGGGGGGTGTGGGGGAGAAAAGGGCCAGGGGAAGGCCTAGGCCAGAGCCTTTAGTGGGGTTTGCATGGGAAAGTGAAGGCAGGGCTGGGGAAACAGCTTAGGGTCGGTGGGCTTTGAAGGTCTGGAGGCTGTCCCTGCTTGCTGGGATTTAGAGCAGGGGTATCAGTTTGCTGTGTGAGAGGTAGACAAGGAGGGGTTCAGAGTTATGGGCCCTGGGTTGTAGGGGAGAGAACGACCGCGCCAATTTGGCCCTAATTAATAGATGGGAAAGAGAGAAACAGCGAATCCAGGAAAACAGCGGGAGGGTGAGGGGACCATTTCAGTATCCTCTCTCTCTTCCACCTGTCACGTCCCAAAGCATGAAAAAAAACCTTTCTGCATTACGTGAGCACCTTAATTACACTACACAGTGTTCTTTGAATCAGGATTCTAGCAAATGAGAGGTTCATGGGGACACAGCACAGGAAGCTCCCAGCACGGTGGGGAACGGCTCTGTGCATCTTTTCCCCGATGGTTCTACATCGACAAAGGGTTCTGGCTAACAGATAGTGGATATTTGCAAAGATAGCATATGTGTATAGTTGATTAAAAAAAAATCCCTCAACGGCACGTCTGTGCCGAACGCACCAGATTTGGGGGCATCCCAGGGCATCTTTAGAAATGTCTGTATTCCTCGCACAGTAAAACTTAGGTGCAGAAACCTCCAGTTGCTGGAGTCTGTGTGTGGTCTGGAAGTGGCCCACGTGGCTGGGTGGCCTCAGGCAAGATCCTTCGTTAATAAATTAGAAGTCCTTCTTCATTAGTAAGTTGGGACGGTTAACCTAATGACCTCCGAGTCTCCCTCCAATTCCTTTATGACTCTGGGGTGCTATTTGGAAAAAAAAAATTAATACTTTGTTTAAACTTCATGTTTAATTTTAATTAGTATTTAATCTATTTAATATTCTTTCATGATAAAAATGATGATGACAGTAGTAATAAATCCAGCCTCCTCACTATTCCTTTTTTTTTAAAATCTTTTCCTTATTTATCTTTTATTTATTTTTAATTATCTTTTCCTTACAGAAGTAGATGTTCTGGGTATCTCAGTGGATTGTTCTGGCTGTGGGCATGTGGCGTTTAACTGTGTTTGGAAATAGTAGGTAGGGGACACTCAAGACCCAAAACAGAAGCCCACTAACCCTCTTCCTCCCTTAAAGGGTCCATCTGCTTTGCAAACATGGGGATTGCCATGCTGGAGCCAGCCCTGCCCATCTGGATGATGGAGACCATGTGTTCCCGCAAGTGGCAGCTGGGTGAGGACTGGTGTGGGTGCTTCTGATTCTAGAACTTTTGCCCTCGGGGTGGGTCCTGTCGTTGTAGCCCTGACAAGCTGCAGGTGCCAGGATGATAAAGTGATTGTTTCTGTTTGATACTGAATGGGGTCCGTGCTTAGGGTAGCAGTGAGCTCTGGGGCCTTTTTCAGCTCCAGGTTTTTAAATCAGAATTAGCAAAGAGGCATGAGACCTGGGCAGAAACAAGACGCAAAATACATTCAGTGTCTGCCCGTGTTTCTGAACTAGACGTTAGTAGTTATAGTAAACGTACGTGGGTAGCAGTAAGATTTATGTGAAACAGGCTGACAACAAACAGTACGTAAGAGGATTACTTTAAAAAATATTTTTGACTTAGAAAGCAATACATACTTGATTATTTTTAAAAAAAACCAAAGTACACAGATCAAAGAAGTAAATTTTAAAATCTCATGTTCATCTTTTTCCTTCCAGGCCAGTCCCCTGTAATAGTCATTGTTAACAGTTTTGTGTCTCTTTCCAGATGGTTCTGCATTTATCACCATGTGTGAGATGCTTAAAAACCCAACCCGAATGGAACATTGCCATTTATATCATTGTGTGAACTCTGGTTGGGCCATGTTTCCGTGTCAGAATGGGTAGATTTAATTTTCAAAATTAATTAGATTTTTTCAGAGTTACACATGTACTTAATGTTTAAGTTAAATAGCATTATTAGAATTATAATGAAAAAGCCAGAAGTCTTTGCCCCATGCCTCCCCATCTCTAACCCCCTTTCTCAGATTTAATTACTTCAACTCTTTTAGTTGTTTCTTCTGCTAATTTATGTCTCTAAATAATATGTGTAACTCCTGTTTTTTAAATTCCCCCATTTCTGATACTACCAGCTCCCTAACGTAGTAGATGAAGATTTAATGCTGTTATTACACCTGAAAATATCAAACAACCAACTTACCTGTTTTCTCAATTTCTGTTTTCCTAGAACAGTTATATTTGTTGGTCAGTTTGGCACTCAGTGTTGGCTTTATTGTGACTATGTAAAAATTGTTCAAAGATGAACTATCTAGGGCTTTATGATTATTTCTTCATACAAACTTTTGTTTTTCCTGGAGTTAATCATTGCCATCTCTTTCCATTTTCTTAGCTTTCCATGTAGCATTTCTGAGTGTATTCTCAAACTCTCTGGCAAAGTGAGAGGCCCTGTAAATACGACCAAGTACATCAGCAAACCTAACCTATTTGTGTTTTTGCTTGTTTATGGGTATTTGTCCTACATTACTCTGTCTTGCTCCAGTCTAGATTTGTTCACTAGGTCATCCTAGGACTTTCCTCTTCCAATATCTGGGCGTCTTTGCTTCTCTACTGTTTCTTGTATCCTTCCCTTCTATATTCCTTTCTCTTGGTTTACTCTATCATTATGATGGAACACATCCTCTAGCTTCTTCCTGAGAGTTGGTGCACGGTAGATAAAGTTCTCTGAGATCCTACATATCTGCAGACATCTTTATTCTCATGTTTGGTTGACTTAGTCTACTTGGGTATATAATTCTTGGTTGGAAATTATTTTCCTTCAGTTTTTTGTGCTTATTTTTGAGAGAGAGAGCATGAGTGGGGGAGGAGCAGAGAGAGGGAGACACAGAATCCAAAGCAGGCTCCACGCTCCAAGCTGTCAGCACAGAGGACAGCGTGGGGCTCGAACCCATGAACCCTGAACCAAAGTTGGACACTTAACTGACTGGGCCACCCAGGTGCCCCTTTTCTTCAGTTTTGAGACAACTGTCCCATTGTGCTCTAGCCTCCAGGGTTGCTATTGAGGAGGCCAGTGTCCTTCTCATTCCCCGTCCTCTGTAGGAGCTAGAAGGATCTCTTCCTCTCTGGGTATGAGTGTCCGTGACGTTTTTTGCAGTGGGGTCTGTTTTCTTCTGTACTGGGAACTTTCTTGGTTAGTCTGTTCATCTGGGAAGCTGTTTCTTTTACTTCTGGGAAACCATTTTGTATTATTTCTTTAATTCATCCTCTCCCCTACTCCATTTTATCTGTTTTACTGTTACTTTTATTGGTTCGGTATTGGACCCTTGGTGTTTCATGCTTGTAATTTCTTACTTTGCCTTTTCTTCTTCCCATTGATTTCTTCATCTTCATTGTCTAAACTGTCTATTGAATTGTTATAATCGGTGTCATCATATATTAAATTTCAAGAGCCCTTTCATATTCACTCTGAGTGGTTTTGTGTGTGTGTGTGGAAAGGTTGTTGAAATTACAACCTCTTACCACTTGATAGGAAGACTTCCATTCACTCCCCATTTCATCGTCTTATGTAATCCCTGATCTCCATGTTGCCTGGGGTCCCTGGGCCATTTTCGTCTTCTTTCTCTAAAGAAACTGTCTCCTGAGAGGGTGAGTGTGTGAGAGAGAGGGCTGGGGGTCCAACTGGTCTTTTTTTTTTTTTTTTAATGTTTGTTTATTTTTGAAAGAGCACAAGCAGGCGAGGGGCAGAGAGAGGTGGGGGCAGAGGATCTGAAACTGGCTCCGCACTGACAGCAGAGAACCTGATGTGGGACTTGAATTCACAAACTGTGAGATGTCACGAACCTTGAGATGGAGGCCTGAGCCGATGACGCTTAACCGACTGAGCCGCCCAGGTGCCCTGGGGGGGGGTCCAACTGCTCTTAAAACAACCTTTCAACCCTCTTTCCAGTTGACCGCCTCAGCCTTACATTCACAGTACTCGGAGCCTTCAGTTCCGGAGTGTCCTGTGTTTTGAGGCACAAAAGGTTGTTGCTTCTTTTTGGCTGCTCCGTGTGCAGATGGAAGATTCCAGTGTTCTCTGTCGTGTCCATCACTGCTGTCCCTCTGCTGCTGCTTCCCTCTCTGACTGCATTTTCTCCTATCTCATTTTGTCTGGCCTTGGGCATAGAGGAGAGAGCATGGGGCTTCCTTTACTAAAATTTGAACGGACTTTGGGATGGGAATGGCAAATGGGATAGAAAATGGGACAAGAAAACCTATCGATTTACCTGCCCTGTTAACTGGAAGCCCATTGTTCATTTTAATGGTTGGATTTTTCTATTGTAAAGTTAGGCCATAAATTTTCAACCGGTTCCTTTGGTTGGGCATTTGGGTTAGTTCCAGTTTTTGCCAATTAAAAACCATAGTGCGGCAGAGTATTCTTACCTGTATTCCTGTTCATGTTCGGAAATGTATCTGTAGGGAAAATTCCTGAAAGTGCAGTGGGTGTTCGATGTTTGGTAACCTTGCACTAACACCAGTATTCTCAGTCTTTCCCCAGCTGCATATGTGAGAAAGGGGTGGGCGGGGGACTCTCATTTTGATTTATTTTTACAAGCTTTTTGAATGCAATTGAGCATCTTTTCATATATTAGCCATGTCTATTTCCTTTACTGTGGATTTCTTATGAAGTCAATGAATAACATACTTTGCCCATTTTTTATGTGGAGAGGTTTGTCTTCTAATTGATTTTAATTGTTCTTTGTATATTGACATCATTCCTTTATCAGATGTTTCACAAATATTGCCTTTGTTGTATTGTCTTTTGACTTTATAGGTGGACTTTTGTTTTTCTTTTCTTTCTTTCTCTTTCTTTTTCTTTCTTTCTTTCTTTCTTTCTTTCTTTCTTTCTTTCTTTCCTTCCTTCCTTCCTTCTCTTCTCTTCTCTTCTCTTCTCTTCTCTTCTCTTCTCTTCTCTTCTCTTCGCCACTCGGATCATTTAAGATGCCAAGGGTTAGCCCCTTGACCCTTCATGTCTTTGTCATTTCATCTGAAGCTCAGATGAGACCTTTCCCATGCTATTATTTTTTTCATGCATGTTTCCCCCTAACTTAGGATTTGTTTTTCACATGAAACTTGGATTTACACGGACTTAGTTTAGGTATGCGGTGTGTGACACAGGTCTGGTGTTACCGTTTGCCGTATGACCGGCCAGTTGCCCCTAGGAGTCCGCCTGAATTTTCTCACCTTTGTCATACTTGAAACAGCTGTGTGTTCTTGAGCCTGTTTCTGGATTCTTCCTTCTGTTCCACTTGTCGGCACGCATTCCCGCGCCGATACCCTCCTATTTGATTACTGGAGCTTGAGAACATTTTTAATATCTGCAAGGCTAGTCCCTGCACGCACACCTCTTAAAGAAAGAGTTTATTGATTATCCTTCCTGGGGATTTATTTTCTTTGCAGAGTTCTTTCAGCTTACAAATTGCCACTTTGGGTGGAGACTCTCCGTTCTGAATGAAGCTGCCGTTTTTTTAGTGCCTAAAACCTTCCCTTAGGCCACCTTCTCTTCCCTCTGCAGCGGGGGTCCTGTCACATGCTGCTTCCTGGTTCAGACTTGTCCCTACCCCAGTCCTTATGGGCTCTGCACAGATTCGCCACTGATCCGTGTTCTTTCATCAAATGATCCTTCAGTAAAAAGTCCCAAATTGCTTGGGGCGGGGCAGGATGGGGAGGGACTGATAGTGGGTGTGGGGTTTCTCTCTGGGGTGAAGACAGTGTTTTGGAATCCGATAATGCCCACGGTTGTACCACCCTGTGACTCTAGGATAAGCCACTGAACTGTGTGCTTCAAAAGGGGGGGACGTTATGGTACATAAATTATGTCACCAAACCAAAACCAAGCCCCAAGCAACAAGAGTCCTTCGGTGAAGGAGGAAAAAGCGTGGGCGCAGAACTGAAAGGCTAGTCTTTAAGCAGAAACTCGGCTCTGAACCCCTTGGCGGTGGAGGCCACGCAAGGACTCCAAACTCCCAGAGCGGGCACCCCACTTCGCAGAGGGAAGCCCCTCTCCTGACCCCCAGTTAATCGCAGTTTTGCAGAAGATGGGGAGACGCTTCTCAGGTCTTGCTGCTGCTGTTCGCATCATGATGCCTTCCTCTGCGGTGCTTTGGGCCTCCCGCGTGTCTTCGGGAGGCGCCGTGGCCCTGGGGCACCGAGTCCGTGGAGCTCCTGCGTCCCTTTACAAGTGCTCTTTCCCGCCCGACTGACTTATCTTCCCGACTGAATGCGTCCTTGGCCGTGTGCAGGGCACCTCCGCTCACCTGCCCGCTCCCTCTCCAGACACGGCCTGAGGCTTTCTTTATAAAGTCCTGAAAGGCCCTCAGCGGCCTGGGCCTTCCGGGTTAGATAGCAGGCTGCGGGCCTTCTAGATTTCATCAGGATCCTCTGTGGGGCTTATCTCCCAGGCCAGATGGTCACCAGCCCCTCGGCTCGCTGCACCTGTCCACCGTGAGGTCATTTCCTTCCGGTCTCAGAGATGGGCTCGTGTTTCGTCAAGAGAGTCCCGTATCTGTACCTGCTTTGCCGTATCGCCCCCAGCGTGAGGGGAGCACAGCACGTGTGAGGGGAGCACCGCTCCCGTGTGGGCTCTGCAGCTGGGGGCCCGCCTCCCCGGAGCCCCGCAGGCCCCCCTCTGAGCCTCGTGAGGGGGGCGCCGTGGGCGACGGGGTGCGAGGACCGAGGGTGGAAGTGAGGACCCAGCGCCAGCACGGGGCACGGCCGTCCTCCACAGGAGGCCCCGGGGCAGCTGGGGCCCCTGCTGTGCTGCAGGGTCGTGTGTGGGCTCCCTCCCGCCCTTCTGCTTCCCTTGTTACTTCTGGAGAAAGACCGTAAGATTTGAAGCCAAAGCAAAACCGTCTTAAGCAGCCGCGTGGGCGGCCCGTGATTGCTCTTGTTGAACGCCGCGTGTCTGGCCATGAGTTTTGGAGGAGGTAGATGGGAGCCCACCCGTGTTCCAGAGGGTGGCCGTGTGAGCCCTGGCGTCTCCCTTTACGTCAAGTCTGGGTCAAATGACACCCCCTGCCCCCCGCACCCTGCCCCAGCACCCGGAGGCTCAGTGACCCTGTTCCTGGTGACGCCTACAGGCCCCAAGGGGAAACTTAAGCTCTAAGGAATGGGCCCCAGAGAAGAGTGGAGCCAAACTCTTTCTTCTGGCTCTTTAAGGAGACGTGGTGGTGCAGTGTGGGATGGAGGCTAGGATACTCTCGTGCTCGGGCCGTAGGGTTGAAGATGCCCGTGGAGACGAGGCAGGGCCCTGGTGGGGGCACAGGTCGGTGCACTGCGAGCCCTGTGAGGGCTGTGTGAACTGGGGCTCTCGGGGTGCAGAGCAGGGGCTGGCCCCATGATGCACTCACTCTGCTCCCAGGCAGCCATGACCTTGGGGCATGTCCTGTGCCAGCCTGGCTGGGTACCCAAGGGCAGGATGATTGCCAGCATGCTGTGGCTCCAGGATGTGAGGACTTCAGCCACTTGAGCCTCCCTTGGCATAGGGCAAACTGGGACTATTGCCCCATCCTGGTTCCAGACGGAGCCCTTGGGGACATCAGGAAGGGCTCGGGAGAAGTCCAAGGACTCCTTCCTACAGTCACTTCCGGGGCTGCAGGTCCAGCATTGGCTCCTTGCAAGCTCCGTTGTGGTTTGAGCCTCTCCCTCTCGAGCCCGTCGAGCCTGTGGTCAAAGCCAGGCTTACCATGAAAGCGCGGGGGTGGGCAGACGATCCCCGTGGGTGAACTTTGTGGTACATGCAGAGGTGACTGAGGGGGGTGCAGGCACCCCGCAGGGAGAGCAGCGGCCCAGCAGAAGGACAGGCTCACTCACACGTGTGGCCCCAGGCACTGTGTGCGGCCCCAGGCACTGTGTGCGGCCCGGCCCGTCCACACTTCTCTCTTTGAGTCAGGAAAGGGCCGACACAGACTTCTTGTTGCCTTTGCAGGTGATACAGGCTTTGGAGGGACAAAGTTGCCCAGTTGATGACAGTTCAAAAAGATCCCCCCACAGGTACCAACGAAGTTCTGAAGGGACATGAAGGAATCCCTCCGGCGAGAATGTGGGGTCGGGCCGTAGGGTTGAAGACGCCCGTGGAGACGAGGCAGGGCCCTGGTGGGGGCACAGGCCGGTGCACTACGAGCCCTGTGAGGGCTGTGTGAACTGGGGCTCTCGGGGTGCAGAGCAGGGGCCGGCCCCGTGATGCACTCGGTCCCTCTTCCCTTCCTGGAGCCGCGAGCGCTCAGGTGCTGTGTACCGGCACGGAGCTGGGCCGGGGCGATTCTGCGCACCGTGTTTCAAGGTGGAGAAGTGGCTTGAACTTGGACGGAGGAGTGGCAGGAGATGGCCAGTCCCTGGGAGCCACCGGAGCCCCGGTGGGGTTTCACTGGGGAAGCCAAGGAGAGGGTCGGCTGCATTTTCTTGCTGTGGTGGCCAGCCGGGGGCAGAGGTCGAAGGCAGTTCCTCTTGGCTCCAGGATGCACCCCAGGACCAGTGGGTGGAAGTGATGGGAAGCTCGGGGCCTGGCGTTAGGACACTCGCCCCTAGTTGGAGCCATCTTTAAAGAGCTGTCTGGGAGGGCACTGGGTCCCTGAGCACAGCTAGACGGTCTCCTGTTGAGTCGCCAGGCGGGGTGCCGTGAGGGGCGCACCGAGGGCCGAGTTCCCAGAGCTGGTTCTGTGGGTTGCGTGATGCAACGGGGGCCCCGGCGGCGCGGGGGATGCTGAAGCCGTGTCGCAACGGCGATCGGGAGCTTAGAGCCGGAGGTCCAAAGAGCACGTGGCCCTGCCCCCAGTTTGGAAGCTCCAGAAAGGAGGAGGACTCCGGCTCCAGACCACAGTGCAGGCTTTTACCCCCGGGAGGCCGGCGGCTGGACACACGGTGCCTGCCTTCAAGGTACAGGGCAGCCTGTCGGTCGTGGGAAGCGAATGTCCTCGCACGGGACCCTCTCCTCTAAGCGGTCGGCCGTGTTCTGAGCGCCTCCCCTGGGCCGCCACGGAGCTGGGCTGTGGAAACAGATGAAGGGGTCCCTGCCCACCAGGAGCTCACCGATGTGGGGAAGGCCAGCCGGCCAGGGTCAGGTACAAGGAAGGTGGAGCTCTCGCGGAGGACAGGGCAGAGGGATCGGACAGGGAGGGCCATTTGCCGTCTGTTCCTCAGAGCCTTCCTATGAGATGCGCTGCATTTTGGGCCCCGTGAGGTCACGGGGACCGCCTGGAGCCTCAGCCGGTGTGTTTCGAGCTGAAACGAACCTCTTGTTTCATGGCTTACCCCCAGTGCTTTTTGCTTGAGGATCTGGAAACTGGAGTTTGCGGCCTGAGGCTGTTTTGCCATCTGTGGAAAACGGGGGGGGGGAGGGGTGCACCCACTCCCAGGTCTCACGCGTGAGCTCAGCACCCCCCTCGTGGGTCAGGACGATGGAGTTCATCTGTGGCTCCCTGCCCCCCCCCCCCCCCCCCCCCCCCGGAGCATGTTGGCGACCCTGCTTTGAAGCTGTGCCTTCAGAGATGCATCATCCCGTGCCTTGCTCCCGGCGTCAGGATTGACCCGAAATGGGGCCCCTGGCTGGCTTGTTCACAGTCCACTTCCTTGGGCCCCGGTTTACAGCAGGGGGCCCTCAGTCCGTGGACTGAGTTCCGCGCGTAGGTAGGTTTTGGTTGAATAGTATGGTGTCAATCTGCGAGCACTTTATGTTCGTAAAAATTAGTTGCCAGCATTTGAAAAGCTCAGGAGACTTCCTGTAAGAATCTAGAGTTCAATCTCTCCTGGAAAAATTGGATCTTCCAGTCTGGGACCTCAGTCTTCCAGAGCAGCAGTCGCCTCTTTAGATGGGGTCTGGGCCCTCCCCGGCCACTTCCCTTCTGTTTCCCCGACACTGAGGCCCGATGTTGGTGTCTCTTTATCATGGTGCCCGTGCTGTTATTTACCTTTTCCTTTGCTTTCTTCGTTCGTTTACCCGACTCATCCTGACACAAAGGCCCTCGTGACTTCTTAACGTCTCCACACTAAGCCTACTACCTGGCGTGCAAGGTTAGGCCTAATCGCCAGCTGCTTTGGAGGCTTCTGGGTCCCCAGAGCATGGCATATGTACCTTTGTTCCGTCCCCAGCGTAGCCACGTTCCAGCTCAGACATCGTCTGGCTCCTTCCTTTGAAGCTCTCGTCGTGGCCAGAGCCACACTGTGGTCAGTGACTTCGCCCTGAGCCAGACCCGTGCTATCAGTAACGTTCGCTGAATCCAATTACATCCCGTGATTATTTGGCCGCCGATATTGCCAAGCGTGACAGAAATGGTTTCCTGGAACATGAAATGAGATTGCTCTTTGTTACTGTTTCCCAGATCACCAAGCCTGGAGTGGCTTGGTTTTGGATTTAGCTCCTGGACCTAATCATTTTGAAGTCGCTACTGTGCTGGAAGGCTCAGCCTCTCTGGAGAGTTTGGTGGCTTGCATTAGTGCCTATGGAGGTGCAGGGAAGGGCCACTGCATCCCTGAAGAGGCAAGGTCACACGTGTGCGTGCGTGCGCTGCTGAGCCGTGGGGCCGAGAAAGGCCCTGGGCCCCGTGCATTTTGAGCACAGTGCATCCCAGCTGGTGGCGTTTAACCTTCTGGGCACGTCTAGCTCGTGTGTGGCTGTGTGACTGAGAACGAAGCGGCGTTCGCCATTTGTGGGCGAGGCTTAGAATCAAATCTGGTGTAACTGAGTTCAGGAAAAACGCTGAAAGCAGTAGTAGTTTGAAACGCCATCTTTTGGGAGGAGACCATCCTATTGTCCTGATAACAGATGGGGACCACACGGAGCTGGTGTGGACAGATCCCTAGCGGCCAGGCTGGTCTGACTCGCGTCGGGCTTTCTGTTCAACACAGAGACTCCTTCCAAAGCAACCACTGCCACCAGCAGCCAGATGTTGGCACAGGCTTGGCCGGGGACGCCAAGTCCCCGGGAGAGCATTGAACCTTAGACGTGAAAACGTCAGTCGCGTGACTTGGCCACACACACAAAAAATGACCGCGTAGACGTTCATTTTTTTTAGGCCTGGCAAGATGTTCATAAAGCTAACAAAGAAGCAGGATGGAGGGGCGCCTGGGTAGCTCAATCGGTTAAGCACCCGACTCTTGGTTTCTGCTCAGGTCACGATCTCTTGGTTCGTGAGTTCGAGCCCCACCTTGGGCTCTGTGCTGACAGTGCAGAGCCTGCTAGGGATTCTCTCTCTCTCTGCCCCTCCTCTGCTCGCGCTCTCTCAAAATGCATAAATAAACATTAAAAAAAATAAAAAGGATGTGGAACTGCAGCACAAGAGTATAATCCCACGTCTTGTTTTGTTCTTAAAAAACCCGAATCCTGCACGCACCCGTGTATCTGTGTGCCTGTAAACTCGTGTGTGTAAGATTACGGAGCGGGAGTCACCGTGCTCAGTACCCGAGCGATGGACTTTGGGGTGACGTTAACTTTTTCTTTGTCCTTCTCTTCACATTCCCTGGTTTTTCTCAATGCCCGTGTCTCCTGTGGCAAAGTGACGAAGGGGTGAGGACGGGGGCGGTGCCACCGCCGCTCACCGCACGTGTGGGAGCACAGTGGCCGGGCTCCCGCGGCGGAAGCTGCCCGTGTGCGTCCGTGGGTGAAGCCGCCACCAGGCAGACACGGAGGCAAGATGAAGCTGTTGATAGAGGGACGCATCTCCTTTCTGGAGCGTCTGGCAGCTTTGTGAGGACGGAGAAGCCGCGTGGGGTCCCGTCTGGCTCCGTCAGCCGCCGGATATTAGCTGCCTGGGTGCAGGCCTCAGGCCTTCTTTCATCCGCTCTAATCGCCATTGTGATGTCTGACAATTATTACTTTTTCTAACACTTGACTGATATCAGTACTGATAAGGTGTCCTTTCCATAAATTTCCAGGCATTGCTTTCTTGCCGGCTAGTATCTCTTATCTCCTTGGAACCAATATTTTTGGGATGCTCGCACACAAAATGGGGAGGTAAGATGCTCTCGCTCTGTCGGAATAATGTCGTTGTGTTAAGCCAGTTCTGGGTGTTTCGACCTGAGTTTTCGTAAGTATGACGTCGTTCTTTTAAGCCAGTTCTGGGTGTTGCTGCCTGAGTTTTCATAAGTGTAATGTCGTTCTTTTAAGCCAATTCTGGCTGTTTCTACCTGAGTTTTCATCAGTAATTGTCCTGATTTCTGTTGAAAACTTGGCAGGGGTGGGGGGTGGGAATGGGAGCGGTCGTTTATGGAAGGTGCTTTTTTGTTCTTTTGATAGGTGGCTATGTGCTCTTCTGGGAATGATAATTGTTGGAATCAGCATTTTATGTGTGAGTAAAAGACCTTCCTTGACAAGTGGTAGTGGTCTCGAAAGAAAACTTTCGCTTTGGGCAAGAATCACCAGGAAGCATTTTAGAGCAGAGTGAAGTTTGTTGTCTGTTTTTTATTTTTATTTTTATTTTTATTTTTATTTTTATTTTTATGTTTTCCATGTTTTTTGTTTTGAGAGAGAAAGTGCACCTAAGCAGGGGGAGGGGTGGAGAGAGAGAGAGAGAGAGGAAGAGAGAGAGAATCCCAAGCAGGCTCCACACTGTCAGCACAGAGCCTGACGTGGAGCTCGAACCCACAAACCAGGGACATCATGACCTGAGCCGAAATGCAGAGCCGGTCGCGTAACTGACTGAGCCACCCGGGCGCCCCAGTATTTGGTTTTATTACATTTTCAATTTTCCTCCAATTTTTTATCCTCTTAAACATATTGGACAAGGTTCTCCAAGGGATACATTTACATTCTAGGTCAGCTGCAGGTTATTTAGGACGGTTGGTTGCATAGTTATATTTCACTTCCCCAACCCCCCATCATCGTCAATATTACAGTGTCTTTAAACACTTTGAGCCGACTAGCCTGAAACAGTAGCAAGATTTTTTTTTCTAGAACAACACATCTTCTACCAACAGCCGGTATCTACCCCCAAGTGAGGCCTTCTGGGCCTTGTCGGGAATGGAGCGTGGTCCGGGCTGGTCTTAAATACAGCAGTTAACGAGGCTGTTCTTGGTGGTCACAAAACCCATTTCAGGTTCGACTTCTGAGATCTTGGAGGACCCAGTTCTCCCCAGACCCCATCCTTCTCCTTCCCCCTAGTTCCTACTTCAGAAGGGAACACGCAAACCAGGCCAGAGAAGACCCATCTTTAGGCTTTTCCCAGAAGCTGTACGTTGGATGTCATGATTTTAGCGTGACGGGTATTTCCTCTTACAGATTCCTTTCGCAAAAAACATTTACGGACTCATAGCTCCTAACTTTGGAGTTGGTTTTGCAATTGGTAAGTCACCTGTAGAACTTTCTTTTCCCCATGAGTCAGAAAGATTTCCTCTTATTGGGGCAGACTATCTATCGTTCCTCAACCTAAAATTTCTAGAGCTCGGGAGGAGGCTGTGGGCTGCCAAACTCAAGTACTGCCTGTCAGTTGTCTACAGATAGATACCTGCTTTCACATACTAGTCCTTTATTTTCTGAAAGCCAGTATTTGTATAAACCCTGCTATTTACAGAAGCAAACGGATACTCTGTTGCTGCCCTTGGGCAAACAAGAGAACCCCCTCACTCGGAGTACCTTTGTTTGGGCTCAGATCTGTGCACAGATGAGAACCCGGGGGACAGAGACTTCACGTATATTTTTTATAAGGTCTGGTACAGAAAAGGTGGCCTGGTGTATCGACGGCCACCCGTGCTGCGGGAATTTTCACCGGCAAAGGGGACGGGGTCTTTGGATGTGAAGAACCATGAATGCTGGAAACAATCTTGTTAATATTTTGCACAAATAGGATACCTTTTGTTTCTCATTTATAATATACAGATTGGTCATCATAAAAGTAAGGGCTAAATCTGTCACAATTGCCAAAGGCATGAACTGAAGCTTTGAGTGGTGCAGTGGAAAAGACAGAAGGGAGCCTTTGGGGACTCCCCGGGCGGGTTAGGTTTGCCCTCCCACAGCACCTCATGGCTTCAGTGAAAACTGGAATTCATTTTTGAGCTCTTGGGGGCCCGTCCACCTCTTCTGTCCAGTTTGTTCACCCCGTCCCCGTCCCCAGCACGCGGCACATATTAGGTGATCAACAAATACCGATTGAATGAAGGAACGTCCCTCCTCTTCCAGCCTCTAGTAGTAGGTGGAGGTGAGGGAATGGATGTTTGACCGGTCTGCTGGTGGTGCCCACAGATGGGGTCTCATTTTAGCTGACTGTTATCAGCCCCATTTTATGGATGGGGAAACCAGTGTTCAGCTAGATGAGGAATGGCCGTGCCCATCCCGCCAGGGACGTGAGCCCAGGACTCTGAACACACATGCTTTTTTCCTTTACTCTTTGTTTATTCTGCCTGTCCCTGACTGTTCACAAGCTAGGAGATTCTGATCCCGGCCTTAGTGGTGGTGATTGTTTGTTTAAGCCCCCGGGTTGGCGGACCTCTTTCAGTCTGTTCTCTGAGCAGGGCACGGTGACCCCTCAGACGCCCTCGTGTTCTGATTCCTTCCCATCTTCCCTGATACTTTCCAACTTATTCTCATAGTCCGAGTGTGAGGCTGAGGTGTAGATGGGGAGGGGAGTGTGTGAGGCTTGTAGGTGTGCCCCCTGGGGGAAGGTGAGGGGCTGTGGAACCCGGAGAGAGTTAATCTGGAGAGCACCAGCTGGAGGAAGGCGAGGGGCCACACAGCCAGTAGCCAGCACCCCACTGGATGTGAAGCCTGGTCTGTGAGTCACCAGAGGACGGGGTGCCCTCTGCTGGAAGGAAGGTGGGCCCTTCCGACGGTGGGGGCCAGGTGGGGCCAGCGGGAGAACAGGCACAGGTGGCCTGGGTTTCAGTCCCGCCCCAGTGACCTGCAGTCTGTCTTCAGTGAAGGGTATGCCTTGGGGAGCCTGCCTTGAGACTCACAGGGGGTGATGACAGAGGGGAGCCGCTGGCGGGGTGGGGGGTCAGGACACTGATACTCGCCGCATTTTTGGGCTACGTCGGTTTTCTATAGACCGTGTTCCCTGCCCGTCCACAGGAATGGTGGACTCCTCAATGATGCCCATCATGGGCTACCTGGTAGACCTGCGGCACGTGTCTGTCTACGGGAGCGTGTATGCCATTGCGGACGTGGCCTTCTGTATGGGATATGCTATAGGTAAGGAAGGACCCTGACCTTTCAAAACAAGCTTTTGTCTTGATGCATGATAATGCCGACCGGAAACTGTTTAAACTTTGGTGTCTTTCTGTCTGGGAGGCATCTGGAGAGAGCTTTATCTCCTTCTCTGTTTCCTGAAAGGTCCTTCGGCTGGTGGGGCTATCGCAAAGGCGATCGGATTTCCGTGGCTCATGACGATTATTGGAATAATTGATATTCTTTTTGCTCCTCTCTGCTTTTTCCTTCGAAGTCCACCTGCCAAGGAAGAAAAAATGGTAAGAGAATTTTAGGACGCAACTCTAGTGTTTCTTGATCATGTTGGCATGGTCTTCTGGATGGTTCCTTCATGGCTCAGTTAGAAAGTATATTTCTGCTCCTTTGGGGCAGAACTCCCCAAACATAAAGGGTCAGAGTTCCTTTGGCGTTTATACCGCATAGGCCATGCTTCTTTTACTGTATCAAACATTATGTTTATAAATGTGAAGAATGAGGTGATGTTTTGGTACATAGATTAGCAGTCTGTATAGCTCTTTTGTCAACCAGACATGGAGTAGTTAAATGTAATTGCCTTTAGTTCTTGAAAATCTTGAACATAACTTTTGTTGCTTCCTGCACCGAGTCCTGAGATGAGCCATTTTGGGTGCCGTTTGCTTTTCTCCTAAGCCTTACGGCTTTCATTAATAGTGTTTTCGTTCTTACTGCGTAGGATTCTGGAGATGGTTTTGGTGTAGGTAACAGAGCGTTTTGGGAAACTATCGTATATGTACCTTTGGGCACACGTGAGCATGTGCAACCTTTAAATTCACAGTTTCATAACCAGAATCATAACTCAATGATATGGTATCGAGGATAAAGTGTTTAGAACTTACTGGTTCTAAACTTGAATTTCAGAATGCATTAGTCGTTTTAACCTGATGAGCGTTCATCCCTGGTGGTGGTGTTGCTGGGTTTTAAAACCTCCCGTGGTGGCAGACCCTCGTCTAGCAGGATGAGAGTGGCAGGTTACGTTAAGAATGAAGGAGATAACGGAGGCGAGGGGAGATGGTGTTCTTGTGATGAGTGGATATGAGGTTCACTTGTGATGTTCTCTTGGGGGCACATCAGAAGTTCTTTCTGACGGTTGAACGGAAATGGGTCTGACGCTTTGGCATTTCTTGAACTTCCCTGTTACGATTTTCCCCAAAGAGTGGGTCTAAAAACAGACACAGACTCTAAAGTTAGGTTACGTGCAGCCTTTATTTGTCTGGGGTGTTCTTTGGATTCATTAATTTGTTCAATATATTTTGAAAATATTTTCAGAAAGAGTATATTCAGCACTGATCACTCTATCGTGTGCCCTTTATTATATAGGATTTAACTGGATAATTTGGTATCACTCATGACCCATTTGAAAGAAGAGGAGTGGAAGGTGTGGAAATATTCCGACGGAAATCACCTCTTCTTTCCTTCCTCTTGCTTACATGGCCCCACTTCTGAGCAACCGTAGCACTTTACTGTTCATCCTACCCGTCTCCTCGCCTGAGCCCCGCATGGTAGCTTGCCCAAATCGGGGTCAGAAAAGGGGGTTACTCCCAACCCTTTTTGGACCAAAAAACACAAAGACAAAATCGCCTACAAGTTCTTTCACCCAGGAGACTGTTTAATAAGATTCTTGGGAAGTAATGAAGGGCTAGTGGCGGCCTTGGAGCCACACTGTCATGTGGGGACAGGATAGCATCTCCCTTACTGGGTTGTCGTAAGGATTCAGCCAAGAATCCCAGAGTGCTAGCCCTGTGCTTAGTACACAGTGGATGCTCGATAAGTGCGTTGCTATTTCCAGCACCACCTCATGCTGCTTTCCTGCTTCTGCCTAACGCCCTGATTTACTGTCCGCCCAGAGGCCCCCTGGTGTCCCCCCTTTCTCCCTCCTGTGAGGCGAGAGCTTCCTTTTGCTCCTGAGACCTCTGAACTGCTGAATGGGCTTCCTTAGCCAAGCAGCAGACGTTAGTGGCCCCTGTGCCGTGTGTCGGCGTCAGCGTGGTGGCTTATCTGAGGTGTTAGAAGAAATAAGTGAGGTCAGGGGATGGGGGGTAGAGGGGGACAACCCCCCTGGGCCAGCTGCTGCCCTGGAGTCCACGTGATGACTGGCAGAAGGCCGACCTCAGCACCCCTTCTCTTCCCTCGTGTTAAATCAGCGCTTTCGTTCATTTAAAAAGCGAAATGCCGAAGGGAGCGGAAGAGACAATCTTGAAAGGCAAGGCAGCAAAAATTGTAGGCTTCCCGAAAGGCACTTTCGCTGCCAAATGTCAAAAATCCGTAATAAGTGCCTAGCAAGATGAATCATTAAAAACCTGAGAAAATGTGCATCTCGCTGCCCGTCACTGATGCCCATAATTGAAGGCATCACATTGGATTCCATTTGACTCGCGTAATGGTAACATTTGAGGGTGGCCAACAGCAGCTGCCTATTCCCTGAGCAAGCGGGGCAGGAAGACACCTAATGATAAGGGGGAGTGAGGCCGGGACAGCAGTGTGCCAGGGAGGAGACAGAATTGATTATTGCTCACTTGAGAGAATCCAATACCGACAAGTGCGGGCGTTCAGGATCAGCAGTTACCAAAGGCAGGCGGGCAGCCAGAATAAGGCATATAAGCCTGAGCAAATCATTCTTTCATTAGGCGGCCTTCTGAATAGCCTTCAGCTATTTTATATTGAAAGATCTAAAGCTGTTTTCATGGGTCCCAAATCACACAGTCGTGAACTAGCGTGAGAGCGCTTGAGTTTTTCTTCCGTTTGGTATCCTCGACTTCTGGCTTTTTTTGCTTTGTTTTTTGTTTTTTTGTTGTTCCTCTGCAAGTATAAGAAATTCCACTCTGCCGTTTGAGGACAACTGTGTTCTAGTTCTACGACAGTGACATGCAGCCCGTGATTCTCAGAATACCCAGTTGAGGATGGCTGTGTGCTGGAATGGATATTTTTTGCAGGTTAAAGAATTATTTTTAAAGATAGGGCACATTTCTTACAACTTACTCTTGAAGTTTCTAGTGGTGGCCCAGACAGGAAAGTAGGGGTTTGGGATTGCAGCTTGCTTTTCCTGGGTGGCTCCGGGCTTTCTCCTCATTGTCCCAGGGTCCTTCCAGCCACCCTGTTTTCTGAATGCAGGGGCCAGGCGAGGACCTGAATATTATCATCTATTTATAGAAATGGGTCCCTCTGTGGGGCATTTATGTAGTTGATGTGCAAAACCCTCACCATTTTTTTTTTTTTTTTAAGATACAGTAAATAAAACTTTCTAGCATTCAGGCCTGGTAGCTCTCAAAATCTCGAAGCCTGGAGGGCTTACTGTTCAGCTTTTATTGTCTCAATATTCCAGCTGTGTATTTGCTTCATTTATATACTTCATTTAGTCCAACAAGGCTTAAACACTTTGGAGATCCTCACTCTGTGTCTGATAAGAAACCAGGCATCTGGCAGGGGCTGGGGTTCAGCTCTCAGTGACTGGGCTCTGCTCTGAGTTCAAAGAACTTCCTCCTTTCTCTTTTCAGTCCGGAGTCAGACACGCCTCTGTTGCCCAGCAGTGGCACGGAGAGCGTGGCCCCCCATGCACTTGACTTACCAGCTGCATCCTGTTCACGCCTCTCTCTTCCTGGCCCTTTGGGAATACTACGTATGCTGCCTGGCTTCTTTGGTCATGTAGACGTTATTATAAAAATAGAACTGCCATACAGTCGTGCCCAGCGTTAGGTTTCGGGGGTCCTTAAGTCTGCATATATGCAGAGTCAGGTCTAATGATGGTTGAACCAAGAGAGAGAAGGTGGTTATGAAGAGGGTCCAACGATGGCCATCCGTCCCAAGGCTGTCTTACTGCCTGTGGGCCAGAGGTCAAGGTCCCTTGCCTGGCATTCAAGGCCCCGCAGTCTGGTGCCGGGTGGGCCTTCTAATTAACATCTCGCTGTGTGTACCTCATCATCGGACCTCTGTGGTGGCCAGGCCGGCTTCCTTAGCGTCCCTGTTTTACATAGTGTCTCATTTAGTAGATGATCTATGCTGTGCTCACGTCCAGCTCCTTTGCTGTGCACGCCCTTTCCGCCCTTCGAGGTTCAGCTGGTATCGCGTCTCTTGTACAGCTTTCCCTGAGCACTTCATCCACAGCAAGCGTTTCCCCTGTGAGCGCTGTGGGACTTGCCCTTCCTATGCAGTAAGGTCACTGACCTGCTGGTATAGGACCTTGGGGGCATGCAAGCAGGTGCCCAGCGAGCTGTCGTCAGCCGTAGGGCCCTCTGTAGTTCTAGATGATGCCGCATCGCTGAGACAGTGCTTCTCCTAGCGTGTCGACACCATTGTCACGAAGGGTTAGGGACCCGACTGGAATTTCATGTTTAACTCTCCCTTCCCCTCGCCGCCTGGTGATTCTCAATATTTCTTTGAGGATCACTAACCTGGGGAGATGAGATGTGCTCTTTGGGGGTTAAACGCTGGGAGAATGGTCCTGGGGTACCATGTCTGTTGCCTCAGTTACTTAGTTTTAGACTTTGAGCTCTTTATTAAATACACGTATCAGTTCACTTGGCAAAAAGTATAAAAACAGTGTTAAATTTTGCAGCTGACAGTTTGAGCTGGCGGCCTGACTTATAGGGTCACGGAAGTCCTTTATCTTAACATGTCACCCAGGCAGATCACTGTAGATTCTCTCAGGAAATGATACACGGGGTAGCACTGAGGGGAGTTACAGAAGGTCTCAAATGTGTAGAGCGGGACCTGGGGGGTGGGGGGCGGGGAGTAGTGGACAAACACAAAGATAGGTTTCAGTGGGCTCATATCAACAGAGAAATGTTTCCATGTAGATTTTCACACCGCACAACAAGGTCTTGGGGGAATTATTTACTTGGAAGAGAAGTCCAGAAAACACACCTGATGGGGGACCATCTCCTTCAGTTGCACGCAGCGTCCCCTTGCTGTGCTCTGGCCCTTTTCTGCCTCCGCCCCGGAGCCCTGCGAGAGTAGACCGAGGCATAAGGCTGCCTGGCACGCATCTGTCCCCTCCCAGCGGTGCATCCCTGGTCACGTTCTTTGATCTCTGTGCCCGCACAGGGTTACCCGCCTACCAGGTGGGGCTCTCGTGGAGCTGCGGTGTTGTGGCAGGAATGCTTAGCGTGGTCCCGGTCCGATAAGGGACGGCTGTCTTCTCAGACTACATGCTTGGTCTGCACACTTTCAAGAGAATAATGACTGCATGGGTTTATCGATTGAGGATCAGTGGGCTGTTTTTACATTTTTAGTGACAGTGAGAAGGCATAAGATTTTTATGGGCATCAGAGGAATTTTTTTTTTTTTTAAATCCTACATTTATTTGGACAAGAGGAAGACCTCTAGGATTTGGAGGAGGGGTGCTCTGGAAATACCATTTATGAAAACGTACGGGCCCTGTGATGTCTAGTGCAGGGAAATCTAAGGGACCGTGGCTGTGGTCTGAAAATACCGGAAGGGCAGCCTGCGAAGATGGCTGTAATCAGAACCAGATCCACATACATACACAGTGGAGGTACACTTCCAGCGTGGGAGTTTGCCTCGTTAAGGACAGAGTGTGCCGATTAAGGGTGTTGCCACAGTGAACAGTGGCGCCGTGTGACTCCAGCATCCCCCCAATTCCGAGATTCCAAATAGAATTCCTAAAGGGGGGCACCCGGGTGGCTCAGTCGGTTAAGCATAGAGCTTCGGCTCAGGTCATGATCTCGCGGTCTAGGAGTTCGAGCCCCGCCTCGGGCTCTGTGCTGACAGCTGAGGGCCTGGAACCTGCTTTGGATTCCGTGTCTCCCTCTCTCTCAGCCCCTCCCCCACTCATGCTGTCTCTTTCTCTGAAAAAGAAACATTAAAAAAAAAAAAAAAACAACTCTTCCTAAACGTAACCCGCATAAGCCCTTGCTGCATGGCTTTAGGGTGCCCGTGGCCCAGGCGGAAACCACTTCTGCAGTCTCTCCTGTTGCCTGGGATCCTCCTGGAGCGTCCAACCCCGCAGCTTCCGGGCCAGGCAACCTGGCAGTTGCACCTAAGGACTGGTTCCCACGGGGTGGTGCCACCTACAGCCTTCAAACTAGTGATCCTCAAAAATGGTAGGTTGAAACCATCTTTGTGAAACAAGATCACCGTATGTGCACTCTGCTGTCTTTCAGGCTATTCTCATGGATCACAACTGCCCCATTAAGACAAAGATGTACACCCAGAATAACATCCAGTCATATCCGATAGGTGAGGATGAAGAATCTGAAAGTGACTGAGATCCTCAAAAGTCGTCAAAGTATTTATTTGTACAAAACAGTGTTACCAGTGAAATGACTCCTCCAGAACTTAGTCGCACCATCGTCCCTGGCGAAAGCCAAACAACCAAAGGTTATTCATTCTTCTCCGTGGTTGTGATCGATTGCCAACAGCCTTATAAAGAAAAAGCAGCTTTTCTAGGGGTTTGTATAAATAGTGTTGAAAACTTTATTTTATGTATGATTTTATTCAATATTATACAATATATTTTGACGAAATATAGTGTAAATCTATAAATATTTGAATCCAAATCAAATATAATTTTTAAAAAACTTACATTCATAAACACTTGGGCAAAAGAATCGTATATTTTTTCTGAATATTGGTAATGGGTGTTTAAAATTAAAGCACACATTATCTCCGAGACCCTTCCAACACTGAGAAACCAGAAGGAAGTCTGAAAAACAGAATCAAGTAAGACAGCATATTATGTAGTGACGCTGCGTGTGGTTAACTTGCAATTACTATCAACATATTTATGAGTTAAAAGCTAGTTACCTCAAATGCAGAGGACAGGAACTTGGGTCCGTCATCTTATGGACTTACCCATAAATCGTAGCTGGCATTAGTTTTCTGTGTAACCATCTACCTGGAAACAGATGGTTTCAAATTACACGTTTACAAGTCACGTAATTTGGTAATTTGGCACTAGAGCCAGAAGGAGAAAACTAGAAAATAGTCCAAAAGCGGAGAAAAGCACCCAAAGTATAGTTGTAGAACTAGCTTTCCCTTTAAGATATATACTGGATTGTCTTACTGGATGAAAGAAAAGTGAGGCTAGAGATCCCTTATACAGACAAGATTAAGCAGGATCGCTATATTAACGTCTCATTCAAGTTTTAGACACTTAAAAGGCTAATCGCTGCTATGATGTGAAAAAATCAGACCACGTACCTTTGACCTGTTAAGAGGCCATCCAAGTGTTTTCTAGGTATCTGTTAAATTTTCAACTGTAACTATTATTTTTTAGACTTCTGAAAGTTGTTCAAGTCGACAAATTTTAAAGGAAGATGGAGGAAAGAAATCTTGAATCACATTAGGGAAAACAGGTTAAAAAAAAAAAATGGTCAGGACACATCCCCTTTCAAAGACAGAAAAACCCCAAACATCTAGAAAGGCGTATGTATTCTCGTGTCTAGTGCTGTGCAACGTGGTTTTTCTAAGCATGACGACATTGATGTGCCTTTTCAACAGCAAATAACTGTGTTAATAGTATCGTCAGTTGACATCAGGTTTTGTAGATGTGATTGGAGTGCGCAGATAGTGTAGAATGTCGCAAATACTTGTGAACTCTGTAGCTCTGTAATCAGAAATTACCTAATGTCTGTTCTTTGTTAAGCTAATACTGTGTTTCTGTTAACTTGGACAAGGAGCCAAGAACTTGAGAATGAGGACTCCTCCTCAACCTCAACCTTGTAATTCTCTAGAAGTAGCTAATCCGGTTTCCATTTGCTTTAGGAAGCTTTTCTGTGGGGTTTTGAATGATTTGAAATCTGGTTTTCAAGGGCAGCGATGGAAGCAAATGAACTTCACAAACTTGCCTTGGGCAACTTAAATCTGTGACTCTGTAAAAAGATGGATGGGGAAGCGCTCTCCTATGGCGAACCTAAAACCGCGGGATTGTTTTCTCCCACAGGGGAGACCCCCTTGGGGAACGTGCTACGGGTTTGTGGCTCTCCCTGACCACAATGCTTTATTCCAATTTTAGTCTTGCCTCTAAGGCTTCAGTCTCTTCAAGAATGACTGGCAGAGGCATGCCCACTGTTGATCTCCAGAGAGAAGACAAAAGAGACGGGAGTTTTTCAAAAACTGTTTTAGCAAGCAAAGGTATCCATTGTATCTGAGGGGGTAAAATTGCAAGGTCTTTTATAGGACGGATATCCTGGGGTTAGAAGACTATGAAGTGACGCTTTTTTTTTCTTCTTTTAATGTGTGTATCAGAACAAAGAACATACAGCTCCCTGAACGTTTTATTTTTTTGAGCAGAGGTGGGTCATGTTTGTACCTGGCAAACAGATACAAAACCACTAATGAGGTAGCAAAGAATATTCAGTTCTTTCGACTGCTAAGTGTATGTGCCTGTTTTAGCTCGTTTCCTTAATAAATCTTCTGAACACTACTGTGCCTGTTTGTATTTCTTTATAAACCAGACATTATCGCTGGAATAAAATACACTTTAAGGTATTGTCTTGACTGTGAATACCTAATTAGGAACTATTCTTCTCTGCTTACAGGCATCAGGTAAATTTCACTCCAGGTTAGTCTGAAACCCTACTTTTTGGCTTTGGAAACAAAATTTGCTTTCAACTGAAATCTGTAGTCACATAATATCCTTGTGGAAAAGCCCAGTAAGTTATCCCTGCATTTCTAAGGTTTGATTGTTTTCCTGACTGCTGTGAACAAGTACATCTGATGAAACTATAATTCACAGCATAATTCTGATTCCCAAATAATGCTAACATGTTGTTCAGCTTGTCTAACCTAATCCTCCGTCTAAATATCAGAAATGCAGAAAACAGTCTAATTCCTAATAGGGTTAAGAAAAAAAAAAAAACCAAAACACCGGAACTTAATGCTTTTAGGCTGATTTCAAACTAGCAATTTTGTTCAGCAAGAGAGGACTTGGAAGACATTGTTTGCGTGGCCGAATTCTACCCGGCGATGATTCCAGAGAGATGTAGCCAATCCCCTCGTTCAGAGGTTAGCAAATGAAGATATTCTTGTTTTCTGTGGTAGTTCTTTTTATTATTTTTAGCTATTGATAACATAGCATGGCAGCAAGATTACATCAGGAATGTAATAGAATACAATTATTTCAGAAGCCTTACCCCTCACTACCCCTAGGCTGCTTGTAGTGACCCCCCCCTCCCCTGCACTCCAGTACAGCCGTGATGCCACTACCTCAGTAGATATAAAAATATTGCACTACAGTAAAGGTAGATTTTACAAATATAATCAGCAGCATTACCGAGCTTTTCGTAATTGTGGTTCTACAGAGTTAAATACTTTTGAAACAGATTTTTAGGAAACCAAGATTTTGCGTTATTCCTGCAGCTCTTTTCAAACGCACCAGCTTCAGCAGCATGCCTGGCTGTCACTAAAGCTTCTGTGGTGTCATCCGTCCATCAACACCAGCCACTTACAGACACTGACCTTCCAGATTATCACCGGTAAGTTATTTCTTTATAAGATAAAAGTTGGTTATTACGTTGGGCACACTGTTTCAAGCATATGTTACAGAACCATTTTTAGCTTTCAGAGAAGTTGGTGTATAAAGACTTCTACAGCAGCGTTCGTTTAAAATGCAAGCATGCTTAACTAAACAAAACGGGATACACAGACTTTTGTTCTATAAACTTGGCCAATAAACGTGTTTCCTAATATTTCACTTCATAAAAAACAGCAAGAAGGAGAACTGGCCATTGATTCTAAAAGTGGAATGACTTTTCTACCCTCAAACATGTTTCTGTGCTCCGTAAGAGTCGTACTCTTTTTGAATAGCTTTTTACTGTTCGGAGCACTTTTGCCGTTCTGTTCTCCTCACGATGATCCTGTGAGGTAGTTAGTATTGTCGGTTCCTACTTCGGAGCGGGGGAGACTGGCACAGAACACTCTTGTGCTTAGTTCACTCGTGGCCACTGGAAGAGTTTGAACTTAAACTTTCATCTGGAGTCCTAGGCTGGGGACCTGGACCAGAACCCTTACTAATTTACTATGCCATCAAAACTGTCCCATCTAGATTCAAAATTATCATGCCAGTTTCTACTATGGATCAATTATCAGAGTAGTTCCCTACAGAAGGAAAATAGACCTACAAAAGGCCAGAACTTCTATGGTATAACCGATAGTGGCCACGCGTTACTGGGGTCTACACGACGGACCGAGTATCCAAATAGATCCTTGTCATCAGAGAACTGACCCCAAGTCCTATGTACTGTACTGTTAACTTTTGTTTTCATTTTTTAAATGAAGACAGCACTGCAGAAGCACCTGGAGGAATCACTACTCCTTTAACCTGCAGCAGGTCAGAGAAGCGATAAATAAATCTATCTTGCATGATTCCTCTCCTTCACAACATCCTCCCGCACGAAAAGGTTTCTAAAACAAAACAGCCAAAGTCAGTTATCAACACGGTCATTTTAAGAACAGGCCTCTGAAACTTCATCCTTGACATGCTTTATTTCCCATGGGAGAACTAAAGATGGAAAAAAAAATCATAAATGTTCAGAACTTCCATTTAAAAGGAGAAAGCATCAATCAACCTTTTAAAAGATTAGATTTCAAAATCCTACCAGTTACTGTTTAGTGATCTTGTCTAAAAAATTCTTGCCCAACTGCATTCTTTATTCCCTATTACATTTTGTTTTGCAATGCAACCTCTTCAAATTAATAACTATATTCTCACTAAAACTGCACAAAAACTAGAAAAAAATTCACAGGATAGAAAGCAAGCAATATATGTAATTGTTTTTTCTTTTTTTCTTTTTTTAATACTAAATCAGTGTAACTGACTTAAAGCCACAGCATCGGCTTTTGTTACATTTGGCAAAAACAACCCCCCCCCCCGCCCCCCAAGCCCCAAAACAACAAAAATCTTGAGCAAGTGGAGATGATAAACCTCCTAACACAAAGATTCAAAACCTGTTCCCTCAGTGATTGCCGTTGTCAATCTGGGCAGCAAACTCGTTAGAACCGTGATGGAAATGAAAACAGTTCAAGAATTTGGACAGTATCCTACATAACACTAATTCAGAAACTAAGATGAAGAAAAATAACACGAGACATCACACATACATAAACATGAAAAGTTAGCTTACATAATTACATAATTAGAAAAAGTTAAAAATAAATTAGTAAAAATAAATTCCCAGTATAAACCCAAAAAAGCATAGCTATAAATGCAATCCGAAACAACCATTTTAGTGAGCTGGTCATGTTTTCGCTGGAAAACCACCTTTTTCACTCTTGTTCCTACGCAAGCAAATGACTGTGGAGCAGTGGGCCGAAGTGCTTTGTAAGAGGGTTTAAAACGTGGTTTATCTGTGGTACTTTAGATGCGACTTTTCCCCAATCACTTGAGAGTATTTAAGCGGGCTGTCTGTTAAACAGACTCGGATGGGCCAAACAAGCCCTCTGATATGCTGCTGAATGGCTGGGAGTCGATCAGCTGGGTTATTTCATTATCAAGATCTTCTTCTGTATCATCTGTGTACTTGCTTATTTTTTTGGAGGGCTGGTCTAAAGACAGACTTTCTAAAGATTCCAGATCTTCAATGCCTGCTCTGTAGTGGATCATGAGAAGTGTCAGGGCTTGTAGTCTTTCACCTGATTTCGCCAGAGCGGCAGAAAGCAGTGATTTTTTCCTTGTATCGGCTGTTTCCTTTTCTTCTCTAACAAGGGAATTATTGTGTTCCAGCTCCTGGTCAATTTCATTCTGCAGTTTATCCAGCATGAACTCAAGTTTCTGGATCCTCTCCTCCGTAGGCAAACCCCTGTACAGATCGCGGCCGATTTCTTTAACTGCAATGAAAACGCTGTCGTCCAGACCACCCTCCTTTCTCACCAACTTTATTCCTGTGTTGTTTCCCCGTTTAGAAGGACTGTTCGGGCCACACACCTCTGTGTCGCTGCCTTCGTTGTCGGACGTGTTGGGTGTGTGTTTTGGTGAAGGCTCCACCAGCTCAGTCCCTGGTTCGGAAAGGCGAGTTTTAGAGACCTGGCGCAGATTTAGCAAACGGGAGCTCGTATTGATAATATGTCTTGTCAAACCCGTTGTTTTGTTGACTGACTTGCTAGCTTCAGCATCGACACGAGGAGGCAGGCCTAAGAAGCTTTCCTGTCCTTCCAGCCTGAGGTTTTTCAGGGTCCGGTCTATCCGCCTATCAGCTGCTCCGCAGAGAGGAGTCTCGGCTAGACACTTTTCCTGACATTTTTTATGGCAGACGTAAGCACAGAACATACACTGGGAGGCAGCTTTAGTCCACACTTTTTTCTTACAGTAATCACACCAAGTTGGGTTCTGGAACTGAGTATCCTGGAAACTATGTTTGTTTTCTGTCAAGCCCATCTGTCCAACGAGATGCTCCTCTTTGGGTAGGGCAGGAACCTCTTCGATCAAATGGAGGTCTTTCTCTTTCTCTAAGTTAGGGACTACAGGGTGGTCTGGCTCTCCTTCTTTCAAGTATTTGAAGTGAATAGTAATGTCACCAAAGCAAAATTTGTCATTGAATCCCTTCTGCACACTCAGACTGCGCAGGGCGGTTCTCGTGACCATCGCCTTAGGTGAGGGGGCTTCCAGTCGGAACTTTGAAAAGTATTCCATGTTTGATGTCGCCAGACATCCTAGAGCCACGTCTTCAAGTTTCAAGCTAACGTGCCCCAGACAGATAAGACCCCCTAACTTGAAGGGATCCCTGCACCACAGGGCAACGTTTAAGTACCTGTGGCAGGCTTCTATGTCAAAGAGACAGGTTGCTCTGCTTCTGGTCCATTTTCCTAGCTTATTTCGGTAAGGGATTTCTGACGATTCCCATGTCTGGGGGTCATCTGAACTGTCCTTGGGAGGGCAGGAACTTTCTGATGGAAAATCTCGCACCACGTCTTGCTTTGCTAAAAACTGCTTCGATGCAGCCGCGTCTTCCGTGTGATCTGTAGTTTTTGCTTGCTTCTCAGCAGGTTTATCTGCAGGAGGAGGCGGCAGCACCTTTTCTGGCTTTTCAGTGGGCACATCTGGTTCTGTCTGACTCGGGGCGTCGGCAGAAGGCAAAGGAACTTTCACCTGTGGTCGTGGTGGGACGGGTGGTTTGAAAGTGGATCCTTGGGTGGGTTTTGACACTTGCGTCGGGTCTGTTACCTCAGAAGCTTTTAGGGCTGAGGGTTTATTTCCTTCTTTGCATGGAGGTTTTGGTGGGGGAGGATGACTTCCTACAGCTAATTTACGGTTTAAAACCGGTGATATCGTTCCAAGGGGTTTAACAGAAAGTGTTGTTGGAGTACGTTTGGGACTGTGACTTAATGACGGTGCCTCATCTTTGAGCTCAGTTTGTGCTCGGACATCACCTGCCAGGTCTTCAAATTCAGAGTCCAAATCTCTGTTCTCAGCATCCGCTGCCAAGGCAGGTGTCTCCTCCTCATAGTTCGGTGGGCATGAGGCCGACAGGAAGTGTTCCTCCAGCTGTCCGAAATGATCCTGCAGGGCCGTGCCCTGGCCGCTCTGGCCGACGGGCCTTTCGTAATACACCAGGACCCGGTCGCCGGCCTGCTTGATCAGCTTCAACACTTGCAGGGTAGAGGTGATTTTCACACCTGTCGAAAGATTTTAAAAGGGAAAATATGTAAATTACTGCAAGGAAAATCACCTAACTCTGCTGAATCGAACTGCCATCAGTTCAGGATTATGGAAAAGCAATACGTAATTGTGCCGCACGATCAAATTCTGAGACCAATGCTTGAAGTAAATTTAGCAAAAATACTTTATCATGAACAGCGGGCCCTTTCACATATTTTTATTAACCCCACCCATCAAACTAAGCTTTTTGTCAGGACCAGAAAGAACAGGGAAGGCACAAATTGCTTTAAAGTTAAACAAGCTGGTTACTATCTGCATCAATAGCATGAGCTTAAATTTTCCTTTTATTATGTTCTAACAGGTGCCGCAGTAACAGTTTGGAATTCAAAAGGTATAGAAAGACTTAGAGTGAAAAATCTCCCTTTTGCCTCTATTTTGCAACCATACTGTCCCATCCCTGAGACAATCAAAGCTAGTAGCTTCTCTAGTCTTCTCATCTAGGTTATCTTTAAGGCTCTCTGTTTCCCGCCCTCTTCCCACCCTGCCCCAAACGGTACTCATCCAAGCTACCCCTTTCTGTAGGGCTTAGAAAAGGGGAGAAGGGGTCTTTGCTTTCCAAAGGTCTGAGGGCCACCCTAAATACATCAGAGTAACATCACCCCATCTAACAACCTGACCACAGAGTTCCTCAACCTAGATCCTCTCCTACCTCAGCTGCCCAGGCAAGACCATGCTTTAGACCTGGTTATCACTTGGAATCTTCCACACAGCGGTCTTTCACTTGCAGTTAATCCCTACGCACAATCTCCTATTTCCCACCTCTTACGATCCTGTCTGCTAACTGAATGTTTTGAGGTGACTTCCAGGCCCAGTCATTTCTCCTTTGCTCTCCTGATTCAGCTGGTCTCCTGACACCACTTGCTCTTCTCCCCAGTACTAGTCTCAAGAGTTCACTGAGGTTCACATCAAGATTTCGGATTCTTTTGCCCTGCCCCTTTCCTCTTCTGTCACCTGGTGTTCTGAGCCAGCTTGCCAGCTCCATCTCCCTAGCACCAGCCAGCCCCCCCGAGCCCCCCGCCAAGATCTTTTATTTGGTAGGTGACCTCTCCTTATTTCCTGAAGAGATCAACAAGCAGCCACGTTTTCTCGCTCCCATTTTTACTAAGAAGCCATCTGTGAGGACGGATCAGACTTGCACTCTGGACCCTACTCCCCATCTCCTTCAGAACTTTGCTCCAGCAGCTGTCCTGGCTCGTAGTTTTCTTTTCCTTCTCCTTTAAAACTTTTTTTGGGGCGCCTGGGTGGCTCAGGTCATGATCTCACGGCTGGTGGGTTCGGGCCCCGCATCGGGCTCTGTGCTGACAGCTCTGAGCCCGGAGCCTGCTTCGGGTTCTGTGTCTCCCTCCCTCTCTGCTCCTCCCCCAACTCGTGTTCTGTCTCTCCCTCAAAAATAAACATTAAAAAAACAAAACCTTTTTCTTGGTTTTCCCAATTCGGTTCTGACCATCTCTGCTTTCTTTTTCTCCACCTGTATCTGCTCCTTGTGCGCAAACGTCCTCATGGTTTCGTCTGACGCAGTTCCCTTCCTTCTCGCTGTCTTCCTGGATCACGTTCACCTCAGCGGTTTCTCGGGTTGCTCTCCCCTCTTCTTCACTCTAGTCCTACATCCCTCACTACTTCTGGAGATCAGCACCTGGATGTTGATTGACACGACAACTGCAGCATAAAAGCCCTCTATGACCTTCTCATTCTCCTGTCTTATGGGAATCAAGCTGCCAGCCTCCCCATTAACCCAATTTGCACCCCACAGACCTTCCCTGTCTTAGTCACCAAACACAGTGCTCCCCAGTTTTCCTAAAGCTTTGGCTCAAAAATCTTTAGCATGTGAACTCATCCACTGAAACCCAAAGCTTTCTAATGTGGCTCTTCATGATTCTTCCAGGCTGCTCTTTCCCTCTAACCACACTACGCGCCAGCAAAATCGTAGTCGGAAATGAAACACAGGTCCACCTGGTGAGCTGCAGTAGGGAAAACTTCAATCTAAACTTGTTCTTTGTGACTTAACACCTGCCCTCATCTCCGCCCCAACCACCGGGACCTTTGTGGAGACAACCACTGTTCTTCCAGGACTAATTGGCCAAATCTGGATTCCTTTTCTTTTGCTATGTTTCAAATATACACAAAAGCAGAGAAAAAAGAAAAACAGAGAAACAAGAAAAATGAACTCCATCATACTTCAAATATAATAAGCATTTTGCCAATCTTATTTCAACTACGCCAATCCCATTACTAAATATTTAAAAAAATTATATACCCATATAAGCAAAGTATCACTATAAACCATAAATGTGTATTATACCTGCCCCTTACCTCAGTAAATATTTTGTTTTTACAAATGTTAGCTATAAAGGGTGACCTCTATTTTTCACTCTGTATACATTTATATTGCTTGGATTTATTTATTTTTGATAATATTTACTACGTATGTAACTGAAAACCTTTCATAAAAGGACACAGAGGAAAAAAATAGATATCCTGTAGGTAAAACCAGAACAACTATGTGTGGATATAAAAAAATTATACTGAATTACAGTTTTTAGCTGAGGGAGAATAAGCTGCTATGTTTCTGTTAAACAACTATTTAACAGAGGAGGTCTGTTTTATGGCTTTGCTATCCTAAGTGCCGATGACCCAGCAGTGGCATCTGGGCACTTGTCAGAAATGCAGAATCTTGGGGCCCCCTCCAGGTCCACTGAAGCAGAATCCGTATTTTAACACCATGTCTGGGTGACTGGAATACACAAGAAGGTTGAGAAGTGCTATTTATGACACGATCAGAGGATCTCCATGTGAAAACACTGACTTAGTTGGGCTTCTAGGTGTGCAACTAAATGATTTTCATTATTTTACTGTCATGGTGGATTTGAATCAAAGGCAGAGTTTTGTTGACATGTAACTAAGAAAAACTTGCTTTAGGAACCGATCTACCTTGTTTATTATCTTAGCTGTCAGAGAAAGATACCACATTGTCTTTAGAAGCTCGGCTGTGACCAACCACGTGTTTAAGAAATCTCTTGGCAAGCCTCGAATGGGGCGGCGGTAGGGGAGAGGTACTACGAAGGTCGGAAAAGGTTTGGACTTTTTCCCCGTTGGTCTGTACAGTGAGTCCTACTACTTATTCATAAATGTGTATTATATAAATACCCAAATAATCTGCCTATCAACAGAGTTTATGCAGTGACCAGTCCAACTGACAGGAAGGCATGCAGGTGACACATTCTTCCACCAGCAATAGTGATTTAGGCTGTACTCTAATGACAGCACATTAACAAATGGCTGGCCATGGCTGGCCCATCAGGGACAATATAGAGCCATCAAAATGGGGCCATAGGATAGTTCAAGTGTGCCCTCTTGGACAAGGACTATTAGTCTCTCTCCTGTTCATTATCTAGTCCTAAGTGATGAGGGTCATAGTGCTAATACTGTCAGTCTTAGCCCTACAGTAGTTAAGGTGGAGACGATACAGAAGTAATTGTTGACCCGCCCTTTCTTTCACATTCAATAAACGTTAGAGGAGTAGAAGGTGGGAAAGAAAGGAAAATTAGAGAAGTTTACAGATGAGTGGTCTAAAGATGAAGTCTTTTAAAGATTTATACACTAGGACTAAAATGTCTAATTAGGACTAAAATGTCATATGTGCTCCCTTCAGATTTTTATGAATAAAGTCCTTCTCTTTCCAATATAAAAGTAACAGGCTCATAGAATGAAGATAGGGAAAACTCCCACATTTCCTAATTTCTCTGTGAATGTAAAGTGTGTTGCATATCAGCACAGTTACCTCCAATAGCAATGAGTCGGTCTCCCCGTTGAAGGTCTGCGAGTGCAGCAGGTGAGTTTGGGGCCACAGTCTCAATTATGACATGCCCAGCATACCCGTCAGTTGACTGGACAAGACGAAGCGTAAGTCCGACACTCTGTAAATTCCCCTTTATTAATTCAACCTTTGATAAAGAGAAAAAAATGAAAACAGTCAATGAGCTCACGGAAGGGGAGTGAGAAAACATTAACCCACACTTAACGATACCATCCAGAACTGCTACCTATGTTGTACTCAATCTTAATAAAAAATTGAGATCCCGTTGTGAATGTAACTCTAAATCTTGTGTTTTTAAAATTTTTTTTAAAGTAGGCTCCATACCCAGTGTGGGGCTCGAACTGATGACCCTGAGATCAAGAGTCATATGCTCCACCAACTGAGCCAGCCAGGCGCCTCTAAATCTTGTTGTGAAACATAATGGGAAATATCTTCTATGTCATTAGATGTTTTTATGATGTATTGTTAAATTATCTTTGGGAGGGCAAAAGAAAAGAGTTTACATTTGTTTTATTAAGACGTATCTTATTAATGAGATATCCTTTTCTAACTCATCAAGATCATTTTGTTTTCTAAACAAATGTCACCCAATTTATCAGTGTGTCCCAGATTCACATTATCTGTGAACTAAAAAGACAACACCACATGTTATCTATCCTCATTCAAATTACTGATTTAAAAAAAAAAAATTGAATGCCGCATCCTTTCAAGATGACAAGAATTCAATCTGTGTTTATTAAATAAATTACAGATCAGTCTAATTGTATTGTTATTTAGCCTGTGTTTCTCAGTTCTGGTCTTCAAGTTATCTCATGAGGGTCTTTGCCAAATAACCTGCTGATAACCAAATATAACACTGTCTGTATTGCTTTAATAAATAAATTCCACTTAAAAGCTAGAAATTTAATTCTCCTACCTAATGGTGTTGGCCAATAAGAGAGACCTTACTGGAACTGTTTGGGTTTTTTGGTTTGTTTGTTTATTTTTGAGAGAGTGAGTGCAAGCAGGGGAGGGGCAGAGACAGAGGAGGATAGAGGATCCGGGGCAGGTTCTGTGCTAACAGAGGACAGCCCTCTGCACGGCTTGAACTCCTGAAACTCATGAACCGTGAGATCCTGACCTGAGCCGAAGCTGGACACTTAACCAATTGAGCCACCCAGGTGTCCCTGGAAATTGTTTTTTTTTTTTTTTTTTTTTTTTAATTTTTTAATGTTTATTTTTGAGACAGAGAGAGACAGAGCATGAATGGGGGAGGGGCAGAGAGAGAGGGAGACACAGAATCGGAAACAGGCTCCAGGCTCTGAGCCATCAGCCCAGAGCCTGACGCGGGGCTCGAACTCACGGACCACGAGACCGTGACCTGGCTGAAGTCGGACGCTCAACCGACTGAGCCACCCAGGCGCCCTGGAAATTGTTTTTTAATATGGATGTTAACAGATTTTGCGGAGTTGCTTTTAGATTAAGGAGAATCTTAATCACATTATCCTCAAGAACTGGGAAATGAAGTTTTTGATTATCTAAAGGTTTACAAACAAAAAACAACCCTTCCAAAAAACGTATGTATTAGAATCTCCAAAAAACATTTGTCCAACCAATTTTTGCCTTATGATATAATAAATGATTACCTTATAATGTTAATAGTGTTTTTTCACTTAAGCCCTTAAGAATGCATTCTTTCAAATCCACAAACATAAATATATTTTTAATATACAGAGTGCCGAAGCTAAAGCTTACAATGTAATTTTTTTTTCCTAATATCAGAAAGTTAACAGTACCAAATGGGCAAGAAACTAAATTGTATGAGTCTGAGAACTGTAAATTTTAAAAACTATCACTTGGAATGTGTATTTTTTTTTTTTTTTTTGTGATTTACTCTTTGTTCTTAACATGGAACTTAAGGTTGATTTAAACAGCCAGGAATCAACCAATATAATTTAACATATTAAGAAAACAAAGGAGAAAACCATATAAATAATTCAACAGGATTATTTATAAATAATAAAACAAAAAAAAACCAAAAAAAAACCAAAAAAAAAACAACAACACAAACCAATAAAAACCCCCCAACATCCACTCATGATAAAAGTCCTGAACTAGAAAAGCAAGGGAACTCTTAAACCTGATTGTGGGTACCTACAAAAATCTGCAAGTAACATAATACTGAAGGTTTTCTACCTAAGATCAGGAACAAAGAAGGATTTCTGCTTGTATTATACCAGAGGATACAGGCAAGGTGATAACATAAGGAAAGGCATAAAGATTGGAAAGAAGAAAGAAATGGTCTTTATTTGCAGATAACATGATCTTATACATGAGTAATCCCAAGAAATCTACAAAACAACTATTAGAACTAGTAAGTGAAATTAGGTCACAGACTACAATGTCAATATAGAAAAGACAAATGAGTGTCTATTAGTAACAAACAATTAGAAAATAAAAAAAAAATAGGCCAAATTTGTTTACAACAGCATAAAAAATATTTAGGGTTAAATTTAATGAAAGGTGTGCAGGACTTGTATACTAAAAACTATAAAACATTGCAAAGGAAAATTAAAGAAGGCCAAAATAAATGGAGAAAGATACCACATTCACAAACTGGAAAACTCATTACTGTTAAGATGCCAACTCTTCCCAAATTTATCTACAGATTCAAATGGAAATCTCTACAGGCCTTTGGAAAGGCAAAGTCAAAGAGAGGTAAAGAACCTAAATCAACCAAACCCGTCCTTAAATAGAACAAGGATGCAGGTTGTACACTCTCTGATTTCAAGGCTTACTACATACAGCACACATGACATAGATAAATCTCAAAGATGTGGAGTGAAAGGAGTCAAACCCCAAAAAACCATATGCTCTTATGATTCAATTTGTATGAAATTCTAGGGAAGGCAAAAGTATAGTGACAGAAAGCAGATTAGTACTTGTCGGGGACTGGAGACTGCAGACTGAGGGCCTACAGTAGCACAAATAAAATTTTCAAGGTAATGGGGATATTCTACATCTTGATTAGGGTGGAGGTTATATGACTGCATACAATGACCAAAATTCACCAACTGTATACCTGGTGAATTTACTGCATTTAAAGTACACCTTAATAAAGCTATTAAAAATAAAGCAAAAACGAATAAAACCAATATACCATTTTTTTTTTTTCAACGTTTATTTATTTTGGGGACAGAAAGAGACAGAGCATGAACGGGGGAGGGGCAGAGAGAGAGGGAGACAACAGAATCAGAAACAGGCTCCAGGCTCTGAGCCATCAGCCCAGAGCCCGACGCGGGGCTCGAACTCACGGACCGCAAGATCGTGACCTGGCTGAAGTCGGACGCTTAACCGACTGCGCCACCCAGGCGCCCCACCAATATACCATTTTTGTCTTAAGATACTTATATCTCTTTTTAAAGATATTATTAGATTACTGGTAATTCATTCGGATAGCCCTTAGTTTTCCAATTTAGTAAATTTAATAGGAACAACTTGGGATGAATATAGATGGTCCTAAAGTCAATCAGGAAGGAGAGCAACATTTAGATAGTTTTTCCATTTAACTTACGTCAATCAAATGAATACTGACTCTTAAGTACAGATAGCTGGAAATACTACATTGTAGATACAAGATTAAACCAGACATAAATGTAAGAAGCAAGAACAAAATGTGTCTGGAAAAAAAAAAAACACTTAAAAATGTAACTCGGGCGCCTGGGTGGCTCAGTTGGTTAGGCGTCCAACTTCGGCTCAGGTCATGATGAGTTCGAGCCCTGAGTCAGGTTCTGTGCTGACAGCTCAGAGCCTGGAGCCTGCTTCAGATTCTGTGTCTCCCTCTGTCTCTCTGCCCCTTCCCCACTCATGGTCTCTCTCTCTCTCTCTCAAAAATAAACATTAAAAAAAAAAAGTAACCCAAATTTTAGTTTTATGTACTGTTATATCAAAAAAGAATATGAATAAACTTTTAATTTTTATCAAATACATGCATATGGTTAAAAAAATCAAACACACAAAATAACTTCTACCAAAATGCAACAGTCCTCTCTTTCCAAGCCCCTCACTCCCACACCACAGCAACCACCTTCCAACTCTTTTAGTTGTTTAGGGATTACTTTTTGTTCTCTAGATAACACATCATTATTTCCTAATGTATCAAATTTTAGACAATCTGCTGACTTCTTCCTGTAACAGACAAGGATGCAGCCCCATATTCCTTTCCCCAAATTATAGTAGTGTTACATCATTTTTAGTTCTATGTAACTTCTTTATAATTTTAATCAGTATACTTCTATTTATTTCATCTTTCTGATACTAAGACTTCTATCTTTCTCCTCACCTCTCCTCTTTACACCTTCTACCTTCTAAAACTCTACCATCAAAATTGAATAGCTATTATATTAATTTTCAAACTATAATTAAGCTATCAAGTTTGATTGTAAAAGCTAAAAATTAGTGGTATTTACAATTATTATAACAATATAAATATTGTTTATTGTAAAGCTGAGCATTATCCCATTTTCTGTCTTGTATAGACTTTTTACCTGGTTTTTTTTTTTTTTTTCAACAACACAGCTCTCACTTTAAATGTAGAATTTATGTTAAGTATGGCTTCTAGGATTAGCTCTTAAATTCATCTATCCATTTGTTTACAAATTATTTAATGCTCAGTTGAAGGGAAGTTTTTCTTTTTTTAAGTTTTTTAATGTTTATTTATTTTGAGAGAGAGAGGGAGAGGGAGGAAGAGAGGGAGAGAGGGAGGGAGGGAGGGAGGGAGGGAGGGAGAGGGAGAGGGAGAGGGAAGTCTGACAGTGGTTTAGTTTCTGGTTCCAATTTGTCTCTAAGGCAGAGCTGCTCTCCTGCTAAAATCTAAGCAGGGCTTAACCCACAAAACCACGAACAGTGGCCCTCACACCTGCCTATGTCACCCATGCAACACCACGGTATCCCCAGAACAAGTACCTCTTTTTTGCTTCAGCTAGTTGTAGTAGGCATCGGTTCCAAACCAGTTCTAGCTTCCCAGGCACTGTGTTAGAGACTATCATAGACAGTATCTCATTAAACTCAAAGTGCTGTATCTATTAACCTGGAAAGCTACAAATACATCATAAAAGTAGGAAATCGTGTTTTCTCTGTGGCTTAGCCTGTGTCAATCGGCCTGAATTTTGTTAAAACCAAAAAAGTAGATTTCATCTGGAGTAGAGATATTATTTCTCATATTTTCTGAATTATATACAAAAATAAGTGTATCAACTGTCAAGAACTGCTGATGCATACTAACCAAAGAGCAATTACATGAGCTGAATCACAAGTCAATACACACAAGATTGCAGAGAGCCTGCATTTAACTTTACCAATAATGTCAAGACACAGGTTAAAAAATGCTAGCTGTATGTGCATCTATCTTGTGGAGAGCAATTTAGTAAAAACACCAAGATAGCCTTTAAGAGCTTTCATACTCTGACATCCTTCTAGCCTTTCTTGGACCCAACTGGGATGCTGTATTTTCACCTGAGGGGAAAACAACATATTGATTTTTTAATCCCTTCCTAACATGCACATAATTTCATACAATAGCTAAGAAGAAGATATATTTTAATAACATATCAATATAGCTCGTTTACAAACTGTTCTCTCCTACACAAGCTTTCAACATTGAGCAAAAAAACCCCCAAAAAATAAAACAAAAAACCCCCCAAAAACAGAAATACAAGAAAGGATCTCTAAGTGAAAGACCCTAATTTACTGTGACCAGGTATACTTTTGGGTATTCTTTCAGCAAATAAATTTCCGAAAAAGACATTGTAGGAACTATTTCCCAGCTTTTTTAGTAGAGTAGCAAGCGGGGCAGGGATGGGAGAAATGACACGACAATGTGCACACATATGGACACAACGCCAGTACGTAATGAAACTTCTGTCAGCAGGCTTTTAAATGCAAATGACCATTCTCAGTCTTCCTGATCCATAATGTAACCAATACCTTTTCTATCAGAATTCTTCTCATATTACAATTTTAAAAGATGCTAATGGTCTTCACATTGGTGTATTCTGTAACTCCTCTTTGCAAGATGAAATGCAAGTAACATTTCCAGAAAAATCGATGTTGACCTAAAAAAAAACCACATTTAACAAAACCTATAGCAAAGCTACTGAGAAAGAAAGGTAATGGGAAGAAACGTACCAACTGATTCACTTACTCATTCAAATGCTTAGGCACCTGGCCTAGACGTACAGCCCTGAACAACACAGATGAGCTTCCCTGGCCTCAAGGAAACAGAATAGGTAGGTATGAACAAATAATTACCATCATACATGTGTGATTTAACAGGAATCACTTAACTGACATTTAGAGAGCAAGGAAGGCACTCCTAAAAAATTTAATTTGACACTTGCAGGATTAGTAGTTTATCAGGCCGGGTCAGGACTGGAGGCAATGAATGTATCTAACAAGGAGAGCAGCGGGTCTGAAGGGAGGAGGTGCAAGCTAGCAAGCATGTTTGAAGAAACGAAAGTTTAGTATTCCAGTTCTTTGACAAGTTCAGTCTATGTAAAGAGGGAAGGAATCTTGGTTCATTCAACTAAAAGACCTTTCAAAAGAAAGAGGCATAATATCAATTCGACCACCAATTTTATGCCCAAGATACTCAAAGTTAACAAGCGTAAACTATGGTTTAAGGAGCATTTGGATGAACTACTTAATACTATAATGTGACTGCAGTCTTGAATATGAATAATATTTAATCCACATTGATCCATTCAAACCCCTTAAAAAAACACCCAGTTTCACGAATACCAGCCCAAAGAGGAAGGTTTTTTCCTGTAAAAAAAAAAAAAAAATCTAAAAAGTCAAATGTTTAAAAATGTTTCAAATTGCTTCAATGTTTATTTGCTGTAAAACAGACCATTCACAAAAAAAGTTTCATAAAGATCATATATTTGTAAACCATTCAGTAAGTGGTGTGCCTTTTTATAGGTCACTGATGTAGATGATCCAAATCTCCAAAGCTCAAGTACTCTAAACCTAAAACCCAAGGCCATAAAATGGCCGACGGAGTCTGAAGGAGTCTGAAAATAGAATTCTCCCATGGATACGTTTTATTTACCTAACCAAAATGTGAATGCGGAGAAAGATGCACTTCGTAAGTTGCTAAATGAAGACTGAGGCTCTAAAAATAAAATCGTACAGTTCTTGCTTTTCTCAGAGAAATCCGCCGTGGAGGTGAGCAACTGGCGCCATAACGGGTGGCTGTGAAAGAGGATGCCTACGTATGATGGACAACGTGGTGAGAAGGACAGAAACAGGTCTGAGGTGGGCAACACAAGTGTTAGCTGCAAGTCTCCAGGCTGGCTCAGCCTCGCGGTGCTGCTCGCCCGGCTGCAGGGCCACGACCCCGGCGGGAAAGCTCCGTGGACTACTTCCTCCCCACCTATCCGGGCGGACTGAAACTTACTGCCCGTGTCTCCCTTCCTTCCCCTTCCCGTGCAGTGGGTAAGGTCCACCGAGGACCCAGGACCACAGGGTTTAACAACGAAGGGACACTCGACTCAATATGGCTCTGTTCAGGTGGCCAGAGCAGAAGTGGCCCGCTTCGGGCGGTGATGGTCTGAAACAACAGAAGGGCTTCCTACAGGAGCCTTCTTTTTTGAGAAGCATGGCGATGGGAGACAGCTAGGGGACAAAGGGCATCTGACTCTACAAGAGGAAGCCTTTGAAGAAGGAGCCGTCTACACAGTGCAGTTCCCATCATGAAACGCTCTTTGGAAGGGCATTTTTTACTCACTGCCGCACTCTACTGCTGCTGCGTTGATCTGTAGTGGTTTCGCTGCCCACATTTTTTAAAAATGGAAGACATACACTCTTTCGACTGTGAGTTTCCGCAGACTGGCTCAGGGCCTCCACAGCACAGCTTATGTGGGATACTCCACATTTCTGTCAACACCCCTACCCTGTCTTCCTCTGTCTACACCTTTTCTGCACCAGGCCAGCTCTCTGGCTTCCCCCACTTCCTCACAGGTTACGGAGATTTGACCAGCTTTCTCCTGCCACCGCGTACGGTTTGGCCTGGCTTCCTCATTCCTATTACCCCAGAAAGTGCACGATTCTTCTTGAAGGGCCCTCGTGTACCCTCTTGGGTACACATCCTAAGCAGGGATAGAATTAGAATAACAAGTACAGAGATGCTAAAAACAATTAGCTTATACACTGAAGTTTTTGAAATTACATGCCTGAAAGTAGAATTATTTGTTTACGCCAACTGAATACCCTAGATATTCCGGGATTATTTAAATTTTAAAAATTGTCGTCAGAAACTCTTCTACTAATGCAGCAATAATTTCTGTCAGAAAGCCACTGGAGTTTACAAAATTTAAAGTCACCGTGTTTGAGACTATACTACAGATGCTTTGGTCAGAGTAGCCCCAACTCTCCATGCTAAGATTCTCAGAGGGTGACTAAAAATCCCCATTTTTGACAGGCCATTGTATAGATCACTTTTACGTGGCTTGCTCTGGGGGCTTGGCAATTGAATTCTGCGTTTCAGGGACCCAGACGGTTAGGATTATTGAAGAATTATCCCTAAACTCTGAATTACAATCGAAAGGTCAAGATTTTTAAAACCAGAACAACTTTTATATTAAGTCACTGAGCTGTTTGCGAGGGCAACTTCTGTACAACATGCTCAGCACAGAATGTGGCAGCATTGGGTTTGAACTTCGGCTCTAACGTTTACTAGTTCTGTGAGCTCAGACAACTGATTTAGCCTCGGTGGGTCTTAAGTGCATAAAGGGGATACCAGTATCTACCACACCGGTTGTGGTCAAAATTAAATGAAACTACAGGAATAAAGGACTAGCACAATCCAGGCACTTCCATGATCTCTCCTCAGGTGGAAGAGGAAGACTCTTTTCTGGAGCAAAACTGTAAGTGAGGCCCCTCAATCTTCAAAACAGAAAGCCAGCTTGGCCACCTCTCTGATCACCTGGTCTCTAAAGCAACGAGACGATAAATCAGGACGGCATCCTTTGGTCATCTCATCTAAAAGACAACAAAGATCTAGAAATACGCTGAAACAGTAAAGTCCATCATACAAATACAACTGACCAAAGAGATCTAAGGAACAAAAATGAAAAAATGATCTTCTGCCTACGTTCAAAGGCTGTTAGGAAAGTAATAACATCCAAATGACTACCTTGCAAAACACTTAGGTTTCTTTTCTCTTTTAAATCTGACTGAAGTCTCCATTAATGAATGTTTTGATTCAAAACGAATTTACATTTTATACAACCACTCCAGTAAAATAAAAACCTCTGAAAAGTCTGAGGTTATTATGGAAGCAACAGAATGGAACACTGTTACCCTTTTAACTTTCTTTGCCAAATAGCTCTGATTCTGAATCACCAAGTCAACCCTCAGCTTCATAAGCTATCACTGTACTTCTGCAAGGGGGGTGGGGGGTGGGGGTGGAATTTACATCTTACTAAGGGACTATTAGAGTCTCAGAGACTTTTTTTTTTTACCCTTTTATCTTGAAATTTCAAACCTATGGTAAAGATGCAAAAATAGGACAAAGGGTTTCCATTTTATCCTGAATCCAGACTTCCCAACTGTTAACATTTTGCCACATTTGGTTCTCCCTCTCTCTGCATATTTTTTTTGAACCATCTGAAAGTAAGTTGCACACATAGTGCCTCCTTTACTCCCTACTCCCTAAATGTATTTCCTAATAAGCACATTTTATTGAAACCACAGCATGATTACCAAAGTCAGAAAATTAACATTGATAAAATACTATTATCTAAGGACTTTATTCTGGCTGGAATGCAATTTTTGAAATATGTGCCTTTTACTTTTGCAGTCTCTGACCAAAGAATTATTTAGATTAGGGTTCAGCAAACTGCAACCTGTGGACTGTTTTTTTTTTTCTTCAATATATGAAATTTATTGTCAAATTGGTTTCCATACAACACCCAGTGCTCATCCCAAAAGGTGCCCTCCTCAATACCCATCACCCACCCTCCCCTCCCTCCCACCCCCCATCAACCCTCAGTTTGTTCTCAGTTTTTAAGAGTCTCTTATGCTTTGGCTCTCTCCTACTCTAACCTTTTTTTTTTTTTTTTCCCTTCCCCTCCCCCATGGGTTTCTGTTAAGTTTCTCAGGATCCACAGAAGAGTGAAAACATATGGTATCTGTCTTTCTCTGTATGGCTTATTTCACTTAGCATCACACTCTCCAGTTCTGTGGACTGTTTTTAAAGAGGTTTTACTGGAGGGGTGCTGGGTGGCTCAGTTGGTTAAGGGTCTAACTCTTGATCTCGGCTCAGGTCATGATCTCAGGGTTTGAGCTGGAGCCCCATGTTGGGCTCTGTGCTGATAGCATGGAGCCTACTCGGGATTCTGTCTCTCTCTCTCCCTGCCCCCTTCCGGCCTGCACTCTCTCTCTCTCAAAAATAAATAAACTTAAAAGAATGGGTGTGTGTGAATATACTTGCAGAGACATTACAGACTTCTTTACAACATAAAAAAAACTGGAAAAGTCTACATGTTCATCAATAAGCAATTGGCTAAATAAATTTTGGCACACAGTGCAGTATCATGCAGAAATAAAAACAGTTACACACGTATATGGAAATAAAAATTGGCTCTCAGTATACTGTTAAGTAGAAAAGAAGGCAGGTTATAAAACACGTGATCTCCTTTTATTCTTAAAAAAGAAATACCACAGACATAACCTGTGAATACAGTGTGTGTTTGTGTTTATAAAAGTTTTTTTTTTTCCTTAATGTTTACTTATTTTTGAGAGAGAGAGCTAGAGGGAGGGGCAGAGAGGGGGACAGAGGATGTGGAAGCGGGCTCTGCACTGACAGCGGTGAGCCCCATGTGGGGCTCAAACTCACGAAATGGGAGATCATGACCTGAGCCAAAACTGGCCATTCAACCGGCTGAGCCACCCATGCGCCTCGATAAAGTTCTCCTAAAAAGTTAACAGCAGTCTCCCTAGGTGGTGGGATTATGGTTGATTTTTGCAGTTTTCTTTATAGCTTTCTGAATGTCTTCTTATAGGGGCAAAAATATATAGCTCCTACCAATTTCCAAACATACCACTTTTATCTTATGGAAACTGCTGACTTTATTGTTAAATATGCATTTCCTCAAATTTCACAAATGAGTGTATCACACAGAAATTAAAATTCTACTTCATGACACCTACACTTCCTTATGCTCCACAGTTTCCCACTTAGGCTTATGTGACATTCTCAGTGTTGATCAGTTTATACTATATATGAATGAAAGATCATTCACACATCATTCATTTAGAAAATGAGCCATCTGTCCATATGCTACGAGTCACTTGATAACCTTTAGAGAAATATAATGAATTACCCAGAAGTAGTCTTATTTACAATGATTAATAAAACATTCTTATCTCTTCTAGTATAGAGCATACTGTTTATATATAAGCAACTTTCAAATATAACCACCTATTTGTCTAGTATGATTCAATATCAGTGTAAATTAACATGCTTACAAATGAGAAACACAGCTGTCCCAAAGCCACTTTGAACCAGTCATGCTCAGTATTTATGCGGAGAAATACACAGCACCTTATGGAAATATTAAAAAGACTGACTTCATAGGACATAGGAGTTAAGTGTGGTCATTGATGTCCTTTCCCCTGGGCCCGTGTAAGATAAAAATTTCAACCTAGTTTGACTTTCAGCCTATCCATTTTTAAAGTATCTTCAATTAGTAAATGACAGAACTTCACATTTATAGTAAAATACAAAAGCGAGTGCTAGAGATCTCAGTTTAGTCCCCTACACTACTACTCCTTAAATGTTCTAAAACTATATTATTAATTACAGACTATCTAGGCTTTTTTCTATGCTATGACATTCACACTCTTTAGTCCTAAGAAGTTCTTTTTTCTTTTTTTTAAAATATTTTTATTAAAAAACGTTTTTAATTTTTTTTACATTTATTTTTGATAGAGACAGAGCACAGTGGGGGAGGGGCAGAGAGAGAGGGAGACACAGAATCCAAAGCAGGCTCTAGGCTCTGAGCTGTCAGCACAGAGCCCGACACAGGGCTCAAACTCACAAACTGTGAGATCATGACCTGAGCCGAAGTCAGATGCTTAACCGACTGAGCCACCCAGACGCCCCCTAAAAAACTTCCTTTTTAACATTTATTTATTTTTGAGAGAGACAGAGAGAGAGAGAGAGAGAGAGAGAGAGAGAGAGAGAGAGAACACGAGTGGGGAAGGGGCAGAGAGAGAGGGAGACAGAATCCGAAGCAGGCTCTAGGCTCTGAGCTGTCGGCAGAGCCTGATACGGGGCTCAAACCCACAAACTGCAAGATCACGACCTGAGTTGAAGTTGGATGCTTAACCGACTGAGCCACCCAGGTGCCCCTGATGTTTGTTTATTTTTGAGAGACAGAGAGAGACAGAACACAAGCAGTGGAGGGCAAGAGAGAGGGAGAGAGAATCCCAAGCAGGCTCTGTGCCGTCAGCCAGAGCCCGATATGGGGCTCAAACTCACACACCTCGAGATCAAGACCCGAGCTGAAACCAAGAATCAGAAGCTTAACCGACTGAGCCACCCTGTCGCCCTCAACTGGCTGATATTCTTAAAAAGTCACTACTGGGCCCTTAAGTCTTTTTTTTTTTTTTTTTTTTTTTTTTTTTTTTAAATTTTGTTTCAACGTTTATTTATTTTTGGGACAGAGAGAGACAGAGCATGAACGGGGGAGGGGCAGAGAGAGAGGGAGACACAGAATCGGAAACAGGCTCCAGGCTCTGAGCCATCAGCCCAGAGCCTGACGCGGGGCTGGAACTCACGGACCGCGAGATCGTGACCTGGCTGAAGTCGGACGCTTAACCGACTGCGCCACCCAGGCGCCCCTGGGCCCTTAAGTCTTAAACAAACAGATGCTATGCCATCACTGAAGAAGCTATTCCCTCATCCCTCATGAGCTATGTCCTCATCTTATTACATGAAGGATTTAAAAGGATATATAAAATATCAGCACTAAAATTATAGCAGCAAAGCAGGTGGCATTTAGGTCAAATTCAATAACAGTTGCTATTATAGTTATTATGTGCCAAGTGTTTTACGGGTATTTTACCCTTATACTGTTACTATTACCTCTTTTAGAGATGAATGAACTTGTTCCACAGGCACAGAACTAGAGTGAAAAGAACTCCGATCTGCACCCACCACCGGCGGGGATGATGCAGTAATTAAGAGTAGCAGTTCTGGGGTCACAGTGCCTGGGTCTGCACACTATCTTTACCACTTGCAAACTGGGGGATCTCAGTAAGCTACTTTCTCTGTGTTTCCTCATATATGAAATGGAGATGATGGTGCCTATTCTCATGGAGTGGCTATGAGAATTAAATGGTTCTGCATATAGGGTCTTAAAATGACTGACACAAGAAATGGCTCAGCTCTTGTTACTGCTCTTAACTACCACCAGACTGGACATGTGTGGGCAGGGAAATGTATACTATGCAGGATCTCTGGTAACACCCAACACTTTCCTAATTGTTTATTTCTTTGTTCTGCATCCCGTATCTGGGTATATGACTCAGGAAATGAGCTAGTTGGCTAAGTGGGTTTCTATGGGGAGGTGCTACTGTGCCTTGAACAGGATGCTTTAGTTCATGACAAGGTATGGACTGAATCAATCAGTTTTATTTGGATCACAGTAGACTGGAGGGTCCCTAGGAACAGACTTCAAAAACAATGTTTCAGTTTCATTATTTTCTTAACTTGTTCTCAAAAGCTATTCCAAAAAATATTTAGATTCATACTATTTTGTGTGAAATGATTCTGGTTCTCTTTATCCTATTTGAAAAAGAGATCCAGGGGCGCCTGGGTGGTTTAGTTCATTAAGTGTCCAACTCTCGATTTCAGCTCAGGTCAAGATCTTATAGTTGTGAGATCAAGCCCTGCGTCGGGCTCTGTGCTGGCCATGAAGCCTGCTTAAGATTCTCTCTCTCCCTCTCCCTTTGCCCCTCCCCTGGCTCACATTCACTCTCTCAAAAACAAAAACAAAAACAAACACAAAAACACACACACACAAAAAACAAAAAAAACAAAGAAAAGAAAGAGAAAGAGAAAGAAAAAGAGAGACCTCTAAAAACAATTCCAAATAAAGTGTTCAACTTACTAGATGTTAAACCCTTAAGTGACAGCACTGAAAATATAAAAAGAACAAACGGTAGATCAAAGTGGCACATGACAAAAATTCCATCTCTAGACTGACCTTTGATAAACTCTGGACTTCAATGAGATCTTCTCTCTCTTCCTCCTCAAGGCTCCAGTCTTTATGGCTTCCTCCCTCCCTCTCCAAAAACCCCTTACTTCCGGTGGTATCCAAGCCACATTGATTCTCTTTTCCATTTTTATTGCCACTATTCTGGTCAGACTTTCATCACCCCTCCTCTCTACTATTTCTCATCTTTCTTTGTCAGATCATCCTGGACTTACCCATTTGCTGCCAGATTTAGTAAAGCAATTATTTACTGTATACTATATGCCAGGTACTAAACTAGACATCTCACTACAGAGAATTTCCTTTACCCCTCCTACAACCATGTGAAGCACTCTCAGTCCCTTTTATAGAGGAAAAAAGTACTTGTGGATGAGATGGGTTTCGGGACTTTGACTAAGATCATGCTGCCAGTAAGTGACCCAACCAAGACTCAAATTCAGAGCCAAGACTGCCTTAAAGCAAGATTCCAATGAGACCACTTTCGTTCGAAAAGCTTCCGTAACTCCTGCTGTCTTACACAGTAAGAACCAAACTTCTTAGTCTGGTATTTAAAGCACTTCTGTAATACGGTCCAACCCTTTTACTGTCTTGTATAATCTACCTACACTACCATATTCTTTGGTCAACCTGGGCAACACGCATTCTTTGTCTGGGTTTACCCCATGTCCTCCACCTTGAAATGCCCTCCCTACCATCTTGAAATACTACATGTACCTGGGAGGCTTGGCTCAAATGTCACCTCCAATTCTTTCTTGGTTGTCCTAGAAGAACGCTATCTCCCCTCCAGTGGAACCTCCTAGTATTTTGCTCTGAAACGCCCTCAGAGCATTCAAATGCTAATAGTAATACTCATGCTCACCAAACTGTTGTCTCATTTCCTCACTGCTTATCTTCCTTGAAGGAAAAGACCAAACTCTCACTGCTTACACCTCATATTCAGCTTCTTTTTCATATTCACGCAGTGCCTTGCATTCATTTGGAGAGTTGATATTTCTATATTGCAACCCAAGTTCCTACTCTTTTCACACCATTTCACAATCATATTAAACACACTAAGAAAATATGAGACAGGGAACCGCATCCCTCATTTTTAACCGAGATGAACTTTAAGAGTGGAAATGCCACATAGGATTTACTACTAAAGCTTCAAAGGCCGGTAGTTTACTTAAGAAGCCAAATTATAGAACATTACATATGGTTAAAATTCCACGGAGTCCCTACTGTATTCATAAATGCTATCAAACTGAACTAAACCAGAGTTTTCATAAAAACTGGCATTTTCAAAAAAGCTTCATTTGCTTTAATCTTTTTCTTCCTTTTGATAAGATTAAGATTGTAAATGGCAAATGGTTAAATAGGAACACCAAATTGCTATCTGCAAGGCATCTGGCCTTAAGCAAACACACCAAAATGCCAACTCTGAAGCTTCTAGCCTAATGTGTTTACAAATTTGTCTGTCTCAGATATTCTTACTTGAAATCACTTCTTTACAGAACTCATTTTTTACTTTTTCTATATATATTCAACAAATTGTGGATAGATCTGGATAGCTATCATTCAGCAAGACTTCTGAAGCTCTCCAAAACCAAAAGGGAAGTAAGGCAAGTAAAATTTTAGATCACACAGTCATTTTATCTATGCTACACTGAACTGTATACATAGAGTAAGAGGTCCTTTTAATGTTTTAAATAATACCGTTATACCATTATGTACCATATTTGTAAACTAAAACCCTCACTGTAAAAACCAGGCTTTTCCCAGAAGGAATGTTGAGCAGTAAACTCAACACAACGACTTTGTGACTAAGTCATGCTGAAACCTAGAATCTAGAGAAAGGGTTGGGGGTAAATGGAGGCTCTCATGGCTGGTCAGTCATCTTCAGTATTCGCAGAAACATTTACTGAATACTCCACTAAATGGCAATGCTGTAAGCAAAAACAATCATGTTGTCTGCTGTAAAGAAAGATCCTGGCAGAGATAACACCAATCAAATGATCATACAATATAAGTATCAGTTCCCAACTATGAGAAATATTCCCAAGGACTTTCAGGCTCATTAGGCTACGTTTCTTTCCTGAGGAATGACGACTGACTGATAGATCAGTCAGGGTCTGAAAAGGAAACAGAAAACACCTAAGTATTCGAAACAGAGGGACTTCACAACAGGGCAATGGCTACTCAGTGACAGAACCAAAAGCCAAACAGGAGACAGTCAAGGGACTGCGATACTAGCAAAAGTCACAAGTCACTACCAACCTTTGGCTGGAAGGACAGAGGGAGGAAGTGGTATTAGTAGATGCCAGCAGCTAGGACCCCCCACATAAGCAGGAAACATAACGGTGCTGTCCTAGGAGGAGCACGGAGCCCTGGAGGAGAGACAGCAGCTTGCCAAACATGTCTGTTGTCCAAGGCAGACGGGAAGAGGAAGAATACCGTGGCTTCCCCAGTCTACTCCCATCTCCCATCAGAGCTTCCCATTGGTCAAACCCAGCTGAGAGTCAATGGACACTAAGGCCTTCGAAATACTGCCAGCAGCGGTCAGCCCTGTCACGACGCGGTGTAGGGAAAGGCCCCAATAAGCTAAGGGCTGCCACAGAGATCTGAAGAATGGGGACAGGCACAGGTGTACACGTGGAAAAGGTGTTGGCGGAAGCGTGCACATGTTCAAAGGCTGTGCGGTAGACGGAGAATGGCAAGTGTGAAGGAGTGAAAGGTGGGCAGCACGGCTAGAGCTGGATGGAGAGGAGAAGGGAAGACTGGAGATAGAGGCCAGACCAGAGACTATTTTGGGGGGCACATCAAGGAGGCAACTGAAGGATCAGATTTGTATTTCAGAATGGTCACTCACCCTACCCTCGCCCTCCTAGGACACTGAACAACTGGAACGTACCAGGGATTCTACTACGTGCAGTACACACAGCATAAAAAGAATACAGCATCTTTGTGTCCCT